>NC_088389.1:68913888-69566111 GCF_037993035.2 Macaca fascicularis | reverse complement strand
AGACAAGTGGAACTGAAATCAAAAAAGTACTGAATTCCTAACAACAGAAGCTGTAGAATCCACTTACTTTGGTTCTTTTCAACCAATAACTCATAATGGGGGATGATTTTGCTCCTCAGGGAACATTTGGAAACATTCTTGGAGACATTTTTTGTTGTCATAAGTGTGTGTATATGTGCATGTGAGGAGGGCGAGGGAGTGCTCATGGCATCTAGTAGGTGGAGATCAGGGATGCTGCTAAACATATTATAATGCACAGTCCTCCCTTCCCTAGGATGTCAGTAGTACAGAAGTTGAGAAACACTGTTTTAAATGTAAATGGAATACTTTTTGAAATATTGCATTTTTCAAAAAGCAATACATAAAATCATCATAAATTAATTTGTTATTCTAGTAAAAGTAAGTACTTTATTGCATGTTATAAAATGTTTAATATATTCTATCTTTTATTTCAAAATAAACTCATTTAAACTTGAGATATAAAGCAGGTATCAGCTTAATGATATGAGGAGAATGAAGGTTGTCACTCTCTTTTCCTGGAATAATAATTTTCCTTTAGAGAGTATAATGGCTCACTGCCTCTTCCCTATCAGCAATTTGTTCAAATGTTTTATTTTTAATAAGGTCCTCCCCAACCACAGTATTGAAAACTATAATCTATCCTTCCACCCACTCACTCCTATCTCCCTTCTCTGCTTTATTTTTCCATTTTATTTATGACCATCTAACATAAGGCCTATTTTACTATTTTATTGTTTTACTTATTTTCTTCCTCCTACTAACATTAGCTCCATTACAGTAGAGATAGTCACTTGTTTTTTGTTTTTGTTTTGTTTTGTTTTTTTTCAAAGTTGCATTCCCCACAACTAAAAAATACTTGGCACAAAGCAGGTACTCAACAAATATTGCAACTGATTTTTGTTTGCTGCTTTTGTATGATGTCATGAATTAACTTAAAAATTAGTAACAGTAACATATCCTAAAAATTCTCCAAATGCTTGGAAAATAGACAACATATTTCTAAATAGCCACTGTGCCAAAGAAATTTATTGAATGAATAAAATGAATGAAAAATTCTATTTCAAATGGAAGAAAGCTTTTTAAAAAATTGTAAACAGCTGTTGGATTATAGAAGACAGTGAATAGGAAAAGGACATGGGAGGAATATAAAGATTATGGACTTTCTCTTTCATGTTATTGATGGAGTAAGGCTGAGCTTGATAGCTAGCTTGATAGCTAGTAGATGCTACTCAGAATTTTAGACTATCCAGTCAAACTGGACCTGCTAAGGACTGAATAGTGAATAACAAATGATCTAGTGCTTATGAACAGGCCTAACAGAAAGGACAGACTCTGAAATGAAGAGAAACATTGGTGATAATATAGGGTTAAGGGATAGCTCTGGAGAGAATTACTGAATGTTTCACTTTAGCAGGTAAGTCACATGGTTTTAATTGATACTTAAAGTTAAAATATATCCAAATTTCAGTGCTTGTCATAAACTATTTTGTATAGTGAACAGGAAATATACGGCCCCTGTGCTGACAAGGTTGTGAATAACAGACCAGACCATACAGTAACAGGTTTATTGATAACCAGGCTATTATACGGAAAGAGGTAGCTCTATAACAAGTATTCCAGAATTGATTGATAAGGGGAAAAGCTTTAGGACAAGCCAGGTGACAAAGGAATTTCATTCGTAATGGAGTAAAAACTTAAAATTTGGAAATACTTGACAGCGTGTGATGGCCCACTCAGAATAATTTGTGCAATCTATTATCCAGTAAAGGAGACCCATTTGCATACAGCTTCCTGCTTTGACATTTCACACAACCAAGCTGGTTAAGTAAGTCACACTTCTTTGTGTGGAGTCATTGATGTGACTGAAGAGGCTGCCAAGGTCACTTTTCCTGGGAGACTCATTGTTTGATTGATTGTTTGATGGATTTATTCATTCAATCAACAGACATTAATTAGAAACCTATTCTGTACCTCTCAATAGTGTGTCAATGCTTAAGCACCATGACGTTAAATTTAGTCAAAGTTGGATCCAAATCACAGCTCTTACATTTAACAACTGAGTTCTTTGAAAATGAGTTAACTTCTGCATCTTGGTTTCAACATCAATAAAGGGGAGTGAATCATAGCTACCACATATCCTCTTGGAAGGTTTTTCTTCTTTTATTGGCATTGAATAATTTATTAGTAGATCTTTTTATTTTTCTTAAAAAAGAGTCTATATTAGCTAACTAGTGCATTTTTTTCCTTTCTTTAAATTAAATTGTATTTATTTTAAGTTCCAGGATACATAGGTAGGTTTCTTACACAGGTAAATGTGCCATGGTGGTTTGCTGCACCTATCAATCCATCACCTAGGTATTAAGCCCCACATGAAGTTTTAAGGGGGATATTGTATATACATTTTGCACACCCTGAGCCCAGTAAATGCATCAATACTGTTTTGTTCTGTTTCACTAAAAGAATTAGAGATACTAGGGAGAGTCCTGGGGACCACTCCACAAGTGACCCATAGGTAGGGCTCAAAAACATTTTTAAGAACTTAAGTGCTCTCACTGAAAGTTAAGACATCTTTAAGTTCAGTGTGAAATACTAAGAGCTGTGCATGGTGAACACATGTTTGATTAAAGAGGATATGTTGTGTGTTTTTGAAGTCTGTGACAAAAGGGAAATCTTCACAAGGTAAGGTGTGTGGCTATATTAGATAAAGTGAGTTGAGACTCTTCCTTGTTGAGGAAGTGATCATTCATGAGCAAAGCCACATGTTAGCTAGTCACCACTGTAAGCCTCTGAACAATAGAACAGTTCCTCTCGTGCCAGCTGGCTATTTCCATTTTGGGGCTATATATTCTCTATGGTGTCTACCTGTCTCTAGCTCTAGCTCTTTCTCTCTCTGTCTTTTTAATTACTACAGTTTCAACCTCTACTATTACTGGCTTTTTTTTTTTTTTTTTTTTTTTTTAAAGTATACTTTTGAAACATTAAATGAGCCCAGGATAATTTTTTTTTTTTTTTAAATGAACAAGCTGTGGATGGAATTAGAGGCACTGGAGATTAGAATGATCGCTTCTTACTAGAAAAACTCCAAACAAACAAACGAACAAACTCTAATAACATGGAGCCATGGTATTTTGCCATAGAATGTCCCTGGGGAAATAAGCTGCAAAAAAGGGGGAGGAGGCTTTAATTGGCACTCAGATTTTTGACATAGCTACACTTAGTTCCCTTAGGGAAGTATTGGTTGAGAGGTTGCCTATCAAGTCTTGGTTTGAATATGGTTGGCCTTCCAGTCTTCAGTTGTGGAAACTCACTGACAATCTAGCTGGGAAGGAACAGCTTACCTACTGCTAGGGGCTATGTTGGTTGCACAGTTTTTAAATGGCTTTGAAGTAAACACCAAAGAACAAGGAAAAAGTAATAGTAATGAAATAAAAGCTACTTTTCACACTGGAAATATGTACTAAGCCATGTGGCATCTAGGGTTGAGAATAGATAAATCCTAAACCAAGGTAATAAACCTTATGCTTGTACACATTCGTAGTGTGTCACAAGAGTAGATTTTGGATAACAGGAGTTCATGTTTAAAAATTTAAAAATATCAAAAAACAATATTGACTTTGTAGCTATACATGTACTCTCATTCTACCTTTTTTTTTTAATCTTTCTTAATTATGTCTTGTTTGCTTATTCTTTGAAAGGTGATATTTTTATGTTTGAAGTGTTTTTTATTCTAATAGTCTAAATGTATTTCCTGAAGTTTCTCAATTGAAAAGAATATGGTCAAGAATGGATAGGCAGGTTTTTCTAATACCCATGTTTGCACATATGAATATGGGGAAAGGAGGTACTATTATTAATAGAATGCCACTATTCTTAGTACTGACAAGTTTATAGTTTACCTTTTGGCTCCTGTTATTTCTTCTCTTTGTTTTCTGAATCTCATGTTCTTTTTCTCTTACTTTGCTGCTCATGTGTTTTGTGTAAATTGTGGGATGGTTCAAGAAGGCTAGTGCCCAAAATAATACAGGCAAGCATGTGGCAGCTAGGGAGTTTACTGAGTGTTATTCCCAATTTGTCCAAGTGCTTAATAATAGAATAATAGTTCATCTTCAATATTGGAAAGACACGAAACACTGGTAGATACATGATTCACATAACTTTAAACCCAGATCTTGAAAAGTGTATGTTTAACAATCAAGTTCACATATGAGAAGGACTACTGATACATTGGAGAAGTGAGCAGGGTAAGTAGAAGCATCATTGCCAACGTATGCCCATAATGCTAAATATAAAGAGATACAGGACATGGCACAGAACAAGGACAAGGGACAAAATGAATTAGTTAAAATCACTCTTTTCACCTAGAAGTAGTCAACATCTCTGCAGAAACGATTTAAAAATTTTTCTCTGCTAAAAAAAAAAAAAATCCAAGGAGTTGTCTTAGATTGTCCAGTGAAATGCTCAGAGCAGGAAAACCGCAAGCCAGAAGGAGAAGTCTGCAGTATACAAATACTCACTTATTGTCTGTGGCATTTAGTGTTTGTTCAGTAGACTGGTCAAGTTTCATAAATGAGAATTATCATGATTTCATGTGATATTGTAAATATTATGCTACTTCTGTCTTTATCTCCTTCTCTTTCATTGTCTGCTCCTTCCTATGCTACAATGTATATATTTGAATAAATTTTGACTCCACTGATAGCACATACAAGCTGAATCTTAGCATGAATGTCAGGAAAACCATCCATGGAATAAAGGTGAGGGCAGAAAGACGGTGTCTACAGAATGGTTAGGAAGATGTCTCTCTGACCTTAGTATCTGGACTCTGGTCTTCAGTGGACATGGGGCCACATTAATAACCTTACTGGACAAATACTCTCACACCATGACTTTCCATACCATCAGATAGTCTTACCCAAGCCAATGTATTTGTCCTCTGCATAGAATACTTTGTGCGTGAAAAGGCTATTCTCTGAGGAACTGCATTTCAGAAATAATATCCTAAAAAAAGAAATATCAAGATTTGATTGAGAGAGTATGCATTAAATTCTAGGATTTCTAAGTACAGATAAGTGTAAGTTGAAGGCCTTATTCACTCAAGGAAACCTAGGGAATTAGAGATGTCCCGGAGATTCGTTAAAGTATATTAAATAATGTTTTCATTAAATTATGATAAAATAAAATAATTTTTTAAATTTAGAGCTTGAAAAATAGTCATTTAATCTGTTTATTGGAATTCAATATTAGTTATCTGGTAAGTATTTCTGAGTATCAGCAATCTTTAGTGATAAAATCAATGAAGAGACTGAAATTGACAGAATGACTATGCGAGGGTGAAAAATGCTTAAAATAAATTTTGGAAGGATATAGATAGAGGACTTCTGCTTTAGATTAGGTTGTTAAAGGATTCAAAATATTCTAATCCATTATGTAAGAACAGAAATGGCAACAAAATATTTTTATATGAGACTAATGAAGAGCAATACATTCAAGGAAGCCGTAATGAACTAAATTCCACAGAAAAACAAAACTCCTTATAGAACAGCAGGGAATTGCAGTGGTGTCTCTGGAAATGAGCAGAGGAAGTAATGGGCATGTCATAAAAGGGGAAACTTTAGAAGGACAGGCTATATCCACTGAATACTGAATGGCATTATGATAGGATAGAGTAGAATCCTGAAGATCCCGCAAAGCAAAAGCATATCATTAGACCTAACAATTCACATGACACTGTCACTTTTGCCTTTCACTCCAAAAGCGTCAGTGGAGAAGGGATTGGAGAATGGAGAGAAATAATGTTGTCTTGGGCTTTCTCATTGTACTTGGATTTTGAGGCTCTGAATTGAATCTAAATGTGATCCAAAATTATATGAAATTTCAGCCCCAATTTATCTCAAATGAAATAATGACAAGATAAAACAGAAGCACAGCTACAGGAGGTTGTCAGTGAGGCTAATCAGAGGTGAACTCAACCTAGTTAAAATTGTTCCTGTTGTCATCTCAACTTGATGGGAGGGAGGAACTCTTATCCACAAATATAGGGAAACTAATTGTCTTATAACAAAATGAATAAAATATTATCATATTTCTGTCTTTTCAATTTTACAACATGTATAGAATAATCTAAGATCAAAAAGATGTATGAAGATGTATGAAAACTATGACCCAAATTAAGAGAAAACACCATTATTAGAGAAGGCTACTCAGAGATGAACCATTCTGGAGTTAGCATACAGAACCCCTAAAATAGTTATTTTTAGTTTTGTTAAAAATTGCAGTAAACTATGTAAGTAAAAATGGGTAAAATCAATACAGAAATGAAAATTCTAAAAATAGAATTAATAATTCCATAACTGAATAAGACAATATCTGATATCGAAAATGTATTGGATGGGCTTAAAAGCAAACTGGAGAGAGAATAAGTAAGGATTGCTGAACTTGAAAGCAGGCCAATATAAGTTATCAAAACTGCAATATATAGAGAAAAGTAATTTTTAAAAATTGATCATAATCTGTGGGATAGTAGTAAGCAGCCTAATATGGATAACACTGGAGTCCTGTAATGAGAAGTATGAGAGAAAATAAGCAGATTTTCTTTCAATATAAGTATTATTTTACTCTCCAAATTTGAGGGAAAATATTAGCTCACCTATCCAAGAACTAGAGCATATCAATTAGGTTAAATATCCATAATAACCAAAGAGTTGAAAACCGAGAGTAAAAAGTAAGGACTACAAACAAACAAAAAGCATCCAGAGAAATAGACAGATTAAATACAAATGAACACCAATATGAATTTTAGGTAGTTCCTCAGTAAAACAAAGAAAGACAGGAAATAATAAAAGAACATTTCAAACTGCTGAAAGAAAAAGATATATTTTAAATTCTTAATCCAGTGAAAATACACTTCACAAGTAAAAGCAAATAGAAAAATATTTATATATTTTTAAAAGGTAAGAGAATTTGTATCAAACTTATCTGGGCTATATAAAATGCTAAAAG
Organism: Macaca fascicularis; assembly: GCF_037993035.2. Taxonomy (NCBI): domain Eukaryota; kingdom Metazoa; phylum Chordata; class Mammalia; order Primates; family Cercopithecidae; genus Macaca; species Macaca fascicularis. The sequence continues at coordinate 69,559,091 of NC_088389.1, read as the reverse complement.
AAATTCTTCAAGCTAAAGCAAAAAAGTAACAAATAGAAAATGGTATCTCATTGCAAGATTACAGAGTGGAAAATTGTAAGATTTGTGCAAATATAAAGTACCATTCACTCTTAAGAATTTCTGTGCCTTCTTGCTAAGGATTTTCTTTGGTTATACAGGTTCTCTTTTGGTTCCATATGAAATTTAAAGTAGTTTTTTCCTACTTCTGTGAAGAAAGTGGTAGCTTAATGGGGATAGCATTGAATCTACAAATTACTTTGGGCAGTATGGCCATTTTCACAATATTGATTCAACCTATCCATGAGCATGGAATATTTTTCCATTTGTTTGTGTCCTCTCTTATTTGCTTGAGCGGTGGTTTATAGTTTTCTTGAAGAAGTCCTTCACATCCCCTGTAAGTCGTATTCCTAGGTATTTTATTATCTTTGTAGTAATTGTGAATGGGAGTTCTCTCATGATTTGGCCCTCTCTTTATCTATTATTGGTGTATAGGAATGTTTGTGATTTTTGCACATTGATTTTGTATCCTGAGACTTTGCTAAAGTTGCTTATCAGCTTAAGGAGATTTTGGGCTGAGACCATGGAGTTTCTAAATATAGAATTATTTTGCAAGCAAAGACAATTTGACTTTCTCTCTTTCTATTTGGATATGCTTTATTTCTTTCTCTAGCCTGATTGTTCTGGCCAGAACTTCCAGTACTATGTTGAATAGGAGTGGTGAGAAATAGCATCCTTGTTTTGCACCAGTTTTAAAAGGCAATGCTTCCAGGTATTGCCCGTTCAGTATGATATTGGGTGTGGGTTTGTCATTAATAGCTCTTACTATTTTGAGAACAAAGCTGGAGGCATCACGCTACCTGACTTCAAACTATACTACAAGGCTAGAGTAACTAAAACGGCATGGTACTGGTACCAAAACAGATATATAGACCAATGGAACAGAACAGAGGACTCACAAATAATGCCACACATCTACAACCATCTGATTTTTGACGAACCTGACAAAAACAAACAATGGGGAAAGAATTTCCTATTTAATAATGGTGTTGGGAAAACTGGCTAGCCATATGCAGAAAACTGAAACTGGACCCCTACCTTACACCTTATACAAAAATTAACTCAAGATGGATTAAGACTTAAATGTAAGACCTAAAACCATAAAAGCCCTAGAAGAAAACCTAGGTAATATCATTCAGGCATAGGTATGGGCAAAGACTTCATGACCAAAACACTAAAAGCAATGGCAACAAAAGCCAAAATTAACAAATGGGATCTAATTAAACTAAAGACCTTCTGCACAGCAAAAGAAACTATCATCAGAGTGAACAGGCAACCTAAAGAATGGGCAAAAATTTTGTAATCTATCCATCTGACCAAGGGCTAGTATCCAGAATCTACAAGGAACTTAAACAAATTGAAAAGAAAAAACAACCCCACCAAACACTGGGCGAAGGATAGGAACAGACACTTTTCAAAAGAAGACATTTGTGCAGCCAACAGACATATGACCAAAAACTCATCGTCAATGGTAATTAGAGAAATCAAAATCAAAACCACAATGAGATACCATCTCACACCAGTTAGAATGTTGATCATTAAAAAGTCAGGAAACAACAGATGCTGGACAGAATGTGGAGAAATAGGAATGCTTTTACAATGTTGGTGGGAGTGTACATTAACTTATTTATTGTGAAAAACAGTGTGGTGATTCCTCAAGGATCTAGAACCAGAAATACCATTTGACCCAGCAATCCCATTACTGTTTATATACCCAAAGGATTATAAATCATTCTACCATAAAGACACATGCACACGTAGTTTATTGCAGCACTATTTACAATAGTAAAGACTTGGAACCAACCCAAATGCTCATCAATGATAGACTGGATAAAGAAAATGTGGCACATATGCACCATGGAATACTATGCAGCCATAAAAAAGAATGAGCTCATGTCCTTTGCAGGGACATGGATGAAGCTGGAAAACATCATTCTTAGCAAACTAACACAGGAACAGAAAACCAAACACTGCATGTTCTCACTCATAAGTGGGAGTTGAACAATGAGAACACATGGACACAGGGAGGGGAACATCACACACTGGGGCCTATCGGGGGATGGGGGCTAGGAGAGGGATAGCATTAGGAGAAACACCTAATGTAGATGACAGGTTGATGGATGCAGCAAACCAGTATGGCACGTGTATACCTATGTAACAAACCTGCACGTCCTGCACATGTATGCCAAAACTTAAAGTATAAATAATAATAATAAAAGAATTTCTGAGCCTGTAATCCCAGCTACTCGGGAGGCTGAGGCACGAAGAATTACTTGCACCTGGGAGGTAGAGGGGTTGCAGTGAGCTGAGATTGCCACTGCACTCCAGCCTGGGAGACCGGGTGAGACTCCGTCTCAAAAAAAAAAAAAAAAAAAAGACTTTATTTTAAAGAAAGTTAACTGTTTAAAGCACTAAATACATAGAAGTAAAGAATATGACAATAACATAAAGAATATTATGTGGTTCAAGTAAAATACTCTGTTGTAAGTTTTTATTACATTGATGTAAAGTAGTGTAACATTACTTCAGGACATACTCATAAATTGAAAAGAAATGTTTTAATTATGATGGTGATCACTGCAAATTTACAAACTGCTGTAGCTCAAAAGTCAGTAAGAAATATACATGAATCATTTGTACAAATTACTCAGTGCAAAAGAAGGAAGACAAAGAGGGAAAAAGAAACAAAGCACGGAGGGAATAGATAGAAATCAATTAGCAAGATGGCCAGCGTAAGTCCAACAACATTAAAAATTACATTAAATATAAGTGAGCTAATCAATTATGTTCAAAGATACGGATTGTCAAATACAATCTTTTTATCTGATACAAAGAAAGATTCTACTATATGGCATTGGAAAAAAGTTTTTTTTCTAGATATAAAATGACAAATAGGTTAAAAGTAGAAAGATTTTTAAAAACATGAAAATGATACTCATTATAATATGTTATGTTAATATTAGATACAGCAGTCCTCAAGTGAGGAACTGTTACCAGAGGAAAAGATATTTCATGATAGTAATAGGGGTGCTTGATTAAGAAAACAATAGATTCTAAATGTATAGACCTTTTATTATAGCCATTCAAGGTAAATAAAGCAAAATTTAACAGATATAAAAAGAAATAAACTCAAATACAATTATATTTAGAGATTTTAATATTTCTTCCCAATAATTGAGAGGATAAAATATACTAGTATGAATAAAAGAGATTTAAATAACATTGTGACCATAATAATCTATTATATATTTTGAAACTCCATACTCAACAAAGGCAGAATATACACTCTTTTCAAATGCAAATAAGATGCTTTTTAAGATAGATAATAAGCTAGGTCATGGAATACATCTCAATAAATGTCAAATGACTGAAATCATAAAGTATGTGTTCTGACCATAGTGAAACTTCTAAAATTGTATATATTTAGGGTATACAACGTGATGTTTTGAGATACTATAGTTAGACCAAATAACATATTCATCATCACCTTTTTTTGTGTGGTAAGATTACCTAAAACCTACTCCTCAGTATACAGTACAATATTATTAACTATATTCCTTACGCTGTACATTAGATGTCTAGACTTACTCATTCTACATAACTGCAACTTTGTAGCCTTTGACCTACATCTCCTCATCTTCCTCCTGACTCCCACCCTGTGAACTGGTCACCCTGTTCTAGTCTCTGCTTCTATGTATTTGACTTTCTTTTAGATTTCATATATCGATGACATTATGCAGTGCTTTTCTTTTGTCTAGCGTATTTCACTCGGCAGAATGTCCTACAGTTTCCCCCATGTTGTCACAAATGGCAAGATCTCCTTGTTTAAGGCTGAATATTTCTGTGTGTGTGAGTGTGTGTATGTGTGGGTACATCTGTGCATCTCACAAATTCTTTATCCATTCATTCATTGACAAACACCTGAGTGGCTTCCATATCTCGGCAATTGTGAATAATGCTGCAATAAACATGGTAGTACTGTTATCTCTAAGAGGTACTGATTTCTTTTCCTATGGGTGTATACCCAAAAGGGGAATTGCTGGCTCATATTGTAGCTCTGTTTTTAATTTTTTAAGGAAACATTTTCCATAATGGTCACACCAATTTACATTCACACCAACAGAGTAAAGGTTCCCCTTTTCTCCACACACTTGCCAATCAATACTTGTTGTCTCGTGTCTTTCTGATAATAGCCATTCTAACTGGTGTGAGATGATATCTCATTGTGGGTGTGATTTGCATTTCCCTGATGATTAGTAATCTCGAGCATTTTTATATTCCTGTTTACTGTTTCTATTTTCTATTTGGAGAAATGTCTATTTAGGTTCTTTGCTATTTTTAAAATCTTTTTTTGTGTCTTTTGCTATTTGGTTGTTTGTTTCTTTTATATTTTGGATATTAATCCTTTTTTAGCTACATGGTTCATGAATATTTTCTTCCAGTCCATAGAGTGCCTTTTCATTTTGCAGATTATTTCCTTTCCTGTGAAGTAACTTTTTAGTTTGATGTAGTCCCATTTACCTTTTTCTTTTGTTGCCTGGGCTTTTTATGTGAAATCAAAACAAAACAAAACAAAAATCACTGCCAAGACCAGTGTCAAGAAAATTTTCCCCCATGTTTTCTTCTAGGATTTTTATGGCTTCAGGTTTTACATTTGGGTCTTTAATTCATTTCGAGTTGATTTATTGTATGTGATATATGATAAGGGTCAAATTCACTATTTTGCATATGAACATCCAGTTCTACCAACACCATATACTGATTTTCACTGTAATTTTTAACAAAACTAAAATAGTTATTCTAAAGGTTCTGTATACTAGCTCCAGAACTGATCATCTCTGAGTGGACATCTATAAATTTTATTTTCCCTTAATTTTGGGTCATACCTTTTCCCCATTGTGTCTTCTTATGGCTCTTGTCAAAAATTATTTGACCATATATTCTTGGGTTTATTTCTGAGCTCTCTATTGGTCTATGTGTACGTTTTATGCCAGTACCATGCTGCTTTGATTATTATAGCTCTGTTTATTATTATTTCATTATTATTTAAAACCTTTGTGGGTACCTAGTAGGTGCATGTATTTGTGGGGTACATGAGATGTTTCAATAAAGGCATGCAATGTGAAATAAACAGATCGTGGAGAAAGGAGTATCCATTTCCTCAGGCGTTTATTCCTTAAGTACAAACAATCCAATTACACTTCTTTAGTTATTTTAAAATGTACAATAAAGTTATTATTGAATATAAACACCCCATTGTGTGATCAAATAGTATGTAATATTTATTCTTTCTAACCTTTTTTGTATGCATTAATCATTCCCACCTCACAACCAGCCTCCTATTATGCTTCCCAGCCTCTGTTAAACATCCTTCTACTCTCTATATCCATGAGCTCAATTGTTTTGATTTTTAGATCCCACAAATAAGTGAGAACATGCAGTGTTTGTCTTTCAGTGCCTGGCTTATTTCACTCAACATAATGATCTTCAGTCCATCCATGTTGTTGCAAACAACAGTATCTCATTCTTTGTAGTGGCTGAATAGTACTCCTTATATATATGTACCACATTAAAAAATATATATTTGTCTATTAATGAACACTTGGTTTGCTTCCAAATCTTAGCTACTGTGAACAGTGCTGCAAAAAGCATAAGAGAGAAGGTATCTCTTCAATATACTGATTTCCTTTCTTCTGGGTATATACTCAGCAGTGGGATTGCTGGATCATTTGGTAACTCTATTTTTAGTTTTTTGAGGAACCTCCAAACCGTTCTCCATAGTAGTTGTACTCTAAACTGTTCTGCACAATCTTTGTACTAATTCATATTCCCACCAACAGTGTACAAGTGTTCCCTTTTCTCCACATCCTTGCCAGCATTTTTTATTGCCTGTCTTTTGGATATAAGCCATTTTAACTTGAGTGAGGTAATATCTCATTGTACTTTTGATTTGCATTTCTGAGGTTGAATACATTTTCATATGCCTGTTTGCCATTTGTGTGTCTTCTTTTGAGAAATGCCTATTCAAACATTTTACCCAGTTTTTGATTAAATTATTAGATTTTTTTCCTACGGAATTGTTTCAGTTCCTGGTTATTAATCTCTTGTCAGATGGTGTATTAGTCCATTCTCACACTGCTATAAAGAACTGCCCAAGACTGAGTAGTTGACAAAAGAAAGAGGTTTAATTGACTCACAGTTCTGCATTGCTGGGGAGGCCTCGGGAAACTTACAATCATGACAGAAGGTGAAAGGGAAGCAAGGCACCTTCTTCACAAGATGGCAGGAGGGAGAAGTGCTAGTAGGGGAAATGCCAGACACTTATACAACCATCAGATCTCATGAGAACTCACTCACAATCATGAGAACAACATAGGGGAAACTGCCCCCATGATCCAATTACTTCCCACTGGGTCCCTCCCACTACATGTAAGGATTATGGGAACCACAATTCAAGATGAGATTTGGGTGGGGATACAGCCAAATCATATCAGATGAGTAGCGTACAAATGTTTTATCCCATTCTGTGGGTTGTCTCTTCACTTTGTTGATTGTTTCCAAATTACAATAATTTTGTAAATATAATTTGATATCAGAAAATGTGATACATCAAACTCTGTTTTTCTTTCTAAGGATTGGTTTGGCTATTTGATGCCTTTTTTGGTTGAATACAAATTTAAGAACTGTTGCTTCTATTTCTGTAAAAAATATCATTGAAATTTTGATAGGGATTGTATTGAATTTGCATATAACTTTGGGTGGCACAGGAATTTTAACAATATTAAATTATTTCATTCCATGAATACCAATATCTTTGCGTTTATTTGTGTCTTCTTCAATTTCTTTTGTTAGTGTTTTATAGTTTTCAGTGTGAAGATTGTTTACCTCATTAGTTAAATTTATTGCTAAGTACTGTATTTTTTTTCTATACTACCATAAATGAGATTGTTTTCCTGAATTCTTTTTTTTTGGATACATTGCTATTTGTGTAAATAATTGCAACTGATTTTTGTTTGCTGCTTTTGTATCATGTCATGAATTAACTTAAAAATTAGTAATAGTAACATATCCTAAAAATTCTCCAACTGTTTGGAAAATAGACAACATATTTCTAAATAGCCACTGTGCCAAATAAATCACAAGGAAAATTTAAAAGTATTTCTAATTGAATGATACACAAAAAAACATGAAATTTGTGGGTTACTGCTAAGAGATTTCTGAGAGAGAAATGCATTACATGTGTATATTAGAAAAGAAGACAGGTTTACATTCATTGATCTAAATCAAAGAATAGAGAAAATAAAGAACAAATTAGGGAATGTGGAAAGAGGTTTTAGTGTGGGCAAATAGTTGATGAAGGGGACTTCAAATGAGAATTCACAAGCTGGATAAGGACAGCTGGCTTGATTTCTTGATTTGACACTCATCCAATATAATGTCCCCCACTTTCAATCTGTCTTTCTCTCTCAACCCCTCTCCGCCACCTCAAGCACATTCTTTGTTTGGTGAGCCACATGGGGTATGGTAGCTGTAAGATCTCCAAACCCAAGTTAAACTGAGTGTGCTTTAACATCAGAGTACACAGAAAATCTGGTTTATTTAAAAATCTTAGCTGCAAGAAGTCTGCTATATATCTCAGGAATATTAGATCTGGAGAACTGGTATAAAATGCCAGAAAAGAGGAAGGGTTCTTTTAAAATGATGTAAAAGGCACATAGCTCACTCCTGTAATCTCAACACTGAGAGACTGAAACAGGAGGATTACTTGAGGTTGGGAGTTCAGAACCAGCCCGGGCAATGTAGGGAGACCTTATCTCTAAAAAAATTACAAAAATTAGCTGGGTGTGGTATCACATGTCTGTGGCCCTAGCTACTTCAAAGGTTGGGGTAGGAAGATCACCTGAACCCAGGAGTTGGAGGCTGCAGTAAGCTATGATCCTACCACTGCACTCCAGCCTGAGTGACAGAGTGATACCCTGTCTCTCTCTGTCTCCCACAGAAGATATAAAATCCTCATGAAATATGGAAATATGTATAAATGGACTATATTCTAGCAGTAACACTCTATGGAACCTACTTTTTAAAGCAAGAGACCCCAAGGAAAGGTTGTAAGGTAGCTTTTGAGAATGACTCTCAACCAGTGGTCTCCAACTTTTTGGCACCAGGGACCAGTTTCGTGGAAGACAATTTTTCCACGGGTGGTGGTAGTGGAGGGTGGGGGAAGGGTTTGGGGATGAAACTTTTCCACCTCAGATCATCAGGCATTAGTTAGATTCTCATAAGGAGCATGCAACCCAGATCCCTCGCATACTCAGTTCATGTAGGGTTCCTCCCGCTATGAGAATCTAATGCCTCTGCTGATTTAACAGCAGGTAGAGCTCAGGTGGAAACGCTTCCTTGCCCACTGCTCACCTCCTGCTGTGTGGCCCAGTTTCTAATCACACGAGCCAGTACTAGTCCATGGCAGGGGTTTGAGGACCCGCGCTCTTTAACGACTACTTTCTGTTAGTCTCTCTTTGTATTATTATCTAATTATATTGATTTTCAAAAGATTGTGTTTCAATATTCTGGATTCCTATTCAGATTTTCCATTGTCTAGTAGTCACCAGTGATTACTCAGAAAACAATGATCCCCGGATTGGAAATGAGGGAAGAAAGCTGGTACCTGGGAAAGTAAACAGTGACATTTCCTAGAGACTGGTATGCAAGAGCTTTTCTGTGTTGTCCAGGTCGCTGCTCCATGCTTTCTTGAGATAATTACTTCAATACCCTGCTTTTCTAAGAAGACTTGTGTTTTTTTTTTTGTTTCTTTGTTTGTTTTGCTTAAGCCCTACATTGTGAACAGGATTTTTAATGTTAAGAGGAATTTCGTCAAGAATCCTTATTCCAGAGAAAAACCCCAAATAAATCTGTTCAAATTTTGTTGGAGAGAAAAATAAATCTTTGAGCACTCAAACATGTGCAAAAATTAATAACAATTTTGGACCCTCTGCAAATAAGGGACATTGTGGAAAGAGGGTAAATACTTATAGATACGGAAACCGGGAAACCCACCCACAGTCTGTTATGCAGACATGCAGATCCATTTGCTAACTAGACAGAGAGGAAAGCTTAGTTACTGTCTAGAGCTGTATGTAGCAGACTTGGCAGACGTTGTTTATTTGCAATACAAGCCAGAGAAAGGGGAACACAAAAGGAGAGCCCATTCACTCCAGAGTGTCACATTATGTTGAATGATGAATGTAAACCTTTCTATTGTGCCATAAAATATTAACAAACTTATAGTAATGGATTTTCATAATAGACATCTTCTAAGAGAAAATAAGCCTAACAAAAAAATAACACAATGTTGTAGGAGTATCTGAGATGTCGTAGATGTCTTAGTAGGGAGTGGGAGTTGTAAATAGGAGTATATTTTCAGATAGTAAACAGAAGGTTCCTATCTCTAGTATAGTTGAGCTGTGCTTCCCACTCCTATAGGTTTTTTGTTTTTGTTCTGTTTTGTTTTCCTGCAAGAGACAGGGGAAGCATACATTTCAGAAATGATATCACATTTCTGGTGTTTTTATATCCCCTTTATAGCAAGAGATAGTGTCAATATTGATGTCTTTCTTGTATTATTTCTGTCTCTTACTTTTACCCTTTCCTGGATTTGTGATGACTTTGTTCAGTTAGTGCTAGTTTTATGCTAAATATTTTACTCCACAGGCTATATAATCATGGAAAAAAAATGTGTGTGGTGTTGTTATTAAGTGAATTTTAATCTGGAATGTCAGGATTTGAAGCAGAGTGAGAATTGGATGAAAAGATATGAGGAGGACCCAGATTCCAGTTCCTCTATAGTCTAGATGACCAGGCACTGCTCAGTACTGAAAAGGGAAACTTCATTTTGCCCTTCTCTAACCTACTCTGTTTCTGCACTGGGCAGATGACTTTGTCCATTGTCTACACTAGTATTTCATGCTATTTTTTTGTGGCTATTAGGGGTTTCAAGATCTGAAGATGAGGACATTAATTTAGAGGACACAATTTCAAATGAATTCCCTAAGGTCTGGGGATAATAAATGTACATATGCATTTTGTTTTGTTTTTTTTTTTTTGAGACGGAGTCTCGCTCTGTCGCCCAGGCTGAAGTGCAGTGGCATGATCTCGGCTCACTGCAAGCTCTGCCTCCTGGATTCATGCCATTGTCCTGCCTCAGCCTCTCGAGTAGCTGGGACTACAGGTGTCTGCCACTATGCCCGTCTAATTTTTTTTAATTTTTAGTAGAGACAGGATTTCACCATGTTAGCTAGGATGGTCTTGATCTCCTGACCTTGTGATCCACCCATCTCAGCCTCCCAAAGTGCTAGCATTACAGGTGTGAGCCACAGCGCCCGGCCACATATGCATTTTATTAAGATTTAGAATTTCTTAGTTAATCTAAACAAAAGTGTCTTAATTATGTGAGATAGACTAGAAATTGAGGAAATATGTTTAAGTAAACTTTTTTAAGTTTCTTAAGGAAAGACAAACAAATAATTGCTTTTTAGGCAATTATTAAATAATTTAAAAATTAACAAATAATTAAAAAAAATACAGGTGATTAGAAAACCCTGAGAAAAACGTTTGAAACTCTAAAAGTTATTTGTGAGTTTTGTTTTTTTTTGTCTTCTGTGCCTTAGTTTTGCAGTTTATAAAATGGAATAAATATTGTTTCCTTCATAAAGTTACATAGTGGATTGAACAAAACAATGCTTATAAACTACTTGGAGTGCCTGGCAGTGGGCATGGACTCAGTAAATCTAACTATAGTCATTTTTAATTATGCTTCCTAAAGAAAATATAGATCCTGGGAAGATTACAGAGCATTTTCTCATAAATAATTATAATATGAAATACATAACATATTTCCAAGAGTTACAGATATTTTCCATTAAAAATTAAGCTACTTAGCCAAGTTGTGGTGGTGGGCACCTGTAATCCCAGCTACTCAGGAGACTGAGGCAGGAGAATGGCTTGAACCTGGGACGTGGAGTTTGCGGTGAGCCGTGATCGCACCACTGCACTCCAGCCTGGGTGACAGAGTAAGACTCTGTCTCAAAAAAATACATATATATAAATATACACACACACATCTATATAAGTATATATATTTATATATGTGTGTGTATATATATTTATACATTTATATATATAAAATGAAAGTTAAGTGACTACCAGAGATAAAATATTAAGAAAATAAAACTCTACCATATTTAGTATACATGCATCCTAAAATAATATGTTAGAGAAGATACAATAAATATTATGTTGAAGTTGAACTAATTAGGCAAGTGGAAATTCTTGTCAGTATATTTGAAACCTGTGGAAAAATATATAGAAGTGGTTTATTCTTGAAATACTAAGCTGACACTCCTTCCCCCTCTCTACAATACACACACAGAGACAGAGTTACTGACAGGAAGAGTGATGAAACTCAAGAAGAAAAGTCACATGTGAACAGTCACAATGAGACTTCTTCTGGGCGGGACGCACTGTGATGTATCACCCACTGATCACTGAAGCATCAAAGGAGGATGTTTTTCTTCTTGCATCAGGGATTAATCCTTTACCTCTCTGGCCCTGCAGCTTCTCTTTGTCAGTGTCACTGTCTGTTAGTGTTTCTATGTGACCTTTATAGTTCTCTTAACTCTACCTCCCTCCCTTTCCTACTGTCTTTATTTTTATCTGATAATTTCCTTTTGTTTATGTTTAAGATAAATTTTGGGGTTCATTACAATTTTGTATTTTTTCAATGATAGAAATTAATCTATGCAAGGCAACAAGTTAAGGAAAATTCAATGAAGACTCCAAAATGCCTGTGGCAAGAAATAAACATGTTGTTGACTGAGAAATATTCTGGCTCCACTAAACACTATTCCAGAGTGTTTCTGAAAGGGAAAAGGCTGATCTGGAATGAGCTGTGTCTCAGGAACAAATAGGTGAGACAGCCAATATGGTCTTGCAAGACATCTCCTAGAATGAATAGAGGAGAGCCTGTGCCAAAACTTTTCTCTGAGACTAGAAGTCAGTCACAAATTAGATCCCATTTTACAATTTACAATGAGCAAGACTCCAAATGCTATCTCTCAAGATTGCATTAGAAAGGTAGAAAACTGGCTGGGTGTGTTAGCTGACGCCTGTAATCCCAGCACTTTGGGAGGCCTAGGTGGGTGGATCACCTGAGATTAGGATTTCGAGAGCAGCCTGACGAACCTGTCTCTAGTAAAAATACAAAATTAGCCCAGTGTGATGTCGCATGCATATAACCCCAGCTACTCGGGAGGCTGAGGCAGGAGAATCGCTTGAACCTGGGAGGCGGAGGTTGCAGTGAGCCAAGATCGTGCCATTGCACTCCAGCCTGGGCAACAAGAGCAAAACTCCATCACAAACAAACAAACAAACAAAAGAAAGGAAGAAAACTATCAGTGTAGGACTAAATCTCGTAACTAAAATTTATTCTAAAATGTCTATAGAGATGCAATTTTTTAATCAAGGAACAAAATTTCTATCCTAAAATGTTCATAAAACGAGTAGCATGAAGTATTGCATCCAGAACTATAAAATCTCTTTCCCTTTCATTTTGTGTTGTGAGTATTGCTCTCTTTCTGCTTGTGAAAATTTCACTTCACTGGTTTCCTATCGAAGTTAAATTTAAGTGGGGTGCTCACTTGTAGGTTTGATTGGAAGAAAATTTCATATATTGGGAAGGATGACAGGAGCTCAGTGAATGATAAGAGAAACAAATTATGGTCTTTAACTTTAGTAGAAAACCTGTCTCTTCATTTCCTCTTCAGGACTTCCAACATCCCTATAATATCATTTTATATACAGGTTAGGAGTTCAGGTCTGATTGAACAAAAGTGAATTTTTAGATTCTTGAAATGTAGTATTCATAAATGATTAAAAGGTAAATAATTACTAATTTGGGGAAGAACAGAAATAACGGAAATATATTTGAGACCACATGGAGTATCATAGCAATCAGTATTCTTTATAGACATAGATAGCAGGTCTTGATAAGCAGTGAGATGCGGCTAAGCCTATTGCTTCTTCTGTGTCTGTGAGAGTTGGGCCCCTTGCAATAAACGTTCCATGTACAGAAAACACAACAATCTTTCGGGACACACTGATGATTGAGAAATAGCATGTAAGAAAGGGGAGAGCCCCATTTAGTGTTAGAATCATGCAACCCAACAAACATTTTTTCCTTAAAAAACACAATCTTGAAGCAGTAACTGGGGCACTCAGAACAACCTGGGACAGAAACATCATTTGTTATGGTAGTGCAACTGGTATTTTTAAATATTGCATGGGTGTTGTAAGGCAAATACGTCTGAATTTGAAAATAATTCTGCTGTCAAATTTTGATGAAATATAAGACATATAAAATGGATAGGGGATGATGAACTAATAATCACTGAAGTCTCATTCAAATACTAATGGAGGAAGTATGTTCATGCCAGCAAACTTCTAAGTCTTCTCCATCCATTTCCTGGGTTAGACCAGAGGAGTGGCAGATTCAGAAGCTATGTTATGAAAGAGAACCCCTGTGAACTGCATCAAGGTAGAATTAAAGGCCAGAGATATGGTGTTAAATGTCAGCAGTACTAGAAGGGGTGCACTATCACAGAGGGTTGAATCTGAGCTTTGTAGGGGAGCAAATTAGTGTCACAGAATATTTCACAAATTTTTTAAATTCCTGGAAATTAAATTATGGGACCTTAAACTGATGTGAAAGAAGTCTCAAACAATCCCCATGTTCTAAAGAAAGCCTAAAGTAATTAGGACCAGTCATCTTCTCAGGACTTAGTCAGTCCTGGTCAGATTAGCTCTTCCACTCAAACTGTTGGATTTTATGTCCTTTACCCTGCTTACATGAGACCACTAATGAGTCATCAGATTTGTCAGAGAACCCGTTTGAAGTCCTCTGGAAGAGTCGAGAAGGGAGTGAGTGATTTCTGATACCCTGTACTGCTGTGGAAGAGGAGGAGCCTGTTTCCCACCCACAAGCTGAGTAAATGTGGTTCTGAGAAAAAGGTTTAAGAGATGAAGAATGCCTGAAAGAAAGGAAGACTGACATTTAATTTCTCTTTGGAAGTGTTCTTAGGAAGTGATTTGCTGATCTGAATGACATATATGCCTTTCGGGACAGCCCTGTAGCAGTCAGCCTCCTACCCCCTGGTGAGGCAAAAACATGCGTGTTTTTGTGGGTTCATTGGATCTTGGAAGAAGGTGACCTTGAGCTGTTCTGCAGGCTCCTCACCCAGGAAGACTGCTTCTTGAGATAACGGTTCTGTCAGAGGCATTGGAAGCAGAGCGACTCTATCTCGATTAGGGCCTTGGTAAAATGAAAGTGAGACCTACTGGTGTGCATTCCCAGGAGTTTAGGCATTCTTAGTCACAGGATATTTACAGTTAATGAAGCAAGTTAATAATGTTTACTGAACACACCCTGTACTTAATTGACCCAGCCAATTTCACACCCAGGAAATGTCCTGATGTCCTGATATCTTACGAATAAATACATTCTTAGTTTAAGAATGTTTTGTTTCATAGATAATCATATAGATTCTTACAGAAGATAGTGATTACACAAAGATTAACAATCCTTTGTCACAAACCCTTGTAGCGGAGCACATCTCCCCCGTGGTTTTTTGCTCTGTTATCTTATATATAAACGAGCATTGTACCTAAGGTGCATTCATTCCTCCTCTTGCTTTTGGGAATGCCCTGCTCTGTCTATGGAGCAGCCGTTCATTCATTCCTTTACTTTCTTAGTAAACGTGTTTTCACTTTATTCTGTGGATTCACCTTGAATTCTTTCTTGCACAAGATCCAAGAACTGTCTCTTGGGGTCTGGACTGGGACCGCTATCTAGTAACGGTTCTAACAACAGAGGCTGGAGCTGTGGCAAAGAGTGGAAAGAAATTAAACCAGAATGAGATCTCCCTTTTGAAAGAACTTTGCATTAGGTGAAGTCCCTTGAGGAGCTCACATGAACCGAATCTACACTTGCAACAGACACCCTTGAGCTAAGGTCAATATTTAATGAAAGGGTACAGCAGAAACGGGGCTCTAAAAGCAACCTGAGAACTAGAGAGTTACAACCCTTCTCTACTCAAGCCTCTTTCTCAGAAGTCTGAGGTGAAAGAGATAAACATTAAATACCATACAAGACACAAGATCTAAATAAGTCTAAAAGAGTTTGTACTTAAAAGTGACTGGAAGTTACAGAATGTGTCCAATATGTAGCTGTGTTAGTAGCAGTCCTCCAAGAATCAGTTACCAAGGTCTTTAAATGAACCAGAATTGTGGCCAGGCATGGTTGCTCACAGCTGTGATTCCAGCACTTTGGGAAGCCGAGGTGGGCAGATCACTTGAGGCCAGGAGTTTGAGACCAGCCTGGGCAACATGGCAGAACGCTGTCTCTACCAAAAATACAAAAATTAGCTAGGCGTGGTGGCATGAAATGAAACCTGTAGTGCCAGCTACTCGGGAGGTTGAGGTGGGAGGATTGCTGGAGCCTGGGAGGTCAAGGATGCAGTGAGCCATGACTGCACCTCTACACTCCAGCCTGGGCAATAGAGGGAGACTCATTTCAAAAAATGAAACAAGCTAGAATTGTATTATGGGAAGCACCTGTAAGAGAAACTGGGGCAGAAGCCTGGCAAAGCTGGGAGAGAAAGGCACCATATGACAATGCAGTACTGACTCCTAGTGAAGGAGGCAGGGGAGGAAGGCTAGGTGGAAATATCATAATCAGTTATGAAGTCTAGGGAAGGTTCAGCATGGGGCTTGGAGAGTCCTTGAGCCAAAGTTGCCAATCAGATGAGGTCCATGTCTTCCAGGAATGGACTTGCTTTAGTATTCCTGCTGCACTCCATCATTGGGTGAGAGCAGTCTGTGGAAAGCCTGAATGGTTTCAAATGACAGCACCTGAGGCTCTTGGTCTACTATGTCCTCTGCAGCTGAAAGTCTATGAGAAACATTCTCATGGCCACTGCAGTAGTTAAAAGAAAGTAAAGAAGGGTTTCACAGAGCATGGTTGATGGAAACATTGGGAGAAAATTAAAGCTTGAACTCTATCAAGTTCAGACTCATCAATAAAGTGATTTTTATCACATAGAGGTTGATAAACAGCTCATAACAACAGCAGAGGGAAATGATTCTGGGCCTAGAACATGGCTGAGGCAGGTTTGCACTGCCATGTGACGCAGTGGCAGCTATGACCTTTACAAGGAGAAGAGAAAAACTAGAATCTTTAAAATGACCTAGGATGTTGGGATCATCCATTTAAAATACATTGCACATAAATAATTTGGTGTTATTGTTGGTTTTATTCATGTATTTACTTTGATTTATGTGTTATTTTATTTTATTTTTCCTCAGGGTTACTAATTTTGTGAGAGAAGTTATTTAGCCAAGGGCATTTGAAACAAAAGCTTTTAAAACTGCAACTTATCTGATTCCATTTGAATTTTAGGATGGTTTTTCTATTTCTGTGAAATATGACATTGGAGTTTTGATAGAAATTGCAATGAATCTATAAATAGCCTTGGGTGGGATGGACATTTTAATAAAAAATAACTTTTACTGTGAACATTATCATGATCTTCAAAAGCTGATAAAATAATATAATGAACCTAGTGTATCAATCACTATCTGCAATGCTTTCAACATACCTTGATTCATTATCACCCTTCTCCAATTTTAGTCTCCATAGATTATTTTGAAACACATCCAATACATTACATAATTTTACTGTGATAAATACTTCTAGGTGCTCTTGTAAATGATATGTAGGCCTTTCAGGTCTCTAACTACATTAAATTTGTGGATTTATATTTTCTATGTCATAGTCACTCTGGAAGCTTAGAAAGCTTTCAAAGCTTAGAAAGGCAGCACAAATTATTGGCACTACAGAAGCCTCATTTAGTCTTGATTGATTATTTATTCTAAAGACATTTATTAACTGGTTATAGGAGGAAATTGTAAATACTGATTAAGGGCTTAACTTTAAGAGGTAGCTGAATTTGAGTCCAAATTCCATTTCTAATACTTTCTACCCAAATAAAAGCTGTTATCCTCTGACTTTTTATATCTTTATTGGTATAGCAAAACTTACATTGCTTACTCAATAATATAATTGTAAGCATTAAATATGTTGCACAAATAATGTATTTTAAACAATGACTGGCCCCATGTGCAGCAGCTAATGTTATTATTTGCATGGCAATGTAGTAGTAAAGCGACAGTGTGAGATGCTAGAGAGAAAAGGAATGTCTCATGATAAATTGATTAAGTTCAAGTAAGATTTTCCTAGACTAATGGAGTGATGCTAGAGTACTCTCCTAGCAGTCTAGGTAGCAAGAATCTTTCTGTGGTACTCAGAGGTCTCAACATTTCCCTTCCCAGACAGTCTTTGCAAAATTTATATTTTCTGCTTAGTGTAGCTGACCCCATCAGTTACCCAGCATAACATATGTATTATGTCAGCAAGTTATCTTACGTTTCAAAGACAGCATATAAAACATAATGTTAAGCAGTCTCTATCAAATTAAAACTGGATCTTTTGTAGAAATTGACAAGCTGATTTAAAAATTTTAAAATTTTCATAGAAATGCAAGAGATGCCGAATAACCAAAACAATTCTGGGAGAACTCACATCTCAGACATATTATAAATCCGTGGAATAGAATTATGTGTCCAGAAATAAATCCTCACATTTAAGGCCAACTCATTTTGGAGAAGGGTGCCAAGATTTTTCAATTGGGAAGAAACAGGCTTTTCAATAGATGATGCTGCCGCATATGGATATCAACATACAGAAGACTGAAATTAAAAACCTGCCTCACACAATATGCAAAAATTGCTTCAAAATGGATGAAAGACCTAAATATAAGAGTTTAAACTTAAACATTTTAGAAAAGAGTTTAGAAGCGAATCCTCGTGACCATAGGTTAGGGAAGAGTTCCTTAGATATGGCACCTAAAACCCAAACAACCAAGGAAAACATAGATACATTGGACATTACTGAAATTAAAACAACTTTTACAGTTTAAAAGGTACTGTCAAGAAAGTCAAAAACACAACTCACTTGATGTAGTTTGAATATATGTCCCTACCAAATCTCATGATGAATTGTAATCCAAAATGTTGAAGGTGGGACCCAGTGGGTGGTATATGGGTCATGGGGGTGAAGCCCTCGTAGCTTGGTGCTGACCTCAAGATAGTGCATGCTCATGAGATATGGCTGTGTTAACAAGTGTATGGCATCTCCTCTGCCCCAACTCTCTCTCTTGCTTGCTCTCTGCCGTTTGAGATGCCAGCTCCCACTTCACCTTACACTGTGCATAAAAAATCTCCTTGGAGCCTCCCTAGAAGCAGAGCAGATACCAGCATCATGCTCCCTGTACAGCCTGCAGCCCTGTGAACCAATTAAAACTCGTTTATTTATAAATTGCTATTTCTCTATAGCAATACAAGAACAGCCTAATACATCATTGAATGAGAGAAAATATTTGCAAATATGTATCTGATAATGAACATATACCCATAACAAATAAAGAACTCTCACAACATCATAAAAGAGGAAATAACCCAATTAAGAAATAGTCAAAGAATGTCAGTAGATAATTCTCCAAATACAAAATTAAAATGGCCAATAAGCATTTGACCAATGGCATTGAGGAAAAGATGCGCAGAACCATTAGTCACTAAGGAAATGCAAGTCAAACCCACAATGAGATGTTACTTTACACCCACAAGGATGGCTATAATAAAAGAAAGATTTAAGCAATAGTATAATAGATGTTGGTAAGGATGGAAAAAAATAGAATCTTCCTACATTGTTGGTGGGAATGCAGCAACTTTGAAAAACAGGTTGGCAGCTCCACAAAATGTTAAATATATGATTACCATATGACCTGGCAATTTCTCCTCTCGGTATACACCTAAGAGAAATGAAAATGTATGTCCACATGAAAGTTTATACACAAATGTTCATAGCCACATTATTCATAATAATCTAAAAAGTTAAACAACCTAAATATTTACCAATCCATGAATGGGTGAAAAATATGTACTGTATCTCTAGCAACGGAATGTTAATCAGCCATACATAAAAAGAAATGCAATACTGATACATGCAAAAACATGGATAAACTTTGAAAATGTTACGCTAAGGAAGTTAGTCACAAAATACCACCTATTGTGTGAATGCATATATGTAAAATGTCCAGAATGGGCAAAATAGAGAGACAGAAAATAGATTAATGTTTGCCTATGAGTTAGGATACTGTAGGCTACTTGAGAGCAACTGCTAAAGAGTGCAGGGTTTCTTTTTGGGGTGATAAAAATTTTCTAAAATTAGATTGCAGTGATGGTGGCACAAATCCCTGAGTATGCTAAACACTATTGAATTGTACACTTTCTCATGGGTGAATTTTTTGGAACATGAATTGTATCTCAATTAATCTGCTTTTCAGGCAAACACTTATGGAATATGAGGAAACCAGAGGTGTAAGGGATTTACGAATTACATCTTAGACTGATTCAGGCTATTATTTGGGATTCCTTTAATAAGGTTATCTTCTTAGAACACAAGAAGTTCCTGTTCATGCTGACTGGTTGGATTCCAGAGGCCAAAACACACAAAGTTGGCCGGAACTCTGGAGGAATTTCCTGAGTAGAGAAAGCTACATTAGCCTAAGCAGTGAAGAGTGCCAGATTGCTAGGGAGTCAATGCAAAGAGGAAAAAGATTTTAAACTATTCAAAAATCCTCTAGTGCAGGGGTCAGGACACTTTCTTTTTCTAAAGAATTGGACAGTAAGTATTTTAGGTTTACAGATCATATGGTCACAACTATTCAACTCTGTGCTTGTGTTGAGAGAAATCCACAGACTGCATGTATATCAATGGGAGTGGTAGTGTTCCAATCAAATGTTATTTATAAAATAGGGATGGTTGCATTTGGTCTGCAGACCACAGCTTGCTGACCCATGCTCTGAAAGAAAGCAGGTGTTACAGAGACGAAATCTGGAATAAACAATTGTCTAAATCTAATCCCTGCAACTTCTATTTCTGGATGAAGAGAAGAGAGATGAAAAGTTTAATTTAGCTGCTAATATAACACACCTGACTCCTTATGAAGATGTCTGGTTCATTTGGGGACTAGAAATTTCCAGGTCAGCCTGTATTTGAGGCCAAGGCAGAGGAAGAAGCTTAGCCTAATGCTATCTGCACTCTGAGGAGAGGTGGCCACTGTTGCAGAAAAGATAGCTTCTATTCATTATTATTATTATTATTTTGAGACGGAGTCTCACTCTGTCACCTAGAGTGGAGTGCAGTGGCGTGATCTCAGCTCACTGCAACCTCCACCTCCCGGGTTCTAGCAGTTCTCCTGCCTCAGTCTTCCGAGTAGCTGGGACTACTGGCGTACGCCGCCATATCTGGCTAATTTCTTTTGTATTTTAGTAAAGATGGGGTTTCAGTGAGTTGCCCAGGCTGCTCTGGAACTCCTGAGATCAGACAATTCACCCACCTCGGCCTCCCAAAGCGCTAGGATTACCGGTGTGAACCACCGTACCTGGCCGGTAGCTATTTTTATTATTGTTACTTTGTTTCAGGAAGGAGAAAATGAGAGGCTCTGATGAAAGTCTACAGAATAGTCTCAAGATGGACTTATTTCTTCTCTGACGACAGATTTTCCCCTTATAACAGATACTTCTATGAAAAGTCAAGTTCGAAGTCTCATAGGGGCTATGAAATATTAAGAACATTACCCTGTGGGGTCTTTGCATGTTTTCTGAGAGAGAATGCAAGTAATCACGTAGTAGTAAGACACTGTGGAGACTACTTAGAAACTGTCGGCCATATAAAAATATTAATGGGAATTTAAAGAAAGAATAATAGTAACAGAACTGAGATTTCCTCTCTAGAGTGTTTTTCCAAAGGCTTTGTGGCAATAGCAGAACTTAGGAAACAAGGGATCTGGGAAGCTGTTACGGGAATAACTGTAGTAGAGATTTATTCTAAGGACTCTAGAGGATGAATTCGACCTTGTCCTCTCTCTCTCACCTCATTTATTTATTTTATATTTATACTGATGTTAGCGTGGAGATTTTTTGCACGATCCCATGTTCAAAGTAACTTCTGGTTTGTGAAGTTGTTATCAGTGCTCACTCAGGAAAACCCATCCATGAGTAGCGTGAGAGCAGGAAGAAGAGGGTATCTGGGTCGATATTTGGAATTCTTGATGTCTCTGATCTATGTTCATCTGTTGGTGGCCTCCATGCCTCCCCAGAACTGCTTTGAGTATCACCATTTTTCCATGCAGAAAATGTGGCACCATTACTTACTGAATCTTACATTTTTATTGTGTGAGCATTTAGAGATGTGACACTTGTCTAGTAACACTTTCAAAGTAGATAACTGCTTTGGAGTCATCAAGCTATTGAGGTTAAGACATGCAAGCCTGTTTGTCCTTAAATTCAAGACTTACTAAGTAAATATGTGAACAACAACCAATGACATTGCATGGGTGTTGAGTGGCTGGGGAGGACTTGAGTTGATACTTAGAATTCTCCATCTAGACAACTCTAAGTTCCAAAGGGAAATATGTGTGGCTTTAGTTCAAAAAAAAAAAAAAAAATTCACACGGCCTGGTCAGTGACATATTTTCCTTGCTTAGTCAGTGGCCCTGTTAATATATTTAGTGGCAGGCAGCATATTAAGGGTGAATCAGGAAATCATGGTGACCCTGCAGTTTGCTGAGGACAGCTGAATATGAAGTCGATGTGAGAGAAAGAACTGAGTTTAAATGAAGAGAATAGTGATCCTTAGTGACTTGGGACACCAGAGACCCATCTTTACTCCTCAATGGACTCTGTTGATGATGCCCTTGTATGTTCATTCCAGAGGCTGCCAAATAATATAACACTGAGGTTCTGTTTTCATGATACCTTGATGCGGAAAATTGCAAGAATAGGAAAAACGCCGAGATGAACAGCCTCAAACTCTTTAATTCCCTGAGAAAAGAAGAATAAGAGGAAGTCTTATAAACTCAAATAAAGTTAGGGCTTTAAGGTTACAAAGAAATTCAGTGGAAGTTCTAAATTATTCCAGAGTTAGGAATAGTAAAACAGGAAGTATTTGTTCATGAATTGGCCTGGAAATTTGAAAGCTCTAAAGGAAGTGTTATCTGCTGGCACCATCATTTGTATCTTTCATATCTTGGATAATCTTTAATGCCCTCTTCCATGAAATTGGGCTGATATTATATTTCTTATACGGTTATAGATCAGACAAAAGGGGATACATTAAGGACTTATTAAATGGTAGCTATTCATATTAACTACTTATTATTTTACAACTAAAAAAGAAACTATCAGATAAAACACAGATAAAATAAGCTTTCTTGTCCATTTACTTTCAATTTTTCATCTTTTTTCCCCAAGAATATTTTCCTTTTCTTCTGTTATTAAAGTATGGTGTTAATTTGAAGATTTCACTATAGTGATTGCACATTTAATGTAAATCTGTGTGCAGCTACTAGGAAAGCAGATCTCACTATTACCAGTTTATACCCACAAAGTGAGGATGGTTTGTGCTAAAGTTGGGGAATTTCAATTCTCTTGTTATTCTCACAGTATACTTTGTTCTTTTTCTCAAATTTAAGATTCTCTGTGTGTGTGTGTGTGTGTGTGTGTGTGTGCATGTGTATATTGTTTCATATGCTTTTTTTTTTCCCCAGCAGACTGTAAATTTCATGAAGTGGGATCCATGTCCCTTTATTCGCTCCTGTTTACCTAGTAGAAGGCCTAGCACATATTAGATTGTCAATAAATATCTCTAGAGTGAATGGATGACAGAGTGTGACTAGAATGGCATTTCCTAAAATGAACGGAGATCTATGCCTAGTGTATGTACTGTTCTCTGTGAAGGCAGTATTACCCATCTAAGGGTGTGTCAGAAAAGCAGAGTAGGCTCATAAAACAGTTTGAAAGTATTTCTTTGATATTGGAAAGTTACGTGTGGGCTACACCCAGCAGAAGTAATTGCTGGAAATTGCTTGCATTACGATGAATGATAAATGCCAAGAGAATAATGAATAATTCCAGATAAGAGAATAAGCCTGTGCTTGTTTAAAAAATAAACCATTCTTTTTATGATAGCAGCCAAGGGTCAATTAAAAATAAAAATCTTGTTTTGCAGTGCTCTCCTCTATAAACATTCAAAGTCTTCTCAATTCAATTAGAAATAAATCCAAAGTTCTCGATACAAGATTTACCATATCTTAGATTTTCCTGCCAAGCATACCCACAGCATTTAGTATCATCCTTCCCCCAGGTAACTAAGCTCTAATCCCAAAGCCTGATTTCTGTATCCAGATGGGCTAAGCTCTTTGCTGCTTCAGTGACCTTGTACTAACTCACTTTTCCCTTGGCCCTTCACATGGCTGAATCCTTTTTTCTGTCAGCTCTCAGCTCAAGAATCACTTTCTAAGGACTGCTTATTACCGAACTTTCTCTGTAAATTCCACACTTTCTTCTGCCCTTGTTGCTTTCTATCACATTATCTCGAGAGTTTTTTTAATAGGACTTGCCATAATCAGAAAAATTCATTTTTGTTCTAAAAATTGCGTATGCATTTTTGTCTAGAATGAAAGATTCATGATGGAAAAGGCTATCTATATGGTTTACATTAGCATACGTGGCAAATAATATAACATCTCTAAGCCTCAGTTTCCTAAGACATAGAGATTATAAGACATACCTCAAAGATTTGTTATCAAGATCAAATGAGATAGTACATGAGAATCTGTTAGCAAACTGTTTAGAACTCAGGAAGCATTTAATGAAAGGCACACATGTTTCTGCTTCCGCCATTACCACCAACACCACCACCATCATCATCCCAGGTCTTGTTATCTATAGTATGATGCCAGCTGTAAAGGAAACACAGAACTCAAAGTTAATAGAGGGATACCGACAAGAAAATGTTATGAGTTATCTATTGCTCTGTAACAAATCACTCCAAAACTTGGTGTCCTAAAACCATCATTTCTTTTTTCATGCTTAGGGGCAGGGTATGTCAGGGGTTGGTAACTGGATTAAAGAGACAACTTTCTCTGCTCCACTGTGTCTGGGACTTTATCCAGGAAGACTTGAATCCTGGGGATGATTCAACATCTGGGACTAGAATTATCTTGAGTGTTTTCTACAAAAGATGAGTAAGAAGGAAAGAGCCTTTGGAAATGAAGACAAAGGGAGAAGGGTAGCAAATGAATGAGTGTCTTTGGATGAGATTAATAACATTTTAAAGTCATCATTTTATGGAACATGGAAAAAATGGACAGAAGGCTGTGATTTTACTGCTTTGTCAACACTGACCAGTCTTATTTTCTTCTCTCCTTTCTTCTTATGGGCTTACATCATCTATGGTGGTAGTTTCTGGGTTGTTCTTTCTCTTTCTGTATGTTTTTCTTTTCTGATTATTTTAAAGGGATTTCATTCAATTTGTCTCCATACATTTTGCTTCCTTGGTGACATGTGTCATAAAGAGCATTGGTCAGAATGGCCAAGTCATCACTCTGGAGTGAGGGCAGGAGTACTGTGTTTAAAAAGTAGTTAAATAGCCAATTTGCTGTTCTTTAATGCATCTCATAAGCACACATATTTTTGTTCCATGGACTATGCAATGTAATTTTATGACAGTGCCAACCTTTGGTTGACTGGCTTCCATCTATAGGGACAAAGTTAAACATTGTCAAGATGTACTGAAATAAAGTGGGATTTTAGGACCTAAGGCATAAGATAGGTTGGTTGCTTGACTAACTCAGGCAGAAAGATACCTAAAGTCTGTTCAAAATACAGAACATATGAAAGAACTGAGTTGGATAAAATAAGATAGGCTGAATAAGTATTTAATGATAGGTCATACATTATTTTATTTACTTACTATAACCGGTAATATTCTAAGTACTAACATGAGAGAGAAAGAGCAAGAAAATGAGAGTGAGAGCATATGTAGAAGTCTAGATTAAAGAAGACTAGTAGAGAAAAATAATCCAAATAACCATTCAGATGATTTATAATTTAAAAACTTAAACCAATTAAACATTAGATAAGAGAGATAAAATGTTAAAATAATAGATTGTGCATGCTGTACGCATGTGTGTGCACGCATGCGCACACACACACACACACAGACACCTGAAGTATGCAATCATTACAATAATATTAAATGACATGAAAAGATGATCACAATATTCCATGGAAGATGTAGATAAAACCATATAGTATAATTCATATCCCATGAAAATATATGTATACAGGAAAAATTTGGAAAAAATATTTGAAATTTATTAAAATATTGAGCAGATATTACTGTTTATCAGAATGACAGGTTATTTTAAAGTTTGCCTTCTTTCTTTATATATATTTTTTAACTTTAAAAATATGTATTTTTAAATTTACATAGGTTATTGGGGAACAGGTGATGTCTGGTTACGTAAGTTCTTTAGTGGTAATTTGTAAGATTTTGGTGCACCCAACACCCAAACAGTATACATTGCACCTTATTTGTAGTCTTTTATCCCTCATTCCCTTCTCACCCTTTCCCCCCAAAGTCCATTGTGTTTTTCTTATGCCTTTGCATTTTCATAGCTTAGCTCCCACTTTTGAGTGAGAGTATACGATGTTTGATTTTCCGTTCCTGAGTTACTTCACTTAGAATAATAGTATCCAATCACATCCAGGTAGCAGTGAATGCCATTAATTTATTCCTTTTTATGGCTGAGTAGTATTTCATCATATATATATATGATGGAATATATATATGATGGAATATATATATGATGGAATAAATATATATGATGGAATATATATATGATGGAATATATGTATGATGGAATATATGTATGATAGAATATATATATATATGATGGAATATATATATAACAATTTCTTTATCCACGCATTGATTGATGGGCATTTGTGTTGGTTCCATATTTTTGCAATTACGAATTGTGCTGCTATAAACATGCATGTGCAAGTATCTTTTTCATATAATGACTTATTTTCCTCTGGTTAGATACCCAGTAGTGAGATGCTGGATGAAATGGTGGTTATATTTATAGTTCTTTAAGGAATCTTCACACTGTTATCCGTAGTGGTTGTACTAGTTTACATTCCCACCAGCAGTGTAGAAGTGTTCTCTGTTCACCACATCTATGCCAAAATCTACTATTTTTTATTTTTTTTTTATTATGGGCATTCTTGCAGGAGTAAAGTGGTATTGCATTGTGGTTTTGATTGTATTTCCCTGATCATTAGTGATGTTGAGCATTTTTTCATATGTTTTTTGGCCATTTGTATATCTTCTTTTGAGAATTATCTATTCATGTCCTTAGCCCAGTTTTTGATGGAATTGTTTGTTTTTTCTTGCAGATTTGTTTGAGTTAATTGTAGATTCTGGATATTAGTCCTTTGTCAGGTGTATAGATTGTGAAGATTTTCTCCCACTCTGTGGGTTGTCTGTTTACTCTGCTGTTTCTTTTGCCATGCAAAAGCTCTTTAGTTATATTATTTCCCAGCTGTTTATCTTTGCTTTTATTACATTTGCTTTTGGGTTCTTGGTTATAAAATCCTTGCCTAAGCCAATGGCAATAAGCGTTTTTTCAGTGTTATCTTCTAGAATTTTTATAGTTTCAGGTCTTCAAGTCCTGAATCCATTTTGCACTGATTTTTGTATAAAATGAGAGATGAGGATCCAGTTTCATTCTCCTACATGTGGCCAGCCAATTATCCCAGCATTATTTGTTGAAAAGGGTGTCCTTTCCCCATTTTATGTTTTTGTTTACTTTGTCAAAGATCAGTTGGCTGTAAGTATTTGGGTTTATTTCTGGGTTCTCTATTCTGTTCTATTGATATATGTGCCTATTTTTAAACCAGTACCATGCTATTTTGGTGACTATCACCCTATATTACAGTTTGAAATCATGTAAATTGATGCTTCCAGAGTTATTATTTTTGCTTAGTCTTGGTTTGGCTATGTGGGCTTTTTGGTTCCATATGAATTTTAGAATTATTTTTTTCTAATTCTGTGAAGAACGATGGTGATATTTTGATGGGAATTGTATTGAATTTGTAGATTTCTTTTGGCCCTATGTTTCTTTTTTTAACTGTTATTTTAAGTTCAGGGATACATGTGCAGGTTTGTTACATAGATAAAATTGTGTCATGGGGATTTGTTGTACAGATTATTTCATCACCCAGGTATTAAGCCCAGCACCCATAAATTATTTTTTCTGGTCCTCTTTCTTCTCACCCTCTAGTGTCCAATAGGTCCCAGTGTGTGTTGTTCACCTCATGTGTCCATGTGTTTTCATCATTTAGCTCCTACTTATATGTGAGAACAATATTTGATTTTCTGTGTTAGTTTGCTAAAGATAATGACCTCCAGCTCCATTGATGTCCTTGCAGAGGACATGATCTTGTTCTTTTTTATGACTGCATAGTATTTCATTGTGTATATGTACCACATTTTTTAAAAATCTGGCCTATCATTGATAAGCATGTGGGTTGATTTCATGTCTTTCCTATTGTGAACAGTGCTGCAATGAACATACTTGTGCATGTGTTTATATTCCTTTGGGTATATATTCAGTAATGGGATTGCTGAATTGAATGATATTTCTGTCTTCAGGTTGTTGAGGATTCACCAAATTGTCTTCCACAAAAGCTGAGCTAATTTTCCACCAACAGTGCAAATGCGGTCTTTTTTCTCCACAACCTCACCAGCATCTTTTATTTTTTGACTTTTTAATAATAGCCGTTTTTTGTTGTTGTTGTTGTTGTTGTTGTTTTGTTTTTTCCGAGACAGAATCTCACTCTGTCACCCAGGCTGGAGTGCAGTGGGATGATCTTGGCCCACTGCAACCTCCGCCTCCCAGGTTCAAGTGATTATCCTGCCTCAGCCTCCTGAGTAGTTGGGATTACAGGTGCATGCCACTACACTCGGCTAATTTTTGTATTTTTACTATAGATGGTATTTCACATGTTGCCCAGAATGGTCTCAAACTCCTGACCTCAAGTGATCTACCCGCCTCAGCCCTCCAAGTACTGGGATTACAGGTGTGAGCAACTGTGCCCGGCCAATAATAGCCATTCTGACTGGTGTGAAATCGTATCTCATTGTGGTTTTGATTTGTATTTCTCTAATGATCAGTGATGTTGAGCTTTTTCTCATATTATTGTTGGCCACATGTATGTCTTTTGAGAAGTGTCTGTTCATGTCCTTTGCTCACTTTTTAATGGGGTGATTTGTTTTTTTCTTGTAAATTTCTTTAAGTTTCTTATAGATGTTAGATATTAGACCTTTGTCAGATGCATAGTTTGTGAAAAATTTTCTCCCATTCTATATGCCATCTGTTTACTCTGTTGATATTTTCTTTTGCTGTGCAGAATCTCCTTGGTTTACTTAGATCCCATTTATCAATTTTTGCTTTTGTTGCAACTGCTTTTGATGTCTTCTTCACGAAATCTTTGTGCCTATGCCTATGTGCTGAATGGTATTGCCTAGGTTGTCTTCCAGGGTCTTCAGAGTTTTGGGTTCTACATTTAAGTCTTTCATTTTTCTTGAGTTAATTTTTGTTCATGGTATAAAGAAGGGGTCCAGTTTCAATCTTCTGCATATGGCTACCCAGTTATCCCAGAATCATTTATTAAATAGAAAATCATTTCCTTATTGCTTGTTTTAGTCAAGTTTGTTGAAGATCAAATAGTTGTAGGTATGTGGTCTTATTTCTGGTTTATCTATTCTGATTGGTCTGCATGTCTGTTTTTGTACCAGTATCATGCTGTTTTGGTAACTTTAGCACTGTAGTATAGCTTAAAGTCAGGTAGCATAATATCTCCAGCTTTGTCTTTTTGCTTAGGATTGCCGTGGCTATTTGGGCTTTTTTGTTTTCATATGAATTTTAAAATAGATTTTCTTGTTCTGTGAAGACTCTCAGTAGTAGTTTAGTAGGAATAGCATACTGGGTATTGAAGGCTCATACCTATAAATTGTTTGGACAGCATGGCCGTTTTAATTATATTGATTTTTCCTATCCATGAGCATGGAATATTTTTCCATTTGTTTAAGTCCTCTCTGATTTCTTTGAGTAGAAGTTCGTATTCTCCTTGAGGAGGTCATTCACTTCCTTTGTATGGCTGTATTTCTAGGTATTTTATTCATTTTGTAGCTGTTGTGAATGGGACTTCATTCCTGATTTGGCTCTCAGCTTGACTGTTGTTGGTGTATAGGAACGCTGGTAATTTTTGCACACTGATGTTGTATCCTCAGACTTTACTGAAGTTGTTTATCAGCGTAAGAAACTTTTGGGCTGAGACTATGTTTTTTCTACATATAGAATTATGTCATCTGAAAACAGGGATAGTTTGACTTCCTCTCTTCCTATATGGATGCCTTTTCTTCTTTCTCTTGCCTGATTGCCCTGGCCAGGACTTCCAATACTATGTTGACTAGGAGTGGTGAGAGAAGACATTCTTGTCTTGTGCTGGTTTTCAAGGGGGAATGCTTTCAGCTTTCACCCATTCAGTATGATATTGGATGTGGGTTTGTCATATATGGCTCTTATTATTTTGAGGTATTGTTCCTTCAATACCCAGTTTATTGACAGTTTTTAATATGATTGGATGTTGAATTTTATCAAAAGTCTTTTCTGAAAACTGCAGCTTCCCCTGAGCCCATGGCAATTGCTGGTGCATATCTGTACAGGTGGGTTTGCATTACTTGCCCCACCAGCATGAGGGAGTTCAGTAATGCCCCCTCACCTACTCCCTGACCATCATTTCAGATGTAGCCTTGGCAAGCACAGAGGCAGCAAGCAAGCCCTGCCCTTGCCAACATCTTGCCCTTGAGCTAATACTGCACAGACAGCAAAGAATCCTCCCACATCATGAACAATCACTCCTGATTGTGGGACACAGAGTAGGCCCCCCGACCTGAACCAGACAGCATCTAGCCCCTTGCCAATACCATCTCCACTGCAACAGCACACAGTCTCCAGCAGGCCCACCCATCTGCCCCCCAGCTGCCTTGTCTCTACCACTGTGGTGAAGACTTGCAGGGAGGCAGCACCCTTGCATCCTCTAGCACTCTGCTGCAGCTGTGACACCTCAGCCCCTGCAGTGCAGGGGACTCCAATCCTTGAGGATCCAGAGAACAATGTCAGGGACCAAAACAAGTCCCCAGAATTAGGGCATGCAGTTCAGGAATTGGGAGTTGAACTATGGGCCCCTAAAATCACACAGAAATTGAGCCAGTTGGCTAAATTCACCTTATATCACAATCAAACCTTCAGAGTCATCAAATAAGATAAAAGAAAAAAGAAATCCAAGTGACAGAAATCTCAAAGATTGAAGGTGGATAAACCCACAAAGATAAAATGATTCAGTGCAAGAATGCTGAAAACTCAAAAAGCCACAGTGCCTTATTTCATCCAAATGACCACATCATTGCTCCAGCAAGGGTTTGGAACCAGGCTGAGGCTGAGATGGTTGAAATGAAACAACTTGAATTCAGGCTATGGATAGGTATGATGTTCACTGAGCTACAGGAGTACATTGTAACCCAATGCAAGGAAACTAAAAATCATGACAAAACATTGCAAGAGCTGAAATAAAAAATAGCCAGTATAGAGAAGAATGTAATCAACCTGATAGAGCTGAAAAACACATTGCAAATATTTCATAATGCAATCACAAGTATTAATAGCAGAATAGACCAAGCAGAGAAAATAATCTCAGAGCTTGAAAACTTGTTTTCTGAAATAAGACAGGCATATAAGAATACAGAAAAAATATCAAAAGGAATGAACAAAACCTTTGAGAAATATGGGATTATGTAAAGAGACCGAATCTATGACTGACTGTTGTTCCTGAAAGAGATGGGAAAAATGGAACTAACTAGGAAAATATATTTAGGATATCATCCATGAGAACTTCCCCAACCTAGCTACAGATGCCAACATTCAAATGCAGGAAATACAGAGAACCCCAGTAAGATACTCCACAAGAAGATTATCCCCAAGACACATGATCATCAAATTCTCCAAGGTTGAAATAAAAGAAAAAATGTTAAAGGCAGCTAGACAGAAAGCCCAGGTTACATACAAACACAGCAAAATTCTCAGGTGAAACCCTTAAAGTCAGAAGAAATGGGGTGCCAACATTCACAATTCTTAACGGAAAAAAATTTCAACCCAGAATTTTATATCCGGCCAAACTAAGCTTCATAAATGAGGGAGAAATAAGGTCCTTTTCAGACAAGCAAATGCTGAGGGCATTTGTTACCACCAAACCTGCCTTACAAGAGCTCCTGAAGGAAGCACTAAATATGGGAAGGGAAGACCCTTACCAGCCCCTACAAAAACACTGTAAAGCAACCACATAAACAAGTCTGCAAAAAAACCAGCTAACATCATGATGAAAGAATCAAATCCACACATACCAATACTAACTTTAAATGTAAATGGACTAAATGACCCAATTGAAAGACACAGAGTGGCAAGCTGGTTAAAGAACCAAGACCCACTGGGGAATACTGTCTTCAGGAGACCCATCTCCCATGCAATGACACACATTCGTTCAAGATAAAGGTTGGAGAAAAAAATCTATCGAGCAAATGGAAAACAGAAAAAAAATAAGGTTGGAATCATAGTTTCTGACAAAACAGAATTTAAACTAACAAAGATCAAAAAAGACAAAGGCATTATACAATGGTAAATGGTTTTTACTATATATTTCAAAGTTCAAAAATACATATTTTTCTAATTAGTAATTAAGTAACAGCTACTATTTATAAATATGGCAATGGCTATATATCATGATAGGTCTATAAAAATCCATGTTCTACAGATTCCTTATAGATAAAACTAGGGTTAATGGGTGGATTCCTTGTACAAGCTAAATTGGTTTAAGTGTTGCAAAGTTATTCTTAGAGCTTGAATACTTAAATTTATAAAAATGAAGAATGCCTTAGTAGTTGCCAAATTGATAGTGAATAGGTTTGTGGTTTGATTCAAGCCCTCAGATGAGAATTAATGAACACAATCTTCAAGCCTTGAGATATCTTTATTTTTAAGTAGGAGTTATGTCATTTCTTCCCATTGCTTGTAATCCAACTGGAAATTCCAAATAACCTTTAAAGTGTACATACATTTTCCAAGTTATTGTTCATTGCATCTTTTAAAATGTGATGTATTGATAGACCTGTTAAATATCTCAGAGGAAAACTGATAAATCCCAATGATATCATTGCTGTTGAAACATTTCCATGTTAGGCAAGAATAGGGAATGCTGAAAATATCAAAAAAGGAGATGAATTATTTGATTGCATAGATAATTTCCTAATGCAGCCAAAATATTCTGAAAATATACTTTGGGTCAGATGCATGTCTTAAAAGACACAGCAACAATTTAAACAGAAGATAGGGAAAAAATATCAAAGATGTTTTGTGGGTTTTGTTGTTTATTAAAAATTTTAAAGGTGGTTTTCTCCAGAATAAATTATAATGCTTATTTGAATTGTAAGTTATTACTACAACTTGAGAAGTATGACACTGTCCTTACTTTGAGATAATGATTTTTATTTCTTTTAATTCTTCAAAGTGACTCTTTTATAAAACCTAGTGAATGTTAGATCTCATGTAGTTTTTAATTGATTAACCCTAAGAAAATTAAAAGACTCCATTCATGTATATGACGATTATGAATGTAGGAAATTATAAGCAATCTACAAAAATGAAACTGATAGCTTAATAAGTGAACTTAGGTAGACTATGGGATTCCTGGTCAATACACAAAACAAACAAACAAACAAACAACACTTATTGGGCATGCATTGCTCAACAACAGGGATACATTCTGAGAAATGAGTGCATAGACAATTTCATCACTGTGGGAACATAATTGAATATACTTGCACAAACCTATATAGTATAACCTATTACACACCTAGGACATATAGTATAGCCTAATACTCCTAGGCTACAAACTTGCACAACATATTACTGTACTGAATACTGTAGGCAATTGGAACACAATGGTAAGTATTGGTGTATCTAATATAGAAAATGTATAGTTAAAATATTGTATAAACAATAAAAATGGTACACCTGTGTAGGTCAGCTACCACAATGGAGCTTGCAGGACTGGACGTTGCTCTGGGTGAGTCAGTGAGTGAGTGGTGAGTGAGTGCAAAGGCCTGGGACGTTACTATACACTACTGTAGACTTTATAAACACTGGACACTTAGGCAACACTAAACTTATAAAATGATTTTTCTTTTCTCAACAATGAAAGATTTTTTCTTTCCTCAATAATGAAACTTTACCTTGCTGTAACTTTTTTACTTTACAAACTTTTTAATTTCCTAACCTTTTGACTCTTAATAAGACTCAGCTTAAAACACAAATACATTGTACAGCTATACAAACATATTCTTTCTGTATATCATAATTCTATAAGCTTTTTCTGATTTAAAAAATTAATATTTCACTTTTTTTTTTTTTACTTTTTAAACTTATTTGTTAAAAGCTAAGACACAAACACACGTATTACCCTAGGCCTACACAGGGCCAAGATAATCAATATCACTGTCTTCCACCTCCACATCATGTCCCACTGGAAGGTCTCTAAGGGCAATAACACGCAAGGAGCTGTCATTTACTGTGATAACAATGCCTTCTTCTGGAGCCCATCCTGAACGACCAGCCTGAGGCTATTTTACAATTAACTGCCTTTTAATAAGTAGAAAGAGTACACTGTAAAATAATGATTAAAAGTATAGTAAATATAAAAGCCAGTAACAGTCATTTATTATCACTATCAAGTATTACGTACTGTATGTACTTACATGTGTTATACTTTTATATGACTCGCAGTGAAGGAGGTTTGCTTATGCCAGCATTACTACAAACACTTCAGTAATACATTTAGAATGACTATAATGTCACTAAGCAATAGAAAATTTTCAGCTCCACTATAATATTTTGGGACTGCCTTCATACCTGTGCTCCATTGTTGATCAAATGTCATCATGTGGCACATGACTGTATATCCCTTTAGCGCACAGTACTTGTTTTATAATTCCTTTTAGTTTACATTATTAAGAGGAATTCTTTTTTTCTATCCAAAATGTACTTATCTTGCCTAAATTACTTAATGTTTTCTTTTATCAACTTTTACAAGGTATAATTCACATACAATAAAATTCACCCTAGTTATCATACAGTTTTGGGAGCCTTGACAAATGCTTATAATCATATAGTCATCACCACAATCAAGATAGAGAACAATTTTATCAGCTTTCATAATAACCCTTTGCCCCCTTGTAGTCAGCTTATCTTTCCACCCCTAATTCCTGGCAACTATTGATCTGTATTCTATTCTGTAGTTTTGCCTTTTCAAGGAAGTCCTATAACAGGAATCTGCAGCAAGTGGCTTTTTAAGTCTGTTTCTATCACTTAGAAAAGTGCATTTCAGTTTTGTCCATGTTGTTGCTGTATCAATTCCACTTGTTCATTTTTTGCCGGAACGTATAGCATTGTATGCCTATACCATAGTTTATCCATTACTCAGTTGAGTGGCATTTTGGTGGTTTTCAGTTTGTGTGGGTCTTCATTTGTACCCTAAGGGAGATCTCCCCTTCCTCTGAAATGTAAGCCTTTTATTCTTTGGAAAGATAGAGGAGAATAATTCAAGTGAAGTTTTGTACTTCTCCAGCAATAGTTGCTGATCCTTCCTCCCAAACCTGCACCATAAGGAAAATTTCTCAGATCTCTTGCCCTGTCCCTGATCTTCTTTTGAGCACTGAGTAAAATCTGTGAGGAAGGACTGCAAGTGGTTGAGAACCTCCTTTGTGTCTGTGGTTCATGGGGGTTCTGTGTATTCTTTCTAGCCCAGACTCAACTTTTAGCAACCTTTGTTAACCTTTGTCAAACAAAAACCTAATTTTTATTAGCAGTTCGTATGGAACCTGTCATCTTCTCCAGGGAGAAGCAACTACTACATCTTGTCTCTCTTTGGCTGTACTTGCCTTTCTTAAATTTTGGGTTAGCTGTTTTTCCTGTGACCACAACTCTTTGATAGGTTCAAGAAAAGTTGACTTTTTAGATTATATGGTGTGTTTTTTGCTGTTGTCATCTATGTGGGAGTAATGCTCTATTCAGTTTTCTGCGTCTGAAACAGGAGCCAGAAGAAAACTCACGTTCAAAACTCACGTTGAAAGAATATTTCAGCTAAGTTTCTATTATCTTTCAACACTATACATGTCACTCAATTATTTTTGGCTTTCACTGTTTTTATGAGAAGTAAACTATACCTCTTATCATTGTTCATCTCTATGGAGTGTTCCTTACTTCCCTGGCTGCCTCCAGGATTTCTTTTTAATGTTTGATTTTTGGCACTTTGACTAAAGTGTAACTAGATTTTTCTTTTCATTTATTGTGTTTTGGGTTCTCTGATTTTCTGGGGTATGTGAGCTATTGTTGGCCAATAATTAAAAAATTTTTTTCAACAATTACTAATTCAGATATCTTATTACCCACTCTTTTCTTCACCAAGGACTCTATGTGCATTCATGTTAGCTTGTTATATATTGTCCCATAGATCTTGAACGTTTCATTCAATTTTTCATGATTTTTCCTTTTTGTATTTCAGTTTAGTGAATTTCTATAGCACTGTATTCTGTTTAGTTGATCCGTTCTTATATTGAAACTATGCGCTGATAAGATTTTTGATGAAATTCTTTATTTCTGACATTTTTTAAATTTCTATTATCTTGGGGTTTCAAAAAATAGTTTTTATCTATCTGTTGAAATTCTCTCTGTTCTTCATGTCATCTGTCCCTAACATTTTAGCCAAATAATGTCTCTATTTAATAATTTTTAAGTCCCATCTGATAATTCCAAAAACTGTGCCACATTTGAATTTTTTCCCTCTGATTATTTTATCTTTTGGTAACACATGACATTTGATATTTTTTTGTATTTCATAATTCTTATTGAATGCCAGACTTTTAACAAAACCAGAGACTAAAGTAAATAATAGTTATGCCCAGAAATGTGAAAATGTCTTATTCTGTCATGGTGTTATTGTGGAGGATTGAATCAACCTAATTTGTATAAAAGTTTGCTTTATACTTACCTTTGTTGTACTACAGACTTCAATGAATTTTTGAAGTGATATTCTGTTCATACTTTGTTTTAGTGTGAGACCCGTAATGTCAAAGAGGTTGTTTTTTTTTTTTTTTTTTTGGTATTCTGTTCCTTCATTAGATTTCAGCGTTCTTTTCTGTGCTTCTGTCCCCTTTCCCAAAGGGGTGGGTGAGTACGCGTGTGTGTGTGTGTGTGTGTATACACATATATATATATATATATATATATATTTTTTTTTTTTTTTTTTTTTTTCTGAGACAGAGTCTCACTCTGACTCCCAGGTTGAAGTGCAATGGTACAATCTTGGCTTACCGCAACCTCCGCCTCCCAGGTTCAAGTGATTCTCGTGACTCAGCCTCTCAAGTAGTTGGGATTACAGGCGTGTGCTACCACACCTGGCTAATTTTCTGTAATTTTAGTAGAGATGGGGTTTCACCATATTGTCCAGGCTGGTCTCAAACTCCTGACCTTACAGGTGTGAGCCACTGTGCCTGGCCCATATGTGTGTATATATATACATATGTGCACATATATATGTGTGTTCTTATCACTCTATATTCAGAAGGCTCATGTAGGGAGAATTCTGCCTCAATATGAGGCAGGCCCTGTGTGTATCTGACCTCAGGTAATCAGTGGGACTCCTTCAACATCTTTGCTTTTCCTCCAACATCAAACAGTTCTGCACTCTATCTCCTTCAGTTCAGCTCTGATCTTGGGTTTTTCTTGTATTCTACTAGCTTTAGAGTTAGCTTGCTCTTGGT
The DNA here is from genome assembly GCF_037993035.2 of Macaca fascicularis. Taxonomy (NCBI): domain Eukaryota; kingdom Metazoa; phylum Chordata; class Mammalia; order Primates; family Cercopithecidae; genus Macaca; species Macaca fascicularis. The sequence goes on along the minus strand of NC_088389.1, from coordinate 69,522,022 downwards.
TCCCTAGTTCTTTTCATTGAGATGTTTTGTTGTTAACTTGAGATATTTCTAGCTTTTGATGTGGATATTTAGTGCTATAAATTTCCCTCTTAATGTTGCTTTAGTTGTATCCCAGAGATTCTGGCATGTTGTCTCTTTGCTCTCATTAATTTCAGAGAACTTCTTGATTTCTGCCTTAATTTCATTGTTTATCCAAGAATCGTTCAGGAGCAGGTTATTCAATTTCCATGTGGTTGTGTGCTTTTGTGTGAATTTATTAATCTTGACTTACAATTTGATTGCACTGTGGTCTGACAGACTGTTTGTTATGATTTCAGTTATTTTTTGCATTTGCTGAAGAGTGTTTTACTTCCAAGTATGTCATCAATTTTAGAGTAAGTGTCATGAGAAGAATGTGTATTCTGTTGAATTTGGGTAGAGGGTTCTGTAGCTATCTATCAGGTCCACTTGATCCAGACCTCAATTCAGGTCCTGAATGTCTTTGTTAATTTTTTGTCTTGATGATCTGTCTAATATTGACAGTCGGGTGTTAGAGTCTCCCACTATTATTGTACGGCAGTCTAAGACTCTTTGTAGATCTCTAAGCACTTGCTTTATGAAAATGGGTGCTCCTATATTGGGTGCATACATAATTAGGATAGTTAGCTCTTCTTGTTGAATTGAACCCTTTACCATTATGTAATGCCCTTCTTTGTCATTTTTTTTTTTTATCTTCATCGGTTTAAAACCTGTTTTGTCCAAAACTAGGATTGTGACACCTGCTTTTTTCTCTGTTTTCTATTTGTTTGGTAAATTTCCCTCCATCCCTTTATTTTGAGCCTATGTGAGTCTTTGCATGTGAGATGGGCCTTGGCTCTTTATCCAGCTTGCAATGCTGTGTCTTTTAATTGGGGTGTTTTGCCCATTTACTTTTAAGGTTAGTGTTGTGAATTTGATCCTGTCATCATGATGCTAGTGGGTTATTTTGCAGGCTTTTTTATGTGGTTGCTGCATAGTGTCACTGGTCTGTGTACTTCAGTGTGTTTTGGTAGTGGCTGGTAACTGTTTTTCCTTCCTTCATATTTAGTGCTTCCTTCTGGACCTCTTACAAGGAAGGTGTGGTGGTGAAAAATTCCCTCAGCATTTGCTTGTCTGAAAATGACCTTATTTCTCCTTCACTTAAGAAGTTTACTTTGGCCAGATATAAATTTCTGGGTTGGAAATTCTAAGAATGTTGAATACTGGCTCCCAATCTCTTTTGGCTTCTAGGGTTTCTCCTGAGAGGTCTGCTGTTAGTCTGATGGATTTCCCTTTGTAGGATTTGGCCTTTCTCTCTGGCTGTTCTTAACATATTTTCTTTCATTTCAACCTTGGAGAAGCTGATGATTATGTGTCTTGGGGTTGATCTTCTCATGGAATGTCTTACTGGGGTCCTCTGCATTTCCTGAATTTCAGTGTTGGCCTGTCTTGCTATGTTGGGGAAGTTCTCCTGGATGGTACTCTGAAGTATGATTTCCAACTTGGTTACATTCACTCCATCTCTTTCAGGTACCCCAATCAGTCATAGGTTCAGTCTTTTTACATAATTCCATATTTCTCAGAGGTTTTGTTTATTCATTTTCATTATTTTTTCTCTATTCTTTTTTGTCTTATTTCAGAAAGATAGTCTTCAAGTTCTGAGATTCTTTCTTCCACTTGATCTATTCTGCTATTGATACTTGTGATTACATTGTGACGTTCTCATGTTGTGTTTTTCAGCTCCATTAGGTTGGTTATATTCCTCCCTAAATGGGCTACTCTGGCTATCAGCTTCTGTATTGTTTTATCATGATTCTTAGCATCTTTGCATTGGGTTACAACATGCTCCTTTAGCTCTGCAAAGTTTGTTATTACTCACTTTCTGAAGCCTCCTTCTGTCAGTTCAGCCATCTCAGCCTTAGCCCAGTTCTGTGTCCTTGCTGAAGATGTGTTGCAGTCATCTGGAGGAGAAGAAACATTCTGCCTTTCTGAGTTTTCAGTGTTTTTGTGTTGATTATTTCTCATTTTTGTGGGCTTCTCAGCCTTCCATCTTTGAGGCTGTTGACCTTCGAATGAGGATTTTGTGGGATCTTTTTTTGTTGTTGTTAATGTTTTTGTTGTTGTTCTTGATTTTGTTGTTGTTCTTTGATTTTGTTTCTTTGTTTTTCTTTTGACAGTCAGGCCACTCCACCACACTGCTGCTGCAGTTTGCTGGGGGTCTGCTCCAGAGCCCAGTTGCTTCAGTTTCTCCCATACCTGGAGGTATCATCAATAAAGCCCACAAAACAGCAAAGATGGCAGCCAGTTCCTTCATCTGGAAGCCTCATCCTGGGGGGCGGGTACTGACCTGTTGCTGGCCCATACATACCTGTAGGAGGTGGCTGGAGACCCCCATTGGGAGGTCTCACCCAGTCAGGAAGAATGGGGTCAGGGATCCACTCAAAGAAGTAGTCTGGCTGCTTTTTGGTAGAACATGTGTGCTACACTGAGGGAGATCCTTCCTTGTCCAGATCACCTGTATTCTCCAAAGCAGGCAGGCTGGAGTGGCTGAGTCAACCATACTGCAAGATGGGGGCCACCTCTCCCCATAGGAGCTGTGTCCCAGGGAGAGGTCAAAGCTCTGTCTGTAGAACCCTGGCTTAACTGACTGAAGCTCCTGCAGTGAGGTCTCGCCAAGTGAGGAGGAATGGATCAGCATCCTGCTGAAAGAGGCAGTCTGGTGATGATCTGGCAAGGGAGCTGTGCTGTGTTGTGAGGGAGCCTTCCTCATCCAGACCATCCGTTTTATCCATAGCCAGCAGGCTGGAGCAGGTGTGTCAGTGGAACAGCAGAGATGGCAGCTGCCACAGGAAACTGGACCCATCTCAGACGGACTCTACCCACTGCCATTGGCTGACTGGGATTCCAAACCAATGGGTTTTAACTTGTGAGGTGCTGTGAAAGTGGGGCCTGCAGAATGACTCTGACTCTGGCTCCCTGGATTCAACTCCCTTCCTAGGGATATATACAAATGAATTTCACACCTTACCAGGAATCCTGGGGCCAGAGTATGTAAAACTCCTGGATCTCTGTGCCTGAGCGACTACTCTGCCAAGACTCCACATGGCTGTGTGTATCAGACCCAAGGCCCTGGTGGCATGGCTCATGAAGGGTTCTCCTGATTAATGGGTTGCAAAGATCTGTAGAAGCATGGTTTCTCAGGTGGGGATGTACAATTACTCATAATTTCCCTTGACTGGGGGATGCGTGTTCCTTTGGCTTCATGCCACTTCTGGGTGGGCTGTCCCCCAGCCCTGCCTACCACCCTAGTTTTCTTCTTTATCTGTGGGTCAAGCTGTTTGCCTAGTCAATCTCAGTGCAAGAATCTTGATATCTCAGTTGGAAGTACTGAATTCCTTCATGCCTTTCCATTCCTCTCTGTGAAGGCTGTGCACCACAACTGCTTGTAATCAACTATCTTGGATCCCTGTCCAAATTTTACAGATTTGACCCTGTCATTTTTTTTCTTTAAATTGTTCAGTGCCCTTAGAGACAGCCACCTTATACTGTATTCCTTGAATTATTTTTACCCATCAGACAAGTCTATCATGGCAAAAAATAAAGAGCCCTTCTTTACTTCAAACTTGCTTTCAATCAGTTCTTTAATCATGGTTATCATAGGGAATACTTTAATTTTCTATTTCATATCTGTCTTGTACACCCAGCTGCCCATCCATTCATGATAATGGGATTTTCATTGTCCTTAGCAGTGATAGTAGACAAGCTTGCATTTATTCCATTTTACTCCAAATCTCCTGTCTACAATGCAGTCTTGGTTTCAAAGGCTGTTCTTTGCATCTGAAATAATTTCTCTTGCTTGCATAAGGTTCTTGTTTCAGATGCAAGAAATAGCAAAATTGGTAGCATATCTAGACAATAAGGCTTGGAAAGTAGGCAGGAACCTATAGTAGATATAAGGTAGGACATAAATGTCCAGGGTATCACCAACAGCACTATCTCCTCTGAACATGCACTACGATAGCACAGATACAGAAGATTTGAACAACACATCTAACAAGTTTGATTTAAGGAGCACATATAGAACCTTGTACCCAACAGTGAGGGTATACCTATTCATCATAATGACACAAGCAACGTTTTCAAACCTGCAGCCTGCCTTTCCTAAAGGAGACAGAGAAGAATAGTACTTGAAGTCATTTACAGGCCTTTTTTGCTTTGTGAATATAAACAGGGAATAACAGATGTCAAAAAGTTCCTCATATTCCAGGAGGATATATTATATTAGACTATGATAGTTATAATTATAACTTTATATGTAATCAGTGCATATTGTAGTTATATTTTTGTGGGAAAATGAGGCCATGAACACTAGCTCAATGGTTAATCAGTTTCAATGACCAGTCTGTGGCATAAACAAATCCCTACAAAAGCAAGTCACTTTAACTGTCTGTCTGTAGCTAAGGCTCAACTGAAATAAAAATTTACTAACACATAATTTTACAGATTATTTATAGATCAGTTATTTTAACCATCTTACTCCTACCTCAAATCAATTACAAGATTAAAGTGATCAGAATATTACGAGAAAAGGCTTTTCAACTTTGGACAAGCCCTATATTTGTCAAAATATCCAGTGTCAACATATAATATTTTGATTGGTATTATATAACAATCACAGTGATACTGTATGGCATTTTATGACAGCCAGAATACCAATTTAACTTTTATGAGAAAGCCTTTATTCTTCATTTTTAAACCTTCTCTTTTAGTTTCAGTCATAATCGAAGTTCTACTTTGCAGTCTCCTTATACAGAAATTAACTACATTCCACTCAATTTGTTGAACATCAACTAATATTTAATGACTACCCAGTGGCCACATGGCAGTGTAATAAGCATTCTTCTCTTTAAATGTCTATTTGTTCCTGGATTGCTGTGCCTTTTTAAGACGCTGAGAATCTTAGCAGTTCACAACATGAAAAACATAATAGGCCCCTTATGAAGAATTAACACTCTCTAAAATATCCCAGAAAAGAAAGAAAAAGAAACATCATGCCTCTGAATATTAATAAATATCAGAGTTGTACATTTTTACAGAAAGAATTATTCTATTTTTCAGATTTTGAACAGCATTTGAATAGGTCCAGAATATTAAGAAGAAAAGAAAGTGAATAATGGAAGCACAAACTCTGCACCTAATATTCACAAAGTTTACTAAGTACTTAAAGGAATTGTGTATTTCACATCCATTGAAACTAATAGATGCAGTGTTTTTGCAGGGGTGAGGAGTATCATTGATATAAACAATAGAACAATCAAGCAGAAATAGAATTATTACCTTAAAACATAAATTGGAATATATTTTCCAAGGACTAAAGGACTGACAAACGTGGTTATAGTTGGAGCTGTGATTTCTTTCCTGGTTGGTGGAAAGGTGGGTGTGGGTGTAGGCTCCAGGGGCCATTAGCACATCTAGGAATTCTTTATACTTAGTATAATGAGTATACTTATTATACTAAGAAAGTATAATGCCTAGGCTATGTTTATCTAAAATAATGTATTGGAAACTGATGATGGGCAGTCTAAATAAGAAAATTACCAGAATCTACCTATTAGCAGAGTGAATTGCAGATGGTCATCTGCTCCACAGATTGGCAGGACTGAGCCTAGAGGTCAGCATTAGGAAAACATGGGTAACAGGGAAAGCGTTTTAAATATTTGTTGGTACACTTAATCTGATGGATATAATCCTGTTGACATATCTAGTTGGACAGATCTATATGTGATAGATTCATTTGTTAGACTTTCTGACAGGCTTATGTTTGCCATAAGAGATGTGAAAACTTTCAGCATAGACAAGAAAAAGTCATGTAAAATCCATACATATTCCAACAGTATGTTGTCTGAGAGGCAAGAAGACAGCTTTTCCAGGAAAAAAGTGGCCATTTTATGAAAGCTATTAGTCCTTACCACCCTGTTTTCTAACTATAAGAAGTAATGGAAAGTTCCTTTTTAAATATGAGAATAGTTATAGCCCTGGTCTCCAAGAGCATAGAGACTTCTGTAGTAGCTCTGATCAGATGCAAGTGTAAAGGATATGTGCCATTCTTAAAACCAGACACAGGGTATGCCACTTAACTTGCATTTTAGAAGCAATTTGAGTCAGATTCAGAAAGAGTAGTTATCTGACATTGGATAACGAAAAGTAAGGATGTGTTTTGCATTTTTCATTTAATGCATTGGTGCTGCTGAGTGAGTTACATATATGTCCTCCAGTACTTAGAATCAAGTTCTCAGTTTTCTCCAACATAAAGAATTGGAGACAAACCTAGAGGTGTGGCTACAAGGACACATTGGTACAAACCTAGAGGTGTGCCTACAAGGACTCACTGTAGAAATTTACGAAAGTTGTATCTGTGATAGTAAAAGCTATCATCCTTGAGCACTGTTTGTCAGGTATTTCTCTCAGCACTTACATAAGTTTTTTTCATTTAGTCCTCTTAATAGGCCTATGAATGAGGGGCAATCATTACCCCATTATTATAGACGAGGAATTTGAGGCTCAGAATGTTTCTTTTGCAAATAGTCAATAGTGGAGCTAGGACTGGAATCCAGGTCTGTCTAACTCTAGAACCATCAAACTTGCCACCTATTAATTTCTTTGGTAGGATAGAGTTTCTGGGATATATAGGTATATACAGTTTTTCATGGATGAGTAGCATTATTAAGAATAATAATGAAAATTATGATGATAACAATAATGATAATTATGAAAACTGCTCTTAATTTGGGATTTATGTACCAGGAACTGTAAGTACATTCTAAATATTATTTATTATGAACTGAATGTTTGTGTCCCCTCAAAATTTATATGTTGAAGCCCTAATCCTCAATGTGGATGTATTTTAAGGGAGGCCTCTAGGGAAGTAGTAATTAAGGTTAAATTAGGTCACAGGGGTGAAGCCCTGATCTGATAGGATTAGTGTCCCTATAAGAAAATCCAGCAAAGGGTTCACTCCCTCACTCTCTGCACCATTAGAAAGAAGAGGTAAGAAAAGCACATAGCCAAAAGGCAAGACTCTGCAACCCCAGGGGAGTGCCCTCAGCAGACACCAACCCTGCCAGCACCTTGATTTTGGACTTCCAGTCTAGAGAACTGTGAAAAAGTAAACGTCTGTTGTTTGAAACATCCAGTCTATGGTATTTTATTATGGCCGCCTGAGTGGACAAATGCATTGTTGTATTTCATTCTCACAATACCTCTGCCTTAGGTATCATTATTTTCCCAATTTAACAGACAAAGTAACTAAGTTTTAATTGTAAACTGTCACAATTATTGAGTTTAAGAACTAGAATTTGACCATGGATCTTTCCATCTCTAAATCTTATGTGCTTTAAAACTGTGACACACATTTTATCCTCATTCTGAAGAATCTTAATGTACACTGGCCTACTGAGAAGTCCCCCAGCAACCCAGCCCTTTCACAGAATGCCTTGGTCCATGGAGAACAGTCATGGAATCATTTTAGAGAATACTGATTCTAATATGAGTTAGAATTTTATAGTTACTGATTATAAAACATTTCTTATGGAAATGTATTCCCAAAGATACCCTGAAAATAAGTTAAAGAAGACAATTTGGCTCACAGAAACTTGTTAAATTCATAATTTATTAGTAGTGCCTCAAACGGAGATAAGACATATGAATTCCTGAGTAGGCTGAATGAGCTTCTGTACTTTGAACAGATAGTAAGTATTCAGTTGAAAATCAGGAAGACCACCTGCCAGATAGTTTTTCACATGTAAAAAGCTGCACTGTATGTCTATAATTTCATTAAGGCTCAAATACTTGGGAAAGTATTTGGGAAACTTGGGAAAAGGTGAGTTATTATTAAAGATATTTTAAAATAAACTTTGCAAGTACTCATCTGTCAGAAATTGGTAGAGTTTCAAAGTAGCCAATACCACAGACCCACAAAGGAGCATTATGTAGACTGTTTATCCTACAAAGTTACCATAACCACTGCCATCGTCACTTGGTATGGATGTGCAAAATTTGAAGAAAAGAAAAATGGGTAGTAAATATTCAGTGAATTAGAACAGAGATCAATGCCTTAAGTAGAATCTTCACATCTTCTTTTGCTATATATATCATAGCCTACTTTAATCTACCTGAACTGTTATTTTTTAACAGATGTTTTGAGATATAATTTACATAACAAACAATTCTTTCATTTAGAGTGGACCATTCAATGGTTTTTAGTGTCTTCAAAGAGTTATTCAACCATCACTATTCAACCATCACTATTGTCTAATTTTAGAACATTTTCTTTTTCTTTTTTTTTTTTTTGAGACGGAGTCTCCCTTAGTCACCCACGCTGGAGTGCAGTGGCGCAATCTCGGCTCGCTGCAAGCTCCGCCTCCCGGGTTCACGCCATTCTCCTGCCTCAGCCTCCCGAGTAGCTGGGACTACAGGCGCCTGACACCTCGCCCGGCTAATTGTTTTTGTATTTTTAGTAGAGATGGGGTTTCCCCGTGTTAGCCAGGATGGTCTCGAGCTCCTGACCTCGTGATCCGCCCGCCTCGGCCTCCCAAAGTGCTGGGATAATAGGCTCGAGCCACCCTGCCCGGCCAGAATATTTTCATAACCTCCAAAAGAAACCTACTTATTAGTGGGCAGTCTCCATTTCCTTACAACCAACTCCCCTCCTCTCAGCTCTAGGAAACCAGTAATCTACCCTTTTTTCCTTTCTTTTTTGAGACTGAGTCTCACGCTGTCACCCAGGCTGGAGGAGTGCAGTGGTGCAATCTCAGCTCACTGCAACTTCTGCCTACAGGGTTCAAGCAATTATCCGGCCTCAGCCTCCCTGAGTAGCTGCGACTACAGGCGTGTGCCACCATGCCCGGCTAATTTTTGTACTTTTAGTAGAGATGGGGTTTCACCATGTTGGCCAGGCTAGTCTCAAACTCCTGATCTCAAGTGATCTGCTTGCCTCGGCCTCCCCAAGTGCTGGGATTACAGGAGTGAGCCACCACGCCTGCTATAATATATCTTTTATCACTTATAGATTTTTCTATTCTGGATATTTCAGATAAAAGAAATTACATGATTTTTTTGTGACTAGCTTTTTTCCACTTAGCATAAAGTTTTCGAAGTTCATCTATTTGTTGCATAGATCAGGACTTTATTCCTTTTTTTTTTTTTTTTTTTTTTTTTTTTTTTTTTTGAGACAGAGTCTCGCTCTGTCGCCCAGGCTGGAGTGCAGTGGCCGGATCTCAGCTCACTGCAAGCTCCACCTCCCGTGTTTACGCCATTTTCCTGCCTCAGCCTCCCCAGTAGCTGGGACTACAGGCGCCCGCCACCTTGCCCGGCTAGTTTTTTGTATTTTTTAGTAGAGACGGGGTTTCACCGTGTTAGCCAGGATGGTCTCGATTTCCTGACCTTGTGATCTGCCCGTCTCGGCCTCACGTGGGATTACAGGCGTGAGCCACCGCGCCCGGCCAGGACTTTATTCCTTTTTAAGTATGGCTAGACAAATAACATTTTGTTGTATAGGTATACCACATTTTGTTCATTCTGTCATTATTTGATGGACTTTTGAATTGTTTTCTCTTTGGGCTATTATAAATAATCCTGCTATGAACATTCATATACATGTTTCTATGTGAACGTAACTTTTCATTTATTTGTAGTGTTATGTTGAAGTAGAATTGCTGGGTCATATGGTAACTCTATGTTTTAAACTGTGTAATTATTTTACAAGCAGCTTTACTATTTTACACTGCTACCAGAAGTGTACAAGGAGTTTCGATTTCCTTTCAATCTCTTTAAAACATATTATTGTGTAACTTTTTAAATATAATCATCCAAACAGGTGTGAAATGATATCTCAGTATGGCTTTTATTTTCATTTTGATGATGGCTAATGGTGTTGAATATCTCTTCATGTGCCTTTTTCCATCTATCTATACTCTTCAGTAAACTGTTTGTGTCTTTTGCCTATTTTGTAACTGAATTTTTTTTTCTATTGAGTTTTGGGAGCCTTTTATGTATTCAAGATACTAGTATTTGTGAAACATTGACTTTGTATTCTACAACCTTGCTGAACTTGTTTATTAGTTCCAGTTTTTATGTGTATTCCTTAGGATTTTCCATATGCAAGGTGTGTTTAACGAGAGATAGTTTTACTGCTTCATTTTCAATCTTTAATTTCCCTGGCAATTGCTTTGAGTAGAACTTACAGTACAATATTTAATAGAAGCAACAAAAGCAGACATCATTATCTTGCTCCTAATTTTAAGGAGAAAGAATTTTGGTTTTTGCCAGTAAGTATGAAGTTAAATTTGGATTTTTCATAGATATCCTTCATAAGATTGAGGAAGTTCCTTCCTATTCCTAGTTTGTTGAGTTTTTCTTTTTAATAAGTGAGTGTTGAATTTGTAAATGCCTTTTATTCATTTCAATAGATGGTAGTTTTTGTCCTTTATTCTATTGCTGTAGTGTATTGCATTCATTGACATTGGATGTTAAACTAACCTTGTATTCCTGTGATCAATTATACTTTATTATGGTATATAATTCTTTCAATATGTTTCTGGACTTGAATTGCTGGAATTTTATTACTGGAACTGTTCTTACCCAGGTATTTAGTGACTTTATGAGGGTCAAACTGTTAAGTCCAATCGCATCTGTTCATTGATTTAGCATCTGAGATCATTCTACATCGTCCTCTAATATTTTCCTTTTCTCCTTTATCACATGAAAAGCCATTAATCTTTCAGGTCCTTCCCTTGGCTTTGCCTTTTTGTGTTCTCTCTGTCCTCATCTGTTATAGATAGCACTTATCTTTATATATCCTTAACTAGATTGAATGTCTCTCAAAGTTAGGCTGTTATTTTCCTTCACTTTCCACATTGCATCATATGTGAAGACTTTCAAACTGCTCCTCCTCCTCCCTTTTCTTTTCTTTCTTCCTACTCCCTCCCCTCTCTCCTTTTCCCTTCCCCCTTCCTCCTTATATGCTGTATCCCTCTCACCATCCTTATTTTCCTTTTCATTTTTCTGGCTAAGTAAATGTGTGTGTGTGTGTGTGGTGTGTGTGTGTGGAGAGAGAGAGAGAGAGAGAGAAAAGAAACAAAGAAGAATGGAATTGAAGAAGACAGTTTTCTATTTAAGCACTAACTATAAACTATTGATCAGCGTGTCTTGGGAAGAGAATAGTAAAGATGGAAGTAAAGGAAGATACTTGGAGTAGTTTTCACTTAATAAAATGTCAGTGAGTAGAATTAGAAAAGACAAAAGAATGAGAACAGTCCGTTGTATCAAGCAGATTAAACACTTAAAGGATTTTAGGACAGTGTTTCCCAGATTGTGCTTTAGATGTTAATATGTGTTTGGGAGTAAACTAAGTCATTTAAGTCTAGCAATTTCTGTATAAAATAAAGCTAAACAGTATTTAGAGATTCTAATAGATTGGCATATTGCCAATATTAAATGATCATAATAGTTAGCATTTCTCAAACATATTTAAATATGAGTCACCTGGAAAACACTGTAGCAGTCACCTAGGCATGCTTAGCTTTTAGATGGGGAATGTCCACTGGCCACAGCTTCAGAAATGTCAGGGTAGTGGATGGGATAACATGGTAGTAGATAGATATTTTTTTAATTGTCTTGATAATTAAATTTCGGCTCAACCATTATAAAGTCAGGCCGTTAGATAAATATAATCATGTGATGATTATATATGATATTTTATCTGAAACTACTTCCTCAGCATTTAAACTTGCCTCTTAGCCTTCAATTTATAGTTGCAAAAATAAAGAGTATAAAATATTTTAAAGCAACAGTATCACAATAAATATTAATAAAATAAAATGTGACTTAAGGCCAAAACAAAAAAAAATAATTTGTATATTTATTCATTAATGTTGTGGTTAAATACAAAGTCAGGTAGGGAAACATTTGCAATATAAGATATATAGTTACTTAAATTCTGCAATAAAACCACTTTTTTTTTGTTTTTTTGTGGTACATGTGCAGAACGTGCAGGTTAGTTACATAGGTATACATGTGCCATGGTGGTTTGCTGCACCCATCAACCTATCATCTACATTAGGTGTTTCTCCTAATGCTATCCCTCCCCTAACCTCCCACCCCCTGACAGGCCCCAATGTATGAAGTTCCCCTCCCTCTGTCCATGTGTTCTCATTGTTCAACTCCCACTTATGAGTGAGAACATGTGGTGGTTGGTTTTCTATTCTTGTATTAGTTTGCTGAGAATGATGGTTTCCAGCTTCATCCATGTCCTTACAAAGGACATGAACTCATCCTTTTTTTATGGCTGCATAGTATTCCATGGTGTGTATGTTCCAAATTTTCTTTATCCAGTCTATCATTGATGGGCATTTGGGTTGGTTCCAAGTCTTTGCTATTGTGAACAGTGCTGCAGTAAACATATGTGTGCATGTGTCTTTACAGTAGAATAATTTATAATCCTTTGGGTATATAGCCAGTAATGGGATTGCTGAGTCAAATGGTATTTCTAGTTCTAGATCCTTGAGGAATCGCCAAACTGTCTTCCACAATGGTTGACCTAATTTACACTCCCACCAACAGTGTAAAACCGTTCCTATTTCTCCACATCCTCTCCAGCATCTGTTGTTTTCCAACTTTTAATTTTTTTAAAGAAATTTTCTGTGAAAATTTCATATTGATAGTGCAAAAGACACATGTATTTCAGTTACAAATTTGATTTATTAAAAAATTATATGTATGAGAAAATAAAAATGAAATATTTATTAAAAACTGCTTTTGTATTTTTAGAGAAACAATTCATTTGTTCATTGGTAATGACAATTGTATTGTTTAAAATTTTACTTGGCTAATAGTAATTATTACAAGCTTAGGTTGTCTTAGAAGAAGAGGTTTCCATAATGGCATTGTAATGGTTAATACTGATTGTCAACTTGACTGAATTGAGGGATACAAAGTATTAATCTTGGTTGTGTCTGGATTCACATTTATGTCAGTGGGCTGGGGAAGGCAGATCCACCCTTAACCTGGTGGGCACAATCTAATCACCTTCCAACGAATATAAAGCAGGCAGAAAAAGTGAAAGAGACAGGCCTAGCCTCCCAGCCTACATTTTTCTCCTGTGCTGGATGCTTTCTGCTCTTGAACATCAGACTCCAAGTTCTTCAGCTGGACTCAGACTGGCTCTCCTTGCTCCTCAGCTTGCAGACAGCCTATCGTGGAACCTTGTGATCAAGTAAGTTAATGCTTAATAAACTCCCCTTTATCTATCTATCTATCTATCTATCTATCTATCTATCTATCTATCTATCTATCTTATTAGGTCTGTCCCTCTAAGAGAACCCTGACTAATACAGGTATAATGCAGAATAAAATACAGGTGGAAAATTTGGGCAGGGTGAAAAATAGGTAAAACTTTCATTATTACTAATAGTGTTGTAGTATCAAAAAATAAGCTTTTAATGATTAAATATAATCTTGACTTATTAAAATAAATGATATTGTTTGTATTATTTCATTTTTTAGACCTGGTCCTGGAACCGTATAGTTAAGGGGCTGCATTCTTCCATCAGAAATGCCTTCTCATGTGCATTCTTACCAAGTCATCTTTCAATTTCTATCTTCTATCTGAAGGCAGGTCATCACTTTAATGGAGTATTCTTCACATTCGCAACATGTGTTTCTGAGAATCTTTGCCCATTTCCCAAGGCTTTTTCCCAATCATTCACTCCCTAAATACCTTCCAGCCTTCCCCGATTCTTCTGATCTGCAAGGGCAGAGGGAGTCATTATGAACCCTAGGCTATCACAGTAACCTATCTTCTTGCACAAAATAATTACTGAATTTTAACAGATGCAAGGAAGAGATCCTTAAAAAAGTTAAAAAAAAATCACTGATATGGAGAAAAGAACATGAATGTGGATAAAAAGTTCAGTGAGAAAAGTCCAATGTTATGGTATTTTTAATGATTAAGTCTCTAATGGAAGTCAGAGTTTCCTTCAGACACAGTATAAAAGAGGAATATAATCATTGAGAAAATATTTTCATAGCTCTTGATTATAAAGTACATTTTTCATGTGGTATTGCTTTTACAATATTTCATGTGGTATTGTGTAAAGATTGATAAGAGAATGTCAACAGTATGTTAGGAGACACATATGTTGAAAAAAATATAGTGATTACTTTTGTATAATTCTTTCCTATATATTTTATACTTAAAACTCAAAGCATAACATCTGTGTGTGTGTGACTTAATAATTTTATACAGAAATAAGCACGTAGAGTCAGAACTTTTTTAAAAATATAAAGTATGCACAGTAGAGTTTTATAATTCTCTGTTAAACATGCCTGTCTTTTGCATTACCAAAAGACAGAAAGTGCATTTTAAATTTCGTTATATCTAGTTACAATAACGAGGTCAGTATCAGAGACATAGAAGGTGCTAAATGAATTCCAGCATTTTCTGTTTGAATAAATGAATAAAACATATTGTCCAACAATGGTCATTACACATAGTATCTGTGGTTCTTTTTTATACTTTGAAGATAAAATGAAAATTGCAAGCTATATAGCAAAACAAGTCAATTTTGATTTGCACATATTAATGTATGATCTTACGCACATAGTTTTACACACACACACACACACACACACACACAGAGTTTTATTTTCACTCTTCAACAGTGGGTTTTGTTGTTTAAATTATACAACATTTACCCCATGTCCACTTGTTAATTTAGGTCCTTTCAGAGCAGTGGTGCCTATTTGTATTCATTTGTTTCCATGTTTCCTGGAGTAACAGTTTGTTCACGGATCATATTTTTTTTTCTTGAGCTCTTCTTTTCTCATTGTTATGTTTTGTTTGGACAACTACACTTTATAGGTTTTCTCATTTGGATTATTCAACTTGGGATGGTGAAATTTTAACATCTCAACCCTGACTGAAAATTTTCCTTGTTCAACTGAAATGGAGTTGAGCTTTGGTGAAATGAGGTTAAATATGGGTTGTCTACAGCTTTGTCTGCTCTTGTACACTTTTCACAGATAAAAATTACTCTAGATTGTATTTTTATGCCACAGAATGACTGAATATGCAGTATGTAGTATTATAAAGGTTCCATGGCATAATTGGGATCTTAAACATGCTTTATGACATTTCCAGCCAAAAGGTTGCATGGAATTCAAAATCTCAGTAAACCTATTCAAATTCTAGGGAATATGAAAGAATAATGGAAAAAAATTGAGGACTTAATGTTCTAAACTCCTTCAATAAGTTAATTATAAAATGAATTATTGAGTTAATGTGCACTTTACTTTCATGCAGAACAATTTTCCTTTAGTATTTCCTAATGACTCAAAAAAATTGAAAAGGGCAGATTTTAATGTTAGCATTTTTACTAATAGATTCTATTTTTCAAGCATAGGCTTCATCTACATGTGGATGGTAAGGCTTTTCTACCTAAAATATTTTCTTAGATTAAAAACTAAGGTGTGAGCCATTTTAATTTTGAAAAAAGGTCCCGTCCCTCTGCTCTACTGATCTCCATTGCATTTACAAACTTCATCATGGCAATATATTCATTTGTTCCATTTTGTTTTCTCATTAGGTATTTAAATTCGTTAACAAAATGATGTAGTATTTAGTGCCTTTACATGACTTTTTACAAAGCTCTGCGACCTGTTCAATATTCTCTAGTTTATTTTACTGGCAGCTCAACTCAAATACAGTTGTTTTGAAAGAATCTAGTAGCCTCAGGGTTTAAGTTGCATAACTATGGTTTTATTAAGGCCAAAGAGAAATTAAAAAAATAAGACCAGTTTTTAAGTAATGAAGTTAATATTTTTTTCAAGATGAGAAAAGGGAAGGATAAGAGTAGACTATAAAAATGGACTAAAACTTATAAGTAGAATTATTGATCTCCATCTTAGACCTGAGTCTTTGTATTATATTCATTCATTCAACCATAAAAAACTTTTTTGAGGCATACTCAAGGCAAAGATTTCTGGGAATTAAATATCAATTCTTCCCACTCCAGACCTTCAGGAGGCTATAGTCTATTAAGTGAATAATAGACACATAAATGTCTACAATATTTGATAAAGATATAAATAAAGTGCTACAGATTTTAGAAAATGAAAAGAGTATTTCCAACTGGGGAAACAAAAAGCCCTCTAGAAAAGATGGAAATTGAGTTAGACCTGAAAAGACTAGGAGAATTTTGATAAATGTTGGTAGAAGAAGGCATTGTAGGCAGATGGAATAGCTAGAGGTTAAATATAATTGGAGAATCATAGATGTTTTGTTTTGTTTTACTATTTTATAAAATGTTTTTTAAGTAAGAAATATTTTGACTAACTAAATTAAGCTTCTTGACAGGTATAGAATACTGAATGCAAGTCTATGAATGCATTTTCACATTTTCAAGTGCACTTAGAATGTTTACAAAAAAGAATCATATGCTGGGGCATAAAGCAAATTTTACTAAGTGGTTTAAACAACAAATATTTATTTCTCACAGTTCTGTAGACTGGGAAGCTCAAGATCAAGGTGCCAGCAGACTCGATGTCTGTTGAATCCCTGTCTGACTCACAGAATGGCTGGTTGCCTTCTTGATATATCCTCACATGGCTGTGACAGAGATCATCTCTCTCCTGTATCCTCTTAAAAGGGTACTAGTCCCATTCATAAGGACTTCATTCTCATGACCTAATTACCTCCCCACAGTCCTACTGCTCAATCTTATAACATTGGAGATTAGGGCTTCCATATATGAATTTTGGGGGTACAAAATCAGTCAGTGCATAGCATCTGACATTAAAAATTTGTCTCTTACCTACCTCTTTAGACTTATATTCAACTACCTTAGTGCTCCATTTCCCCCAATAATGTCTGACATAAAATAATCACGTATCACTTTTTATAAATTTTTTTATTGAGATATAATGTACCTGATAATATTCTGCCAATGTCATTTCCAATTTAATAATTTTAGTGAAATGTTACTACCATCACTGCTATCCAGTTTTTCAATAATTCTATCACTCTAAAAATTATGTTGATAGCATTTTAAACTAATTTATATTATTAATTTCAAATTAATTTCAGTCTTAGGCACCTTTGGTTTGCTTTTCAGTCTGCATACATAATCTGTCTTCTATAATTTAAATCATACAATGCAAAATATTTTGAATCTAATATGTTTTTGAGGTTCATTATTTGCAGTTCATTATTTCGTCTTTTTTATTGCTGAAGAGTATTTCATTGTATAGTATACAACATTTTGCTTATGAAATCACCAACTCATGAATATTTTTATTGTTTCCAGATTTGGGCTGACATGAATTATGTTGCTAAGGATTTTTATTTACAAGTCTTCACGTGGACATATGTTTTTATTTCTCTTGGGTAGAATACTAGGATTGGAATTGCTGGGTCACAGAGCAGATTTATGTTTCACTTTAAGGCTGTGGTCCCCAGTGGTTTTGGCACTAGGGACTGGTTTTGTGGAAGACAATTTTCCATGGATTGGACAGGGGCAGATAGGGGAATCATTTTTGGAGGAAACTGTTCCACCTCAGATCTTCAGGCATTAGATCCTTATAAGGAGTACACAACCTAGATCCCTCACATGCACAGTTCACAATGAGGTTTCTGTTCCTATAAGAATCCAGTGTCACCACTAATCTGACAGGAGGTGGGGCTCGGGTGGTAATGCTATCTTGCCCATTGCTCACCTCCTGCTGTGTGGCCTGGTTTCTAACAAGCCAAGGACTAGTACCAGTCCTTGGTCTGCGGGTTAGGGACACCTGCTTCAAAGAACGAATAAAATGTTTGCCAAAGTGACATGTAATTTTACATCTCTGCCAGCAATGTTTGAAAGTTCCAATTTCTTCACCTCCCAGCCGGTACTTGGTATTATCTTCTTTATTATAAGTCTTCTGTTAGGTATGTAACATGATGACATTGTGGTTTAATTTACATTTTTTACTAAGGAATGATATGAAACATCTTTTCATTTATATACATCAGCTACTTGTATACCTATGGTGAAATGCCTGCTTAAGTCTTCTGTCCATTTTCTTGTCGAACTTGTTTGTCTTATTGAGTTATAAGTATTCTTTAATTGTTTTGAATATAAGGTATTCATCAGATTTGTTATTTGCAAACACATTCTCCCTGCCTGTGGACTATTTTTATCTGTTTTTGTCCAGAAGTTTGAAAATATTAGCTCTTACACTTATGCATTTAATGTATTTTGTGCTAATTTTTGTGTGTAATTTTAGAAAGGGGTGTGAGGGTTTGTTGTTGTTGTTGTTGTTTAATTTGGCTATTCAATTGTCTCAGAACCATTTAGCGAAAGGACTGTCCATTACCTATTGAATGTCTTGGCATCTGTGTTAAAAATCAATTGACCAGAAATACGTAAGAGTTTATTTCTGAATTCTCATTTATTTTTCATTTACATATAAGCCTATCCATATCCTACTATCATATTGTCTTAATCAGTGTAATTTTACAGTAAGTTTTGAAATCAAAGTCCTCCAGCTTTGTTCTTTTTCAGAGTCATTTTTCCATATCTTTTCAAGTCAGCTCATTAACTTCTTTCAAAAAATGCCTATGAATTTGACACATGTTGTATTTTATCTATACATTTTTTAGGGGAGGAAGGCCACTTTAACTCCACTGAAACTTTCAATTTATGAACATGAAGTGTCTGTTTATGTCTTTTTCTCAGTAAAGTTTTGTTGTCCTCATTTGTACAAATTATATCATTCTTTTATTCAGTTTATTCCTAGGTATATTATTCTTTCTTAAGCTATTATGATTTTTAAACTTTCATTGTTAGATTTTATGTTGATAAAAAATATAATTGGTTTTTCATTATATTTTTCTTTAGCTTATGAAGAAAATTTAAAAGCCCTCATTACACCACTCTCCACCACAATACGTGTTTCCCGCAAACAAATAACTGCTATCAGTTTGAATTTTCATCTCTTCTGGTGCTTACCTCCATCTTGCTAAATAAATTTTAATTTTAGACATTAACCTTTTTTTTTCCTAAATAAAAAGTAAGTCAGATTTCACCACCTTGTTTCTCAGTATGCTTTTTTTCCTTCAAAATGCTGGTAGTTATTTTTTGTCGCTCTTTTGATTATAATCGTTGTTTTAAACAGTACTCTTAGTGTTTCAGTGTTCATTAGGAGCAAAACAGCAAAGTATCACTGCTTCTCCACTTCCTCACTTAAAAATAATAGGCAACAGCAATGGGAATGAAAAAAATCTCCACAATTTACACCATTAGTGAGAAGGACCTAGGGATTTCTGACAAATTCCCTTTAAGATGTAAATGAACAGGTACCAGAGGGCATTCAAACCTAGCAGAATTACTGCAAATAGCTGTGACGGTGTGGTGTGGTGGGCATCATGGGGGAAATTAGGGAGCTCAAGGAAGACCTAGAGAAAGCAGCACCCAGAGAACATCCCCACCCCTAGTGGAAACTGATTTAACCAATTCTGAGAATAAACAGGGTAGCAAACAAGTGCTCTAAGTGGCTAAGTGGAGAAAGGTATGATGAAGGGAAGAGAAAATGCAACAAAAACAGTTACTGAGCTGAAGAATTTTCTCCCCTGCATGTCCAAGTTTCCTCCCACTGGTCCAAGAAAATCCAACACTTATATTTAAACATAAATACTAATTTTCTTAAAAATAATGAGAATATAAAAAATTTTTTATTGGAGTAATATCAGTTAACATGAGATCTACTCACTTAAAAATGTAAATGTACAATACAGTTTTGTTAATTATAAGCCCTATGTTTTACAACAGATTTCCAGAACATATTCATCTTGCACAAATGCAACTTTAGACCCACTGGACAGCTGCTTTCCATTTTTCCCACCCTTCAGTGTCTGAAAATCCCCATTCTAGTCTCTGTTTCTGTGAGTTTGAACATACTAGATACCTTATAGAAGTGGAATCATGAAATATTTTTCTTCTGTGACTGGCTTAGTTCATTTAGCACAATGTCTTCCAGGTTCATTCATTTTGTCTCATATGGTAGGATTTCCTTCTTCAAATGTCCATTGATGAATGAATGGATAAAGAAAATGTGGTGTCTGCATACAAGGGAATATAATTCAGCCCTTCACTAATTTTTGTATCAGGGTAATAATACTGGCCTTTTTCAACACTTTGGATTTATTACTCCACTGTTTTCTAGACTCTGCTGCCTTTGATGAGAAATCTGCTGTTAACTCTATTGTTTTCCCTGTATATGATGTGTCAGTACTTTTTTGTTGTTGTTGTTTGTTTGCTGTTTTAAAATTTTTATCTTTGTCCTTGACATTGGACCACTTGATAATAATGTGGCTAGTGTGGATCTTTCTGCGCTTATTCTGAGATTTTTTGAGCTTCACAGATTATATGTTCCTCAAACGTGGGAAGATTTTAGGACTCTCTCCTAATCTATGTGTTCACATGTACTCCATAGGTCATGGAGTTTTGGATGGTTTGACTCTGCTCTGGTCTCTGCCAGACATGTATATAGTTTCTGGTCAAACCGATATAGTTGGAGAAATTTTCAGGCCCTCTATCCTCATCTAATTTCCTGGAATTCCCTTTTATAACCTACCTAGTCCAATGGACCATTGCTTACCTTAAGCAGGCTACAAACTCAGAGTGGCAGAGCTAGTGGCCCTCCCATTTGCTTTCCACTAGGAGTACCACATTTATTGACAGTTTCCAATAAGGTACACATCTTCCCACAGAGATGGGGAAGATACTGAATTTCACGGTTTTACCTACTCTGATTGAACTCTTATATTCACAGGTCTGCAGAGGTGATAGTAGCAACGTTAGTTCAAAATGCCATAGAGGCTTACTGTTGTTACCTGAAATTCAGTATTTCTCTGTATGCCTTTGTTCAATTTCCAATGCACTACAATGGTTGTCTTTGACAGTTTTGTCATTCTCTAACATTACTTTTTGGGGAAGAGTTTTTTTTTTTTTTTTTAATCTCTTTATATCATCATATTGTAGAGGAATCTCCTGTCTTCTTTATTTTTAAAGTATGTTGAATAAATTACTGAGTAAGCGAACAAATGAATTATTGTTACAACTATCTTGTAATGGTCTATATAATTACAACTCAAACACATACTTGGCAAAGGCAGAACCCTTGCATTCCAAAGTATTTCAAAGTTTTATATTATATAATGTTTTAAAAAGTAATAAATGTAAATAAATGGAACAGAGTAGAGAGCCTAGAAATAGCCCCACAAATGTGCCTAACAAGTTTTTGAGAAAAGGGCATGGCAATTCATTGGAAGAGGAGTAATCATGTCAACAAATTTGTCACCATTTCAATAAATTGTGCAAAAGGAATTGGACATCTATGAATAAAGGAAACAAATTTTGACCTAAGCCTCACATCATATGCAAATATTAACTCAAACAGGATTATGAATTTAATGTAAGATGTAAAACTATAAAATATTTAGAAAAAAATTAAGAAAATCTTTGGGACCTAAGACTAGGCAAGAGTTCTTAGACTAGACACAAAAAGCATAATATATAAAAGGAAAATTTTATAAAATTGGCTTTATAGAATGTTAAAAAATTGCTTGTGAACATCCTAAGAGGATATAAAGAAAAATTATAAACGGAGAGAAAATATTTGGAAACCACATATTCAACAAAGGACTTGTATCTAGAATGTAAAAAACCTCTACAAGCTGAACATTAAACAATAATCCCAATTACAAGATGGGAAAAGGACATGAATATATATTTTACAAAAGAGGCACAGATGACAAATAAGTGAATGAAAATATGTACAACATAATTAGCCATTAGAAGGATGCAAATTAAAACCACGATGAGATAGCACTATATACCTATTACAATGGATACAATTAAAAAATAGGGATAGCATCAACTCCTAAGTGAGAATGTGGAGAAACTTGATTCATCGTACTTTACTGTTGGTAATGTTAGATGCTATAATCACTAGGGAAAATTATTTGACTTAAAATCTAGCAATTGCACTCTCAGATATTTATACCAGAGACGTGAACACTTATTTTCAAGCAGAAATTTGCATACATTTTCATAGGGTCTGAATTTGTAATAGCCCTAAATTGGAAAATATTTACATATCTTCCAGTGGTTAATGGTTAAACAAACTGTGTGGCACATTCACACTATTTGAATATTACTCAGCAATAAAGTAAAATGAACTAGTGATACATGCAACACTGTGAATGGACTTCTGAAAATTATGTGATTAAAAATATAAATTTCAAAAGAATAGACACTGTATGTATAATCCTATTTATCGACTATTTGTGAAATAAGCAGAGAGATGGGTGCTGATTAGTAGTTGCCAGGTACTGAGGGCAGGGGATTGAACAGCTACAAGGGGGTTGTAAGTAGAATTTTGGTGATTGTGACAGCACAGTTACGTATCTTAATAGTGGTTTTAGTTACACAAAGCTGTCTGTGATGAAATTGCATAGAGCTACACATACCCAGATACTGCTCCCACTCCAATATGAGTACATGTGTAGCTGGTGAAATCTGAATAACCTCTGTGACTTGAACTAATGCCAGCCAGTTTTTTGGTGTTGATATTGTACTGTAATTCTACGTGATGTTAACACTGAGGAGAGACTGATTGAATGGTTTGTGGCACCTTCCTGCACATTTATTTGTGACTTCCTGTTAATCTGTAATTATTTCAAAAAATATTAAAAACATTTTGAAAGAGAAAATAATTCAAAGTTGAAAAATAATGAAAAATATAAATAATAAACACAGCTAATTAAAAAATTTTAAAACATAAGAACATTGTAGAAAATTAAAATAAAAACTCAAAAAACATGATTAATTCTCACACATAGAGAGAACTACTGTTGATATTCTGGTATACACATTTTTCTTTCTTTTCATGTATGTACGAAATATTGTTCCATAATAGACTTTAAAAATATTACATTGTGAGTATTCTATAATCTCATTAAATATTCTTCTACATAGTTTTACATAAGAGTGAAACATGTGTAAGTGCCATAACTACTAAAGAAATTATTTGTGGACATTTAATTAGGTTCTGATTTTTATTGTGGCCAATAGAGCTGCACAAAATATTCTTTCAGACTTTTCTTTACTTAAACTTATAATTATTCAGGACACATTTCTTGACGTGGAAATAGTAGGTCAAAGATTAGGCATATTTCTAGTTTTCTAATATATATCCAAAAGTTGCTCTTGGCTGGGTGCAGTGGCCCACACCTGTAATCCCAGCACTTTGGGAGGCCAAGGTGGGCAGATCATTTGAGACCAGGAGTTTGAGACCAGCTTGGCCAACATGGAAAAATCCCATTTCTACTAAAAAATACAAAAATTAGACAGGCGTGGTGGCAGGTGCCTGTAATCACAGGTACTTGGGAGGCTGAGGCAGGAGAATCTCTTGAGCCCAGGGAGCAAAGGTTGCAGTGAGCTGAGATTGCACCACTGCACTACAGCCTGGGTGACAGATTCCGTCTCAAAAAAAGAGTTGCTCTCAAGAGCATTGTACCAATTTATAGTCCCACTAGGAATATTTGAAATTTGTCTCACAAATTCATACATTAAAAAACACTATCATTAAAATGTCTTTTAATATAAAATATTATCTGTACAAAATGATACATATATATGTATGTCATCAACTTAATAGATGAAAATAATCTTACTCATTTTTAAAAATTTGCTTTAACTTTGATTTAGGCTTATTGGCCATTTTATTATTCTTTGGTGATTTGGTCATTATATCCTTCAACCATTTTATGTTAGAATATTTAACATTTTCTCTAAACATCTTTTGACCTAGCCAGTTTACAATAACATTCTATTTTCAGATTCTATTTCAAAGATATTCAAGTAGTTATTAATAGAAATAACATATTACATGTGCACACTATATTATGCTTTTCAAAATTCTATAAAATTGCTCCTATTGCACCTGTCTTTAGGGAGTGTTAAACAAACCAAACACTGTACTACATTTTACTAGTTTTAAAAGTGCCATAGAAAACAAATATAATTCTCTAACAACTTGAACCAAAGAGGTTGATAAAATATCGTCATTTTTTCCTGTACTATTTCTCAGTTTTTAGCATGTAAAAACCGTTTTAATACTTATTAGTAAAAATAAATATGTGTTATTTTATTGCATTTACTTTATGATCACTAGATATGATAATAACCTTATTCCCTAAGGTCTCCCTCAGATGTTACATAATAAAGACTCTAAGTTATTTCATAAAAAGATGAAAAAAAGTCTTTTTGACTTTTATGACCACTTTTCAGAATGTGGGATGGCTAGGGGTTACTACAAACACACATCAGGATTTTTATATTCCACTTTGCCCAATAACAGACTTTATGTGAAAATCCTTTAACATCTCAGTGCAATGACTTAACCATCTGTGAAATGTGTGTAGTAAGAATACTTGGTGATTTGAAGCTTAATTAATGTTATAAATGTCCCTTGAAATCCCTGGATAAAAAAGGTACTAAAATTGCAAAATATATGAAATTATAACTAGATTATTTTTCTTTCGAATTTATGAAGTTTTATTGATACAGAAGCATGGTGGAAACCAAACATCAAATTTTGAAAGCTGGTCACATTTTATATCTGTATATAATTGGGAGCAAAAGTAAAAAGCTTCTAAAAAAGAGACATAAAACAAAATGACCTCTTAAAACTTAGCTTATGAGATATCATCTCATGCCAGTTAGAATGGCGATTGTTAAAAAGTTTGGAAACCACAGAAGCTGGCGAGGATGCATAGATATAGGAATACTATTACACTGTTGGTGGGAGGCTAAATTAGTTCAATCATTGTGGGAGACAGTGTGGTGATTCCTCAAGGATCTAGAATGACAAATACCATTTGACCCAGCCATCCCATTACTGGGTATATACCCAAAGGATTATAAATCATTTTACTCCAAAGACACATGCACATGTATGTTTACTGCTGCACTATTTACAATAGCAAAGACTTGGAA
The DNA here is from genome assembly GCF_037993035.2 of Macaca fascicularis. Lineage (NCBI taxonomy): Eukaryota > Metazoa > Chordata > Mammalia > Primates > Cercopithecidae > Macaca > Macaca fascicularis. Next base: position 69,496,931 of record NC_088389.1, on the reverse strand, counting down.
CCAATCCAAATGCCCATCAGTGACATACTGGATAAAGAAATTGTGGCACATATACACCATGGAATACTATTCATCCATAAAAACTAATGAGTACATGTCCTTTGTACTCATTTTGTGCTCATTATACTCACTTCGACATGAGTACTCATTGTACTCACTTTGACATGGATGAAGCTGGAAACCATCATTCTTAGCAAACTAACACAGGAAAAGAAAACCAAACACCACATGTTCTCACTTATAAGTGGGAGTTGAGCAATGATAACACATGGACACAGAGGGGGGAACATCACACACTGGGGCCTGTTGGCGTGTAGGGGGAAAGGGGAGGGAGAGCATTAGGACAAGTTCCCTAATGCACGTGGGGCTTAAAACGTAGATGATGGGTTGATAGGTGTAGCAAACCACCACAGCACATGTATAACCTGTCTAATAAACCTGCATGTCCAGCACATGTATGCCAGAACTTAAAGTAAAAAATAAATAAAAATTTAAAAAGTACCCCCAAATAGCTGCCAAAAAAAAAATAAAACACCTTAGCTTATGTCTACAATTTATAACATGAAAATGTCATGTTTTCTCAACACAGTTTTGGAAATTCAGTAATGTACATCATATAGGTGGGTTCCCTTCACAGTATTATGCAAGAAGGCATCTTAAGAGTAATTCTTCCAGGCTTTCAGTTTTATTTCCTGGAATAAATGTATCAAAACAATATCGTGTGTGTGTGTGTGTGTGTGTGTGTGTTTGTGTGCGGGCGCACACATGAGGGGAGGGGAGAGAGAAAGAGAAAAAGAGAGAATGGGTGTAGTCATATTTTGATGAATCCGAAAAATATTTCTGAAATTTATGTGAGGCATCACCATCACCATTTTCATTTTTGAACTTATTTTTCCCCATCAAAATAATGCATCTTTTTTATTGACTTCACTCCCTTTCAGCCTCTCCAAATCCCTTGAAATATCTGTTGCCTCCTAATGTGTATGAATACTCTTTCAGATTTCTGTGCATCTGAGTTGTGGATAGAAATATTTCAATACTTTATTAGCTTGGAAACCTATCCTAAAACTAAGGCACATTCTCCAATCAGAATAGTTTGAAGCCTTTTGGTAAGTTATTTAACTTTTACTTAAACTTTCTATGGGTTGATATAAATCATAAATGTTTTCTATACATTAATGGCAATAATGAATAATATATACTCTTTAAACTATAAAATATTCATGTGTAAGAAATATTTTATATGTGCACATTTTATTACTTCGTTCTCTTATTGGTGTTCTACAATGGCTTAGTCCTAGGAAAAAATCTGTAGTTGGCACCATGGCCATGATTTTCTGTGATCAGATCACACTACCTGCCCCTCTTCAGCTCTTTTCAGCACACTCTCCTCAATTTTCTCAGTTTCAGGTTTGCGAGAGTGCCTCTTTCTACCCTCACTTCTTAGTAAACCTATTTTTTTTTAAATTAAATTCCACAACTTCACAATTTCCTGTGTTTGAAGACTGTCCCAAATTCCATATTTTATCTCTCTCTAAAAGCCAGTGCCTTCCAGATTATTACCTTCCCTCGAGTGCCACACTTGAAACCTAATTTAGTGCATCATACTCTTGTAATGATTTAATACATTTTCACAACTGCATAACAAATTTATTATTCATTTATAACTTGTGCCACATAAGACAGGAGACCAAGCTATATAATTCATCATTTCACCACTATTGTCTTGCCCAGTGCCTGACACATAGGAGCCCCTTAATAAGTATTTATCGATCTGATTGGTGATATATATTTTCAGATATAAATACCAGAGGAAAAGTTTAGAACTACTGTAGAAGTGTTCTAATGTTGTATATATCTCTATAAAATATCACCTATTAATCAGTTGTCTAAACTTCTACTTGCCCATCTTTACAGGAAAGGTAAACTACTAATAGCCCACTTCATTTTCAGACAGCACTGATTGTTAATATGTCAATTATTTTCAAATCAATTTTTAAGTCTTCATTACACCTTTCCTAATGAGAGGTATATTAGACTATTCATACTTGATTATGTTTTCGTTCCTTTAGATCATTTATATCCTTGGTGATATATGAATATAATTAAGATGAATAAATGGCATAATATGAGCAATTATCAGCAAACTAATAATGAAATTAAGTTATATTCTAACTGGAGTGAGTGATAAGCCCATACTATTTCTTTTAAACTCTAGCCTCCATTGTTTTCCACAGCTTCTATTATATGTGATAATAATAATACTGGTTAAACATACAGAGCATCTTCTACATATGAGGCACTGTTCTAAGTGTCATAAATACAGTAACTCATTTGCAGTAACAACCGGTTGGTGTAGTTTAGTTAGTTTAGTATTATCTTCCCATACATTATTATATAAACACGATTATTTGCCTTTTTATAAGCTTCTGAGTAGTAATTAATAAAGTTATCATCTATTAGTACTTTTGATAAGAATTTGTTTAAATTAGTTTTGGAGCAAGGTATTTTGCCAAGTAAAGAAGGATTTGGGGATGATGGGTGTACCTGGCCAAGGCAAGATTGGCAACAGTTGTACTGTGGGCAGAGGATGGAATTGCATCTGTGATATAAAAGGGCTTTCACAGGGAAGGTGAGAAAAGTAGAAGATAGAAATGGATAACTCAAGGAAACAAGCATTACTTGCTTCATGATTCTAGGACCATTTCAACTGTCCCATCTTGACATTTTCTACAATTAGAAAATTAAACAGAGCCCTAGCATGTCAAAGATGTGACTTTCAACAAATCCACAGTCAGAATTCCCCTCCAGTTCATAGATCATTCTCACCCCCAGGTACTATGATGGTTTTCTCTTATTATTAGAAAACATTTTGGTTTCTCACCTATTACAGGAACACTAGGTTTTCTACTTGCTGTGTAAGTTATATAAGGAATTGTCAGCATTAAAAACTAATTGTAAATTGTACCGTAGAACTCACATCATGTTCAAAATCCAGAACTCACAGCATGTTAAAAAACACAGTTCAATTCGCTGAGCAAATTTAATATGTATTTTGAAGTATAACCAAATCATATCTTGAGATTTTAAATAATGGAATAAGCGGTTACTTGTTTATATGGTAATAACACTTCAAATTTAAATTTTATCTCTTTAGAAAAAATATTATTCGATGTAATATTTATATTAAAATTCTACTACTTAAATATTGAGGGACTCTTCTAGAGACTTGTGAACCATTATAAGTAATTCAGTGCTGGCAAAATTCCCATATTCATGTTGCTTACTTTGAGAAGTATTGGACATTTTGAGTAGTAGAATAGTGTATTATTTTTGTCATATGGTGCCATGCTGTTCTTTTCTTCAGTAAAACTACATTTCAGAAATTTAGCAACTGATAACTTTTGAGAGATTTTATTTTCTGTAAATAGATGACATCAATTATAAACCTCCCAGGTTATTTTATATTTTTAAATTTTTCTCAAAAATGTTTTAGAAAGCAAGTGAAATATTTGTTGAAGTGTTCCACAATATACAATATAAATAAAACATATATTTGTAGTTTTTATATTATAATTTATAGTTTATAAAAAATATTATTCAATAATTAAATATATTCAAAATATTATTGTAACCTGCCAATCCACAGATGGTCATCAAAGGATTCATGAATGCTTAAATTATATTTAAAAAGTTGTGTGAATGTGCTTTTAAATATAATTTTTATTGTTGTTATTCTTCCTGTGGAAGAATCCCTAAAGTTCATTTACTTAGCATCTACAACCACACAAAAATTAAGAATCCCTGCATATGTGTAAAATTATCATTCTATTCTTTCACAATATGCTAATAAGAGTTGCCACTTATTTGTCACTTAATTAGTATCAAGCATTTGTATTAGTGATTTACATATCTCTCATTTAGTTGTCATAATAATGTTATGAAGTAGGCTCCAATTTTGTATCCACTTTATGACTGAGTCATAGAGACTTAGTAATATGCCCAAAATCATTGAACAAGGATTAGAACCTGGGCCACCTGTTTCCATCCTCTGTGCTATAATGCATTATATTAAATGATATTTCATTAAACAGTCATATGGTTATGGGCCTAACACTGATACAATCACTTTACAATCACTATCCATATGTCTCATAGGATCCACACAATTACATTATGAATTAAATACAGTTGATTGTCTATATTTATGAAAGAGAAAACTAGAATTTGGATAGTTTAATATATAAATGGGATATTACAATCACTATCCATATGTCTCATAGGATCCACACAATTACATTATGAATTAAATACAGTTGATTGTCTATATTTATGAAAGAGAAAACTAGAATTTGGATAGTTTAATATATAAATGGGATGATATCTATACCACTTGACTTCAGATACTGCCCAATAAATGGAAATTTCCATTTCTTTCTCTCCTTGTAGATGTTACATGCAAAGGAAATAAAAGATTTGAGAAAAGAAAGTTTGCTCTGACTCCAGTGTTTATGTACCACATAGGAAAGTTTAGGAGTGCAATGAAGTTGAGATATAGGAAAAAGTCCAGCATTACTATTCCTACTCAAAAACAGTTTTCATGAAAAGAAATCAATATGGATAGTCAGAAAAGAAATGTTTAATTCATTTGACACATACTTTATTTTAGATATCTAGCCAACCATAGTTTTTACATATTGTAAAACCAAAGAGCAGGTCAGTTTCCATTTTGCATACTCTTCTGCTGGACACCTATACTCATGGGTTGAAGATTCATTAGAAGATACTTTTTTCTAGTAATTTCTACTTGAATTTATTAATTTGGTTTTTAAAGAAATCATTCAGTTTAGTAGCATCCACTTACAGCCAACTTTCCTTTAGAGCATCTTGGGATTCCTCAGTAGTTTAGATGTTTGCCAAACTCAGAAATCCTGGAGAAAATCCACAGACGTTAGCCTTGTTAGTGCTTCTTGTTTGTTTTCCTCTGCCTTCCATCTCTTTACATTAACTAAATCCTGACTTAGCCTCAGAAAGTCACATCTGCTTACTGGACTGGAAGATCTACCTGCTCTGGGCTTTCAGGTGCTATTTCTGATGAGACTCCACACCCATTTCCCTGCTGTCTGTATCAGGAGTTCACATCTTGCACTTACCCCAACTCTAATACTCTTATCTCCTTCCAACTCTTTATATTCTCCCCTCCACCCAATATACCTTTGGACCTGGCTCATATTTATCTTCTTCAATCTGTCACTCTTTTAACTATCTGATTTTATAATCCATGCTGGCAATCTTTCTAAACACGGATGGAAATCTCATTGAATGTGATATTTAATACATATCAACCACCTACCGAGATCTCACTGAAACCTAGGAATGAACTATGAAAAACATTCTACAGTATGGCACTAAGCAGACCATGATATGTTATTTCCTCACTGGCAGCTTCATTCAGTTACTTAGTGTACTGAAACCTTTTATCACACCAGTTAATAGAAATAATACCTGTATCTCACAGAGTTATTAAGAAATATGCCGTGAAATTTTGTAAACTATGGCTTGCTGGGCATATTATGAAATGAACGTAACTGAACGAAGACTATTCTTGGATCAATGATGATAATATAGTGTCCTAAAGCAAGGATTATGAATTATCCAAGTCTGAAAACAGTACGTCCATTTAAAATAATTTATAAATCGCAATGCTGTGGAAATGTTAATTCTTAGCTCCTTATTTATTCAAAAAATTTTGTTGAGTATCTTCTGTGTGCTTGACTTTTCATTTAGAACTATATCAGATTCAAAGTGGTGTAAAAAATGATTCCTGTGAGCATTTTGGCAGAGATCCTTGCAGTATTTATAAATATCTATACCTAGACATCTGTAAATTCCACGTTTGTGGAATTGAAAATCAGATTATACTTTTTAAAAAATTTAAATAAATATCATAAAAAGTCTAGTCCATTTTCCACTTCCCTTCCACTTCAGCACTGGGAGTCTTTTATTAATGACACAATGTACTAAAGGAAGTTAATAAATGGACTAAGATGAAGACGTTTCTAACGTAGTAGAGAAAATATACATTATTCTCTACTACTATAACCAAAATATCTTTTCCTGTTATTCTCTATCCTCTAATTTTGATGAAATTTTTAAATTGTACTTATTTATTTACCATCAAATGTATCTATTTCCCACGTATCCCACTGAAATGAAAGTACCATGAGAACAGGATATTGTCTATCTCGTTCATGGCTATATCCCAGGATCTACACAGTAGTTGGCATTAGAAGCTACTCCAAGCATATGTATTGTATAATAATGAATTTGTATGATTATATGAACATTCTCTCTTGTTCTCTCTTTCCCTCTCCTTTTCCCTCTCTCTGTTCTTCAAACTCCATGAAGGCATAAATCGTGTTTATTTTGTTATTTTTGTCTCCATACGACTTCCAAAATAAATGGTACATAGTACATGTTTATAAATATTATAAACAAGCCTTTTCTTTCCAGAGAAACTTATGTTAGCTTAATAGAAACTTTTGATTATGTTCTGATGTTTGGTGGTAGTTTTAATATGTTTATATTGCCTCACCTAGGTTACACCTTTCTTATATCCTTTATTAGGGGCAAAGAGTTACCACATGCAAGGTGCTGCATAAATACAAGGCACAAATTTTACTTCCTCTATATCTGGTTATATCCTGTATGGATCATTGTTCTGTGTTATCTTTCTTAAGAGTTTATGGGATATTGCTATTACACTTTTACTTTTTTCATATTAGAATATAAGTGGATTTGTTTCTTTTTCTTTTCTAAAAATTCATTTATTGTAGCTTACAAAAAATAAGACATTTTAAGTAGGTAAGAAAGAGGTGGCAACAGGAAAACAAATGAAAATAGGAGTGAGATCAATACACAAAAACCATGCTATGAAATACCAAGTATAATCTCTGCAAGGGTGAGCCTCGCATTTGACTCTAAGTGGCTGTCATAAAGAGGGTAAAATGGCTTTTATGTTATTCACTAATTTATATTGTAAAAATTAATATTTTTCTAAGGAATATGATTATTGCCAATAATAAGACTAGAAATATTTCTCTTACAGTTACCTTTGAGAAGAATATCCACTTTAAACTAATGAACAACACCTCTCAACAATGGTCCTACTATTGAGAATTTTTTTTAGCATATTTATCACACAGCACAGCCCCATTCTGTAGAAGGAATTCCATCAGGGACCAACGCTTTATAGTCCAGGCCTGTGTCTTTCTGCTGATCTGGCTTAATCTAAGTGGGATCGTGTTCTTTTAGGAAATCCTGTGCTTTTGACAGACAGGTAGTAGTTTTGAGATCTATTCCCTTGGCTATACTTGGAGTGCTGATACATTCATATAATTGAAGAAACTTGTGTAATTTTCCAGGGAAACCATTTCCCTGGGGCAGAGGTATGGATCCTCCAGACATGCAGTCCGCACTTTGAATAAAAGTACATTTTCATCACTGGCGGGAGTCTTGCAGGAAACCCCAGGACACAGCAAAAGACCGAAAGCTAAAAAAATCAATAGTCAAGGATTTATAAAGATAGGTGAAATTTAATCAAACACCCTAGCAGTGATTGTGTGAGCGAATCTGAACATTGCCTTGGCCAATTTGGCTTGAACTTCTTAATACTGAATATAACAAACTATTAATTTCTATTCCTTGAACAAAACTGATGGCAAGGCCAGGATTCTGCTTGGTGTCTGAGACAGGAGACAGAGCACAGGATGCATCCCTTGGATAAAGGGCACATTCTTTCTTGCATTAGATACTTTTCTTTCTTTAACGATGACTTTATTGCAGTTTGCAGATATACTTTAAGGAATATACAAAAATTAGATATAGCAGCAAATATTTTATGAGAATGAGAAAGGGAATTATCATTTAACTACTACAAACATCACACAACTCAGACGTTTGCGCTAGTGAAGGACTGTAAAACTTAAAACTTTAATATCTTCGTGGAAAATTCCCTGTTCTTCATCATTATAGAGCTGCAGAGGGAATTATAGTGGTTATCAGAGGCTGGGCTGGGGACTTGGTAGATGGGGAAAGAAAGGGAAGATGTTGGTCAAAAGACACAAAGTTTTAGTTAGGAGGAATAAATTATATTCATCTTTTGCACAGCATGGTGATTGGAGTTAATCAATAATGCATATTTCATAATAGCTAAAAGAGAGGATTTTAAATTCACCACAAAGAACTAATAAATATTTACATGCTTGGAAACACCACGTGGTACCCAGTAAATATATGGATACAATTATTATTTCTCTGTCAAAAATAAATAAAATAAAATAAAATAGCCATAATCAGGTCCTTATGGCCGTAGAACTCCCTTATCCTTATATTATTCTAGGTGATATGATGGTTCTTCCTCAATGAATCCTTTGTAAGCTGAGTGTTAGCAAGGAGAAAGTTGTCCTTCCGGACTTGCTCTACACTAGCCGCCACACTGATTCCCTCAGACGATCACATCTGTGGCATTTCCCAGGCTCATACAGCATTCGTCTACTCTCACACATTTTCTAGAATTAGCAGGGCTTCTTCTACCTCCCCCAATTCTCTTCCTTGTATTGTTGCTCAGCTGGTGTACCCTTTTTTTCTCCCCAGACTTCCACCACCCAACACACACACAAGTGTACAAATATATTTAAGACAATGAGCATTTTGAAACTTAGTTGAGATAGATTGGACTTTTCGTTAATCTGGAAATGTGAAGGATTGAGGCATGTGGTCTTATCTACAACCCAAATGATAAATCCTGACAATGTTGTGGTTAGAGTGATCTTGAAAAACACTGTGTTAACAAAGAACAAGTTTGCTGGGGCCATCCTCCTATGACTCCTGTGGTGCCTGGACAAAGAGTCTAGAGCTAATTGAAAGTCGGGAACCATATTTTCTTTATTGCCTCAACAAACCTTTGTTACTGATGGCGAATCCATACGGGTCTGCAGCAAGCTCAGTTTTTGTCTCCTCAGAAGAAAGAATTCAAATGAGGGGCATAAGGCAGAAATGGAGACCAATGTAGAGCAGGAGTGAAAGTTTATTAAAAAGTTTTAGAGCAGGAATGAGAGGCAGTACACTTGCAAGAGGGCCAGAAAGACTACTTGACAGATTAAGTGTGCAGTTTGACCTTTCGACTTGGGGTTTTATACATTGGCATACTTCTGGGGTCTTGTGTTCCTTCTCCCCTGATTTTTCCTCTGGGGTGGGGAGGTTGGTATGCACAGACACCTGCTAGCATTTGAGAGGGGCCACACGTGCAGGGTGTTTACAGGAGTTGTAGGCATGCTCATTTGAGGCATTTTTCCCTTACTAGTCCAGTGTTCCTAGAGAAAGGTGATAGCCATTTTACCTCTTAGTTAGCGTGCTTGAGTCCACTCACCCAACTTCTGAGATGTTATTGGGAGGTTACTGATCACCAGCTTCAGATGTTTTTATCTTTTGGGAGACTGCCTTTCCCTGTTGTTGGCTGTGACCCATTATTATTTTAGAGAGACAATGTAACAACTGCCTGAGCATCACCTGATGGTCATCTGACATTCCTTGTGGGTGTGGGGAGGCCCTCTCCTGCCCTGCTCATGTCTAACTAGCTACCTACTGTAATACCTTTATGTCATAATGTCAAGCCTAATATAGTGCTTCATGCCTAAGAATGATGTAAGGACTTGACTAGAAGCACAATTTTCCATTTTTGAAAAGAAATGAATACTTTCAGAAACTTCCTAAGAATTTAGAGAATTCACCTATATACTAACTAAATATGAATAGTGTTTATTTCACATGATCATATTAATAATGATAAGACAAACATACATTTTGTAGATTACTCTGTAATCTAAAATTTGCTTTCATATCTATTGATTCTTATTGGTTCATCAAAGTTCTTTCAAACATGAAGGGAGAAAGCGATCTATTTTTAATTATACCCTTTGATAAAATAGCATACAAACATTTCTACTTTCAGTTACACAAAAATTATAGAACTCAATTTTGTTTGAATAGGAGTTCCACTATATTTTCAGTTCTTTGCACATCAGTCTGAATGGTAACCAGCCCTTTATTTAGGGATTCTTCATTTTCAGCTGTTGGCACTGCCATCCTTTCAGCTACTCTTAGCCTCTAGAGCCTGTGTATAATAAATAATACAATCTGTTTGGAAGCCTCTAACAGCTCTAAATGTTTCTGATAATGTGCCGGTGGCATTTTAGACCAGATTTTTAAAACTTCTGTAAAATATAGGTATTACAAAACATTTATGGGTTTAAAAGGGCATACATTAATGAACTGCCTGACTTTTTTAGATGAGACATCTATTTTCTATCTCAATCACTGAGTACTTATTACTGTCTGCTATTTAAATGGCTGGGGGAGCTAACCACCTATTAGAAATGACCACACTCTTTACCATATCTGCATTAAGCTTGATCTACAGGATTGCACTATTAGTTTGGGAACCAGTGTATTAGAGACACAAACCTCAGATGAATAATAAGCTCTTGTTCAATTCTGAAAGAAAAAAAAAAAGCATTTTGTTTCTCATTCACACCTACAAATCCTGCCTTCTCATGCTTTCAAATTCTAATCCCTGTGGCAGATTTCAGATAGCCCTTGGGGAAGAAGTTAAAGCTTCCATAGTATTTCAGAATTAGGGCACAGATAGGAAAGAAAATAACAAAGGCAAGGCAAGCCCTGTATTTTCATCTCAAATCATTCTCTCAAAGTCCTAATGGGCGAGGTGGGATGTGTACAGGGATGAGTACTGTTTTAAGAATGCTTTCAAGCCTCTTGAAATATAGCTAGTTTCACGCTAAGTGTAAAGAGGAGGTTTTTTTGGAAAAAGAATTATATTTGCTATTATTTGTGCATATAATGCAAACATTTCTAGTTCCTGAGGTTTTGAACACTGATATATTTTAAGAAGCTAGACTTGTGTTCAAAGTGCTAAAATCTTTTTTTTTTTTTTTTTTTTTTTTTTTGAGGCAGAGTCTCACTCTGTCACCCAAGCTAGTGTGTGCAGTGGTGAGATCTCGGCTCACTGCAAGCTCCGCCTCCCAGATTCAGGCCATTCTCCTGCCTCAGCCTCCTGAGTAGCTGGGACTACAGGTGCCCGCCACCATGCCCAGCTAATTTTTTGTATTTTTAGTAGAGACGGGGTTTCACCATGTTAACCAAGATGGTCTCGATCTCCTGACTTCATGATCCACCCGCCTCAGCCTCCCTAAGTGCTGGGATTACAGGCATGAGCCACCGCGCCAGTCCAAAGTGCTAAAATCTTATCCCATGTGGAATATAAGAAAAAACTCAGTTAAACAGGTTAAGAATGCTGACCAACAGTCTAAATTTCCATTATTTATAATTTAGCTGTTCAAAATTGGGGATGAACTTATTCATAATTTTAAAAGTCTACTAATTCTGCATACTTAGCTAAGATTTGTGAAAAGTCTGAAATGGGGCCAGGGACATTTCCACAGTAAAATATTTTGTTGAAGGTAGAGAATTCATTGAAGAGAACACTTGAACTTATAAATGGGAGAACATCTCAAGTAGGTGTCAATGACACCTCAAGTATGATGGCTATAAATAATTCTCTTTTTCTTTGTCTTCTTTGACAGTGCTGCTCTGGCGTTCCTGGCTTTTCTCTTTTCTGGTAATTCGATCTCAATATTTGAACATTTATTAAGAAATAAAATTGCTACTCTATTTCCAGGGAAAGCACAACCCTCTCACAAATTTGATATGCATTAATTGATCCAGGAATCTTTACTATTAATTATAATTTTAACACCAAATTTCATCCTACTTATCTAAACTATTTGATACTTGCTTCCTTGCTATGTCATCAAACAAAATATATCTAAAATGAAGCTCTATAGAAATCTGTCTAACTTAGTGACAAGTGTGTGCAGGAGATTATAATAGATTTAGTAATTTGTAGTATTTCCCCTTTGATTGATATGTTACTGGACTTAATATTTATGTAACCACTGCTTTTCAATTTTATTAACACTTTTTGAATGTACTCTGTATATCAAGAAACTCAGTGATAATTGCGATAGAATCAAGGATGAATAAAATGCTCTCTAGGCTTTTACTATAGCATGCCAGGAAACTAGCTTCTGAATAAATTGTCAAAAAATTTGTTTGAATTAAATATATGAATTTTCAGGTGATTAGATAAATTTTCTAAGATACAATGAAACCCTAAGTTTTCTAAGATACACTAAAATGAAGCCAAATAAATAAACAAATGAACAGGTATTTTAAATAGGACATATGCAGCATAAATGAAAATTTAGGTTGTCCTGGATATATGCATATATATGTGTGTAGACATACTATATATATGTATGTGTATCGGGGGGAACCCCACCCCTGATGTTTAATGTGGGTTCTTTTCTATTTCCTAGGTGTCTCTGCTGGGTTGAGAAATAAAGGGAAAGAGCACAAGAAAGAGAAATTTAAAGCTGGGTGTCCGGGGGAGACATCACATGTCGGCAGGATCCGTGATGTTACCTGAGCCATAAAACCAGCAAGTTTTTATTAGCGATTTTCAAAAGGGGAGGGAGTGCACGAATAGGGTGTGGGTCACAGAGATCACATACTTCACAAGGTAAGAAAATATCACAAAGCAAATGGAGGCAGGGCAAGGTCACAGAACCACCAGATAGGGCAAAATTAAAATTGCTAATGCAGTTTTGGGCACGCATTGTTGTTAACATCTTATCAGGAAACAGGGTTTGAGAGCAGACAACCTGTCTGACAAAATTTATTAGGCGAGAATTTCCTTGTCCTAATAAGCCTGGGAGCACTATAGGAGACCAGGGCTTATTTCATCCCTTTGGCTTCGACCATAAAAGACGGCAGGCTTCTAAGGGGGTCATTCATAGGCCTACCCTCAGGGCACATTCTCTTTCTCAGGGATGTTCCTGGCTGAGAAAAAGAATTCAGCAATATTTCTCCTATTCGCTTTTGAAAGAGGAGAAATATAGCTCTGTTCCGTCCGGCTCACTGGCGGCCAGTTCAAAGTTACCTCTCTTGTTCCCTGAACATCGCTGTTATCCTGTTCTTTTTTTAAGATGCCCAGATTTCATATTGTTCAAACACACATGCTCTACAAACAATTTGTGCAGTTGACACAATCACAGGGTCCTGAGGCGACATTCATCCTCCTCAGCTTCTGAAGAAGGTGACGGGATTAAGTCATTAAAGTAAAGACAGGCATAGGAAATCACAAGGGCATTGATTGGGGAAGTGATAAGTGTCTATGAAGTCTTCACAATTTGTGTTCAGAGACTGTAGTAAATGCAGGCATAATAAATTATAAAAGTATTAATTTGGGGAACTAATAAATGTCCATGAAATCTTCACAATTATGTTCTTCTGCCATGGCTTCAGCTGGTCCCTCTGTTTGGGCTCCCTGACTTCCCGCAACATATGTGTGTGTGCATGTGTTTGTTTGTGTATGTGTGTGTGTGTGTATATATGTATAGTATGTGTATACTATATGTGTGTGTGCATGTGTCAATATAGTACACACATACTACACATATGCTACATATATATCATGTGCTTATGTATTTATATATGTGTATGTATATACATACATACACACACATATATATACACACAGACACATATAGCAAGGATTAAAATATTCACAGGCAATAAAATGGTGCCCTCTGGTCTCTGGCCCTTAGTGAAGAGCAAAGCAAAACTAAGTTTATCTCTCTAGGAATAATCCACAATTTAGACTCTCAAATTTTCAACATATTAGAGTCAATGAAGTAAAACAAAGAGCGAGTGACAAAACACTACAAAAATGACCAGGGAGAGTTTAAATATAATAAAATAAAACTTTCAGAAATAAAATATTTATTGTTGAAATTAAAAGCTAAAATGAATATCTCTGTTTCAGAAGTAGAAAGCTGTAAAAAATGTTGCACTTGTTCCTAATAACGAAAGTAAGATATATCAATCACATATTTTTAGTTATTGTCATTATTTTTTCTCATCATTCATTACATAATAAAATACAAATGAACGAAATGAGCAAAACTCCAGAGAATGAAAGGAGAAAAGATCCAGGAGTACTCTCATCCATGTTGAAACAGAGACAGGGCAAGGTATTTGTAATAGCTTAGGGTAAAGAAAATCAGTCTAATTTTTAAAAACTTTTAATTACAATGTGTTGATTGGCTAACTGGAGTCAGAGGATTTTCTGACAAAAGCAGAACTGTACACCCTTCAAAATGCTAACCCACCACCCTCCACAGAATCCTGGAGGTTGCACCATACAAACAGAAGCAGGAAAGAAAAAGTGAGGGAAACTCTCCAAGGATTCCAGGTTTTCCAACAAGGAAGTGACAGGAGCAGGACTAACTCTTCTGGCTATAAAAATAACTCACTTCAGTCTTCATTGAATTTTTATATAAATGTAGAGCACAAAATAAAAATCTATGGAATAGCAAGAAAATGTGATACACATTTTTGAGAGGAAACAGTCATGGAATGAAACACAAAGAGAATCCACATGTTGGAATTGTCAATCATAAACTTTCAAATACCTATGAGAAATTGTTAAGGGGTCTAGCTGAATGCATAAACAACATGAATAAAATATAGAGCATTCCAGGATATTTATGTAAACTAACAAAAATATCTTAAGGAAAATACTTAGGATCTATAATAATACAACAGTAAAAAATGATGGGGCTGTTAGAAGACTAATTACAGGTCAATAGACAATGATATAATTTAATCACAAAAGACATTAGTGTCCAAAGACAAAGCATAAGCAGTCTCTTAGAGAATATAAAGTGATTTAACAGTCATAAAGTCTCAGGGGAATAGAAAAAATGGGATATATAAAATACAGATAATTGCAGAGATTTCCAAGGAGCTTGAAAGGCATCAAAGTGCAGATTAGTAAGTGCAAGACAACTTAAAAAAAAAAAAAAAAAAAAAAAAAAACTAGATCTAAGTATTCTATAATCCAATAAATATAATAAAAAATAGATCTTCATGGCATCTAGAGAAAAAAATGCACCTTATACATGGGGGCAAGTTATATGAATGGTAATATTTTATTAGAAACAATAAAAGCTAGAAGCAAATAAAATTCAACCTTTATTGTCTTCAAATAAAATAATATCAATTTTGAATTTTATATCTACCAAAAATATTCTTCAGGAACTAAGGTGAATTAAGAACCTTTTTAGACAGATCAAAGCTAAAATAACTTGTCATCATAAATCCCTCACAAAAAATGATAAAAATTTTTAGGCTGGAGAAAAAGATTCCTTCCTTCAGATGTTGAAATTTTAAATCTGAAGGAAGAAATGAAGAGCCCCATAAAGGTAAATATCTGAGTGAAATAAAGGACTGATATTGGTAACAAATGTGCTTGTTTGTGGGTGCCTACCTAAATATCTATGTAGACACATGCACACACTTGAAGTATGTGTGTGTGTGTTCCAGCCGAATTGAATAGTGATTGCATTTACTCCCCCAATAAATCAGTAAAACAGATAAAACATATGAAACAACAATTTTTAGACAGTGTAGACCTGCAATTCCTGATAGATGGTGTCGTGGGAAGTCAGGGACCCCAAACGGAGGGACTGGCTGGAGCCGAGGCAGAAGAACATAAATTGTGAAGATTTCATGGACATTTATCAGTTCCCCAAATTAATATTTTTATCATTTCTTATGTCCGTCTTTACTGCAATCTCTGAACATAAATTCTGAAGATTTCATGGACATTCATCACTTCCCCAATCAATACTCTGAAAATTTCTTATGCCTGTCTTTAATCTCTTAATCCTGCTCATCTTTATAAACTGAGAATGTATGTCACCTCAGGACCACTATTGCACAAATTGATTGTAGAACATGTGTGTTTGAACAATATGAAATCTGATTGTAAAACATGTGTGTTTGAACAATATGAAATCAGTGCTCCCTGAAAAAGAACAGAATAATAGCGACTTTTAAGGAACAAGGGAAGATAACCATAAGGTCTGACTGCCTGCAGGGTCAGGCAGAATACAGCCATATTTTTCTTCTTGCAGAAAGCGAGTAGGAGAAATATCACTGAGTTCTTTTCCCAGCAAGGAATAACCCTGGGGAAGGAATGCATTCCTGGGGGTAGGTCTACAGACAGATGCTCTGGGAGTTTCTGTCTCATGCGGTTGAGATAAGGACTGAAATATGCCCTGGTCTCCTGCAGTACCCTCAGGCTTACTAGGATTGGGAAATTCCAGCCTGGTACATTCTAGTCAGACCAGTTGGCTGCTCTCAAACCCTGTTTCCTGTTAAGATGTTTATCAAGACAGTGCACAGTGGGACATAGACCCTCATCGGTAATTCTAATTTGCCTTGCCTTATGATCTTTATTGCCCTTTGAAGCATGTGATCCTTGTGATCTACTTTCTGTTCATACACCCCCTCCCATTTTAAAATCCCTAATAAAAACTTGCTGATTTTGTGGCTCGGGGTTGCCATCATGGTCCTACCAATATGTGATGACACCCCTGGAGGCCCAGCTGTAAAATTTCTCTCTTTGTACTATTGCTCTTTATTTCTCAGACAGGCTGACACTTAGGGAAAATAGAAAGAACCTACGTTGAAATATTGGGGGCTAGTTTCCCTGATAAGATGGAAAACAAAAAGGGTGAGCTCCATGATTTTAACACTTTATTGCCTGGAAGCAGTTTTGAGGCACAAGAAATGAGAAATGAAACGAAATACAGTACTTATTGAGTATATAAGACAGAGGTTGTATTTCAGGGAGACCAGAGTAGCTACAACTTGAAGTTGCAAGGTCAAGTCCTAGAAAGAAGACAACTGGGGGTGGTAGTATGGGCATGGGAGGAGGGAGAGAGAGGGAGAGAATGCTAAAATAGGGTATTCTCAAGTCTATGCTGAAATTCTAATTTATGAATGAGAAACAAAGTTAAGCACATTGGAAAGACAAGAGTAAAATAATTATTTCTAGAAGTCACACAGGACAGGTTGGCTGGATACTCCAAATGTAACTGGACAAATTGATGCAAGAAGAAGATAAACTCAGGAATTCCACTTCTAAGTTCAAATGCCACATAAACGACTGTATTAGTCTGCTCTCATGCTGCTAATAAAGACATACCTGAGATGGGTAATTTATAAAGAAAAAGAGGTTTAATGGACTCACAGTTCCATGTGGCTGGGGAGGCCTCACAACCATGGCAGAAGGCAAAGGAGGAGTGAAGTCATGTCTTACATGGAGGCAGGCAAGAGAGACAGCATGCTCAGGGGAACTCTCCTTTATAAAACCATTAGCTCTCATAAGCCTTATTCACTGTCATGAGAAGAACATGGGAATGACACACCCCCATGATTCAATTACCTCCCACCAGGTCCCTCCCATGACATGTGGGAATTATGGGAGCTAGAATTCGAGATGTGGTTGGGGACACAGCCAAACCATATCATTTCACACCTGGTTCCTCCCATATATCATGTTCTCACATTTCAAAACCAATCATGCCTTCCCAACAGTCCCTTAAAGTCTTACCTCATTTCAGCATTAACTCAAAAGTCCACAGTTTAAAGTCTCATCTGAGACAAGGTATGTCCCTTCTATCTATGAGTCTGCCTAATCAAAAGCCAGTTAGTTAGTCTGTAGATACAATAGGGGCACAGGCATTGGGTAAATATACCCATTCCAAACGGGAGAAATTGTCCAAAACAAAAGAGCTACAGGGCCCATGCAACTCCAAAACACAATAGGGCAGTTATTAATCCTTAAAGTTCCAAAATGATCTCCCTTCAAATCCATGTCTCACATCCAAGTCATGCTGGTGCAAGAGGTTGGCTCCCACTGCCTTGGTCAGCTCTCCCCTATGGCTTTGCAGGGTACTTCTCTCCTTCCGGCTGCTTTCACGGGCTGCCATTGAGTGTTTGTGGCTTTTACAGGTGCACGTTGCAAGCTGCTGGTGGATCTACCATTCTGGGGTCTGGAGGATGGTGACCCTCTTCTCACAGCTCCACTAGGCAGTGCTCCAGTGGGGATTGTGTGTGGGGCTCCAACCCCACATTTCCCTTCCATGCTGCCTGAGCAGAAGTTCTCCATGAGGGCTCTGCTCCTGCAGTTCACTGCTACTTAGACACCCAGGCATTTCCATACATCTTTTAAAATCCAGGCGGAGGTTCCCAAACATCAATTCTTGACTCCTGTGTTCCCGCAGGCCCAACACCACATGGGGCTTGCACCCTCTGAAGCAACTGCCTAAGCTATATGTTGGCCCCTTATAGTTGTGGCTGGAGCTGAAACAGCTGGGATTCAGGGCACCATGTTCAGAAGCTCCACAGAGCAGGGGCCCCTGAGCCCAGCCCATGAAACCATTATTTCTTCCTAGGCCCTCAGTCCTGTGATAAGAGGGGCTGCCGCAAAGGTCTCTGATATGCCCTGGAGACATTTTCACCATTGTCTTGGTGATTAACATTGGGCCCCTCATTAGTCATGCAAATTTCTGCAGCAGGCTTGCATTTCTCCTCAGAGAATGAGTTTTACTTTTCTATTGTGTCATTAAGCTGCACATTTTCCAAACTTTTATGTTCTGCTTCCTCTGGAACAGTTTGCCGCTTTGAAATTTCTTCCACCAGATACCCTAAATAATCTCTCTCAAGTTTAAAGTTGCACAGGGCAGCGGCAAAATGCTGCCAGTCTCTTTGTATAGCAAGAGTGACCTTTATTCCAGTTCCCAACAAGTTCCTCATCAACCGAATCCACCTCTGCCTGGACCTTGTTGTCCATATCACTATTACCATTTTGGTCAAAGGCATTCAACAAGTGTCTAGGAAGTTTCAAACTTTATCACATCTTCCTATCTTCTGAGCCCTACAAGTCTCTAGGAAGTTCCAAACTTTCCCACCTTTCTCTATCTTCTGATCCCTCCAAACTGTTCCGACCTTTTCCTGTTTCCCATTTCCAAAGTCACTTGCACATTTTCAGATATCTTTACAGCAGCACCTCACTTTACTGGTACCAATTTACTGTATTAGTCTGTTTTCACACTGCTAATACAGACATACCCATGACTGGATAATTTATAAAGAAAAGTCAGTTTAACAGACTCACAGTAGACATGGCTTGGGAGGCATCACAATCATGGCAGAAGGTGAGGAGGAGCAATGTCATTCCTTACACAGCGGCAGGCAAGAGAGAGATCAGGTGCAGGGCAATTCCCCTTTATAAAACCATCAGATCTTGTGAGACTTATTCACTATCATGAGAACAGCACAGGAAAGACCTGCTCCCATGATTCAGTTACCTCCCACTGGGTCCCTCCCATGACATATGGGAATTATGGGAGCTACAATTGGAGATTTGGGTGGGGACACAGCCAAACCATATAAACGACCAAACAGCTTCGGTGTGTGGCCTGAAGGACACTTTTATTTTCTATAGTTGCAGGGCTGAGAATGCTTAAAATCCAACAAAGAATCTCAGTATGTACCAGATGAATTACAATAAATGTTGACCGTTTAGCTTCAAAGGTTATTTATTGTTAAAGTGAGGGCATTGTTTAGAAAAGAATAGGATCTTGTAAATTGAAATGTGAACATGTGGGAAAATCCTGTTAAGGCTGGGGACATTGAGACCCTAAATTCTGATGTCTTCTTTGCTAGTGGAAGAAGCTTCCCAACTCCCAGTAAAAGTAGCCTCCTCCTCCCCAGTAGTAGCAGCTTCTCTAACCCCTCTCTACTTGTAGCTGAAGGGATTAGCCCTGCATTGCATGGGGATACTGTATTGTCCTCCTAAGAGGCAACTGTAATGCAAGACAATGCTGATTATCCTCAGGAACCACCCAGACTACCCCTCTTTGATTGTAAGCCTGTAACTAGGCTCAAGTTTCAGCAGGATTCAAAAGTTAAAATACATAGTATGACCCAAGAGGAGGTGCATACTCTACACTCCAGAAAAATAACTACATGAGTTTTCTGATATATGCTGGCAGAATTCCAGGGAACATGTGTAGGAATGGATATTAAGGGTATGGGATAATGGATAAGGGTATGGGATAATCAATCAGCATCCAACACTTGGTCTTGTTTCTCTTATAACCAGGATTTATGCAGCTAAGAATCAAGGGGTAGAAATAGGAGTGAGACAACTTACCATTCCCTCTAGTGACCCACTAGCCAATTTTTTCTTCCTGTTTGCACAATCTTATACTTTGCTGGCCTCGAGGTTTTACTTTCAAAGGCAGAAACACTTCCACCAGCAGTCGCAACAATGATTTCATTCAATTGGATGTTAAGACTGCTGCCGAGCCACTTTGAATTCCTCATGTTTCTGAATTAACAGGTGATTAAAGGGATTATTTCTGTGTTGACTGGAGTGATTGATTCTGATTGCCAAGGGGAAACTGCACTACTACTCTACCATAGAGGTAAGAAAGAGTATGTCTGGAATACATGTGATCACGGTCAGTTACGTCTTCTTACCATGCCTTATGATTAAAGTCAATGGAAGACTACAACTCAATTCAGTCAGAGTTACTAATTGCTCAGACTCTTTACAAATAAAGATTTGGGTCACCCCGCCAGGTAAAAAACTACTACCAGCTGAGGTATTTGCTGGAGGCTAAAGGAATATAGAATGGAGAGTAAAAGAAGCCGGTTACAAATAGCAACTATGACCACATGGTCAGTAACAAAAACAAAAAATCTAATTATCATGAATATTTCTCCTTATTTTGTTATTGACCTGTACATATATATATACACACACACACATATATTTATATATTATATATATAGAATATTATTTTCTCTCTTATTCCCTTATTATGTAACACAAGATGTATTGACTTTCTATCATAGTATTTAAGTAGTATTGATTTTCCATCATAGTATTTACACTTTCTGAGATATCAAGAACAGTAAACATCATTCAAGGACTATAACCTCCTCTTCTAGGGAAGGGGTGAATTCACTTTTGTTGTATGCAGGATAGATGCAACATGTTAGGAGAAGTTATGGTCTTGTTATTGTCTTATCTGGTTATTTATTATGGTATGAGGTGATGCATATGGATGTCAGGTTGACAAAATCAGGTTTTATGATGGTTATTTTATGTGGCACCTTGACTAGATTACAAGGTATCAAAATATGTGTTTAAACATTGTTTACAGTGAACCTGTGTGGGCAGTTCTGAATGAGATTAACATTTGAATTGTTATAATGAGTAAAGTAGATTACCCTCCCCACCCAATGTGGGTGGGCCTCATTCCATTTGTGAAAGTTGTGAAAAGAACACAAAGCTGAGCAAAAGACTCTCTGCTTGATGGTCTTCAGCTGGAATATTGTTTTCCTCTTGCCTTCAGACTTGGACCAGAACTTAGACCCTTGTCTCTGCTGGTTCTCAGACCTTTGAACTACAGATCTTGGGACTTCTCAGTCTCCATAATTTTATAATATTTTTCTCTTTACACACACACACACACACACACACACACACACAGAGAGAGAGAGAGAGAGAGAGAGAAAGAGTCGTGCAGAACAAATATCCTCTTTGTTTTGCTTCTCTGGGGATACCTGACAAATAACCCAAATGTCCAACTATTGAGGAATGGATAAACAAAATTTGTTATATACTACAATGAAATGCATTTGGTAATAAAAACCAATAAGAAAATAATACATGCTACAATATAAACCTCAAAAATATTATGTTAAGCGAAAGAAGCCAGATTGAAAAAAAATACTCATTGTATTTATGTAAAATATCCAAATTAGGTGAAATTATAGTGACAGAAACTAGATGAGAAGTTATTAGGGTGGGAAGGAAAGAATGCACAGCAGCTTCTGGTGGGCATGAGATTTCATTTTGGGTTGATGAAAATGTTTTCAGATCACGCTGAAGCAGGATATTTCCCTGACTCCTTCTCAAGACTGGTGATGGGGTGCCCCGTGTACTCAACCCACTGCTTTCAACAACTCATGGCAGGGAGCACGTGAGTGAATGAGGCGGGAACTGGAGTACATGAGCAGTGGGACCAGCTGGCCACTTTGGGACCAGCAGGAGCGAATTCTACTCACTCGGACCTGCTGTGCTCCACCCCTCGCCCGAGGGAGTGCACAGGCGAGCGGGTGCAGGAGTCAGGGCAAGTACTTCTGGGCGCTGGCCGGAGTAAATTCTGTGCAGGACCTGTGGCAGCATCTGTGGGGATGCCTGCAACTCCCGAAGCCCCAGTGGGCATGTTACAGTGCTCTTTTAGTTCTGCTGTCCACAGACCGCTCCAGTGTTAACAGCTCAGTGGGCCCTTTTGTATCTGCACTTGCTCCAAGCTCTTGGCTGGCATCCAGGAAAAATGAGGTCCAACGAACAAACTGAAGGATGGTAAATGCAGGGGATTTTATTGCCAGTGAAAGTGGCTCTCAGCAGGAAGAGGAGTGGAATAGAGGACGGGGGAGGTGTAGGTAATCTTCTCCTGAAGTCCCTCCATCTCGAGCCGGAATTCTTCTCTTAAGTTAGGCGGTCAAACTGTCCCTCAGAGGTCAAACCGCTTGTCTTGGACATTCAGCCATAGTTGTCCTGGCATCCAGTTGCTTTTTCTCTCCACGTTCAGATGCTTCTTCTCTTCTCTCCTGCTCTGCCATGCTGCTCCGCTTCTCTGCTGCTCTGCACGTGGAACCTGGGGATTTTATCCATACAGGATGGGGGGCGGGGCGGGCCAGGGTGGTTTTGGAAAAAAGCAACATTTGCAGGAAAACAGGGATAATTTCTCACTTTGGGCCGTGGTCTCAGGCTTTTCAGCTTGATGGTTGGGCTTTGCCAAGGACCTGCCCTTTTCTGCCCAGAATGTCTCTGCCTCCTGTCCCTATCAACATTGAGGTGATGCTTTTACAACTCAACAAATACACTAAAAATCATTGAATTATCCACGTAAAATGGGTAAATTTTATGGTATGTAAGTTGTATCTCAATAAGGCTCTTTAAAATTTTTTAAGTGAGAGAAAAGTTAAGAATTCATTAGAAAGTTAGAAACAAGAAATTTTAAAGGAAGTTATACAGATCAAAGAAAAATGATACTAGAAGGAAAATTGGATTTGTACAGAAGAATGAACAAAACCCAGAAATGGTCACCATTTGGGTAAACATAAAACATATTTTGCTCATTTAAAAATCTCCTTAAAATGTAATTTACTGTTTATGGAAAAACAATAAAAATGTATTAGGGGTTTATAATATATCAGCATGTAGAATAAATGCATAAAAGTAATATCTTAAAAATGGAGGGGGAGACAGTGATGTTTGAAGTTTGATGTGAAGTGGCAGAGCATTATTTGAAGGTGGATTGTATTCTAGAACCACACTTTCCAGTAAAGAAGCCATTATATGCATGTGACTACTGAGCACCTGAAGTGTGATGAATGATACTATGCAGCTGTAAAAAAGAACAATATTATGTCTTCTGTGGCACAATGGATGGAGCTGGATGCTATTATCCTTAGCAAACTAATACGGGAACAGAAAGACAACCACTGCATGTTTTCACTTATAAATGGGAGGTAAATGATGAGAACTTACGAACACAAAGAAGGTAACAACAGACATTGGGGTCTACTTGAGGGCAGAGGTAGGAGGAGGGAGAGGAGGAGAAAAAATAACTATTAGCTACTAGGCTTTATACCTGTTTGGTAAAATAATGTCTACAACAAACCCTTGTGACATGAGTTTATCTATATAACAAACCTTCACATGTACCCTCAGACCTAAAACAAAAGTTTTAAAAAAAAGTATGATGAGTGTAACTCAGGAGCTAAACTCTTAATGTTATTTAATTTTAATTTACTTTACTTTAAATTTATAAAATAAATCAATGTAAAATAATTTCTATTAAACACAAATTTGTTGCATCATGAAAAATAATATTTAATTGGAGTGTGCATGTTGGGCATATTTATCATTTCTAGTATTATATATAAACATATCATCACTATAGTTCCAGTTAAAAGTTGATTATTTAAATTACTTTTATTTTATATGCAGCAATGTATCATTGTAAAGACTTTATATAAATATTTATGAAGACCAGCATGAGTTATAACAATATCATTGCAAATTATAATTACCTTTTAAACTTACATAATTATTATATTATTTATAATATGATCAAATTATTGTGTCAGCTTTAAAGATGTATGAACAAATTTTAAAATTTAGAAGAAAACCAGAGTACTGGTACAGGACCAAAAATGCAAATGCAAAATAAATTAGTGCAAATGAAAAGTTAAACCAGAAGAGATTGAAAGTAAGTATGTTAGAAATTTCTCTAGGAGATTCCAAATGGAAAAATTATAAGGACTTTCTTTTGCTTGAGTTGATTTGGGTAAAGCAATAGAGAATGTGCAATTAATATCTGTAGGAAAATTTTGCCTTCAAAACTTATAATTCACAAATAATTATCATCATTTTGCAACCCAAAAATTTGGATTTGTGGTGGAGTTTTATTTTTGTTAAAGAAGAATATAAACTAGACATGAAAGAACTAAGTTTTTGTCTTGACAGCTATATTAGATCAAAAATATAATTATTAGAATGTTAAAACAGGAAACTAATGTTTCCTTCATTATTTCATCCTAATATATTATACTTATTGAAAATATTTGTGCTTGATTTCTGAAGCCGACTTATTAAATTGTCATGTATACAGTTGTGAGATTTGTGAAGTCTATATGAGAGATGCTATGCATCCTTAAGAGTTTATAGAACTTACAGAAGAAATAGAAGATAATAAATATTAAATTTATAAACTTGTTTTCTTTGCCACTTATTTCTGGTTCAACACAGAAGAGTTTTCTAGAAAATTATTTACTATACTCTTAATTCCAATTGCAGATTTTCTTGAAACTACAGTCTATCAAATATTTAATAATCAAAGACAAAACATGACAGTGTAATGTGTATTTTCTTGTAGATATCACACTGCATGTGCATTGAGTTCAATTTGAAGCTCAAAGGAAAAGCTTATTTTTACTCAAATAGACAGATATAAAATGTATATTAAAAAGGAAAATTTTCAAAATAGAAATCAACGATAATTTTACACATTTTCTAATGTGAATCAACATGCAGATGACTTTAGTTGTGATTTAGTGTTTTACACACATATATTGTGAATAATCTATAAAAATCAAAGAACACTCTATGGGCAATTATAAATTTAGAGTTTCACGGTTTTTAAATTTTTACTTTTACTTATTTTTTAAAGTTTATGGATACACAGTAGATGTATATATTTATGGGTTACATTAGATACTTTGACATAGGCATGTAAAAAGCAATAATCACATCATGGAAAATGGGCATCCATTTCCATAAGCATTTATCCTTTGTGTTACAAACAATACAATTATGCTCTTTTAGATATTTTTAAATGCACAATTAAATTATTATTGACTATAATCACCTTGTTGTGTTATCAAATACTAGGTCTTATTCATTCTTTCTAACTATACTTTTTTTTTTGAGATGGAGTCTCACTCTGTTGCCCAGGCAGAATGCAGTGACGTGATCTCGGCTCATTGCAAGCTCTGCCGCCCAGGTTCAAACTATTCTCCTGCCTCAGCCTGCCGAGCAGCAGGGATTACAGGCACCTGCCACCGCGCTCTGCTAATTTTTGTAGTTTTAGTAGAGATGGGGTTTCACCATCTTGGCCAGGCTGATCTTGAACTCCTGACCTCGTGATCCACCCACCTCAGCCTCCCAAAGTGCTGGGATTACAGGTGTGAGCCACCTCTCCTGGCCAACTATACATATTTTTGTATTCACTAACCATCTGCCCTCCCTTCACACTCCCCCATTATCCTTCCCAGCCTCTGGTAAGTATCCTTCTACTTTCCATCTCCGTGAGTTTGTTTTGATTTTTAACACCCACAAATAAGTGAGGACAGGCAAAGTTTGTCTTTCTGTGTCTGCCTCAGCCTCCCAAATGCTGGGATTACAGGAGTGAGTCGCCACACCCAGCCTCAATTTAGTTATTAAAAAATAATTACATGTTTTTAAAAGTTGGTTAATCTACATTTTAAACTGTATATTTTATGAAAGCCAAATATGCCAAATATCTCCAATTAAAATTAAACATTCAAATAGAGATGCACTATAAGCATGAAATCCACACCAGATATCAAAGTCTTAGTATGAAAATTTTATAGTGTCTTATTTACATAGATTGAAATAATTGAAAGTATTGAAAGAATTTAAAAAGATACTTTGTATAAATTGGTTACATAATATATATCAATAAAATTAAATTCACCACTTTATTTTTATTATTTTTAATGTGAATATCAGAAACTTAGAATTATCTATCAGGATCACACTACATTTCTCTTGAACATCACTTAGAACAACTTCTATAAAAGTAAGACAAAGATTTAGAGTAGGTAAGGTAACAGTGGACATAAAATAAAGTCATTAAAATATTCAAATAATACAAGTTCAGGGAAAGAAGAAAAAATGAGACAGACTTTATTGATTAAAAGCCTTCTATAAATGTATTTTAAGAGCCTGACATTTGGAGGATTTCTGTTTCTGGACAAAAAAAGAAAAAGGAACACACCAAAATATATGCAACAATGTTTCACATTGTTGTTAGACATTAGACATTTCACATTTGAGTTAGACATTAGACAATGAAGGACATGATCCTTGAGAGATGGGAAACCAACAATTTCAGCACTCCTGTTGTCTCACCTGTCTATCAATATTTTCCATGACAAAACACAGGGATAGAGGACACAGGAGGCTATACAGGGTGAGAAGATGGATACTGTAGTTCAGAGAGACCAAGGCAGTTAGAGTTTACAGACATAGTAAAAAATAGCAGAGAGCTGCACAGAGAGAGAATTTTACCAATCTTCCCAGTGTCTGTCTTGAGTATTCAGCAGCGTACTTATTAGAACATATCTGTGAAGAAATTATTCACATCTTAGGAAAAAATAATGTAAAGGATACAAGTGTAGAGTACCAGCTACTTGTAGAGGACTGGAAGTGTGACTTTTCCTACCAGTCAAACTGGAACACCTCATTGCTCATGGAACATTGGATGATATACCCATAAGTTCTTGCATCATAAGTGCATAATAATTAGTCCTGCTTTAAACAAGATTTTGGCATGACCTAACAAGCTTGGAAAGAAAGCCAAAATAATCAAACTATTTATGAGTAATTTAGCTGTTTCCCAAAAACTAAACAGCAGACTACTTGTAGCAATATAAAAATAACTATAACTCAAGAAGACAACATTAATGAGGATTTACATCCAATAAAAAATGCCAGGCATTCCAAGTAGAAGAAATTCTATTTAATTAATAATATGGAGAATATTGAATATATTAAAACTAACACATATTAGACAAATACATCAGAATTATCAAACAGGGATGCATAATAATTAAAACTGAATTTCAGATGATAACTACATAATTAGAGACTTGGAAGATATTTGAAACAAAGAAAATTAACATTCTAAAACTAAATACTATAATGTGTGAAATTCAATATACAGTAGATAGTATTAATGACAGAATGACAGATTCGATATTACAGAAGAAAAGATTAGTGAACTTGAAGGTATAGCACTAAAACGCTATCTAAAACGAAGCACAGAGATAGTAATTTTTATTTAAAAAGGAAGATTCTGTCAGAGAGCCATTAGAGAGAGATCTCAGTGAACAAGAGGCTGTAGTGTTTGTAATGGAAGTTGCTAAAATTGGGAGGGGCAGAAAATATTTAAATAATGACTGAAATTTTCCCAAATGTGATTATAATAAGAAATTGACAGTTCCAAGAAGTTCAGTGAAACTTAAGCCCAAGAAAGATGATGAAAGCTACACAAAAGAATATTATAATTATATTGGTCAAAATCAATGCTAAAGAAACAAAAATTAAAAGCAATAAGAAAAATGAAAACACATCTAGAGAGAATCAAACTTTAGGATGACAGCAGATTTCTCGCAAGAAACAATGCAAGTAAGAATACAGTGGAGAAATATCTAAATATCTATACCAAATGAAAATATTTTAAATTCTATGGTAAAATGAAGATTTATTTTTCAGACATTGAACAGCTGAAAGCATTCATTTCATCCCTAGAAGATCAATCAAAATGTTAAAACAATTTCTTCAAGAAGAAGAAAATCAAACCAGGTATAAATATAGATCTACAAAAATGAAAAGAAGTTATATTGTTAACTATACATCTCAGATGCAAGATTTCTATATATAGTCAACCCACTGTATCTGTGGATTCCACAATCATTTCAATTAACTGTGAATCAAAAATGCTTTTTAAAATGGCATATGTACATTACGTTTTTCTTGTCATTATTCCCTAAACAATAGAGTATAACAACTACTTATGTAGCATTTACATTGAATTCAGTATTATAAGTAACCTAAGAGATAATGTAAAGTATACAGGAAGATGTGTGTAGATTATATACAAATTATATACACCATTTTATATAAGCATCTGCAGACTTTGGTTTCCTGAGTGTCCTGGACTCGATTCCTCATGGATCCTTAAGAACAACCATACTTAAATAACTTTTTAAAAGACAATTGCTGGCCAGGTGCGGTGGCCCATGCCTGTAATCTCAGCACTTTGGGAGGCCGAAGCAGGCTAATCACCTGAGGTCAGGTGCTCAAGACCAGCGTGGCCAACATGGCAAAATCCTGTCTCTACTAAAAATACAAAAGTTAGCCGGGCATGGTTGTGCACACCTGTAATCCCAGCTTCTTGGGAGGTTGAGGCAGGAGGATTGCTTGAACTCAGGAGGCGGAGGTTGCAGTAAGCCAACATTGCACCACTGCCCTCTATCCTGGGTGACAGAGAGAGACTTCATCTTAAAAAATAATAATAAATAAAAATAGCAAGTAAAATGTTATCTCCCTTTAGAAAGACAATTGAGTATTTCAACAAAAATAATAACCATATAGTGTGACATTTATAACATATGTAAATGTAAAATATTTGACAACAATTGGTAAAGGCCAGGTCTAAAGAAATGGAAGTATAAAAATTTAAGGATCTTCTAGTCTAGTGAAATGGCATAGTATCACTCAAATACAAACTAATTGCAGTTATGTATTACCAGCAAAACAAAAACTGGGAGTTAATACACCAAAAGATGGGATGAAAATACTCATATATTTAAAATACTCCTATTACAAAAACACATGATATAAAAAAGTGGCAATACATCTGGTTTTAGTCCAGCACATAACAAACTTAGAAGTCATTACTCCATCATCGCAATATGTGCAAATCTGAACAAGCTGAAAAGTCAAAAATTCTTTCTAGATCCATCAGAGAAGTTAGGTCAAAGGGCAAAGTGTTGCCCTTAAAATTGGAAGAACAGACAGGGTGATACAGAGAATCACAGTTTAGTGGAGGAGAAACATATGCTGTGCCCAGTTTTGGCATAGGCATACATAATGAATCGCTGCAGACTTTGAGTCTAAAATTCTGACAGTTAAAAACCCCAGGGGAAACAAATCTTGGGGTGGGTCAAGCTGTATCTGCAGGAATGCAAACATTCTCACAGTAACTATGGGTGGAAAATCCCCTCATGCTTCTGGCAGGGAGAGGGGGTTTGGAATGTGTTGGAACATGCTGTTTTGTTAACAAGGCCTGTCCTTAAAACAAACTATTTTAGCAAAGCGTAACCTACTGGGCTTTAACAAAGCCTAACCTACCTAGAGGAAGAGAATTCCTAACTCCAGGTAGCTCTAGTTTTCCACATGGAGTAAGGGACCCAACTCCAGTGGCCTCTAGCCATCCTGTCCTACTTAAGGGGGTGGAAAATTGAGAAGCATTGGTGACATTCATAGCCAGGGAGCACAGAGTCACCAAAAGACTGAGAACTAATTATACAACTATAGAATGCTTCCCTTTGCACTGCACCTTAGCGCTACAGTTTTAAATGCCTATTTACTACAGTTCCTTTTACTTGGTATGTCACGTCCAGCTTTCAACAAAAATACAAGGCATAATAAAGAGAAAAAGAAAACAAAAACTATAAAAAACACAGTTTGAAGAGACTGACTAAATATTAAACCAGAGTCAGATATGTCAGAAATGCTGGGATTATCAAACCAGAAAATTTTTACCTCTATGATTAATATGCTAAGGGCTTCAGTGAAAAAAAAATAGTAGACAATATTCAAATCAGATTGATAATGAAAGAGGACAGATGGAAATCCTAAGAAAAAAATAAAAAATAAATGGTAGAAACCAAAAACATTGTTACAAAAATAAATAATATATTTGATGGGCTCATTAATAGACTGGACAGGCAGAGGAAAGAATCACTGAACTTGAGTAATAACAATAGAAACCTCAAAAATTAAAATCAAAACAAAACAAAACAAAAAACTCTGGGGCAGGAAACAGAAGATGGTATCTAGAATTGTGGGACAAATACAAAAGGTGGTAATATATGCATAATGGGAAGACGAGAAGAAGAAAGAATAAAGCAGAAGCAATAATGACCGAGAATTGCTCCAAATTATGGTCAGACACCAAACCACAGATCTAGGAAACTTAGAAAACACAAAGCAGGATAAATGCCAAAAAAAAAAAAAAAAAAAAAAAAAAAACTAACTAAACTTAGGCATGTCAAATTCAAACTTCAGAATATTAAAGATAAAGAAACTATACTGAAGGAAGTCAGTTAAACAAAACAACTTACCCATAGAGGATCAAAGGAGAATTACATCAGACCTCTCAAAAACCATGTAAGCCAGAAGAAAGTGAAATAAAATATTTAAAATGTTGAGAGAAAAAAGCCACCAACCTGTACCCTGTGAAACTATTCTTCAAAAGTGAAGGAAAAATAAAGCCTTTCTCAGACAAATAAAAGTTGAAGGAGTCTGATGCCATTAGAACTGCCTTGCAGGAAATGTTAAAAGAAGTTTTTCAGAGAGAAAAAAATGTATAGGTCAGAAACTCAGATCTACATAGAGAAAGGAAAAGCATCAGAGGTGGACTAAGTGAACATGAAATAAAAATTTTTATTTTTTATTCTTAATCTAACAGATAAGGTTTTTCAAAATAACATTGGCAACAATATATTTGATTTTATATGCTTATGTATGTATATTTACATGTAAGTTGATGTATAAGCGAAATGAATTACAACAAAGGTATAAGGAATGGGAGATAATTTGGAATATTTTATTAGAAGGTGTTTGCACTACCCATTAAAGTGGGATAGTGTTATATGAAATTAAACTTGGTGGTTGTAAATGTATGTTGCAAATTCTAGGGCAAATTTACTTTAAAAAGTGTTTAAAAATGGTTTAATGTATGTTAAAGAAGAAGGGAATATGGAGTCATATGCAATGCTCAATTAAATCTCAATTAAAATTTAAGAAAATATGTGGAAGACAACAATAGGAACAAAGTACAAAGGCAACACAGAAAACAGTCACAAATATGGTAGATATGAATCCAAGTATATCTATAATTACTTTAAATGCCAATGGCCTAAATACACCAATTAAAAGAGCAGATCAATAAACAAGACCTAACTATATATTGTCTACAAGAAACTATTTTATGGCCAGGTACGGTGGCTCACATCTGTAATCCCAGCACTTTGGGAGGCCGAGGAGGGCAGATCACCTGAGGTCAGGAGTTTGAGACCACCCTGGCCAACATGGAGAAACCCCATGACTACTAAAAATACAAAAATTAGCCACTTGTGGTAGTGGGTGCCTGCAATCCCAGCTACTCAGGAGGCTGAGGCAGGAGAATCACTTGAATCCGGAAGGCAGAGGTTGCAGTGTTCAGCCTGGGCAACAGAGTGAGACTCCGTCTCAAAAAAATAAAAAAGTATATAAAGCTACGCATAGATTTATGGATGTACATAATAAGAATCAATATTCCAAGAAGACAACAATTTTCAGTGTGGTATGGACCTCACAACAGAGCATCAAAATATGTGAGGCAAGAACTAAAAGAAACTAAAAGACCTAAAAGAAAAAATAGATTAATCCACCTTTGGTTGGAGACTTTAACAAGTCTTGTCAGAAATAAACAGATTCAACAGGCAGAAAATTATTAGTAAAGTCATGGTTGAACTCAAGAGCACCATCAATCAATTGGATATAATTGCATCTGTAAACTATTTCATTCAACACAGCAGATTACACATTCTACTGAAGGTCATGTGGAGTACTCACCATGATGGACAACATTCTGGGTAATAAAACGCACCTTAACAGATTTAAAAGAACAGAAATTATACTTGCTCTTAGATCATAGTGGAATTAATCTACAAGTCAATAAGAAAAAGGTAGCTGCAAAATTTCCAAATACTTGGAGATTAACTAATACATTTAAAAATAATACATCATTCAAAGAAGAAATCTCAAGAACCATTAAGAGTATTTTTAATTAAATGAAAATAGAAATACAAATTATCAAAATATATTGGATGCAGCAAAAGGCAGTGCTTGGGAAAGAATTTATAGCACTGAATTCATATATTAGAAAAGAACAAAGATCTAAAATGAATAATCTTTGCTTCTAGTAAACTAAATAAAGCAAATTAAGTTCAAACTAAGCAGAAAAAAGAAATGAAAATTAGAGTAGAAATAAATAAAACTGTAAGCAATATCAACAGAGAAATGAAAAACCTAAAGCTGGGTCTTTAAAAGATCAAGAAATTTTAAAAGCTTTTAGCCAGAGTAACAAAGGAAAAAGAGAGAAGACACAAATTATGAATATCAGAAATGAAAGAGGAGGCATCTCTATGGATCCTATGGACATTAAAATAAAAATAAAAGATTATCTAAAAATTCTACATACATAAAGTTGATAGTCTAAATAAATAAAATTGTCCAATTTCTGGAAATATGCACTGAGACATAACTCACACAAGAATAAACAATCTAAACAGTCCTATATATATATGAAAGAAATTGACTCAGCAAATTATAACCTTCCAAAGCAGAAAGCACCATGAGTTGACTAGGAAATTCTGCCAAATATTTATGGAAGAAATGATACCAATTCTCTACAGACTTTTCCTGAGGATAGAAGGAAATAAAATACTTCTTAATTCAGTCAATGAGGCCACCATTACCTTAATACCAGAATCAGACAGAGGGATCATAAGAAAACTAGTCTAGTATCTCTCATGAAAATACATGTAAAATTTATCAACAAAATATTAGCAAATTGAATCCAACAATGTATAAAAAGAACTATACATCATAACTAAAAGGACTTATTTCATTTATGAAATGCTGGTTCAGTGTTTGAAATGCAATCATTGTAACTCAATACATTAACAGACTAAAAAAGTAAAACCAAAAGATCATAATAACAGATGCAGAAAAGGCATTTGACAAAATCCAAAACCCATTTATATAAAAAAACTCTCCGGAAATTAGAAATAGAGGGGTACTTCCTCAACTTGCTGAAAAATATCTTCAAAAAAAAAAAAAATCTATGGCTAACATCAAACTTAATAGTGAGAAACTTAAAGCTTTCCAACTCCAGCTGAGAAGAAGAAGGAAAGAATGTTTCATGTAGCACTGCTTTTCAATATCCTACAGGAAGTCTGAGTTAACAACACAAGAAAATAAAACAAAAGTCATACAGATAGGGCAGCAAGAAATAAAACTTTTTTTTTTTCAGATAACATGATTGTCTACATAGGAAATTCCAAAAAATAAAAAACTAAAGAAACTTCTGTAACTAATGTTATTATAGCAAGATTTGGGATACAAATTTAATATAAAAAGTTGACTGTCTTTCTTTATGCCAGGAAAAAAGTCAAAATTTCAAATTGAAAAAGAAAAACACCATTTATATTAGCACTTAAGAAGAAAAACACAAGTAGTTACATATAAATATAACAGAATAGTTATAAGATCTATATAAGAAAAACTATAAATCTCTTAAAAATCAAAAATTTTCTGAGTAAATTGGGAAAAGAGTCCAAGGATAGAAAGATTTAATATTATAAAGATATCAGTTCTTCTGACTTGATAGATTCAATGAAAATGGAATAAAAATTATTGTGGATATTGATAGAATGACTTTAGAATCAATTAATTTAGAATTCTAAGTTTATAGAGAAAGGCAAAAGATCTGCAATATCTAACAAAAAAACTGAAGAAAAATAAAGTTGGAAGACTGGTGCTACCCAACATCAAGACAGTGTTGTGTTGGTCAAAACGAAGAATAGAACAGAATAGAGACCTCAGAAATAGACTCGCAAAAATACAGTCAAATGATCTTTGACAAAAGAGCAAAGACGATATAATGGAGCAAACATATCTTTTCAACAAATGGTGCTGCGAAACTGAATATGCATATTCAAAAACAACTGACTTAGACACAGAATTGTCACAAAATATTAATTCAAGATGCTTCATAGACTAAGTATAAAACACAAAACATAAAATTTCTGTAAGATAACATAGAATAAAACCTGAATGACCTTGGGTACGCAATGACCTTTTAGCTACAACACACAAAAAAATGCAATTCTTAAAATAATTAATTGATAAAGCAGGGTTTATTAAAATTAAAACTTATCTGTAAAATATGATGTCAAGAGAATGAGATCAATTACAGACAGAAAATATTTGTAAAAAATTATTTGATAAAGAACTGTTATCCAAAATAGGCAAAGAACTGTTAAAACTCAATAGTAAAATGTACATTCTAGGCCAGGCATGGTGACTCACATCTGTAAACCTAGCACTTTGGGAGGCTGAAGCGGGTGGATCAGCTGCGGGCAGGAGTTTGAGACCAGCCTGGTCAACATGACAAAACCCCATCTCTACTAAAAATACAAAAATTAGTTGGGCGTGGTAGTAGGTGCTTTTAATCCCAGCTACTCTGGAGGCTGAGGCAGGAGAATCACTTGAACCTGGGGGGTGGAGATTGGTTGCAGTGAGCTGAGATGGCATCACTTCACTCTAGCGTGGGTGAAAGAGCGAAACTCCATTTCAAGAAGAAAAAAAAAAAAAAACAGCACAGTCTAATTAAAAAACACTTGAAGAGACACCTTCCCAAAGAAGATATACAGGTGGCAAGTAAGCATATTAAAGGGTGTCCAGCATCATATGTCATTAAGGAATTCCAAATTAAATGACAATGAGATACACCATGACCAAATGGAGCTTATTCCATGTATGAAATGCTGGTTTGGTATTTGAAATGCAGTTATTGTAACTTACATTAACAAGCTAAAAATGAAAAATGACATGATCATAATAGATGCAGAAAAGGCATTTGACCTATTAGAATGGCTAGAATACTAATGACTAATTCCATTAATACTGAAAACATATTAAGACCTATTAGAATGGCTAGAATCCAAAACACTGGCAACACCAAATGCTGGTGAGGCTGTGGAGCAACAGGAATTCTAGTTCATTGTTGGTGGAAATCCAAAATGGTACTTACACTTTATCACACAGTTTTGTAGTTTCTTACAAAACTAAGGATATCTTAACATATAATACAGCAATCACACTCCTTGGTATTTACTCAAATGAATTGAAAACTTATGTCCAAACAAAACCTGTATGCAGATATTTATAGCTTCTTTATTCAAAATTGCCAAAACTTGGAAGCAAATAAGATGTCCTTCAGTAGATGATTATATAAATAGCCTGTGATTCATCCAGACAATGGAATATTATACAGTAGGGAAAAAAGAAATGAGCTATCATGCCATGAAAAGACATGAAGAAATTCAAATGCCAGTTACTAAGTGAAAGAAGCCAATCTAAAAAGACAACCAACTGTATGATTCCAACTCTATAACATTTTGGAAAAGGTAAAACTATGGAAACAGTAAAAAGATCTGTAGTTGCCAGGTATTGGGGGAAGGGAAGAAAGAATAGGGAGAGCACAGAGGGATTTTAGGGCATTGAAACTATTCTTCATAATACTACAATTGTAAACACATGTCATTTTACATTTGGTAAAACCCATAGAATGTAGAACACCCTCATATAGACTCTGAACTTTGGCTACTAACGATAGGTCAAGCTAGATTCAGTTCAGTCAGTTGCAACAAATGTACCAATGTGGTACAGATTGTCAATAGAAAGGAAGTTGTTTGTGTGTGGGTGGGACAGGAAGTAATGAGACTTTCTGTACTTTCCACTGTGTTTTGTTGTGAAACTAAAAACTATGAAGTTTGTCAATTGAAAAAAGAAGGCAGAACAAAAGGAAGAGGAAGAAAAGAACAAAGAACCTATGAAACAAATTAGAAACAAAGCAAAGTGATGATAGACTTAAACCGAAAGATATCAATAATTTCACTAATGTAAATTGTAAAATATCTCCAATTAAAAGGAAAATATTATTTGATAATAACCTGGATATAACTACATGCTGCCTATAGGAAAGACTTTATATGTAAAGACACAATTAGGTTAAAAGTTAAAGGAAGGAAAAAGATATAGCATGCTATTACTAATCAATGTAAAACAGAAGTGACTATATCTATGTCAGACAAAGTAGATTTTAGAGCAAATAATATCACAAGTGATAAATATTCTGTCATAATCATAATGGACATAAACAAATATTTTGGCTACTTAAAATTATAAAGTAAAAACTGATAGAATTTGAAGGGAAATAGCCAAACCCACAATTATAGTCAGATGTTTCAATACTCCTTTCAATAATTAATAGAATAAGTGTACAGAAAATCACTAAAGAATAGAGGGAAAAGTACAAAATCAACCAACTTTACCTAATTGACATTTGTTGAATACCCATCCATCAAAAACAAAATGCACAATCTTTTCAAGTGCACATGGAACATTTACCATAATAGACTATATGCCGGGCCATAAAGCACTGCTAAAAATGGGGACATGAAAATGCCAAAAGTTAAATACTTTCCTAATTAAATCTGGTATAAGTATACATTTTTTAAGCAACATAGAATTTATGATGAAACTCACTATTAGGTATATTTATGAAATGTTTAATTCACAAGGAAAGTATTTTGAAACTTTAATTCCATTATATAAAATAGCCTTAAAATAAAGCAAAATTTGATAGAAGTATAAAGCAACAGGCGACATCTGTTGACATAGTATGTGATTGAACACCACTAATGTAATCAACAATTTCCTCAAGCACGTAACATAAATTTACAAAAATCACATTACTAAGCTATGACAAATGGCTCAATTTTAACAGTTTTATTGAGTTATAATTCCATATAAATTCAGTAATTTTAAAGATACAAGTATTCAATTTTTAGAAAGTTTACACAGTTGTACAACTATCAGGACAATCTAAGAATATTTCTATTACTGCAAAAAGAAACCTGGGCCTCACTTGCAGTCACTCTTCTCCCATGGCCAGCTCAGGGAAGTGCAAACATATTTTCTGTCTCTACAGATTTGTCTTTAGACAAATCATATAAATTAATCATATGATATGTGATATTTTATGCCTGTGTTCTTTCACTGAGGGTAATGATTTTGAGGTCCTGTGTAGTAGGATGTATTAATGCTTTGTTCTTGTTCAATGCTGAACAGTATTCCATTGTATTAATTCACCAACTGATGGTCATTTTTTTCTTCTGCATCTTGCATATTATGAATAATGCTGCTATGAACATCCTTGTACAGGTATTTTTATGGAAATACATTTTCTTTCTTATTGAGTGGTTATCTAGGAGTGAAATATTTGGTCATATGGTTAATTTATATTCAACTTATCAGAAAACTTTCCAAAGTATTTCTACTATTTTACATAGCAAATAGCAAAGTATACTGTTTCTAGTTTCTTTAAATACTCACCAATGCTTGTTTCTGTATATCTTTTGGCTTATAGTCATTCTAGAGGGTTTGACATGATATTTCATTGAGGATTTGGTTTTTAATAATTAATGATGTTGAATTGACCATTTTTTGTGCCTATAAGCCATTCATGCATCTTATTTCATTATATATTCATTCAAGTACTTTGTATTATTGGGTTTGTCTTATTAGGTTATATTATATATATGATATATATAGTTCTATATACACAGAAATACATATTTTATCAGATATATCTGATGTAAGCATTTTCTCAGCCCATTTTGTAGCTTGCTTGTGTACTTTTTAAATGTGACTTTAAATGAAAAAATAATAATTTTGATGAAGTTCAAATATCAATTTAAAAAAATTCCATGTGATGTGGTGTCACAGGTGAGAAATCTTTGCCTAACTTAAGGTTATGAAGATTTGCTGCTCCTATGTTTTCTTGTAACTCTTAAATTTAGGTTTATAATTGTGTTGGGGTTCCCTAAGACCACTACCAAGTTTGGTGATTCACTAGCTGGACTCACAGGACTCAACATAAAGCCATACACTCAAATAAGATTTGTTACAGTAAAAGGACACAAATAAAAACCCATAAAGGGAAAAGATACATGGCGGTGAAGTTCAGAAAAAGCAGGTACAAGCTTCCAAGAGTAATTGTAGAATCACAGAGGAGGCATTTAACTCCTCTGGTATCTGACTGTTACAACACATGTAAGATGTTGCGTGTTAGGAAAGATTATTACAGATTTATGGCATATGGTTTTTCCTGGAGGCAGGTATTATAATGTATCCTGTCCTTAGCATCTACGAAAACTCCAGACTACCAGAAGGAAGACAAGTATTCAGAATAAATCATATTTTCCATACAAACCACTTAGGCACATTAAGCCATGCCTATCATTTAAGGAATGGTGAGAATACTCCTGAAATTAATTCTCAGGCATTAGCCAAGGGCCCATTTAGAAAGCATGCTAATAATTTCTAATGATAGTATTCTCACGCCTGCTATGTTAACTCTTTTCTGCACAATAATCCACTCCAGTTACTTTTTGTACACGGTATGAGATAAGGTTCTGATTTAATCTTTTTGCATGAGGATATCTAACTGTTCCAGAATAGTTGGTTGAAAAATGTATCCTTACCTACTGAACTGCTTAAGCACCTTTGAGAAAATAAATTGACCATAAATTTAAGGATTTTTTCAGGATTCCAATTCTAGACCACTGATATATGTTTACACTTATGTCAATATCATATTTGATTACTGCATTGTAGTAAGTTTTGAAATTTGATAGTGTAATTTATCCTATGTTATCTTTCTTTATCAAGATTGCTTTGGCTATTTTCAGTTCTTTGAATTTTCGTATAAATTTTGGATCAGCTTGATAACCTTTTAAAAAAATCAGTTGGGATTTTGATAAAAAATTTCCTGAATCAATATATTAATTTGTGGGAAATTTACATAACCTCCCAAACATTATCTCTCCCAATCTGTAAATATATCTTTGTTTATTTAACATTTCATAATCTCTTTCAACAATGTTTTATAGGCTTTTATAGTTAACTCTTACAGTTCTTCTGTTAAATTTATTTCTAAGTTCTTCATTATTTTGATGTTATTGTGATTTAATTTCATTTGCATTTTGTTTATTCCTAGTATATAAAAATATAATTATTTAAAAAATTGATCTTATGCTCTGAAGTATGGTTGGCCTTGTGGATTCTGCAGGATTTTCTATATATGAAATCATATTGCCTGTTAATAGAGGTTTCTTATTTCTTCCTTTATAAACAAAATGCCTTCTGTTTCATTTTCTTTCTTTTTTGCCTTGTGAGAACCTCCAGCATAAAGTTGAATGGAAGAAGTGATTGTGATCATGCTTGTCGTGTTCCTGATCTTGGGGGAAAAGCATTCTGTCTTTCACCATTAAATATAATGGTATGTGTAGGTTTTCTTATTTTATTGTTGTTGATGCCCTTTATCAGGTTGATGAAATTCCTTTTAATCCTAACAAGTTGACAATCTTTATCGTGAAGAGTGTTGCATTTGTCAAAGGCTTTCACTGTGTCTATCGAGATGATTGCATTTTTTTTTTGCATTTTATTCTATTAACAGTATATTCATTGATTTTCAAATATATCCAGTTGCCTTTTGGATAAAAAATAAAATTTGTTAGTTGGTGTACAGAGTTCCGCCTGAGCTGGTATCAACAGTTCTGCTGAGTCATACATTGTTACTCTTGCCCTTTCTTCTCTGTTCTTCAGCCACACTGGCCTTTCTTTAGTAGGCCAAGGTAGTTTTCTCCTTTTTATATGCTCCTCTTTCTGGCTAGAAGACACCTCCTATTACCCCACACCTAGTAGTTAACTTAAATTTGTCTTTCAGATATTTCCTTAATCATCTCTTATTGAGAGAAGTCACTTTCTCTGTGGTAAGCTCCCAATGCCCCACGTGGCTTTATCATAGAATTTGCCCCCATTGTAATTACACAATTTGAGAATAATTAATTCAAACAAAGACTTTGTTATTACTTCATATTGTATCACTAATATGTAGCAAAGTACCCACAACGTGATGGGCATTCAGTAAACATTGTAAAATGTATGAAATAGGAGTCACGGACCAAGAAGTGAAAGATTCTTTAGCAGTGTTTTGAGGTATCTGATAAGTTCTAAGAGATGTGATAAGGCATATTCTGGAAACTTCCAGTATTTTCACATGTCTGTGCCATTAAGTTTAGGTTGGACTATTGCCAGAAATAAAGCTATAATTTTAGATAGGTGTACCTTAATGAACCTACTATGTCACAGTAAGTAATGTTATTGTATCCTGGTTATTTCCAGTTATTCAAGCTTGGACGTTTTAGTCATTACTATTTTCTCTCTTTAAATTTCAAACTTAACTATTTAGCAGTCTTTCAATTATTTTTGCTCTACAATGTTCCTCCTATGATTATAGTTTATATTTTCATTACTATAGTCATCTGCTGTCATTTCAAATTCATTGTCTTTACCTTTAGATTCCTCTACATCAATCCTTGTGTCATACGTAAAGGTAAAAGATT
This sequence comes from Macaca fascicularis, assembly GCF_037993035.2. Lineage (NCBI taxonomy): Eukaryota > Metazoa > Chordata > Mammalia > Primates > Cercopithecidae > Macaca > Macaca fascicularis. The sequence continues at coordinate 69,455,957 of NC_088389.1, read as the reverse complement.
TTTAAAAAAAGGGCAAAACACTTCAGAAAAAACTAATAATTTAGTATGGTTTGATTGTCGGGTGAGATGGATGCAATGGAAAGTATGGGGCTTGACACAGATCCAAGTGATAACACTTAATCTTGTCCTGCTTAGAAGTTTTTATGAATCATACAAACTATGGAGGAAAAATTGAAATATTTTAGGCAAAATAACTGTAGTAAAAATCTTTCACTTTCAGGGATAGGAATATTCCAACAGTATAAGTAATTAATTTAAAATAGTGAAATTAATAGAGAAGTCAGAGGGAAATTATTATAACATGCCTCAGTTTCCTTATCTTTCCTGAATTAATGTTTGCAGAATGTTTTAAACAGAGCTTGATGCTCAGGAAAGCCTTGACAATATCTTCTATTATTATCCCTATGTGATATTTGTGAGTATTACTAAAGATAATGTAAATTACTCAAAGTTTCTCCCTCAACAATGAGTACGGTGCATTATTAAGTAATGAGCTACTATTTAGTGTCTATTCCACTTTAGCTGCAATTCAAAACCCCAAATGTTGTGAAAACCAAAGAGCAGTTTTCATCATTCGATGGCCAAATTTGACCTAAAACAGTATCTGGCTAATTCCAGTCTTTACTTATCCCTCTCAATGTAAAAATTCATGTGTTTCATTGTAGGAATATAAATTTTAAAAATAAAAGGTAACTGCTGGGTGTGTCAGATAATGTAAGATACTTGCAAATATACCTAAAATAATCCTGAATTTCAAGATAAATTCAGTTCCAAAGACTTTAATTAATTAATTAATTATTTGAGACTGAGTCTCCCTCTATCACCCAGGCTGGATTGCAGTGGTGCAATCTCGGCTCACTGCAACCTCCACCTCCCTGGTTCAATAGATTTTCCTGCCTCAGCCTCCCAAGTAGCTGGGATTATAGGCACCCACCACTACGCCTGGCTAATTTTTGTATTTCTGGTAGAGACAGTGTTTCACCATGCTGACCAGGCTGATCTGGAACTCCTGACCTCAAGTGATCCACCCGCGTTGGCTTTCCTAACTGCTGGGATTACAGGTGTGAGCCACCGCACCCAGCCCCAAAGACTTTAAATAACGAATTGTGAGACTGTAGTATGTTCTCAATAAATACCTGTGGACTAATTGAAAAACAAATCAAGGATAATGTCATAGATACATTATACTCAAAGGAAAGCTATAAAGTAGGTACTACTATTATTGATCCTCTTTACAGATGAGAAATGAGATTTAAGGGGAGATATTATTTGCTCAATATTTAGTATGTACAGCCATGACTGAGCTCGAATCTGTCTGACATTAAAATTTATGTTCTTAGCCAATACTTTTTATAGCCTGTGCTCTGTACCAGCATCTCAAGAAGCTGCAATACTTTTAAAATGCCAGACATTATTTATTTGTTTATAATACTTTATCTTGAAAAAGTACATACACTAATTCTACATAATTTGGGGGAGTTTGAAAACTAGTTATTCCTTAATTTCACCTTGTAGTAAAAATGATATCATATTATCTGATGTCGAATTTTTAATTCAGTAGTTCTAATGTTTGAATATTTATAAAATGTGTTTTAAACATTTTGCTGAGCCAAAAGTATCAGATCACACTAGGAAATGCAACCCTTGTGGAAGTAAATAATGTATGCTAATCATCCTCTTCTATTTCTCGCAGATGGTGTCACATTATCTGTCAAATTAAACTCATGATTGTGTTTTTATTTTAAATTATATACATAAACTATAGCTTAAGAAAAATAGTCTTTCCTTTTTGTTATTTTAATGTTATTTTCCTTCTCTTCAAAAATACCTTGAATACAAGGAAGATCATGTTTAGCATTAAAATTCCAAGTTTAATACCCAAAAAGCAAAATACTCATTAAATATACTGCCGTAATAGGCTTATATGCATTGCTACTTTCTGGATTTCAATGGAAGGGTTTTGGACGATGTTTTTAAACACAAAGTGATTTGATTAGAAAGTAAGTGAATATAGCTCCTGAATTCTATAAAATGCACGTAGGTACATGTTGATATATTAATGCCAATGATTCATTCTAAGGAGCAACAAAAGTGGATATTTAACCGATTTATAATTTTTTCCTTCATGAAATGAGATCATTCTAATCTATTCTAATAAAAGATACCTAGGCTAGATTTTACATAATTATGAAATATTATATATTCTCAGAGGAATAGATTTGTGTCTCAGAAAGAGTAAATTCATAAGACTACTCTGATATTGATTTAATCCTTTTAATATATTTTATACAATTCTTCTGTATTCACTTCCCAGCATCTAAGAAGCATTAAGTTTATGACAATTTACCTCAATGAAGGTATGCTGCTTTTTAAAAAATGTACTTAATATTCTCCATTATATTTCATAGACAACATTCTCAATTGAATTTTATGTTACCACTGTTCTCCATTTTCTGCTCCAACACAACAGATTCTTCACACCATTTCAATCAGATTTCTAACCTTGCTTTATTTGAAAAGTACATTAAGATTGAGTTCATATTGATAAACCCAAATTGCATGACTCAGGTCTTAGGTTTTTTGTTTGAGACACAGGGTCTTCTCATGTTGCCAGGCTGGCCTTGAACTACTGAGCCCAAGTATTCCTCCCACCTCAGCCTCCAGAGTAGCTGGGACTACAGACTCACACCACTGCAACATCTTATTTCATGTCTGAGGTCTTTTCAGCAGTCAACACTTTTGACTACTCTCTCTTTCATTAAATCACTGCATTTCCTTGAAATCAATCTTAAGTTCCCGGTTATCCTTTTACCTTAGTCTACTTTACCCAAATGGTTTTGGCATTTTTTGTCATTTCTTCTCTTCTCCTCCAACACTTAAATGATGAAGTTCTTTGGACCCAATACTCCCTTGGTGATCTCATCTACTTTCATACCTTCAACACCATTTATCACTTACTAAACTGTATCTTTAGTCCAGATTTGCCTTCTCAGTTGTAAACCTGTATGTCCCACTGATACTTGTCATCTTTATGTTTTAGGAAAGTCTCAGCCTTACAATTTCAAATTCAAACTCATATTCCTTTCTTTCTGCAAAGATGTGCCCAATTCATTAATTCGAACATTACTTATTGTTTTCAAATTGAAATCTTGGCATCAACTTTTTAAATTGACAAATAAAATTTCATGTATTTATGGTCAACAACATGATGTTTTGAAATATGTTTATATCAGCCAAGCACAGTGGCTCACACCTGTAATCCCAACACTTTGGGAGGCTGAAGAGGGTGGATCACCTGAGGTTAGGAGTTCGAGACCAGCCTGGCTAACATGGTGAAACACCATCTCTACTAAAAATACAAAAATTAGCCAGGTGTGGTGGCACGCACCTGTAGTCCCAGCTACTCGGGAGGCTGAGGCAGGAGAATAGATTGAACCTGGGAGGTGGAGGTTGCAGTGAGCCAAGATCATGCCACTGAGCTCTAGCCTGGGTGACAGAGCGAGACTCCATCTCAAAAAAAAAAAAAAAAAAAAAAAGAAATATGTGTACATTGTGGAATATCTTGATGAAGCTAATCAAAATGTGCATTACCTCACATATCATTGTTTGTGGTGAGAACACTTAGAATCTATTCTCTTAGTTATTTTTAATGCAATATATTATCTTGATTTCTGTCACTTCCATTTCCTACAGACCTGACAACTGAATATATATTGACTCTGTTCACCTTTCTATATTGTTGTGCAATATGCATAATATAAAATTTACCCCCAGTCACAAAAGTGTACTTATTCAATGGCATTGAGACCATTCACAATGTACTGCAACTCTGACTACTATATAGTTACAGAGTTTTTTCATCACCCCTAACAGAAATCCATATACATTAAGTGGTCACTCCCCAACACCCACTTAGTCCCTGGCCATTACCAATCTGCTTTCCATCTCTTGAATTTGCCTATTCTGAATATTTTATATAAATGAAATTATGCAATATGTGGCCTTTGCATCTGGCTTCTTTCACTTTGCATAGCACATATCCACACTCTGTTACTTTTTATGGAGTAATATTTCATTGTATGGCTAAACTACACTTTGTTCCTCATTCATTTGCACATTAGGGTTGTTTTGACATTGCCTATTTTGAACAGTGCTATGATAAACATTTCTAACAAGTTTTTGTTTAAACACCTGTTTTCTTTTGTTTTGGATATATACCCAGTGGCAGGTTTACTGAGTCATATAATTCTATGTTTCATTTATTGAGAAACAAGAAAACTATTTTCAACAGGAACTGCTTCATTTTACATTCCCAACAGTAAAGTACCAGTGGTTGAATTTCTCCACCTACTCGTCAATAGTTATTATTTTCCTGTTTTTGAGAATGACTATCTCAGTGGCTGTGAAGTAGTATGTCATATAGTTTTTATTTGCATTTCCCTAATGACTAATGACACTGAGCAACTTTTCTTGTGTTTATTGGCTATTTGTATATCATCTTTGGAGAAACATCTATTAAATTCACTTGCCCATTTTTAATTGGGTTGTTCTATTCTTGCCGAGTTGTAAGGGTTCCTTATGTATTTTAGATACTAAACCTTTTTGAGATACAATTTTCAAATATTTTATCCCAAAGACAATTGTGTCTTTTCACTCTCTATACTGTCATTTGTTGCATATTTTTTAAAAAATGTGATAGCATCTAATGTATTCATGTTTTCTATTTTGTTGCTTTGTGCTTTTGATATCATATCTAGCAAATTATTACTAAATCTAAGGTTATGAAAAATCACCTAAATGTTTTTCTTTAAGAGTTTTATAGGTTTAGCTCTATACTTAGGTGTTTGATTCATTTGGAATTAACTTTTGTATTTAGTGTGAGGCAAGGGTCCAAATTTGTTCTTTTGCATGTGGATTTCCATTTGTCTGAACACAAATTTATTGAAAAACTATTATTTTCCCATTGAACAGCCTTAGCAACCTTGTTGAAAATAAGTTGACTGTAGATTTACATTTCTAGAATCTCAGTCTTATCCATTAATCAGTATTGTCCATCCTGTGACTGTGCCATACTGTTTTGATCACTGTAAATATGTAGGAAATTTTACAAAAGTTTTGTGTTCGTCCTCCCACTTTTTCTTTTTCAAGATTGTTTTGAACATTCACATTCCTTTGCAATTCCAGATTAATTTTAACTTTTCCTTTTCTAAAATATAGGCCACTGGTGTTTTGATAGAGATTGCATCAAATCTTTTAATTGCTTTGAGGAATATTGCTATCTCAGCAATATTAAGTCATCTAATCTGTGGACACAGATGTCTTTCCATTCACTTAGACCTTCCGTTTATTTCTGTGATATCTTATGATTTGCAGTGTATAAGTCCTGAATGCCTTTGGTTGAATTCAATCCTAAGTATCTTATTTCATGATGCTATTGTGGATGGAATTTTTTCTTAATTTTCGTTTTCAAATTCTTCATTGATATTGTATAGAAACACAATTTTGTGTGTTTGTATTATATAACTTTGATAAATTTGCTTATTAAGTCTAATAGGTTTTTCCTCTAAGACTTTCCTTATATAAGATCATGCCATCTATGAATATACATACTTTTACTTCCAATTTTTACTTTCCATTTCCATTTAAATTGACTTTTATTTTTTATCTTGCCTAATTCCTCTGGCTAGGATTTCCAATAAAATGTTTAATAGTAGTGGCCAGTCATCCATGACTTACTTAGGAGGAAAGCTTCCAGGCTTTTACTATTAATTAGGATGTAGCAATGATTTTTTTAAAGATGCTTTTTATCATTGAAGCAGTTACATTCTATTTCTTATTTGCTAAAGGTTTTAAAATTAAACCAAAAAAGAGTATTAGATTTTGTAAGTGCTTTTTCTGTACCACTTGAGATAACTATGTTTTATTCACACTTTCATTGGTAAAATATATGCCATTAATTTTCATATATCGAACCATCTTTGCATTTCTGAATCAATCTTAGTTATGATTCATAAATATTTTAATATGCTGCTGGAATTGTTCTGACAATACAGTGCTGAGAAGTTTTCCATCTATATTCATTAGTTATACGGGTGTATTATTTTCCTTCCTTGTATTATTTTCTGCTACTGGTATCAGCGTAATTCTGGCTTCGTAGAATGATTTAGAAACTTCCTCCTCTTCTATTTTTGGAAGGATGTGGGAAGGATTGGTGCTAATTCTTTTTAAAATGGTTACAAGAATTAATCATTTTAAATGTCTGGTCTTGGTCTTTTTTATTGTCGTTGTTTAAAGAGTTTTTAATTACAGATTCAATCTCTTTACTCATAATGGATCTCTTGATGGCTTCATTTTTGATTCAGCTTTGGTAATTCATGTTTTTTGGAGAAATATGTGCATTTCATTTATTTACCTATTTTGTGGGCATACAATTGTCCAAAACATTCTTTTACATTTGTACAGGTTTTGTAGTAATATGTCCACTTTTACTTATGACTTTAATGATTTGAGTCTCCTTTTTTCCCTCAATCTATATAAATGTTTCTCAATTATATCAAACTTTTTCAAAGAACAAACATTTGGCTTATTTGATTTTCTCTACTGATTTTTCATTTTCTAAATCATTTAGTTCTACTTTAATCATGATAATTCCTTCCTTCTGCTAGTTTTAGATTTACTTTGCTTATCATTTTTTAGTTTCTTATGGTATAGAGTTAGAATATTGATTTGAGATCTTTTTTTAATATAGGTATATGCTGCTATAAATTTTACTCTAAGAATGGGTTTTACTAAAAGTCTACATTTTTGCATGTTGTTTATTCCTTTTATTTTGTCTCAAGACATTTTCTAAAATCTTTTGTGATAAGTTCTTTGGCCCATTGTTGTTTGAGAGTGTGTTATTTAACTTACATATATTTTTAAGTTTCCCAATTTTATGTTATCAATTTCTAGATTCATTGCATCATAGTCAGAGGAGATTCCTTTGTATAATTAATATCTATATAATTTTATTGAGACTTGTTATGTGGCTTAACATATGGTTGATTTGGGGAAAGGTTCCACATGTACTTAGTAAGAATATTTGGTCTTTTGTTATTTGGGTGAAGTATTCTCTATTGCCCGTTAGTTCTAATAGGTTTACAGGGTTGTACAGATCTTAATCTACTCACTGATTTTTATGCTAGTTTTTCCACCTGTTACTGAAGGTGAGATTATGAAATCTTTATTATTGTCCATTTTTAATTATATGTTTGGGGGCCATGTTTTTGTGTGGGTATGTTTTTAATTGCTCTCTGTTATGAATGGATTGGCCTTGACTGTTGCAAACAATAATTGACAATATCTCTTATACCTGAAATTACTGTATGCACTCCAATTTTATTTTCATCACTATTTTTTATGGAATGCTTTTGAAAAATGACTTACTTCCAAACTATTTGTGTTTTTGGATTCAAAGTGAGTCTCTTGTACACAGCATATAGATGTATCATATAATTGCTCTATTCTACCAATCTCTGGACTTCAACTGGAAATTTTTATCCATTTGCATTTAAATCATTTATTTCTAAGAAAATATTTACTTGCACCATTTTGTTTTTTCTATGTCATATATCTTTTTTGTTCCTTAATTATTATTGCCTTCTTTTGTGTTCAACTGATTTTTTTTGTATTGTACTGTTTTGATTCCTCTCTGTATATTATTTCATTTCTTAGTAGTTATCTCACTGATTACAGTTAACATCGTAAACTTAAAATAGTCTATTATTAAATTAATACCATCTTAGCTAAAATGACATATAAAATCTCTGCTCTTTAACATCTTTGTTACTTCTCCTATATGTTGGTATTTTTGAAAATGACCTTATGCTCATTAGCATAGATTTAGAATTATTGTTTTATGTTATGTAGGAAAATAAGAGGAAATATAAACCAAAAATAAAATAATTCTGTATTTTATATTTACCTATGTAGTAACCTTTACTAATGTTTCTTTTCATTTCTTTGCATGATTTTGATTTAATATTTGCTGCCTTTCATTTCAGCCTGAAAGATTCTCATTAGCATGTTTTATAGAGCATGTGTAATAGTAGCAAATGCCTTCATATTTTGTTTATTTGAAGATATCATATTTACCATTTATTTTGTTAGGATTGTTTTGCTTGACATAAAATTTTTGATTGACAGAACTGTTTGTTTCAATACTTTAAATATATCATCTTTTTGCCTTCTGGTCTTCATGGATTTTACAAAAAATTGGTTGTTAATCTTAGTGAGAATCAACTGTACTTCCTGACTTATTTTCTAGGTTCTCTCTGTCATTGTCCTTTGTCATTTTAACCATAACTTGGTATGGATCTCTTTAGGTTTATGCTTCTTGGAGACTGTTGGACCCATTGGATGTAGAGATTCATGTTTTTCCTCAAATTTGAAAAGATTTTATTATGTCTTCAAATTTTTTTTTCTGCTCTTTTTGTTCTACTCATCTGAAACTGCCATTGTGCATACATTGGTACATTTTATGGTGTTCCAGAGATCTCTTAAATATTGTTTTTTAAAATTTATTTTGCCTCCTCAGGTGGGGCAGTTTCAATTGTCTTTTCTTCTATTTGAATGACTATTTCTTTTGTTTGCTTAAATTTTCTGTTGAGCTTTTCTAGTAAATTTTGCATTTTAGTTATTGTACTTTTCAATTCCAGAATTTCTTTTTGGTTCCTTTTTAAATTGCTATAATTGTATTGATTCCCTATTTGTTGAGTCATTGTGTTTCTAATTTTCTTTAGTTTTTTTTTGTTGTTGTTGTTCCCCAGTGTCCTTTAGTCCTTTACCCTTTAAGCATATTTGAGACAGTGGGTTTATAGTCTTTTTTATTTTTTCTTTTTTTCCCAGAGGCTCACTCTGTAGCCCAGGCTGGAGTGCAGTGGTCTGATCTTGGCTCACTGCAACCTCCACCTCCCAGGTTCAAGCGATTCTCCTGCCTCAGCCTCCTGAGTAGCTGGGACGACACGTGCATGCCACCGCACCCAGCTAATGTTTTGTACTATTAGTAGAGACGGGGTTTCACTGTGTTAGCCAGGATGGTCTTGATCTCCTGACTTCATGAGCCACCTGCCTTGGCCTCCCAAAGTGCTGGGATTACAAGTGTGAGCCACCGCGCCCGGCCTATAATGTTTTTATAGTACCAAAACCTGTGCTCCCTTATAGTCAGTTTCTTTGAGTTTTCTTTTTTCTATGAAAGAGCTTTTGCTTCTTTCTTGCAGGCATAATTTTTTGTTAAATTGGGGCATTTGTATAATTATGATTTGGTGTATCTGAAAATGAAACTCTCCCCACACCTCAGGATTTGGTATTATTAATTTAAGTATCTGTTTAGTTTTCTAACCTATTTTTTGAAGACTGAATTCTTTGTTATGTATAGTCTCAGAAGTCTTGGTTAATTTGGTGAAGTGGTTAGCTAGTGGTTTAACATATTTTCTTACCCTTCTGGGGTAAGAAATTTATAATGAAAGAAAAAAAAAACCCACATTTTTAAAATCTTTGCCTATTGACTCTGTTTTGGTCACTCCTTCCATGCTTAGTTGGTTATTTCTGATGCTACCTGACCCTTCCTTTCCTACTTCTGCTGAACATACACATGAGCCAGAAGTGAAAGGTTATGGAGTCTCAGATCATTTTTGAGCGTGCATTCCATTCTACTTGTTTCTTGGTTTTCCACATTCCCCAGTATATCCAGGAGCTTTTTAAAGTTCATATTTTAGGAAGTGTTTTACTCCACAGCCTTTCCTTCAAAGCTTTTGGCATGTCTATTTTTTGCCCTCTTGCTCCAGGTGACAGAGGCTTGTTCATTTGTTTTTTGATTGTTTGAAGGAGGGTCCTTCCCAAATTTGTTTCTTCACCCTAACGGAGATCTGAGTTAGGTAAAATAAAGTCAAGCCCCTTGTGTCAATCATTTAAGCAGCCTCAGGAGGGCAAAATATACAAACATGATTCCTTTGGAATAAGGTCTGTTATGTTGCCTACAGAACCAGGAACCCACACCAGGAATGCAGGTTGATGTTTTCAGGACTGCCACCACACTAGGGAGGTGTGTGTGACAAGGGTAAATTAGAAGTCCACAAAGCTCTTCCACTAGGTTTAAGTAGTCTTTCTCATGATTAAACATTTTATTTATTGCTATGAATATTTGAACATCTTCCAGAGTTCTGGTAAAGCAAATTCAGTTTTACCAGCTTATAGTTTTTAGGGGTTGCACATATTTCTTGGGGGACAGTATAGCCTGAAATTCCCTACTTGACCATTTTTCTGATATCTTGCTCAGTTCTCTCTCTTGTCACTACTAGCACCACTTTATATGAGGCTACTATCAGCTCTTCCTGGAAAATAGTCACATACTCTTCACAAGTCATTTCATAGGTACATTTGGCTCCAGCTAATACATTCTCCATGAGGAGACCAGAAAAACTATAAACTATAAACTTGATTATTTACTTTTCCTGCTTAGAATACTTTAGAGTTTTATATAGACCTTTAGGCTATAAACCAAAATCAGCTTAATGGATTATAAGACTTCACGGCTGGGTCCTTGCTCTCTCTACTTATTATATGTTTTCCTTTAGGTCTTTGTATTTCAGGTGCTTGTACCTCCTTTTACTTTTTAAAATCAGTCTCACACATCTCCACTTTCTCACTCTTTCAGTGACTTTCTTCATTTCCTTCCTACTTTTGCTTTTCCTTGCCTTTTTTTACTTCAGAGTTTTCACATATGTTAATCCTTCTTTTACACATTTGCCTAGCTAGTCAACATTTTGGTCAACAACAGATTGCATATAAGACAGTGTTCCCTTAAAAATAAACAAGGTTACTTCAAAAAGTGTGTGGATAAATGGAATTAAAATATAAGCATATAAATATAAACTTTATTTCTCAATGTAAGCTTCAAGATAAAGACACTTATGTAAGGATGATACAGACAATTTAGTCCATTTCTAAGGACGTGAAGATCTTTGGAATTTAAACATATCAGTGAGGTCTTTCTTCATTATTAACTGAAGAAAAACAGGGGGCCTTTAGAGATTTTTTAAGATTAGGAAAAGAAAATAATTCAGAAGGAGCCAAATCAGGACCTTAAGTTGGATTCCTGGTGTTTTCTCATAGAAACTCACACAAAATTGCTTTTATTTCATAAGTAGAATAAGCAGGAACATTGCTATTCTTGAGAAGAACTCTCTGGTTAAGCTTTCCTAGACATTTGTTTTTTTACTAAAGCTTTAGCTAACTTTTTCATAATAAGTACATATTATCATTCTTTGACTCTCCAGAAATTTAACAGCAAAATGTCTGAAGCATCAGCAAAACTATTGCCATGATCTTTGCTTTTGACCCATCTGATATGCTTTGATTGGACCACTTCCATCTCTTGGTAGACATTGCTTTGATCGTGTTTGTTTTCAGGATCACACTGATAAAGTCATGTTTCATCTCCTGTTATAATCTTCAAAAATGTTTTTCAGCATCTTGATTCTACTTGTTTAAAAGGCACGGAGTGGCAATTTGGATAAAGAAGCAAGATCCAACTGCATGCTGTCCTCAAGAGACCCATTTCACATGCAATTACACCCATAGAAACAAAGTATAGGGATGGAGAAAGATGTATCAAGAAAATTTAAAAAAGAGCAGGGGTTGCTATTGTTATTTTATAAAAAACAGACTTCATCAAATATCAAAAAGAATGAAGAAGGTCATGACATACTGATAAAGGGTTCATTTTAACAGGAATCCTTAACTATCCTAAATATATATATGTGTGTGTGTGTATGCAGCCAATGCTGGAGCTCACAGATTCATAAAACAACTTCGAGACTTATTAAGAGACTTAAATAACAATACAATAATAGTGGGAGTTTTCAACACCTCACTGACATTGTTGTAGAAAAAAAATGCATTGTTGTCATAGGACCAGGAAAATTTAGACATGTGGACACATTGTAGGGTGATTAGGGTAGGATTTATTGGGAGGAAAGGAAACAGAAAAAAGGAAAGAGGAATTTTCAGTAAAGTGAGAGTCCTGCTAGCAGGTCTCCCACCTCACTGATTGAATCCCAAGTCACCACCCAGGAACTGAAGAGGTCAGGCTCCTCCCTGCTGCAAATGGCATAAACTTCCTGAGACTTCACCCCATCCTTCTAATGTGCAGGTGGGCATTATTCAGAGAGAACCAGTTGGGAAAAGGAGGGCTTCATCTGGGACCAGCAGTCTGGTTTTTCAGCCTTCAGGCTGTTTTAGGCTTGAAGGTGAGGTTTTGCTGAGGACTTGTGGCTGTCTCCATCAACAGTATTAGACAGATTATGAAGGCAGAAAACTAACAAAGAGTTTTGGGACTAAGCTTGACACTGGATGAGATGAACCTACCAGACATTTAAAGAACATTCCACGCAACAATAGTAGAATATATATCCTTATCTGCACATGGGCACATACTCTAAAATTAACTACATGCCCAGTCATAAAGCAATTCTCAACAAATTCAGAAAAACTGAAATTATACTAACCACATTTTCAAACCGCAGTGTAATAAAAATAGAAATACCCATGACTATTTCTCAAATCCATGCAATTACATAGAAATTGAACAACCCCCTTCCCAAATGATTTTCAGGTAACTAATAAAATTAAGGCAGAAATCGGGAGATTATTTGAAATGAATGAAAACAAATATACAACATACCAGAATCTCTGGGGCACAGCTAAAGCCATGTTAAGAGAAAAGTTAAGAGTGCTAAACACCCACATTAAAAAGTAAGAAAGATCTCAACAACTTAACAACATACTTAAAGGAAATAGAAAACAAGATTAAACCAATCTCAAAGCTATGAGAAGAAAAACAGTTATCAAAATCAGAGCTTACTGAATGCAATTTAGGCACAAAAAACAATACAAAAGATTAATGTAACCAAAATATGGTTCTTTGAAATAACACATAAGATTACTAGACTACAAACTAGACTAAAAGAAAAAAGAGAGAACATCCAAATATACACAACCAGAAATGACAAAGGTGAAATTTCCACTGACACCATGAAATAAAAACAATTCTTAAAGACTATTATAAACATCTCTCTACATAGAGACAAAAAAAAAACCTAGAAAAAATGGAAAAATTCCTGGAAACATACAACTTTCCAAGCTTAAACTAGGAAGAAATTAAAACTGAATAGATCAATAACAGGTTCCAAAATAGAATGCTGTAAAAAGCCTAGCAACCAGAAAAAGCTCTGTACCAGACATATCCACAGCTGAATTCTACTAGATATACAAAGAAGAGCTGGTATCAATTCTACTGAAACTATTACAAAAAGTCAAGGAAGAAGGACTCCTCCCTAACTCATTCTATTAGGCCAGCATCATTCTGATACCAAAACCTGGCAGAGAAACAATGAAGAAAGAAAATGTTAGGGCAATATTCCTGGTGAGCATAGATGCAAAAATCCTCAGGAAAATACTAGCAAACCACATCCAGTAGCACATCCAAAAGCTAATCCACCAGGATCAAGCAGGCTTTATTTCTGAGTTGCAAGATGGCTTCAACATATGCAAACCAATCAATGTGATTTATCATATAAATACAACTAAAAACAAACACCACATGATCATCACAATAGATGACGATAACACTTTTGATAAAATTCAACATCCCTTCAATATTAAAAACCCTCAACAAACTAGGCATTGAAGAAACATACCTCAAAATATTAAGAGCCATTTCTGACAAACCCTCAACCAGCATCATATGGAATGGGGAAATGCTGGAAGCAGTCCCCTTGAGAACTGAGACAAGACAAGGATGCCCACTGTCACCATTTCTATTCAACATAGCACTGGAAGTTCTAGCCAGAGCAATCAAGTAAGAGAAAGAAGTCAAAGGCATCCAAATAGGAAGAGAGGGAGCCACACAGTTTCTCTTCACGGATGATATGAATCTGTACATAGAAAATCCAATAGTCTCTGCTCAAAGGCTCCTAGATCTAGTAAACAACTTAAGTTTCAGGATACACACACACACACACACACACACACACACACACACACAAACAAAATTACCTGGGAATACAGCTAATTAGGGAGGTGAAAGAGCTCTACAGCAAGAATTATAAAACACTGCTAAAAGAAATCACAGATGACACAAATTTTTAAAATTCCATGTATGGATAGGAAGAATCGACATCGTTAAAATGGCCATATTGTCCAAATCAATTTAGAGATTCAATGCTATTCCTGTCAAACTACCAACAACATTTTTCAGAAAATTAGAAAAAAACTACTCTAAAATTCATGTGGAACCAAAAAATAGCTAAAATAACAAAAGCAATCCTAAACAAAATGTACATAAGCCAAATACATTAGACTACCCAACTTCAAACTATATTACAAGGTTACAGTAACCAAAAACACATGATACTGGCACAAAAATAGACACATAGACCAATGGAACAGATTAAAGAAACCAACAATGAAGGTGCACACCTACCCCCACCTGACCATTGACAAAATCAAGAAAAACAAGAAATGGGGAAAAGACTCCCTATTTAAAAAGTGTTACAATGACTGGTTAGTCATATGCAGAAGATAAAGATTGAACCCATTCATTTCACCATATACAAACATTAACTCAAGATGGATTAAAGTCTTAAATACATAATCTAAAACTACAAAATTCCTTGAAGAAAACCTAGGAAAATATCATTCCAGATATAGGCCTTGGCAAAGATTTCATGAAGACTCAAAGCAGTTGCAACAAAAACTGACAAGTTGGACCTTAATAAAATAAAGAGCTTCTGCACAGCAAAAGAAACAATCAACAGAGTAAAAAGACAACCTACAAAATGGGGAAAAATACACACTATGCCTCCAAGATAAATCTAATATCCAGAATCTAAAAGGAATTTAAACAAATTAACAAGCAAAAAACAACCCTGTTAAAAAATGTGCAAAGGATATGAACAGAAACGTCTCAAAAGAAGACACATACATGGACAAGAAGCATATAAAAAAATTCTCAACATCACTAATCATTCAAGAAATGCAAATCAAAATCACTATACCACCATCCACACCAGTCAGAATGGCTATTATTGAAAAGTCAAAAAATAACAGATGTTAGCAAGGTTGCAGAGAAAACGTAATGTGTATATGCTACCTATGGGAAAGTAAATTAGTTCAGCCACTCTGGAAAGCAGTTTTGTGATTTCTGAAAGAACTTAAAACAGAGCTGCCATTTAATTCAGGATTCCTATTACTGCATATATGTGCAAAGGAATATACATAATTCTACCGTAATGACACATGTATGTGCATGTTTTCTCAGCACTATTCACAATAGCAAAGACGTGGAATCAACCCAGATGCTCATCAATGGTGGACTGGATAAAGAAAATGTGGTACATATACATCATAGAACACCACACAGCCATAAAAAGAATTTATTATGTAATATATTTAATATGTATAATTTATATTTTTATAATATATACATAAAATGAAATGAAATAAACAGAAACCACGTTAGACCTAATTTTTTTTTATTTTAAATAACCAAGGCCAAAATGTGGAGCAGGAAGGCCATGCTTTTAATTATTTTATTAGTCTTTAGTCATTGGCAAAATTCTTTAATCACTCTAGGCTTCATCACTAAAGTAGGACTGATAAAGCCTACTCAAGTCAGATGATTGCTTTACAAATAAAATCAGCCAATATGTATTAAAATGCTTTATATTGTTTTATGAAAACACAAATTATAATTTATTCATTTATCAATTTTTGAAATAAATATTAAGCTCCTATTATGTCCCAGGTGCAGCACCATTGTCATCATCACCATCATCTGGGATCTTTGCATGCTGTGGGGCCAATTGATGTACCAATACAATATATTTGGGTGATAAGTTTTTGATATGTGTGATTACTATACTTGTGGTACCAATCTGGCTTGACTTCGAAGAAAATCTACGAAAGAAAACACTTTAAAAATTGAGTAAATTAGGTAATGTGAGGCAGGACATACCTGCATTTTAAAATACTTTTCCAACCTTAGATTTTGGAGATGCTTGTGAAGAGTCCATGGATTATTGTAGAACTAGACTTAGACTCTAGGTAACTTTTATGAATATAATCACTGGTATGTTAAATTTGTTGAAGGAAAGCATTTCTGAATGCTTCTCTTTCCCTTCTCTCTCTCTCTAAATTACATCTTAAACATTCATTGCATTTTTGTCCCCAGGTATGGTATAGAACATATTAGAAAACCAAGAAGTCATGTGTTAACCACTTCATGGTTTTGAAAAATAAATTTGCATATCTGGGTCCTAATTTGTGTCCATGCTGGAAAACTCCTTATATGAATAGTTTAGTTGGGATACAAACATATTTATATAAAAAACTGACAATCTCCTTTGACTTCTTAAAATGTAAGCAAAAGCAACAAAAATAAGTAAAATCGAAGGAAGAGGAGCATTTGGAAAGTCCAAGTAATTCTGAGAATTCCACAAAGTCCTTCACTCCAGCGTCACTGAACTGATTATTAGAGCAAAAAGATGTTAATAAAAGGGCAAGTAAAAACTAGGCGAAAGCTGCTCTACAACTCTCCTGGGACACTGAGAGCAACGTACATTGGGAATATTACTGGAGTTATTGGAAAAAGCATTGGCAAATATGGTGGCAGGATTAGCAATGATGGATGCAGCAGTTGTAGTGGTAGTTAGCAATGGCAAGGGTACCAAATGTGATGCCTCGTTGCCTTCAATGTTAGGTATTATGACCAAAGACAGCACTCTTGATTATTGCTACAGTGGTATTTGTGGTGCTTTTGGTAGGTAGTAACTCTGGCCACACATCTCTTCCTTTTGGAAACAGCAATAATTAGAGATATCCCTGAAGCAATGGAGAAGGAAAATAGATACTATCTGGTATTCAAGGCAATTAGTTAATCCTTGAATGTCTTATAAAGCATCTATTTGTTATTACTAGAACAATTTAGGAGAAACAAGTAGAAAACAGATTTGGGGTAGAGAGGATGGGAAAGTGTCAGTGAAATGCTATTTTATGGCTATTGCTTTATTTTCCAACTGGTTAAACTGGAGAACCAATGGTCACATTTGTTTTACTGTGATTTAGGTAATCAAAACTTCACAAAAGCAGTGTTTCATTTTACTATAAAAGCATGCAATTAAAACTCACTAAAATAATCTTTGCTCTTTCTCATAACAAGACTGTGTGTTACCATTATTGAGCACATGATATATTCTAGCCAACTAACTTACATCTAATCTTTGTAACCAAAGGACTTTTGTTCTTTGTTAATTTCAACTGTCTGGCATCAACAATCTTCCATTTTTGCTTGCATCACTCCAAAATAGCATAATGTACTCTCTCTCCTAAAGTACATTAACAAAAGCTTCCTCCTCTCTTCCCCCTTTACACTCATCGAGTCTTTTCTCCTTAATCTGATGAAGTTGCTCAAGACAAGTGTTCATGTCAGGATCATTGATGATTTCATACCGTCAGATCCACAAGAGACATTCTCATTTTAGCTGAACGGCATTCATCAACACCTGATATAGTTGATTACTCACTTCTCAAAATATCCCTCCTACCACCACATTCTACTTGTTTTTCTCTTATTTTTCTGGACAATTATGTTTAATCTTCATTATAATTTCCCCATCTTTATATGACCTCTATAGGGCATAATGGGGTAGTTATTTGGATTTTAGGATTAGGTCCACAGTCTATTTTTCTGTTCTTCTTTCCTGAGAGACACTGTCTCCTGTACTCTGCCAAAACCTTCATATGGATGTGTGTGCCTACATTGTGTATGTGTGTGTTGTGTGTATGTGTGTGTATGTGTGTATGGCAAAGATAGCTCCTATTAACTTCATTTGTATACTCAAGAACCTGCATAATATCTTCACTTGAGTATCTCAGAAACATGTAAAACTGAACTTTAGGTTTTCTCCCCATCCACTTGTTTTTCTGGCATATGTATTTAGCATTGTGAATTGAATATATTTATATATTGCTGTAACATATTTCATTTACTCAATCAAAACATGTGGGCTAAATATCTAAAATAAATGAGACTCTACAGAGTTGTTTGGGGATGACTAACCAAATAAAAGCATGTTGCCTTTAAAAAGGTGATGGGATCCCTGACACAAGAGTTCAACTCTAGAAGACTGTGTTATGGGTTTTGTAAGTGCAAAAAGTATACAATAGAAAGGCAATAAATAGTTTTATGAATAGAAGTGACATGACTAGAATTAAATCTTGTGTTTTCTACTGTGGCTGCTTTGCAGAGACTGCACTTAAGTATGTAGGGATTTAAATGAGCATGGAAAATGAGGACTGCAAAAGATTAATAGTAAGACAAATTACCAGCCTGTTATAGGAGACACTAGTACTTTGGTCTAGAGTAGTGCTAGCAGAAATGGAGAGGAATGAATAGATTTGATATAATTTTGGTGATAAAATTTATATTACTTGCCAAGGAAAATACTATATTTCAAAAAGAGGTACTGTGTACTATCTGCTAAAATAATTTAATCTGCCTTTGGGATTTAGATACATTTATATAGAGACTGAAAATAGTAGGCATGTAATAAATATTGAATGTTTAAATGAATAGATGACTAGAGGAACAAACAGCTGGATGGATGAATACATGTGTACATGCATAGTGAATTTAACTCATTAAACTGATGAGCACCTATAGTTTTTATATTGAATAGTATATTAATTTGAGCATATATAGCAGTAGAGACATGCATATATTTGTTTGCTGGTTATTTTGTCAGATACTTCTTTTTAAACTTTTATAGAAGATTTTAAATAGGTTTTTGCTTATCACACAAAGGCCCCTGGGAAACCTTGAAAATTAAGAAAGAAGCAATCACTTGCAAACATTTTTTCGTGTTTATTCACTAAACAAATGCAGCTGAATACTCTTTAGAGAGATACGCAAGCTATTCAGCTCTTATAAGTTGATTTTTAAATTTATATGCATTGTACTTACAGTCACCTTTTCCCTAAAAAAAAAAAAAATCACAGAATATCAAGTACTACTCTATATGAAGTTTTT
Organism: Macaca fascicularis; assembly: GCF_037993035.2. Lineage (NCBI taxonomy): Eukaryota > Metazoa > Chordata > Mammalia > Primates > Cercopithecidae > Macaca > Macaca fascicularis. The sequence continues at coordinate 69,436,831 of NC_088389.1, read as the reverse complement.
TTGTACCTAAAATAATTACTATAGAACGATATTATTATTTCTCCCTCTTTTTCCCCAAAATAATGTGCCGTTTTCAATCTCACTTTCACTTTAATACTTGTGAAAATTAAGATGATGATATATTTTAAATGGATAGCTTTGATTTGCATAGAAGTTTGCACAAGCTTTTGAAAGCACTTCAGAAAGTACTTAAAGCTTAGTATATTTTTCCATTGATTATACATGCCGTAGTAAACTGCATCTGGTGATATATGTTTTATTAATAGTTTCCTCCTCTTCCTGCCTAAATCACCTGATTTATTGATGGCTTCCTTTTACCTCTGCTATGATTCTAATACTCCCAAACCTTTTTATTTCCTTCTTATACTTGTTTATATGAACCACCATTGTGTGGGTAAGGGCGAGAGCACAGAAGAAATGGATTTTAGAGTCAATATTCAGTACCTATTCAAAGGTGACTAGCATGAGAACTAGTGTGCTTTTGAAGACAGAGAACAGATTGAGGAGATAGAGAGCTCTCTCTCCATATATAAGGATGGATAGCATCTATCACTTATTAAGAGTTGTTATTGGCCTACATATTTAGGTGATGCTTTAATAGTCAATTACTAATGCCTAGGTTATACATTGCAGGGAAACACTCTTACTTTCTGTGATTACACCTGAACCAAAGTCTTGTTTTCCTGTCATGTTGCTTTTATTAATATTTCCCTTCCCTTCCCTTCCTCTCCCCTCCCCTCCCCTCCCCCCTCCTTCCTTTTCTCCTTCCCTCTCTTCTTCCCTCCTTTCTGCTCTCCCTCCCTCCGTCTCTCTGTCCTTATTTATGTATCTATATTAACTCACATTTTTGTTGCCTTAGTATAGGCAATGTGTCTTTAGTTTTACATTTGAGAAAATCAGAAATAAATACTCTGAGTTTTTATTACACATTATATGATTCTACTTTTATTATACCCAAATTTCATCTCATGTTTAATTGTAAAAGTAATAATTAAAGTATTAGAATATCAGAAAAGACATATAAACATACATAAGAACAGAGGTCAGTGAGGCTCTCAGAAATTGTGTTGTGGATAGTGTCCACAAATGCAGTATCCATTTTCATTATCGCTTACTGGGACTATTTTGAAAATATGTTTTAAGTGGGCTTCCAATCCCCAGTCTTTTTTCTATTATATCATTTCTGGATTCACATGACACTGATTAAATACACACACATATACACACACACCAGATTATAGTGCTCTGTGCTTAGGAAACTGTGACAGTTCCATGATACTTCTATGTTAAATATTCTTGCAAATTTTACTAAAATGCAGGTTCCCAAGACCTATCTACAAATATTTAAATTCTTAGTTATCAGGTGGTGCCCAGGAATCAGCATTTTAAGAAACAAAGTCTTTCTGATGTTTGACAGTCTAATCACATTAAATTTCTTACCATCCCTGTAAAGAGCACCTACTTTTACTCTCCATGGCCATTGTAGGTTCTGTATCTAGAATATTTGGAATCACTTTCACACAAAAGCTCAGGTTAAAAATTTCTTCTGCTCCACTGTCTGGAATGAATAACTCTAACTCCTCAATCTTTTCTAGCATCTCATTTGTACCCCAAATAGTCTTCTCTGTTATATTAGGGTAAGTTAATAGGTCTTGTTCCACATGGAGATTTTGAAGTTTTTCATCAGTATAAACATTCATAAATGTCTATATTCTTTGTACCTAGCAGATATTTGTGAAACAGAAAACGTATTTCAAAGGAATAAGCATAGATTTTGCTTTTGTTTCAGAATATTTGATATATAAATATACATGCAGACACCAGAAATTTTTAGATATTTTATTATTTCATGTTTAATTATAAAAGTAATATTTACAGTATTAAAATGTCAGGAAATACATATAAACATATCTGTCATCTATCTACCTATCATCTATCTGCCTGCATGTCATCCAAAAGTTGCAACTCAGAAAAATTATATTTACTGACATTAATAGATCTTTTATATACAAAAATATATTTTTCTCAATAAAGTTTGCTTTAAAATTTTATTTTCTATTATTTTAATTAATAGACATTATTGCTTGGAGCAGTATTAGGTTTACATAAAATTTTAGCAGAAAATTCCTTTATAATTCCTATTCATGCCCCACCCCACCCTCAGTTCTATTACTAACACCTTACATTAGTGTGGTACATTTGTTACAATTGATGAACCAATATTGACACATTATTATTACATAAAGTCAATAGTTTGTGTTAGGGTTCATTCTCTGTGTTTTACAGTTCTGAGGTTTTGACAAATGCATAATAGCATGTATGCACAATTACATCATCAACAGGATAGTTTCACTGCCCTAGAAATCCCCTGTGTTCGTGCCCCTGGCAACCACTGATTTCTTTACTGCTTCTATAGATTTGCTTTCTCAGAATGTCATATATTTGGAATCACATACTATGTAGCCTTTTCAGAGTTCTTTCTTTCTCTTATCAATATGCATTAAAGGTTCTCTTCATGTCGTTTTTTTTTTGGTGTGCGGGGGCTTTATAACTCATTTCTCTCTATTGCTGAATAATATTCCATTGTTTTTACCATAGATTTTTATTCATTCGCCTATTGGTGGACATTTTGGTTGCTTCCAAGTTTTGGCAGTTATGTGTAAATCTGCTATAACCATCCATATTCAGGTTTTTGTGTGGACCTAAGTTTTCAGCCCATTTGGGTAAATGCCTGGGAGCAGGACTGCTGGATCAAATGTTGTGACTACGTTTAGCTTTGTAAGAAGCTATCAGTGTCTTCCAAAGTGATTGTTGATAGTATTACAAAATGGTACAATGAGTGAGAACCCTTCCTGTCCCATGTTCTCTCTAGAATTCAGTGTAAGTGTTCTGGATTTTAATCATTATAGCAGTAATGCAGTGGTATCTCATTGTTTCAATTTGTAATTCCTTAATAACATTACATCAAGCAAATTTCATATGCTTATTTGTCATTCGTATATATTCTTTAGTGAAGTGCCACTTCAGAACTTTTGTTGTGCTTTTTGTTTTTTTACTTATTTTGAAGTTCCAAAATCATCAGGTTTTTTTGACTTCGTAGTAAGAATGTGGATGTTTTTACAAATATTTCCTTTTTCCTACATAAGCAAAGTAATATAACTTAGAAAATATTTTGTTGATGTGGGCCCTTATTTTTCCTAAAAATATTGTCTTGTTAATATTTTATATTTAAGCCAAAATATCTTGTAAGTTAGGCAGTGTGCCATTTCAAATTTGCAATATACATGACTATAGATAGTGTAATTCAATAACAAACACAGATAGTCATTTACAGGACTCATTTTCTAATGTGTAGCCATAGAGAATGACACTCAAATTGGTTTTGTGATCTATGTAGCCAATATGACAGGTAATTGATTTGATTTAAAATATACCTTATTGGTAGCAAATTATAATATTATTACTAAGTGTAGCAAAATAATATTTAAATGAACATCTAATGGAGCAAAGTTTTAAAAAAAGAGTTGTTAATTTTGCCACAGTACACTTAAAATTTGGACCAAGAAACAGTGTAATTATGAGTATAATGCATGTTGTGATATAATTTCTAATATGTTACTGAGAAAAACATCCTAGTGAGAAGAATTACTGGGGATGTATTTTGATATGCATGTAAGGATTCATATCTTAAAATGTTAATATTTTCTCCATTCTATAACGAACTCTAATTTCTTGTTTGAAAATGGTATGAATACTCCATTTTCATATTCAAGATTACAATGTCCTCACCATAAACCATGAAGAGAAACAAAAGTGCTGAAGTTGTTTAAATAACACTGTAATTTTGATAATTCTGTAGTCTCATATGAATGTGCTTAAATAACGTATTTTCTATCGGGTTCTGTGAATTTCAAAAGAAACGTTTCTGTGGCAGGCTTACAGAGTTATATATAGAACAATAAAGGCTGAAGAAGAAACTTCACAAAATAGAAACATACAAAAGATGTGTGTTTTAGTACTGTTATATAGATATGCTCTGCCTTACTAAACCAAAGCTGGCTTATTCCAAGGAAATCATGTTCACTCATAGAAGCTTCCTGCTGTATATTTTTTGGTGAAATTTCATACTTTAAACTGGTTTGTTTTCATTTTTTACATTGCATTTTAAAGGGCCTTAAATATCTTTATAACTTGTTTAAAACTGAAGAGACATTTGATAAAATGCTATAGAAATACAGTGAAATATTAGTCTGAGAGGATTTGGATATTACTATATAGTCTGTTCCCTGCTAGATACCACAGCAAATTAAAAATAAACATGCCCTGGTTCTTGTCCATTAACGTCATGTAATGTAGAGGTTACATGCTTTATTAGAAAATCAATCAGCATTTTAAATTGCTAGATATTAAAATATGCACTTGAAATTCTTTTGTTTTCAACTTTTATTTTAGGCTCAGGGTTACATGTACAGGTCTGTTACATGGATGTATTGTGTGATCCTGAGGTTTGAGGTATGAATGATTCCATCACCCAGGGAGTGAGCATAATACCCAACAGGGAGTTTTCAACCCTGGTCCTCCTTTCACTCTCCCCAGTCTAGTAGTCCCCAGTATCTATTGTTTTCTTCTTTATGCTCATGTGTGCTAAATGTTTAGCTCCCACTTATAAGTGAGAATATGTAGCATATGGTTTTTTGTTCTTATATTAATTCCTTTGGGACAATGGCCTCCAGCTGCATCCATATTGCTGCAAAGGACATGATTGTATTATTTTTATGGCTGTTTAGTATTCCATAGCATATATATACCACCTTTTCTTTATCCAGCCCACTGTTCATTGTCACCTTGGTTGATTCCATGTCTTTACTATTGTGAATAGTGCTACCATCAGAATGGTTATTATTAAAAAGACCAAAAATAACAGATGCTGGCAATGCTACAGAGAAATGGGAACACTTATACAGTGTTGGTGGCTATGTAAATTAGTTCAGTCACTGTGGAAAGTAATTTGGTGATATCTCAAATTACTTAAAATAGAACTACCATTCGACCAAAAAATCTCATTACTGAGTATATACCAAAATGAAATTCAAATTGTCATCCCAAAGTTAACATTTCCAAATTAAAACTCCTATTTCTATTGCATTCCAACCCTAATATGCTCCATCCACAGTCCTCTCCATCTCAGTTAAAAGCAACCCCATTCTTCCAGTTGTCAGGCCGTAATACCTGGAGTCATCCTTGATTCTTCTCTTTCTCTCATACTCCTCAATCAAACCTTCAGGACAATATCACATTATGGTTACTTTCAAAATATTTATAAACTGAATTTTTACTACTTGTACTACTACTAGAAGATTGGAGCTATCATAAACTTTTCTCTAAATTATTGTAGTAGCCTCATAAATGGTTTTCTTCTTTGTAAATTTGATCTCCTATTTACACTGAAATTCTATTGTCTATTATTCAGATAGCATCCAGAAGAAATATTTTAAAACCTAACTCCAAATATTTCATTGAAATATGATCAAAACACTGATAGGTCTCCATTTCTTTCACACTATACAGCCAGAATCACTACACAGTCTAAAAGAACTGCATGGCCTTCCCCCACTACTTCCAGACTGACTCTCTTCTTTCCCACACGTGTTCCCTTAGCTCCTAGAGCTTCCTCCAATACTCAAAGCACATCTTGCCCTAGTGACCTTGCTCTACTCTTCTGCTTATGGCTACTTTCCCCAAGACATGTGCTTTGCTAAATCATCTTCAACTTTGGTCAAGTCTCATCTTCTCTGATAGCTTTTCCTTGACTATCCAAGTAACACTGTAACCTGTGCCATCCCCCTGTTTCACATCCTATCTGTCACTCCTTATCTCTTTTACTATGATCTACTGTTTTCTTTACACTTATTCAGATTTCTTGTCAAGATCAAGCAATTTATTTAATGTATCTCTCCTGTGTTATATTTTATCATACATAGCTAAAAAAAAAAAAAAAAAAAGTTGGAAATCTCTGACTGGGATTTAACTGGGAAGCAGCAAGCTTCATTAATTACCCCTTTTATTTTCTGTATTACCGTAAGTTACAGTTGGAGCAAAATCTATGATTACACAGCTTTCTGCCTGACTCAGGAAAAAGCAATTCAAGCAAAGCACAGTTGGTATCACTAAGCAAAAAGACAGAAAATGGCTAAGATGACTAGGATTTTTGGAGGAGAGTACTGGAAAGAAGGGCACTACACAGAGGAATGTTCAAGAAACTACTGAAGATAGTTACAAAGGAGATATAGCTCAATAGTCAATACACTTTTGCTCTTCTGTCAGAGGCATGGGAACCAGAGAGACTCCATCTTAAGTAGGAGCTGGGTAAAATGAGGCCAAAACCTACTGGGCTGCATTCCCAGACGGTTAAGCCATTCTAAGTCACAGGATGAGATAAGAGGTTGGCATAAAATACAGGTCATAAAGATCTTGCTGATAAAACAGGTTGCAGTAAAGGAGCTGGCCAAAACCCACCAAACCCAAAATGGCCACGAGAATGACCTCTGGTCATCTTCACTGCTACACTCCCACCAGCATCTTGGCAGTTGACAAATGCCATGGCAACATCAGGAAGTAACACTATATGGTCCAAAAATGGGAGGCATGAATAACCCACCCCTTTGTAGCGTATCATCAAGAAATAATCATAAAAATGGGCAACCAGCAGCCCTCGGGGCTGCTCTATGGAGTAGTCATTCTTTTATTCCTTTACTTTCTTAATAAACTTGCTTTCAGTTTGCACTGTGGACTCGCCCTAAATTATTTCTCGCACAAGATCCAAGAACCCTCTCTTGGGGTCTGGATTGGGACCCCTTTTTCCTGTAACATATTTCTGGGAATCACAAAGGGAGTATAGCACAGAAACCCTGACCCGACAGCTACCTTTAGGTAAGTGTTGGGTTTCTGTAACATCTTTCTGGCAAACCCAGAAGGGACGATACAGAAGAAACCCCCTAACCCAAAGGAAATAGACTGCAGCACTGATTGAAAGACTTTGGTTAAGTGGTGTGGTACCCGGGTAAACAATGGGATTGGGTTAGTGGCCCAACTTAGGGGACTTAGAGTCTCTCCTAAGACAGAGTGGGTAAGAGGCCCCTCTTAATTAAAGGCAAGGATGCTTGACTGACCTTGGGTTAGAGGCCTGACTTAGGAGGATCAGAGTCCCTTTTAAGATTTAGAGGGTTAGAAGTCCCTCTCAGTAAAGTCCCACTCGGCTAAGAATACGTTTCGCACTATGGGATGTTAACTGCTATTCTCATTGGATTAATCTGCCTTGTACTCTTTGCTGATGGCTGTGGGTGACAGGGTTAGGCATGTTCAGGATCGTGGGACATGGGGAGCTTTTTCCTCACTAATAGGGGAAACCTAAGAGCTAATAGGCTTTCTGGAAAGATCCCTTTGCTACCAAGAAGCAGCCGACTGAACTTTTCAGTGTCACTGCAAATGGGTGGATCTTTCTCTGGCCTCTCTGATCATTTCACCTTCCCCACCCTACCACAGGCAATGCTTTTTTCTTTCTCCTTTCCCTTTCTTAATACAAAAGATTTTGTATTACTCAGGGTGACCATCTTGCCCAGAGACCACGTGTTGAAACTCCTAGTCAGAGGTTGGATTAAAGATGACGGGGCCCATCTGGGGGCAAATTTAAGCCTTGCTGGTTTGATACCAGATGCTAAGCAGAGTGGCTAATGTCTATGCTTTATCACATGTATTTTGCTCTGGCCAGAATGAAAAAAAAAATTTTTGTTTTCCTTTATGACGCGGCTTGGTCCCCAGGGTGATGGTGCTGCAAGCAAGATCACCTGGGCCACTCAGGGAAAGGGAACCCAGAAGCCTGGCATGCTGGCAAAAACGTAAGAATGTCTTAGAGTCAGATCTCTGGATTCTCTCTCTGTGCAAACGGCTGAATGAATGGAAAAAAAAAAATCAGTGTTTATCTCCTTTGTACAGTTTTGATTAACGCAAAAAAAAAAAAAAAAATTCTAATGCTAGTCTTAAGCTGGTGTACTTTGTGCCATGAGTTCATTTTTCTGTGTTGAGGGATATTTTAGGATAAAACAAGGGCTTAGAACACCTGTAATCCTGCTCTTCAAGACGACCCAACAAGCTGGTCAGTAACAAACTTGGCTGCAAGTCCCTGAAACAAACAAAAAAACAAACAAACAAAAAACACAAAAAATTGGAAGAAGTCTCTACCCTGTTTTGCTTTGGGAGTTTGACCTTTTTTTTTTTTTTTTTTTTTTTTTTTGAGATGGAGTCTCACCCTGTTGCCCAGGCTGGAGTGCAGTGGCATGATCTCGGCTCACTGCTACCTCTGCCTCCTAGATTCAAGCGATTCTCCTACCTCAGCCTCCCAAGTAACTGGAATTACAGGCATGCACCACCATGCCCAGCTAATTTTTTGTATTTTTACTAGATACAGGGTCTCACCAGGTTGGCCAACCTGGTCTCAAACTCCTGACTTCAGGTGATCCACCTGCCTTAGCCTCCCAAAGTGCTGGGATTACAGAGGTCTGAGCCACCCCGCCCAGCGGGAGCCTGACCTTTTAACCATGTGGCTGTACCTTCTCTTGGTCTCCACCTTCCAGGGAACAGGAATTTTAGAGGTTATGTGCTTGTCAGCTCTAAAAATCATATTAGGCTGGGCACAGTGACTTACACCTATAATCCGAGCAGTTTGAGAGGCCGAGGCAGGCAGATTACTTTAGGTCAGGATTTCGAGACCAGCCTGGCCAACTTTAGTCTCGACTAAAAATACAAAAATTAGCTGGGCATGGTCTGGGCAGGTTGGTACATACCTGCAATCCCAGCTACTCAAGAGGCTGAGGCAGAAGATTGCTTGAATGTGGAAGGTGGAGGTTGCAGTGAGTGGAGATCGCACCACTGAGCTGCAGCCTGGGCAACAGAGCAAGACTCCGTCTCAAAAAATAAATAAAAATAAGTAAGAACAAAAATCATATTAAATAGTTAAAAGCCTTTGCAAACTCAAAATTAACTACTCTAGAATTCTTCTGGGAAAGAAAATGGGGACAGCCCCATGCTGCAGCTCAGTAGCTAAAGTTTTGCACTTTCACAGTGGTGGTCTGGGTCTGATTTCCCACCTAGGAAGTAATTCTTTTTTGTTTAATATGTATGTGACCTTGTCTATTCTCTTCTCCATGGACTGTCTCAAATTTTCCTTTCTCTAAGCACCTAGGTGGTTGTCTTTGATAAAGTTCAGAAGCTAGAAATATTGACTGCTTGGCATGGCTAAAGTACAGTAATAAGAGATCTGAAAGGATTTTTCTTTTTTAAAGAGCACTGTGGTTAAAAGTTTAATTAAAAGTGGATAAACAAGCTTTAGATATATTTAAAATGCCTTTATGTTTTTCTCGTCTTGGAACTTGTTTTACTGTAGAAAGGTGTTTTCCTTCTCATTTGACTGAATTATTTTTCTCCATATTTTTTGTCTTGCTACCCTTAATGGACACATGAGAGGCCTAAGATAATTTCTGGTAGCCTGTGACTAATTGGGAAGAACAGAGGAGGCTCCACAGACCCTGTTTTGGAAAAAACCTTTGTTTTCCTCATGAAACCCCAGGAATTAAAAGCAGATAGATCCCTCTCAAAATCAAAGGCTCTGTTCTGTTTTGCATTGTGTTATCTGATGGTTTTGAGTTTTGAGGGTATCAGAAATTACTTCGCATTATGAAAGACCTTTGGTGTGTAATAACTAGGTAAGAAATATAATTTAAGGGATGACTAATAATAGTTTTGGAGGGATACTTGACTCTTTGCACACTTGGATCAGAGAAGCATGCTCTCGACCATCTGGAAGATAAGGAAACATCCCCGTTCCCCACTGGGAGATGACACTCTCATGAGGGATGGGCTGATTACAAAATGGGCTGATTGGCTTTGGGTTGCCTTGCAATATAATGCAGAGTAGAAGCACTGCACTGTCTTCTCCTATAGTATTTCCCTCCTTTTGGGGATCCAGGAACAAGTATAAAATGGCACCATTAATTTTGGGGATCTGTCTTTGCTTTCAGTTGCTTATTTGCTGCCCTCATTTGACCCTAGAAAAACAGGCTTTCCTGGCCCTTCCTCCAAAGATTCCATCCTGAAGCCAGTAATCCAACTAAGAAACTGGCAAATGAAAAATCTTACAAGTGCTGAACCTTCTGTTTGTCTATTTATATGCATTATATGTTTATATATAAAAGAGCTCTACTTGGCTTAGAAAAATAAGTGCTTAAATCAAATATTTTAATACCTTTTGTCACATGACTTTAGTAATCTTCTGGAAATAAAGATAGTTTTGAAGATTGGTAAAATAAAATGGCTTGAAAATGTAGACATTTGGCCTACATTAAGGTCAGATACCAGATTTGCTAAATGCTTTAAGGTCAAACTGCTTCTTTAACTTTTAAAAATTGTTCAATTTATATACCTTAAAGCCATTAGAGCCTAGATAAGGCCTGGGAACATGTGGAATTAGCCATACCCTCTAGCTATATAAAGATTATAAAGAAAGGAGATTTTATATAAGAAAGGTTCTTGTATGGTAAATTATTGTTCTAAAGTAAAATGACTGGTTGTTTAAAATGAGGGATTTTAGGACTAGTCAGAAAGTCCAAGAATGTCTCATATGGTCTGTGTAAGTCATGAAAAGATTTGTGAAAGGGAATTTTTGGAAGAAATGTTGTACAATTCAAAGGTTGTTAGAGGTTGTTAGACCTCTAAATGCTTCATAAAATGCCACTATAACTCTTACCATACAAGTTGCCTGCTTAAGTAAGGTAAGACCTGGGGACATGTGGAGTTAGCCATGCCCCTAACTATGCTGGAGAGTCAGCTCTTATCTGCATTTCTTCCTGGTGTGTGCTAAGCTAGGCTCCACACCTAGTATATAATTAAAATCCCTTACTTACCAAGGTTTTCACCAAAAATGAAAGTTGCTAAGAGTTAACATTATAACATGTAATTAAAACTACAATTAAAGAAATTAAAGAAGAAACAATTGTAATTAAAGAAACAATTGTAATTAAAGAAACAATTTTACATGCAAGGTGTGTAAAGAAAGTAAAATGTGTTTTTCGTGAAAGATCATAAGAAGTTACGGAAATGTGGACTTCTTTTTCCTGCCTAAAGTGTTAAATTATTTTTTTATGTAAGAAAAAAAATCTAAAATTTAAACAAGTTGTGGAAGGATTATAAAAATTAATTTTAAGAGACTCTGTGTGTGAACATATTGGCTAAAGTTAAAGGGGTATTATTCAGTTTTTCCATAAATTAAACATTGGAATAAAAACACAACAGGTTTTTCTTAGAGCACTGATTTGCTCTTTCACAAAAAAAGGTAAAGGATTATAAAAGGTTTATAAGAATCTTACCTTATGGTTAAACATTGAGTAAATATGTCTATAAGGTAGACATATATGGTACAATTGCTATTAAATTCTAGTCTCATTAGTTGTTTTTAAGTTTGTTTCTGCAATTTAGACTAACCCTGCTTATTCATGTAAACCAAGCAGTGATCTCTGACTGTTGCTCAGAAGAAACAAGAGGGATGGGCGATGTAAAAATCTGAATCAGTATTCTAATTTGGGCACATTACAATTAGCTAACAACTCCCTATAAACTTAGTTTCAGCAGTTTCTCAGTTCATGAAAAGCCTTCTAATTTAGTTTACTTGGAATAACTTTACTTATTTTGCTTTATTCTTATGGAATATATTGCTGTTGTGCTCTTTGTGTAGGAATACAGAACAAGCTTACTGAATGTTTTCTTAAACTAAACAGTTATTCTTATCAAAACTCAGGAGTCATGAATGGCCCTTGCCATACTGATGCTTTCTGACTGAGCATCTCTCTACCCTGAATGCAAGAGACCCTCTTAGTTAGGCAGGAATATCAACACCCCTATATAGCCTGAAGAAGTTGCAGAAGATGGATCTTTGTCCCTCTGCCACATTTAGGTTTAAGTGTTCTCTTATAAAAGAAAGGACAGAAATGTCAGAGGCATGTGAACCAGAGAGACTCCGTCTTAAGTAAGAGCTGGGTAAAATGAGGCTGAAACCTACTAGGCCGTATTCCCAGATGGTTAAGGCATTCTAAGCCACAGGATGAGATAGGAGGTCAGCACAAAATACAGGTCACAAAGACCTTGCTGATAAAATGGATTGCAGTCAAGGAGCTGGCCAAAACCTACCAAAACCAAAATGGCCATGAGAGTGACCTCTGGTGATCCTCACTGCTACACTCCCACCAGCACCATGACAGTTGACAAATGCCATAGCAATGTCAGGAAGTTACTCTATATTGTCCAAAACAGGGAGGCATGAATAATCCCTCCCTTGTTTAGTGTATCATCAATAAATAACCATAAAAATGGGCAGCCAGTAGCCCTTAGGGCTGCTGTGTCTATGGAGCAGCCATTCTTTTATTCCTTTACTTTCTTAATAAACTTGCTTTTACTTTGCACTGTGGACCCATACTGAATTCTTTATTGTGCAAGATCCAAGAACCCTCTCTTAGGGTCTAGATCAGGAACCCTTTCCTGTAACATTTCCTTGTCTAATAAAATTCCTACTTTTTTCTAACTCTAATTTAAGAGTCTATTGTATTTCTAAGTGATCAGAGCTAATTGGTATGATAGCTGGTTATGCTCAGCTTTTACCCTCTTGATATTCTGTAAATTCTTTTAGGGCAATTGATCATGCTTATTTTTATTATGCTTAGGAGTAACCCATAAGCATTTGCTGAAGAACAAAACTAATAAAATAAAATGTCAAGATGTTGGATGTAGAAGCCGTTCATTTTCAATTTACGTTTAAAGGTAAATGGAATGCTTAAACTTTGATATGATGAGCACATAGTCACTCTTTTAAGTTAATGGTGCTACAACTTTTAGTAATGCAACTAGTTAATTTCCAAATTTCTTTTTAAAATTAAGAAATTATATATTTAAAATCTAATCAATCGCTGTTAGCTGCACCCTTTAACAGTGAAAAGCTGACAGTAGACAAATTATTTATACCCAATTTTAACATAAACCTGTTTATGAGGTTTAATATGGCTATTAAATAAAAAAGGCTAGTTTCTGAGGGTAAAACTCATAAAGGTCTAAGCTTATTGGTTTTACCTAGTTCTCAGTATATGATATAGAGGAAAAATTTTACTAACAAAGAAAGTTTTTAGTTTTAAATGAGAACTACCCAAAGTAGCTAATTTCTGGCAGCATTTTTTTTTTTTAAATCATTTAACTATGAGACATGATGATTACTCAGGCAGACTATAACCACCATCCATTACCTTCCTTTAGTATTTACTGCAAATGGAAAAAGATAATTCTGATAAGCCTGTAAAATGTGATGTATCTTAAAACTCACTAAAGTTTCTTCATAAAAACCCACATTTTATCCCAAAACTCTATAACATTTCTGACTATTTTACTTTATAGAAATCTAAGATTAAGAAAGAGGAAGTATGTTTCCTGAGGTGAAAATTATAGTCTACTGGTTACTTGAAAATCTTTTTCAAATGGATTGGGCCTAATGCCAATATTTAGCTATGAGGTTCCGTTTCAGATTCAAAGTTCCATTGTTATTTCGGTTTAATCCACACTGAATATTTTTAAATATTATGGTCTTAAATTAAAAAATGCATTGCTAAATTGTAAGTAAAAGTCTGGATTGATGAAGTTAATTATTTTAAAATTGTTTGATAAAATTGTTAAAACAAAAATATATCTACCACCATTCTCTGATAAATTCCTTATTCTAACTTTGCAATTAATACAGCTTATTTTCAGATTTAAGACTATTTGTGATACCTTTCTTTAACCAAAGTCCTACATTTATCATTGAACAAAAGGGAAAAAAAGCTTTTAAGCATTTTTTTAACCTCATAGTAAAAATATAAACAAGACATTACTCTTTTCAAGTATTTTTAAACATTCCATTTTGTCCTGTTTGCTAAAATATTCATTGTACTTGAATCTATTTTTCTCTGTATCTAAATACTTCTTCTTTGCTAAACTTTCAAAATATGTTTGGGGCAGACTGAATAATGGTTCCTCAAATGATATCCACATCCTAATCCTTGAGATTTGTGAATATTACCCTATATGGTAAAATATGAGATAAGTATTTTGAGGTGGGACAGTATCTTGGCTTATCCAGGTAGGCTTGAATTCTAGTTACAAGTCCCTTTTCAAGAGGAAGGAAGAAAAATTTGAGTCAGATAAGAGAAGGCAACGTGGGCACCGAAGCAGATTTTGCAGTTATGTGGCCACAAGCCAAGGAATGCTGATTCAAGGGACAAATTCTCTCCTTGAGTCACCAGAGGGAGTATGATTCTGCCAACATCTTGATTTCAGCCCAGTGAAACTTTAGATTTCTGGCCTCCAGAACAGCAGGGGTAAATAAATTTTATGTTTGTGGTAAATTGTTACATCTTCCAAGATAAATTAATACATTTTTATTTAGTAAGCCTTTAACAGCAGGAGAAAATAAGAAGTGGTAGAACTATTCTGCAATTTTATTTTGGATTTTGATAAATATAAACCCCATAAATACTTGGAGTAGATCTTTACACATGTTTATGAGAACCTCATCTGTATTCTGCTGTTCTTAGAAAAAGGATAGTAATAGGCATTGATTAGACTTTGAATTCCCAGGGACAGTCATTTCCCCTTTATGAAAACTCAATTGCGTCATTTCTCCTGAGGAAAACAGTGAATCAGGGATCAGCCTCCTCTCACCTATGTTCTCTGCCCACGATATTTTATAATTCTTTTCTTTTGTTGGGATGCAAAGCTTGAGGAAAGGGTAAGCAAAAGGAACTGAAATTCATTCTATTCCAAAAACCACCTGTATTCTTGCTGAAAACACATTAAGAGTCTAAGCTTAACACATAGGAAGACAAGAGAGGGTACAAAAAATCCCAGAAGGTTCCTGAAAAGCGAGAGGCTTGCAGGAGAAGTCATCTGGGCAAGTGTGTATTTGCTCAGATTTGGGGAAATGTATATAAACCTGGGACAAAAAATAAAGGGAGTACTTTTTCTCCTATTCTTTTTCCCTCCTATGTCAATCCCTACCATCTGAAATCTGGTTTAGATTTTCATTAGGCCCTTTCAACTTCAAGGAAAGAAACAACTGTCAGGTAACCAAAAATGAAAGAGGCTTATGAAACACATACTGGAAGGGCAGAAATTCAGAAAGCTCTTTAAGTAGCTGAACCAAGTCTATACTTCAGTAAATGCTATTTCCACCTCCACTTAAAGCAGCTAGGAATTAACATCACTACTGAGTGTTAGAATTAAAGTTTGCAATTTTTTGATAAGAAGGAGGAAATTTTGCCAATTTTAAAGCTACCGGCTTTAAAACAGGTTTTGATATAAAGGAGCTTTTTCTAGAAATATTTTATGATCCCATCTTCTTGGAATATACCAGTATTTATGGTTGCAGGTGTTCCAAAGCATTTCTGGTTTTGGTTTGCTTGACTTAGTCCTTCAAGTTGGAAGTGATTTCTGCCATTCAAGCAGACTTGAGTCTTCGCAGATATGAGTTCATTTTGGGTTTCATAAAATCAGTTGGTTTTCTGGAATCTCTCTTTTGGTTTTTTTAGTTTGTAACTTATTCTACAAGCTTTTGCTCTTTCTCCTACCTTGTTCTTTAAAATTTTGTTGTTTTGGTATCGTTTAGCATGCTTTCCGGCTTGCTAATTTTGGTTAAATATTTTGCAACCATTTTCACCCAAGTTTGTGTATTGTGCACTAACAAGTTGGAAAATTCCAATATTTATTACTTATTGACCCAGGTACAGGAAATAAGAGGGTGCATTGTGTGTGTGTGTATATACATATGTGCATGTGCATATATATGTATATATGTCTATATATGTGTATATATGTGTGTATATATGTGTATATGTGTGTATAGATACGTGTGTGTGTATATATATAACAAAAGCACTGACTAGTAGTCTTTCTTTTATTAATCGCTGTATACTGATAATCCTAAATAATATCAGTGATAAAACACTTCTTCATGCTGGGGCACATACTCCCACTTCTTCCCCTCCCTTGGTATGCCACTTCCAGACAGTCTTCATTTTCTCAAAACATTGTTATGAATGGTATCTTCAGGAAACATTTTATTATTAATCATTAAGTTTTTATTGAGAAATAATTCTCATATTATGAAATGCACAACTCCTAAATATTCAACTTGATGTGCTCTGACAATTGAACCCTTGCAGCCACCATCCCAATTAAGATACAGAACACATCTGTTACCCAGAAATACCCCTCTAGCTCAGTTTCTGTTAATTCAAGGTCACCTTCACAACCACCCAAAACAAATTATTTCTCATTTATCACCAGGGATTATTTTTGCTTATTTTCAGATATTATTTAAAGGAAATGTATCTGGTAACTTTTGCTCATCGAAATGTTTTAAGTCTTCAGTTTGTTTCTAGTTTTTGATATTTCAATGATTTTATTCCTTTCTGCATGCAGATCCAACACACTCATTGATACTTATTTCTAGTTGTCATTTGGATCTTGTCATTTGGATCATGGTAAACTTAATTGTTTTACTTTGTACATTTGTTATTTTGTACAGATAATTTATTTCACTATTTTATTCATTAAACTAATTTTTAATCAATTTCAAATTTTTACATTAAGTTAAAATCTTTAATTGACTTTTTGGTTACTATATTGATAATCATGTCTTTTAAATGACACTATTTTCTTTGTATTTTGTATTTTATACTTTATTCCTTCATAATCTGGAATTATACAATAAAAATATTGAAGTTCAAACTCTTTACAAATAAATTTTTCTATAAGTAACATTGATATTATCAGTTAATGAGTGTAACATATACTCTAACAGAGGCTTTTAGTTTTCTTTTCTATAGTACTTGTATAATATGCATAAGTCAAACTAAAAATATAAACAAACACACAGACACATACATATTTTGAATCTGAGATATATTTTTGCCTCATATCCACTGCCCTTTTTAGGAGATGAAAAGATTAGGCATTGATGACACTGAATGCAATCTACCTTTGATAATTCATTTATATTTAGTTTAGTTCAATTGTCATTTGTTTGTTTTTGTCTACTTCTGTTCCTTAACTTGTCCCAAATAATTACAATGATATTTTTATTTATAAAGTATTCCTTTTCCAAGCCCCAGGATCAGATTTTTAAAAAAGAACTTAAAGTTTGGTATCTTTTCTGTGCATTTAGTACTGGTAAATATATCAAAGACAAATAAAATTTATGATTTTCAAACTCTTTAGAATGTTTTTAGTTAAAAATATCAAAATATTCATTTGCTTTTTAAAAATTAATACCTTTAAGAAAGGGTTGAGTCTTGTTTAATTGTTATCTTTAAATTATACAGTTATTTTTTATCTATAGGATGCTATTTGTGCTCACCCCAAATAAAAAAGTTATGTGCTAAGTATTTTTTTACTGCAACTAGATGTATTCACCAGTGTTCTCCAGAGAAACAGAACTTGTAGGATATGTAGACATATTAGATAGATCGATGACAGATGATAGACACATAGGTAGAAAGATAGACAGATAATCTATTATTTAAAAATTTGACTCAAGCAGTTATTTTGGCTAACATATCCCAAGACCTGTAGTCAGCAAGCTGGAAAGTCAAGAGAGCCAATCTTGTAGTTCCAGTCCAAAGGCCAGTAGGCTTGATACCCAGGAGGAGCCAACATTTTGGTTGTCCCAATATTTCAGAGTCCAAAGGCAGGAAAAATCGAATGTCCTAGCTCAAAGGCAGTTAGACAGGAGGAATTCCTTCTTACTTGAGGAAGGGTCAGCCTTCTTGTTTTATTTAGGCTTTTAAAGGATTTGAAAAGCCTCACTCATATTAAAGAGACCAATGTTTTACTAAGTCTATCCATTCAAATGTGAATCTCTTTCAGAAACACCCTCACAGACACACTCAGAATAATATTTGACTAAATGTCTGGGCACCCCAGACCCCAGTAAATTGGATGTGTAAAATTGTCCATCAAATAGGTCATGTTAAGTTGCAAAGTTGAAGATTCTCTGTTGTAGAACAACCCAGAGTCCTCAGTATATTAATGTGCAATGATAGTTTGCATAGGAGAAAAGTATTTTTAGTACATCAAAAATATTTTCATAATGTGTGTTTTTTTTTTTTAGAAACAATGTGTTCAGTAACTGTACTGCAATGAACAGTTTTGAATATACTTTTTTAAATTGCAGAATGATGATCAGGTTTTGTTAAAAATACTATTAGTAATAAATTATCTCTTCTTGGTGTTAAATTTTCAGAAAATTATTATCTGTACTTACAGGAAATTATGAGCTTTAATCTTTCATGTAGTTTTCCTTTACCGTGTTTATCCAAATACATCCATATTTCTTCCTGATTCAAATAAAGCTTATTTACTTATCTTGTAAACAAAATGGAAATGGAAATAATATAGGCCAGACTTCTACCCAACTAATGATTCATATATTTACACAGACTTATCACTGGGGCATATTTGTTGGAGACAAAATATGAAGGTTTAATACAATCCAACTTTTTTTTTCTTCTTTTGAGACAGAGTCTCACTCTGTTGTCCAGGCTGGAGTGCAATGGCATGATCTCGGCTCACTGCAACCTCCGTCTCCAGGGTTCAAGCAATTCTCCTTCCTCAGCCTCTCAAGTAGCTGAGACTGCAGGTGCCCAACCACCATGCCCAGCTAAGTTTCTATATTTTTAGTAGAAATGGGGTTTCACCATGTTGTCCAGGCTGGTCTGGAACTCCTGACCTCAGGTGATCCACCTGCCTCAGCCTCCCAAAGTGCTGGGATTACAGGCATGAGCCACCATGCCCAAGCCATCTATTTGTTTTATAGCAATTATTGTTTTTATCTTGTGGCTACTTTAATAGATAATTGTTACATACTGTGTAAGCATTAAATCCATTATTTTCTATTTGTAAAGATAACTGAAACAACTGGTTTAACTTTTTAGTAATGAGGTTGTTTCAGCATGTTGTATTGACAGTTTGTGGTCAAGTGTTCAGTAAGGTGATTGTGTCACTATTTAAAACCTTAAATTAAATATATTTTTGACATTGTAAAATAAATCAAAGCTTTCTCTTTTTATTTAATTACCAAGAGTATCTGTGGTGAGGATCCATATGCTAAACTAAGATACATAAAACAAAGACATCCTTATATTTAATATTTTGACTTGCCAGGCAAGCTGTCATTTCTACGTTTATTAAAATACCATCTCTATTCTCTGATTAAAATGGCTAGTCTTCAGAGGAATGTTTTCAAATTTGTAATGATTCTTTATGTATAATTCCATACTTTCATATATAATTATTTCTAAAAGAAGTATAGAATTCCAATCTACATTTTCATTTTGTTTTCTTTTCACTACTCTTCTAGATATGTTTGATACGGTTTGTCTGTGTCCCCACCTAAATCTCATATCAGATTGTAATCTCCACATTTTGGGGGAGGGACCAGGTGGGAGGTGATAGGCAGTTTCCCCATGCTATTCTCTTGACAGTGAGGGAGTTCTCACAAGATCTGATGGTTTGCCTTGTGCTCACTCTCTCTCTCTCTTACCTGCTGCCATGTATGATGTGCCCACTCCCTCTTTCGCCATGATTTTAAGTTTCCTGATCCCTCCCCAACCATGCAGGACTATGAGTCAACTAAATCTGTTTACTTTATAGATTACCCAGGCTCAGGAAGTTCTTTATGGAGTGAGAGAATTGACTAATACAGGAAAACTGGTACTGGTAGAGTTGGGTACTGCTGTAAAGATAACCTGAAAGTGTGGAAGTGACTTTCAAACTGAGTAATGAGCAGAGGCTGGAACAAGTTGTGGGGCTCAGAAGAAGATAGGGAGATGTGGAGGAGTTTGGAATTCCTAGAGACTTGTTGAATGACTTTGACCAAAACTCTGATAGTGATATAGACAATGAAGTCCAGTCTGAGGTGGTCTCAGATGGAGATAAGGAGCTTGTTGGTAACAGGACTAAAGGTCACTCTTATCTATGCTTTAGCAAAGGGACTAGTGGCATTTTGCCTCTGCCCTAGATATGTGTGGAACTTGGAATGTTGAACTTGAGAAAGATGATTTAGGGTATCTGGTGGAAGAATTCCTAAGCAGCAAAGCATTAAAGAGGTATCCTGGATTATTCTGAAAGTGTTCAGTTTTATGTGTTCACAAAGAGATGGTTTGAAACTGGAACTTATGCTTAGAAGGGAAGCAGAGCAAAAATGTTTGAAAAATTTGCAGCCTGAATATGTGGTAAAAAAGAAAAAACCATTTTCTGGGAAGGAATTCAATGTGGCTGCAGAAATTTGCATAAGTAACTAGTAGCTGAATGTTAATAGCTGAAACAATGGGGAAAGTATGTTTAGGGCATATCAGAGATCTTTGAGACAGCCCCTCCCATCAGAGGCATGAAGGCTTAGGAGGGAAAATGGTTTCACAGGCCAAGCCCAAGGCCCTAATGCTCTGTGCAGGCTCAGGAATTGGTGCCCTGTGTCCCAGCCATTTCAGCTCCAGCCTTGGCTAATAGGGCCAAGATACAGTCCGAGACATTGCGTCAGAGGATGCAAGCCCCAAACCTTGGTAGCTTCTATGTGGTGTTGGGCCTGTGGGTGCATAGGAGTCAGGAATTAAGGTTTGAGAACCTCTGCCTAGGTCTCAGGGGATGTATAAAAATGCCTGGATATCCAGGCAGAAGTCTGCCACAGGGACAGAGCCCTCATGGAGAACTTTGCTAGGGCAATGCAGAGGAAAAGTGTGGGTTTGGAGCCTTCACACAGAGTCCCCTTTCTCACCACTCCATTAGGCAGTGGGGCACTACCTAGTGGAACTGTGAGAAGAGGGCCACCATCCTCCAATCCCCAGAATGTAGATCCACCAACAGCTTTCACTGTGTGCCTGAAAAAGCCTCAGGCACTCAATGCCAGCCCATGATTGTGGCAGTAGGGCCTGAATCCTTCAAAGCCATAGGGACGGAGCTGCTCAAGGCCTTGGGAGCCCACTCTTTGCATCAGCATGCACTGGATGTGAGACATAGAGTTAAATAAGATTATTTTGGTGATTTAAGGTTTAATGACTACCCTGCTGGATTTTGGACTTGCATGGCACTTGTAGCCTCTTTGTTTTGACAAATTTCTCCCATTTGGAATGGGAATATTTATCTAATACCTGTACCCCTATTGTATTTTGGAAGTAACTAAAGTAACTAATTTGCTTTTGATTTTACAGACTCCTAGGTGGAAGGGACTTGCCTTGTCTCAGATGAGACTTTGGACTTTTGGGTAAATGTTAGAATGAGTTAAGACTTTGAGGGACTGTTGGGAAGGCATGATTGTATTTTGAAATGTGAGAATATGAGATGTGGGAAGTGCTGGGAATGGAATGATATGGCTTGGCTGTGTCCCCACCCAAATCTCATCTGAAATTTTAGTCCAAATTGTATTCCCCATGTGTCAGGGGAGGAACTTGGTGGGAGGTGATTGAATCATGGGGTGGTTTCCCTCATGCTGTTCTCATGATAGTGAGAGAGTTCTCATGAGATCTCTTAGTTTAAAAGGGGAAAATTGCCCTGCACTCATTCTTTCACCTGCCACCATATAAGATGTGACTTCTTCCCCTTCTGCCATGATTATAAGTTTCCTGAGACCTCCCCAGCCAAGCAGAACTAAGTCCGTTAAACTTCTTTTCTTTATAAATTACCCCCACTCTTGGGCAGTTCTTAATAGCAGTGTAAAAACAGACTAATACAACATTCATTAGCATATTTAACTAGTCTCTTAGCTATCCCTTTCATTATGTTCATTTCAGCTGATGGGCGCATTTGCATAGGTTGAACAATGCAGAGGAAGGCGTTGAATGAGACAATTTATCAGTGTCTTTACTTAAAACCCTGGGGGAGAAGAACAAAGAAAGTACTCCAAAATACCAGAAGAGCTGGGGAAAGAGTAGAAATCAAGAGAGGAAAATAAGCTGAAGTGATCACTGGTGTCAAATGTTGCAGTTTGTCTCATAATTACAGTTACTGTGTTCAATGTTCATTTTCTCAGCAGGGTAATTTTTGAAGGATGTACTTTAACTTCTTCACTCTTTTGCTTACATTTCACCCATGCTGGCCTCTATTATTAATAAGATTATACAAATTTGAAGAATGTTGTAGATGGAGAAGGCCTTAGAAATCATTTACTTCAATCACTTAATTTTTCATAGATAAAAAGATGAAAGCCAAGTAGTTTGCCTCAAATTCCCAGCTAGCAGAACAGTGACAGACTCAATATTTTGGCCTCCTCATCAAAAGCTCTCTATTGCTCTAGAGCCTCATTCTCATTTCCTCTTTTCTTCTGTGTTTGTTCCCCACCCCCTTTCCTAAGGAGATAGTCAAAGGAATATGTTTCTTGATGATGAACAGAGCAGGATGCTTTTTGTAAGCAAATGATTAGGGAAGTGAATCACTAGTCATTGCAACTTTTTTTTTTTTTTAAAGGAAAAGTAGGCTTTTGGGTGTGTTGAGATGACACTTAACATTTCCTTGAAACAATGTGTGCTTTTGTGTAGTCAGGTTTATTATAGTCATAAATCATGAGGACTAGTAAGGAAGGAAGATTCCATTTCCTTAGCTTTATTTTGTTCCCTCAAGGAGGGACTATAATGCAAAGGCCTTTATATCTCACTACTGCTAATAAAGGAAAGGCCAGATGATGTATTTTCTTTGCTATCTCCTACTCAGAGTTATATAGCATTTATCTCAGCCTTAGCTTTAATAGATAATATTTGTTCGCTTCATTACATTACATACGAGCAGAAAGGATGCAATCCTGAATCGTTTGGGTAGAAATCTTAAAAGCTATGTATTTGCTAAGAATGAAATTATTCATGTCTCTTTGAAACCTGAGGATTACAGGCATCAGACCAATGATTCAACAATAAGTTAAACAATCATAATAGCTATAACTAATTGCCTATTTATCTATCATTTCTTACTTTGTACCATGCACAGTTCTATAAACTCCTATTATTGTAATCTTCATTTAAATAAGAAAACTGAAGCACTGACAAGTTAAGTAACTTTTACAAAGCCACACAGTGAAATTCACTGTTAAATCAACAAATTATATATGAGTTCATTCAATTTCCCTTCATTTAATTTAAACTACTAAAAAGAAATGTTAGCATGCATAATAATTTCATGTAATTTTCAATACAAAACATTGATTACAGTGGCTTAATGAAAATTTGTAATATTAAAGACCTATGAGAAGCTTTTTAACACTTCTATCGTATTTAATTCAAATTTTTATTAAAACTATACCACTATAAATATATCCTAAATAATAAATCAATAGGCAATATTATATATAGGTTCTAAGATATTCATTATAGCATTATTTGCAATAGAAAATATTTGAATCATAAATGTTCATCCTTAGAGAACTATTTAAATGGAGTATGACATGTCTATATGTGCCATAAGTAGAATATTATATAACCCTTTAGATGGTATTTTGAGAAAATGTTAATATCATAAGGTAATGGACATGATACAATATTGAGTAAAACAGTGATATTGAGTAACTATTGAATAAAATAAATTTTACATGCAATATAAACTGCATTGTGCAGACACATACACATCCAGAGAAAAGCAATGGAAAGAAATATACCAAAGAAGTTTTTTTTTTTTTTTTTTTTTTGAGACAGAGTCTGGCTCTGTCGCCCAGGCTGGAGTGCAGTGGCCAGATCTCAGCTCACTGCAAGCTCCACCTGCCGAGCTTACACCATTCTCAGCCTCCGGAGTAGCTAGGACTACAGGCGCCCACCATGTCGCCCGGCTAGTTTTTTGTATTTTTTTTAGTAGAGACGGGGTTTCAACGTGTTAGCCACGATGGTCTCAATCTCCTGACCTCGTGATCTGCCCATCTCGGCCTCCCAAAGTGCTGGGATTACAGGCTTGAGCCACCGCGCCCAGCCTTCACCAAAGAAGTTTTGAGTGGTTATCACTAATGAGTAAATGGAACATTTTTGAGTATAGCTTTATAATTTTATCTTCTAATTTTATGTGTACATAAACGATGAAATTTGCTTAAAATATTATTTATTCTTTGGCTTATTCTTAATAGAGTTGTTATTTCTGAATAAACTAAAGTAGTAGGTGTAAAAATGCTTCGTGAGAAATGTGTTGATCTTATAAAATTTATCTGACTTCTAGTTCCTATATGAAAAGTTTTCCTTAGAAAATAATATTTATAATTTCCAGGTTCAATATTTAAATAAAATTGCTCTATAATTATGAACTAAAAAGTGTAAAAGTTAAAAATTTGATTAAAGAAATTCTGTGAAATTTATGAAAATGTTATAGTTCTTTCTTTGATATAGAATATTTAAAATTTAGAAATATATAGACATCCTATGAAATGTAATTGATTATAAAACTCATATAATCTAAACATTTTTCTTTTTTGAGATGGAGTCTCACTTTGTTGCCCAGGTTGGAGAGAAGTGGTGTGATCTCAGCTTACAGCAACCTCCACCTTCCAGGTTCAAGCGATTCTTCTGCCTCAGCCTCCGAGTAGCTGGGATTACAGACACCCACCGCCATGCCTGGCTAATTTTTAAAATATTTTTAGTAGAGGCGGGGTTTCACCGTGTTGGCCCAGCTGATTTCGAACTCCTGACCTCAAGTAATCCTCTGTCTCCCAATGTGTTAAAATTAGAGGCGTGAGTCACTGCGCCCGGCCCTTTCTCTACTTTTGGAACAAAATTCAAGTCATATGAAAGCAAAGTTCTGTAGGCAATTTAAGCTTTGTCAGTCATGTGTCAGGGAATTACCAAGAGTAGTTGCTCATTCACTTTCATCTATTAAACTGTCTGAAGCTGTCTTTCTTTTACAATGAGATTAGTGATATGAATGATACTTCTGAAGAAAGTCAACATACATAGTTATTCAGGTAATGTGTAATACATTTTATATAATGATGGCTATTCTATTTTAAAAAGATTTTCTGCAGTTTAAAAAAAGCTTCATTATATAACTTATAACAAATGCATACTATTTTCCAGATAATAATATTAAAGTGAACATTCATTTCCTGGAACATTCTAGCTAGCTAAAATTTTCCTAAACTTGCATAGAGAATATAACTTACAAATGTAACCCCACCAGAAAATATTTCCCAACTTATTTCTCCTTTTTTGCCAGCATTCCTGGTAAAACTGGTCAGACATACCAGAATCTAGAGATTTGAAAAGGTTGCTAACCGGCTCAGCCAGATATCATAGCCAAGGTTTCCACAATTTATTTTAGGTTAATTTTAAATATGGGTTAAATATATTTTGCATGGTAAAGATTTCTGAGCTAGCTTGCTTTGTTCGTATCCTCTTTTTCCATTTCACTGCAGTCGTTCACCCACTAACTAAAACCGTAATTATCATTTGTTATATTAATGCCTACACTAAGGAGGTGAACACGTTAGTTTGACTCTGCAGGAGAAGGAAACATCTTCTTTCCATACGTCTGCATTAGCTACTGGGAGTCATAAAGGGTAATTTACTAATGTTTTGATGATTTAACACTAAGTTCACTTCAGATAGTCAAAAAGTTAATTGGCATTTAATTAAAGATCTGAATAAAATCATCCTGTTAGTTTGTGCCCAAATCATGTGTATGGGGTCCAAGATTCCTATTTAAGTTGTTGTAATATCTTCTCCACATATCAATTAGTTGTCTAAAAGGTCTGTTTACTATCTTGGTTATCCAAAATAATGTGGCTCCTTTAAGGAGCAAAAGCTATTTACTCTTTGTAAACTTAGTGCATATCTCAGAGGTCATGCCATTGATCAGTAAATATATGTTAAATAAATACAAATAAGTACGTGAGAGAATTATTTGCCTAATGGGCACTGAACTGATTAGATGTATTTAACTTTTGTGGGCATTTTACAAATTATAGCCTAAAATTGTAATTATTGACTATTGGAAATAATGGGAATACACTTAAATCTGCAATATTATGAAATATATTTTGGGTGGTTCTGCCTTGCCCAAGCCAAGTCCCAACAGAGACCTTTTGTGATACTCTTTTGATGTAATCCCATACTTGGGATTTGAGGTCAGCATTAATGTAAATCAAGTGAAATCTAGTAAAGAAAAATTAAAATGCTCCAATGCATTCTATATAAAATGATGAAAAATGTGGAAACTCAGGAAAAATTCAGACAGAAATATTTTATTTCAATGTAATGAATATTGATGTGAACCCTGCTGTGTGGACTTTCTGTTGAAAATGATATTAATTATATAACACAGCTTCCTATATATTAGTAACAAATAGGTTTTCTTAAAGGTGATAATTATGAAGCATAAAGTCACGAAATATCATGCAGGTTAGCCCAAAATAGGAGTGGTGAGTCAGGTTACATTTTTTTCTGCATCTTTACAAAGAAAACAAAGAATAATGTTGAGGCAGTTATCCAGACTACTTAAAAAAAAAAAAAAGAAAAAGATAAAAAGAAAAACCTTCTGGTCATAGAAATGTGGATTTGGAATTATTTATTTTTGAACCAGGTTTATTTATTAACAGCCTGTGTAACCTATACAAACAATGTAAGTGTTTGGTCTTCTCGCACTCTTAATTCTTACAGACTTAAATGATAAATACTAAAGTTGAATTCTGATTTTTGCATAGTCAGAGGATAATCAAATGTACCGATGAGGCACTCTAACTTCTTATTTTGTTTATTACTCTAATTTTGCAATGAACGCTCATTAAGCATCAACTATATGTAAGAGGCAGAGTAACGTGTATATATATATATATATATATGTATATATATATATTTTTTTTTGCTGAAAAAAAACATCAGCCTCATTACTAAAGGCTTAATCTTGAACTTTGCTACATTTTATAATTATTTTGTGGACATAACTTAAATCCCTTTGATTTTTGCAGGAAAAATATGGGTCATGAAACACATTAAGTAAAGGAAAAGAAGATATGCATATACCATACAAGTATAGAAACATAAAACTGACCAAATGGAATAAAATCCACCAAGACTAGGCAGTGATTGGAAATAGACTGTGGAAATTCAATAATTGCTGGCCCTAGTGCTGTATTCACACAGGAATAATTTGTATCACTCTTGCACTGTTCCTAAATACTTACATGATTTTGAGAATATTATCTAAATGCTCTGTTCTTCAGTTAGTTTCCTTGTAATTGATAAGTGGATATTCATAATCATCTCATTTGGTTCTGATATAGAATTGATAAAAATAAAACCTTTTTCAAATTATTGATACAAATTACACACTTATTTAATGTTTATTTCCTTTCATTTGCATCTTACAAGAGTCTTGGGATTTTAAAAAAAATGACATTTGAACTCACAAGCTAGTGCCTTTTGATTAGTCTCATATGAATGTTCAACTCAGTCATTACCCTCTTTTGAAATTTGTTTTTAATGTCTATTTTTTAGCAAAAGCCATCTAATTCCAAAATTAAGAGCTGAAAGAAAATCTAATTATATTTAACTCTGCCATTTTACTAGGTGAGGAAAAGAACAAGAGGGTTTAAGTGACTTGACCAACATCACTAAACTAGTTAGTACCAGAGCCAGGACTTTAACTCAGCTCTTCTGAATTCACATGCATACCTTTTACACTATAGGATATGGTCACTTTACTGACAAAACTGCTGTTTAAAGTAGGATATTTGGATGGTTCTGTTCTTACTAACTCTTCCATGTGTCAATGAATCAACATATTAGTCCTACTGACCATTTGACTAAATTTCAGCAAAGAGAAACAAATGTAATAAAATGTCTAGATTTTCTCAAAAAGAAAAATATTTCTGAGAGAGGTTATAAACTTCACTTCTTAATTAGTACTTTCTGTGAGAGTGGAGTTAGGGTTCTAACTTTCTGACTACATCTTTCAGGAGAGAAAAATTATGTAATATATACAAAGATGTCATTTATGATTACATACCATTGAAAACATTATTTGTTACATTCAGAGGGCATATATCTTCTACGTGAGGACTGAGGGTATTTCACATTTTATGATAAACATGCCCAGATTTAAAGGGCAAACAAAGCAGCCAAATTCCTTTTTAAAAAGCTTTTACTGTTTAACCTTGAGAGAAAATTAATTTCTGTGCATTTACTACAATTAAACTTATGAAGTGGGAAACATTTTTAAACATCCTTGTTTTACTCAAAATACGGGCACATGTGAAAAACAGTTCTCTTTGCCCAGTCCCTTAAATCCTTGCTTCAAGTTTCCAAACCTTGATTTGACTCTTTAGTCATCTGATCCAACACATTCCACAATAGTCTCCAAACTTGTATGACAGTCAAGACTGCATGAACATGCTGATTTCTCTTCAGAACGTTATTTCTCTTTCCTTTAAATGGAATGATAGACATAGATAAAAGTGATAGTGAGAAAGATACATAGATTAGATAGAAACGTTATTGTGTCTTTTCCTCCATATCAGAGTATAGCTTTTATAGAAAAATAAATAAAATAACCTATTAAACAAAAAACAAGCAAAATATTGAATAGTCATCTGAATATATAGGTCAAATAATATAATTCTAGCACCTTTATTTAGCTACATAACAGGGTTTACCAACACTAAGAGTCTGCACCTGTTCGTTCTCTGCATACATGGGTATGATATCTGCATCCTATTCCCTAAAAATCCTAGTGAAGCTTTTTCATAGGAAAATTTTCATTATATTTGATAGCACTGAGATGGCAAGCATCTTTATGTGATGCCAAGGGCAAAGACCATTCTCTGTATTCTCAGTAAAATGCCTCAGGCTTAACCCCTTGGCTCTTGCCTATGACCAATCCCAATAAGCTCAGATTTCATCTTGGTTTTCACGCACCGTGTACTGATACCAACTCATGAGATTAGTTGTGTAATTGTTATTTCTACCTCTCATCCTCTGTTCTTTCAGTACTGAGGTCCTGCTCTATGTGTTTAGATTGAGTGTCATTTTAGACCCAGAAATTATTGCCTGGATCTCAACTCCTGATCTTGGTTTGAGTGTTGCCCTTTCTTTTGGCCTGCAGATCAGTTTCATTTCCTGAATTGTTAAATTTGTGTGTGTGGTGTTGAAAGATTGAATATACAAATAACAATGGCCAAGACACATATAAAAATAATAGAAGTTTAACCCACAACCTGTAGCAACCTACCCAGGAAAATAATACTCTTACCTATAATAAACAATTCAGAAACCAGCATGGTGTAAGAAAGACTTGCAGGAAGCCAAATTGCTGCCTTTATTGACAATATTGACAATGAAGAAAGCTAACGACAACTTCTGTAACAATTGACTCCAAATGGCCAGATCTTGATTAATAGCTGACAACTTTCCTAATTTTTGTCCTTGGTTTTAACTTAGAAACAATCACATAGGATGTTCTGCTTCCAGTTAGTCAGCATCCAGCTTCTCCACGCCAACAACCTCTAATCAGGGCATATCTGAAGCCTCTGTTTCGTTTCCCATTATACAGCCTATACTTCTCTCTCTGCCTTTCAGTCTTTGCGAAATGCTATTGATGGTGGCTGACTCTCTTGCTACAGCAGTCTCACAATAGGCATTGCTTTTCTCATTTGTTTGGCCCTTATTTCCACATTTTGTGTGTGCTTTGTGCAGATGCATGAGTTATGCAAGGAACACCAGACACACACATACACACGTACATATGTGTTAAGATAGGAGATTGACTTTTGTGGGAATGAAAGCTTAGTTTCCTGCTTAGAGTTGAGAATACAGAGACATTCAAATTTTATTTTTCTCCTTTTCACTTGTGACCAAAATGGACACAGAAGGTAGCTATACGTTTTACTTATGAAATGTGTGGATATAACACACCCAGTTACAGGTAACCATGATAATTAGGGCAGAATGATAAGAGGTGTACCTTCCAATGACCCATCTTGAGGACTCTTGACCAACTATAATTGCTGAGTCACTTAATGTAGACACCACAACCGTTGTAATGAGGGTGCCATAACTACTTTCAAACTATTGAGTGTGACGCCTATAAACCCCTCACTGCTTTTCTGTTTAGTGATCGTGGCTAATTGACTAGGATGAAGCTTCTTTACTTGGTTTAATCATGCGACAAACATTTATCAAGCATGTTCATAACGACTAGAAACTGTGGGTGAGTTAAACATATAACACTTTTGACATGTGCCCTCCAGAAATTTTTATTCTGATTTTCATTTGATATCCACATATGAAATATTAAGTAACAGAATAAGGCAATTATATGCCAGATGTCACAGGAAGTATATGATTAAGCCTCCAATTAAGACAAAACGGTGGTTAGGTTTCTTAATTGCTACAAAAGTATATCAACATCTCAATATCTCTCGGATGGGCGCAGTGGCTCATGCTTGTAATCCCAGCACTTTGGGAGGCCAAGGCAGGCGGATCACTTGAAGTCAAGAGTTCATAACCAACCTGGCCAACAGGGTGAAGCCCTGTCTCTACTAAAAACACAAAAATTAGCCTGGTGTGTTGACACACGCCTGTAATTCCAGATACTCAGGAGGCTGAGGCAGGAGAATCACTTGAACCCTGGAGGTGGAGGTTGCAGTGAGATGAGATTGTGCCACTGCACTCCAGCCTGGGTGACACAAGACTCCGTCTCAAACAAACAAAAAATTTTCATTTGCTCCTAGTAAGTCCAAGTGTAAGCTCACCAAGGCCTTGTCATAGAATGCACTCATCTGCTCTTATCAGACATATAGCTAAAAGAAATTTTATTTACAGGACATATTGGAAATACATGGTTAATCCATTTTGTGTTAGTTATTTCTATGGTCTATACTTTTTCAAGCCAGTCCACTGTGATAACGTATGCTTGGCCTGCTCAAAGAACCATGTTCCCTGATTTGCAGATGAATATTAAGGTATATTTGTTTATTCAAGAGGGCTATAAGGAGTAACCACACAAAACCATTATATTAGCTACAGGATATTATTCAGTAATCTGTTCATGATATTTCTTAGTTTCTCCTTCATAAAATTCTACAGAAGAAAATTATTTCAGAGACTGATATTATACAAATTTTTCTTTTGCTGAGTATCAAGTGAGTTTCTTATTTTCCAATAATAATATAACTGACACTATCTCCTCCCTCTAATTATTGCTGTCAAGAAGTTAGGTGCAAACTTTGAACATTTAATTAGTAAACATACTAATTCATATGTTATAGGAAATGAAGTTTGGTAAAGGAAAAAGGAAGGTATAAGAAACGAAGTGAGAGAAAGGAAGAAGGAGAGTAACCTTTTGGCTCCTGATGCTCACCTTTGACCTTTAGTATTCCAAATATATTTTGGAAATGATGCTTTGCCTCTATATATGCTTTCTTTTTTGATAGTTAAAATTTTAAGCATTCAACTTTAGTTCAGTGTATTACTTCCTCAGATGGAAATTATTCAATTTGCCTTCTCTTACCTAATGTACACACAAAATAATTATAAAAATCCACTTCCTGGGCATAAGCGTTCAAGATCTGAGGCTGTTTCTACTTAATATTGGCATAAAAATATGTGAAAGATTGAGCATATAGGTTGATAATTATCAATGCTTCCAGCTAGGACTGATCAATATGACATATGAGGAATAATCATTGGACTTGTGAGGAGTATTAAATAGTTACTGGTTAGCTTCCTCTTTTATCCAGCAGCATCTAAGTGATTTATATATCACAAAAACTTTTATACTTTCTTTAGTAAACATGTTTCATTTTCATATTTTAACAGAGTTCTGCTCTAAGGATAGGATAGGAAACAGATTTTACTGAGTGCCAATCGTGGTCGAGTCTTGCGTAGAAACATTTTTTATTCAACTTAATGAGGTAATAAATATTTTCATTTTAAAGAAAGGAAAAGTATGATGAAAACATTTTCTCAAATCACACAGTAAGTGAAAGAGACAAGATTCAAACACAAGTTTATGTAATTTAACAAATCCATGCTCTTTCCTGACATGTCCTGCCTCTCTCTTATTGAATATTTTTATGACAGTCTATCACTTTAGTGTATGCTTAAGATGCTTCTTCACCTATTGACTCATTATTTTTGAGAAAAAATGACTGTCCCTCCACTTATTAATTCCTTCTTTTCATAAGGAACTTTTGGGTGTATTATGTTTTATATACTGTGACAGATGCTTGGAATACAAAATGAACAAGCTTGTTTCATCATGGCGATATTAGTAACAGCAGTTGGCCTAATTCTGACTTCAGTGATTCCATTTCCACATGCTTAAATCTTTCTTCTTAGGAAGAGAAGTGATTAAACATGACAATTTCATTTTCACATTTTGCAGCTAAGCTGCTATTGTGCACCCTCTTAGAGATGTATCTACTTCAGAGAAGATGAACTGATGTGAACACTTAGATGTTCAAATATTAAACAAGGATTTACAAGGTACTTCAGGATTAAATATGCAGAGTTGGAACTCCCTCGGGTTCTCAGAAATTTGTTGGTTTAAAGAAACAGTGCCATCAGATAGACAACTTTATTAAAGAAAAGGTAAAATTCTACATGCATTCTCCTTCCAGAGATTATTGAAATATAAATTTATTCGTGACTGTACTGTAGATATTTAAGTAAGTTCATCAGTCTATGATTAACATTTAGCTGAATCTTTTACTGATGCCACATGTACTTTATGACTTAAAAGAGACAACAACAATCATTTCATACATTGTTCTTGGCTACCCTTCTGCTCTTCTCACACTGGCAATTATACAGGACACACAAGTGTAGCTCTAGATCATAGGCACAAATCACCAGATGACGAAAGTTACAGCACTAGTAGATGGATAGCTGCATGGAGCAGCAGCATTGTTGAATATATTTACTTACTGTGAAGGTCACAATAGGTATCTGTCAGGAAAAAAAAAAATGTATATTTAAGCTGAACTGTGATCAGCCTTGAATATATAAATCAAAAAATTATCAAATAGTTTTTGTTAAAATTCAAGGCAAAAAGGAGATAATATAATGTGCTCTTTTGAGGAAGGTTAGTAAATAATTGAAAAAAATAATGTTTTCTACCACAGATATGCAGGTGAAGGCAGTGAACCACAGACCCATTTTGCCACATTTAAAACATTGCTTGACTGCAAATTTAAAAAATACAATGCTATGCTTTTATCTTTAAGAGTCTGAGGATATGCAGACTCTTACTCTGAATCCTACTTTTATTTATCTAATCCTCCTTTTAGTTAGAAAGAAGAAATAAACGAGAAAACTGCACGGGAACTATATATTTATTCAACCAGTCACTGACAAAATCTGTACTAGAAAGTGATCTCTGCTCTGATTTCAGTGTTGTCACTGTAGGAAAGTAGAGGCATGGCCGTAGATAATTACTTAAATATGCTTCAAATAGATAGGTGTTCTCCTAGGAAAATCTGGCCAATTGCTCACTCAAATAATTTCATTGCATATACTCATTGTGCTGATAATTTACATACAGAGTAATATTTTTGTCCATTTTAAGTGATTCTATTAAGTCAACTGCAGGTTGCTAAATTACAATGTGTAATTTTGTAACAAAAGTCATTTTCTTTCTTGGTTCGTATGCATATGGTACAATTAGATTCAGTGAAATAATTCCAAGGTATTCTAGATATTAAAGTTTGCAATTTTATACCAAGTATTTTTTCTTATTGTTCTTATACCTGCTTTCTAACCAATGATGTGCAATATTGGGTAATATATTACAGTTCAACTCAAGCTTTCATAATCTTCCTTACATTTTAAAAAAAATTACGAGTTTTCATATTGATTAGAACAAAGCTAGAAAATTATCCTTAACCAGTGTAATCTATCCAATTCTCCCCCTCAATCACCATAACATGATGTACCAATACATCTCCTGATAGTTGATTATGTTGATTGTCGATCCAAAACAAATTGAAACTTACTTATAACCAGGCTGAGGAAGGCTGTTTTATAAAAAACAAGCTAGAAAAATAATTTTAAAAATTATTTTTCTCAAAATAACATACTATTATTAAATATTCTATACATTTTATTGTCAAAGTTAAACAATACAAGTCAAGAAGTTCAAATCATCCCAAAACAAGACCCAGAGAAAATCACTGCAACATAGTTGATCCCTGCCCTTACAGAAAACACAATTCCTGAAATTTATCTATATCTATTGTATTTCTATCAATAGTCATAGATATCTTTCTCGTTAATGAGGTACTCATTTTTCTGTTGTTTCCCTGCTCACTAGGAGCCTGACTCTCTAGTCTTCCTTTGTCTCCAATACTACACTAACTTCTCCAGTCACTAGTAACTTATTCCTACATTTTAAAATAACTACAAGAGTATAATTGTAACACAAAGGATAAATACATGAGGGAATGGGTACCCCATTTTCTATGTGATTATTACACATTGCATGCTTTATCAAAACATCTCATGTACCCAATAAATATATATACCTACTCTGTATTCACAAAAATTAAAAATTTCAAAAAATTATCTCTGCATTGAAATCCTACAGAGACACCCCTGCATCACCCCTATTTTCATGTCAACATCAATCAGTGGCTTTTTAATCATTTATAATAGGTCAACTTTAATCTTAATTTTTTAAGTATCCTATGTTTTCTATTTTAAATTAATTTTTTATGTATGCTATTTATTTTTTCTTAGGTCTTATTGATCTTCCTCACAAGGCAGTAAGCTTGGTAAGGGCAAGGAGCACTCACACTCTGTCATTGCACTGTCTATTGTCATTTTTAAAGGCTGCATGGTATTTATGTATGTGTGTGGATGTCTGTGTGTATATAATTTCTAAAAAAAAAAAAAAAAAATCCTAACAAAGACTTTTCCTTCCATAAAGATGGGTTGAGCATACTTTTCTCAATTTCCACCACTAAGCATAGCTATATTACATATTAATATTTAGTATCAAATACATTATGTATTATTACATATTAAACATTTTTAAGAAAACTTGAAAGTGGGAGAAAAGTCAAAAGTCAATCAAAAGTCAAACAGGCTAGGAACTTCAGAATTCAAATCATAACACAGTGGTCAGTTTCTTGAGTTTTCTTGGTCTCACATATCCTATATTTGCCACTGGAGAAGCCAGTAACCCAGATAAAGCAATAGTGTAAAACTCTGAAAATTAACTAAAAGCTTATAGCAACCTAGACAGTGTTTATTCAATAAAAGCTGCCAAATATCAAAGAGCAGCAACATTTGTGTAATTTTAACTGATCCTAGTTCCATCTCCGGTTCCACAGTTTATTGGTAACCTTGAAAAATAACAGCCTACCTTCCTCATATAGGTAGTGGAGAGAGCAGAATGAACTTAGTTCTATCTGGTGACTTCTAGAAGGCCCACTCAGAAGGCTTGCGTTTACCTCACATAACTCAGAACTCACCTAATAAAGCTGCTGCCTGAGGGAATTTGTCAAAAATACTTAAATGCTAATGTTTCAGTTGCTATTACATCAGGTAATGAAGAACACTGGAACAAAACAATGGATTAATCAAAAATATTAGGAGGAAAATCTATGGGCGAGATGGTTTAGTAAATAAAAGCTCTTAAAGTTCTGGCATATTTCTGGGAGCCTAGAATGTCAATTAGAATGCTTGAGGTTCTGTCCTTCCTGCGTGGTCAAGAAAGAACTGGGAAAGCCCTACATGTCACCTTTGGCAGACCTTGAGGATTTGTGCAACCAGGAGCTGAAGGCTAAGGCAAAGTTGTAAATTGCCTAGCTGAGTGTTGAGGGTGTAATTCAGCACTCACACAGACACAGACACAGGCACACACACACACAGCCTATAGAAAAAGATAGGGTTATTTTGGGTCTAGGCATTTAAGAAAATCTTTGCCTATTTTCATTGGCTGACCATTAGATAATTAAACATTGGCTTTGGTGGCCTCACATGACAGTAACACAAATTTTCCAGAATTCGTTCAGAAAAGCCAGCAAACAAATAACAATGACTGCAGAAAACAGTAACAACAAACCCCAAGGAGGGCGAGACACATCATAATCAAACTGTCAAAAGCCAAAGGCAAAGACAATATTGAAAGCTGTAAAAGAGAAGTAACTCAAGTACAGAACATCGTCAATAGCTGATTTTTACCAGAAACTATGGTGTCCACAGGCAGTGGGATGATATAACTAAAATGTTAAAAGAAAAAATAAAACCCATAAACCTACAATATCCAATAAAATTGTCCTTAAAAAGGAGAAACTAATATATTCCAAATAAGTAAGAAACCATATGAGCTAACAAATGTCTCCTACAAAAAAATTGCTAAATGAAGTCTTTCAGGCTGAAATGAAGGGACATATGGTAGTATGCTCAATACACATAAATAAATAAAGAACATCGGTAAGCATAACTACTTAACATAAAATACTGCCTTAATAGCCTTTGTATTATTTTTCTTATTTAAAAGATAACTGCATATATCAATAATTACAAATATATGTTGATGGGCACACAATGTATAAAGATGTAATTCATGGAAATAAAATCATAAAAATAATGAGAAGAAAATTAAAATAGATCTAGTACAAAAGAGGAAAATAATGGAAAATTTGAAGAACAAGAAATAAGATAAACAAAAACAAATAGCAAAATAATAGGAATAAGTCCTTCCCTGTAAGTAATTATGTTCAGTGTAAATAGACTAATCTTTCTAATTAAAAGGCAGAGATTGACAGTATAAATTAAAATTAAAATAAAAAGAACATTATCCAACTATGTGCTGCTTATAAGAGATTCAAAATTTAAAGACACAAATAGATTAAAAATAATGATAAAAGATATTCTAGGCAAGACATAACCACAAGACACCTGGAATGAATATAATATAGCTCAGAAAAAATAAAATTTAAGACAGAAATTTTACTCGAGACATAAAATGACATTATAAATAAAAGAATCTGTTAATCAAGAAACTATAAGAATTATCGATATACATACAGTTAAAAACAAGGTCTCAAAACACATGAAGCAAAAACGTACATAATTGAAAGAAGAAATATTTTAACATTAATAGATGGAGACTTTAATACCCAACTTTACATAATGAATACAACTAGAGGGGCAGGATCAACAAAAATATTAAAACTCTGAGAAAAGTAAAAACCAAGATAAAGTAACAGAGATCCATAGAAAACTCCAACTAACAATAGTAATATGCCTATTCTGCATTACAGACCATGTACTAGGCCACAAAACAAGTAACAATACATTTAAAACCACTGAAATTATATAAATAATGTTCTCTTACCACAATGGAAATAAATTAGAAATAAATTATAGAAGAACATTTGGGGACTAACAAATAACTGAAAATTAAACAACATATTCATAAATAACTAAAGTTTCCAAGGAGAAATCACAAAGAAAATTATAAACTACTACTTGTTTGGGCTGCTATAAGAAGAATACCATAGACTGGGTATTTGAATAACATTCGTTTCCTACTGTTCTGGAGGGTAAGATGTTTGAGATCAAGGTGCCAACATGGTTGGGTCCTGGTGAGAGCTGTCTTACTGATTTTCTCACATGGCACAAAGTGATAGAAATAGAAAACAAGCTCTCTGTGTCCCTTTTTATAAGTGACTTTTTAGTCCATTTACACACTGCTATAAAGAGCTACCTGAGACTCGGTAATTTATATGTAAAAAAAAAAAGTTTAATTGGCTCACAGTTCTGCATGACAGGGAGGCTTTAGGAAACCTACAATCATGGTGGAAAGTGAAGGAGAAGCAAGGCATGTCTTACATGGCAGAGGAGACAGGGAGAGAGAGAGTGAGGTGGGAAGTGGCAACCTTTTAAACCATCAGATCTTGTGAGAACTCACTATCACAAGAACAGCATGGAGGAAACTATCCCCAGGATCAAATCACTTCCCCTCAGGTTCCTCCCTTGACACATGTGGATTACAATTCAAGATTAGATTTGGGTGGGACACAGAGTCAAGCCATATGAGGCACTAATCCTATCGAGAGGATTCTACCCTCATAAACTACCACTTATGAAAGGCTCCATCTCCAATTCTACCACACTGGGGATAGGGCTTCAATATATAAATTTTGGTGGGAAACAAACATTCAGCCCATATAAAAATCTTTGAGATAAACAAAAAGTGAAAACAAAATATACAGAAATATATGAGATGTAGAGAAAGCAGTGCTCAAATGAAAATTTACAAGACGACAGATTTCAAATAATCTAACCATCCACTTTAATAAAGCAGAACAAAGAGAAAATTGAACACAATACAAAGAAATAATTTTGTTCTCAACCACAAACATGGTAAGTATGTGAGGCAATGCATATGTTAACAAACTCGACTAAAACATTACACAATATATCCCTATTTCAGATATGTTCCACAATATATAAAATTATGTCAATTAAAAATATTTTTAAAGATGGTTTGTTTAATCAACAAAATTCAGAA
The DNA here is from genome assembly GCF_037993035.2 of Macaca fascicularis. NCBI lineage: Eukaryota > Metazoa > Chordata > Mammalia > Primates > Cercopithecidae > Macaca > Macaca fascicularis. Next base: position 69,398,233 of record NC_088389.1, on the reverse strand, counting down.
ATCTTCAACTAGGCTGACCATGAAGAAAAGAAAGAAGAATCAAATTATTAACTTTAAAAATGAAAATGTGGGCATTATCATGGACCATAGAAACTGATTATAGAATAATGCTATTAACAATTAGAAAACTTAGATGAAATAGACAAACTCCTAGAAACACACAAACTACCAAAACTGATTTGAATAGAAATAGACAATATGAATATATTTATAATAGAATATTAAATGAGTAATAAAGAACTTCCCAACAAAGAAACACTCAGGGGCGGATGCAATCACTGGTTAATGCTACCATACATTTAAAGAAGAATTAATACCAATCCTTCTCAGCAAATACAGAAAAAGATGCTCAACATTATTAGTCATTAAGCAAATGCAAATGAGATTCATAATTAGATACCACTTCATATCCACTAGGATGGGTATGAAAATTAATGATAATAACAATCATTAGCAAGGTTGTGGAGAAATTGGAACGCTCTTAGATTGCTGGTAGGAATATAAAATGTTGCAGCACTTTAGTCAACAATTTGGCATTTTCTCAAAATTTAAATCAGATGACCCAGGAATTTCACATCCACAAATACACCCAGGAGTATTAAAATAGTATGTTCACTTAAAAATTTATAGGCCAAAGTGTACAAACCTGGAGTTATGCAGGATAAAAATAAATCTATAGAGTTAATGCACAGCATGAGTATGATAGTTTATAATGCTGTATTTTATATTGAAAATTAGTTAAGTGAGTAAATATTAGATGTTCTCACCCATAGAAAAAGAAGGTAACTATGGAAGATAATAAAGAGGATAATTTTCTTGATTGTAGATATCATTTCACTACATATTGTATATAAAAACATGTTATACACCTTAAATATATAAAAAGAATTATCTTAAAATACCAATAATAACATTAAATGTTATTTCCCTAAACATACCAATTAAAAGGTAGAAATCAACAGCTAGAAAAAAAGCACATGACCCAATTATATGTATTTCTGTATTTAAAAAAAACTCATTTCAGGTACAATGGTGTCTGTAGGATGACAATAAATGTTGGAAAAAATTGCCCATGCAAACAGAAGTAAGCAAGAGTGTCTATGTTAATGTGAGTTGAACTTTACTTCACAGAAAAGACAATTACCAAGATAAATAGGTCCATCCACCAAGGAGGTATAAGCAATCTTACAAGTGAATACACTGAACAATAGACCTACAAAATATGTGGAAAAAAAAATGAATAGAAAATTCCAGAATACTGATTGGAGGGGACTTCAACACCCCACTCAACAGTTGATATATGTAGATAGAATATTAGTAAGGATGAACTAAACATCATCAACCAATAAGATCTAATCAACACTTAAGGAATATACAACAGCAGAATGTGCATAGTATTAATGCATTCATGAAAAATGTCCAAAATGGAACACATCTAAATCACAATTGATGCATCAACAAATGTCAATGATTTGCAATAATATAGTTTGTATTTTCTAATCACAGTGAAATCAAACTAGGGAACAATAACAAAAAGAGAACAGCTAAAACTCCAAACACTTGGAAAATAAGTAAGATACTTCTAAATAATACACAGGCCAAAGAGGAAATTGCAAAAAATAAATAGCAAAACTTCATAGAACTGAATGAAAATACAAGGTATCAATGTATGTAAGACATAGCTATAAAATGTATATAACTAAAGAGCAAAATTTATATCACTAAAAACTTACATGAGGAAAGGTCTCAAAACAGTAACATAATAACTTAGGAAACTAGAAAAAAAAGAGGAAAATGAACCCAAAGAAAGCATAAGAAAGAAAACAATGGATGCAGAAATCAATAAGGTCAAAACTAGGAAAACAATAGAGAAAATCACTGAATCAAAAGTTTGATTCTTATGTCAAAATAAATAAAATTGGTAAATCTCTAGAAACATTGACAAATTAATAAGAATAAAGACATAAATCAAATTGGGGAAGTGAAGAAGGGATATCATGACAGAATCCACATCCATTTCAATTGCTTGAAAATCAGAAATTCCTCAAAAGTAATCAAAATTAAAGAAATGATCTGAAGAGTCCTATTACCTGTAAAGAAATTGAATTTGTACTTTAAAACCTTGTAAGTAGAAATATCTGGGCACATATGCATTCACTGAAGAATGCACACAAACATTTAATGATAAATTGATAAAACCAATTTTACAAAATCTTTTTCAGAAAAGAACACTAAGAAATGCTCCCCAACTCACATGAGGGCTTACTACTACCCTAAATGTAAAACCAGTGAAAGACAGTCCAGAAAATGAAAAAAAATTAAATAACTCCCAGAGACTTAAATCTAAAAATCTTTAAGACAATATTAACAAATCAGATCTAACAATGTGAAAAAATAATACACCGTGAACAATTGGGCTTTCTTCCAGGTGTGTAAAATTGGTTTCACATTCAAAAGTGAATAAATAGAATTCACCATATCAACAGGCTATACAAGAAGATTATGTCATTATAACCAACTGACACAGAAACATCCCTTTACAAAATTTAAAACCTTCTCAATATAAAAATCTTAGCAAACTAAGAATAAAAAACTTCCTCAAGTTGATAAGAGTATCTACAAATGCCCAGGACCAGACAGATTCACAGCCAAATTCTACCAGAAGTACAAAGAAGAGCTGCTACCATACCTTCTGAAACTATCCCAAACAAGAGAAAAAGAGGAACTCCTTCCTAACTCATTGTATGAGGCCAGCATCATCCTGATAACAAAACCTGGCAGAGACATAACAAAAAAAGAAAATTTCAGGCCAATATCCCTGATGAACATTGATGCAAAAATCCTCAATAAAATACCAGCAAACCGAGTCCAGCAGCACCTCAAAAAGCTTATCCACCACGATCAAGTAGGCTTTCACCCTGGGAAGCAAGGCTGGTTCAACATACACAAATCAATAAAAGTAATCCATCACATAAACAGAACCGATGACAAAAACCACATGATTATTGATTATCTCAATAGATGCAGAAAAGGCCTTCGAAAAATTCAACCACCTTTCATGTTAAAAACTCTCAATAAACTAAGTATTGATGGAATCTATCTCAAAATAATAAGAGCTATTTATGACAAACCCACAGGCAATATCATATTGAATGGTCAAAAGGTGGAAGCATTCCCTTTGAAAGTCGGCACAAGGCAAGGATGCCCTCTGTCACCACTCCTATTCAACATAGTATTGGAGGTTCTGGTCAGGGCAATCAGGCAAGAGAAAGAAATAAAGGTATTAAAATAGGAAGAGAGGAAGTAAAACTGTCTCTCTTTGCAGATGACAATCTTATATTTAGAAAATCCTATCCTCTCAGCCCCAAAACTCCTTAAGCCAATAAACAACTTCAGCAAAGTCTCAGGATACAGAGTTGTGTGCAAAATCACAAGCATTCCTATACACCAATAATAGACAAATAGAGACCCAAATCATAAGTGAAATCCCATTCACAACTGCTACAAAGAGAATAAAATACCCAGGAATACAACTTACAAGAGATGTGAAGGACCTCTTCAAAGAGAACTACAAACCACTGCTCAAGGAAATGAGAGGAAACATACAAATGGGAAAACATTCCATGCTCATGGATAGGAAGAATCAATATTGTGAAAATGGCCACACTGCCCAAAGTAATGTATAGATTCAATGATATCACAATTAAGCTCCCATTGACTTTCTTCACAGAATTAGAAAAAATTACTTTAAATTTCATATGGAACTAAAAAAGAGCCTGCAGAGCTAGGACAATCCTAAGCAAAAAGAACAAAGCTGGAGGCATCATGCTACCTGACTTCAAACTATACTACAAAGCTACAGTAACCAAAACAGCATGATTCTGTTACCAAAACAGATATATAGACCAATGGAACAGAACAGAGGCTTCAGAAATAACATCACACATCTACAACCAGCTGACCTTTGACAGACCTGACAAAAACAAGCAATGGGGAAAGGATTCAATATTTAATAAATGATGTTGGGAAACCTGGTTAGCCATATGCAGAAAACTGAAACTGGATCCCTTCCTTACACCTTATACAAAAATTAACTGAAGATGGATTAAAGACTTAAATGTAAGACCTAAAACCAGAAAAACCATAGAAGAAAACCTAGGAAATATCATTCAGGACATAGGCATGGGCAAAGACTTCATGACTAAAATGTCAAAAGCCATGTCAACAAAAGCCAAAATTGAAAAGGGGATCTAATCAAACTAAAGAACTTTCACACAGCAAAAAGAAACTATCATCAGATTAAACAGGCAACCTACAGAATGGGAGAAAATTTTTGTAATCTATCCATCTGACAAAGGGCTAATATCCAGAATCTACAAGAAATTTAAACAAATTCACATACACACACACACACAAAATCAAAAAGTGGGTGAAGGATATGAACAGACACTTCTCAAAAGAAGACATATAAGTGGCCAACAAACATGAAAAAAAAAGCTCATCATCACTGGTCATTAGAGAAATGCAAATCAAAACCACTTTGAGATACCATCTGATGCCAGTTAGAATAGTGATTATTAAAAAGTCAGGAAACAACAGATGCTGGAGATGATGTGGAGAAATAGAAACACTTTTACATTGTTGGTTGGACTGTAAATTAGTTCAACCATTGTGGAAGACAGTGTGGCCATTTCTCAAGGATATAGAAGCAGAAATACCATTGACCCAGCAACTCCATTACTGAGTATATACCCAAAGGATTATAAATCATTCTAATATAAAGACACATACACACGTATGTTCACTGCAGCACTATTCACAATAGCAAAGACTTGGAACCAACCCAAATGCCCGTCAATGATAGACTGGATAAAGACAACGTGGCACATATACACCATGGAATACTATGCAGCCATAAAAAGGATGATTTTGTGTCCTTTGCAGGGACATGGATGAAGCTGGAAACCATCATTCTCAGCAAACTAACACAGGAACAGAAAACCAAACACCGCATGTTCTCACTCATAAGTGAGAATTGAACAATGAGAACACATGGACACAGGGAGGGGAACATCACACACTGGATCCTGTCAGGGTGTGGGGGGCTAGAGGAGTGATAGCATTAGGAGAAATACCTAATGTAGATGACGGGTTGATAGGTGCAGCAAACCATCATGGGACATGTATACCTATTTACAAAACCTGCACATTCTGCACATGTATCCCATAACTTAAAGTATAGTATAAAAAAAAAGGGTATCTACAAATGCCTATGGTAAACATCATACTTAATGACGAAGTATTGAATGCATTTTCTCTTAAATTGGGATGTGTATATTCAGAACATATGAATTTCTGGAAAATACAAAATCATGGAGATAGCAAAAAGATCAATGGGTGCCAGTGGTTAGAGGAAGGGCAGGGGGATGAATAGATAGGTATACAGGAGTCTTAAGGTAGTGAAACTACTCTTTATCTTATTATAGTGATGGATGCATGTTATCCCAGATATTTCCAAATCCATAGAACATACAACATCAAGAGTGAGCCTATACTGTGTACTCTGGGCGATAATGATGTGTCAATGTTGGCTCATCAGTTGTAACAAATGCACTATTCTATTGGTGGATGCAGTTAATAGTTGATTGAATGTCATTTTGTGCCACATGGCCATATTTGATGAAGAATTTGTGTTTAGACATTGTTGGTGAGAAAGTAAATTAGTTAAACCTCTATGGAAAATGGTATGGAGAGTTCTCAAAGAACTAAAGACCTTTTTAACCCAGCAATCCTACTACTGAGTGTCTATACAAAGGAAAAGGAATCATTCAAACAAAAGACACCTGAACTTGTATGCTCATTGCAGCATTATTTACAAAAGCAAAGCCATGGAACTAATCTAAGTGTCTTTAAATGGTTGACTGTATAAAGAAAATATGGTATATATACAACATGGAATAGTAGTCAGTCATAAAAAAGAATGAAATCATTTCTTTTGGAGCATGGATAGAGCCGGAGGCTCTTTTCCTAAGTGAACTAAGAAAACCAAATACCACATGCTTTCACTTAAACATGGGTACACAAAATGATAACAACAGAAATAATAGACACAGGAGACTCTAGAAGAGGGGAGGGCATGAGGAGTATGAGAATTGAAAATAACCACTTGTGTATAATGTTCACAATTTGGGTAATGGGTACACTCAAAGACTAATCCCCACCTATATGCAATATATCTATGTAACAAACCTGCATATCTACCCCCAAATCTAAAATGTTAAAAATAATTTTTATTTAAAATATATAAACACTCCACATTTATTTAAAACAAAAAATATTCTGTTAGAAAATGAGCAAAATAAATCAACATACTTCTCACTTTAGAAGATATACAGGTGGAAAAAAGCACATACAAATATGTGTGATATCATTTGCCATATGATTCAGCAATTGCACTGTTAGGCACTTATTCTAGATAAATGGAATCTTATGGTCACAAAAAAACCTATATAGAAGTGTTCATAACAGATTTACTTGTAATAGGCATAAACTGGAAACTTTAATAAGTGAATGTTAAAAAAAAAAAAAACTTTGGTATTCCCATGTCATGGAATACTATTTAGCATTAAAAAGGCTATTGATATGTGCACGACAGCATATACAGATCCAGGTTCAAAAACTGTGTTGACTATAAAAAGCCAATCTTAAAATAATACACTATTAGTCTACCTTTGCAGCATTCTTAAAATGACAAGATAGAGATGAAAATAGATTAATGGTTGACAGGCGTTGGATGTGGTGGTGGGGAGGTGGTGGGGGGTGGTGGCAGTGGCTATAAGAAAAACAGGTGGGACGAAATGATTTTGAAACATACTCACATGATGGTCACATAAATGTAACCATGATAAAATAGCTTAGTAGGAAACAGCCTCATACATGCGCGCGCGCGCGCGCGCGCACACACACACACACACAATTAGTGCATGTAAAACTAATTGGCCTGAATAATGTCAAATGATTTTCATGAATGTCAATGTCCTTGCTGTGACTTATAGCATATTTAAGAAAGATGCTTCAAATTTTGAGTAAATTGGGTGAATGGTATAGGAATCACTCCATATTATTTCTTATAACTATGCATGAAACCACAATTATCGCAAAATTAAAAATGAAAAAGAAAATAGAAACAAAACAGCTAAGTGGTTCACTTTATTTAGGGATCATAAAAAATGTAGAATAATCTGAGTTTTATTCCAGTTCTAGTATTAGAAAAATCTGTTTTTGAGTTATATAGTTCTTTAAGTACATGGACACACATCTAATTTTTTTTCATTTCTACCACTGCAGACTTGATTGTTAAAAGCATTGTTCTGAATAAGTAATTTTATCTGAAGAGAAATGAATATTCTTTATATAATTTAATTTCATTTGCAGAAAATACTACAGGTGTTCTATTTAACTCATACTATTTCAAAACAATATCTGTATTAGTACCTGACATCCTGATTCCTTAGTACTCAAACTGGTATGCTTGAAAATTGAAGTTTCATTTAATCTTTAAAATTTACCAATTTGCACCTGCATGAAATATCTAAGACATCCTATTCAGAGTATGAGGTTCTTACTCATCATTAAGTGGGCATATGGGCTGTCTCTTCTCCCTATTCCTTTACACTGATGCATGTTCTGCAAGAGATTCTGAAATGCTATGTTAAATAATCATAAAAAAATTTTTTTAACAAAATGCATAAGTTTCTTGTATCTAAATTACATCTAAGGCCGTGACCTCCAGTATCTTTTTGATGTTTCTCTACACGCTTCTACTCAGGCTTGAAACTCTGAAGCACAGTTGTTATTACAGTATTTTTTCATTTTACTTTTTATTCTAAGCATGTAAGATTGAGAAATATGTTTTGGTGCCAACGCTTTTGAAGCAATGAGGACTACAAAGGCTTCTTTATAACCAAAATCATGAGGCTGACCTTTATTAATCATGTAGCAGATGATAGTCACAGGATTGCTTTCTTTAGGGTAATTTATTAGTTTGAACACAAAAGTACCTGAGTTCTACAACAATAAGTCAAATACATCTGAATTCAATGGCTTTGTTGTGAAAAAAGAACCCAGAGATTAATCTTCCCATGTAATTTAATTTATCATGTATTTCTTGTGTGCTTTCTGCATGCCAGACACTGTGCTAGGCACATAAATAGTAAAATAGTAAAAGGTCTGGTCCCTAATCTCCAAATATTTAGCAAATAGTTTCGATATTTGACCCATCCAAATTATGTGCTGAAATTTGATCCCCAATGGGCCTAATTGCAGGTGTTCAAGGTCATGGGGCAAATTCCTCATAATTAACTTGGTGCCATCCTTCTGGCAATAAGTGAGTTCTTGCTCTATTAGACTTTGGGAGAGCTGGTTGTTAAATAAAGCCTGGCACACCTTCCTCCCCTCTCTCTATCTTGCTTTCTCTGTCTCCATGTGGTCTCCACATACTGGCTCCCCCTCTTCTGCCATGAGTGGAAGCAGCCAAGGCTCTCACAAGATGCGATAGCCAGCAACGTTCTTCTACAGCCTGCAGCACTGTGAGCCTAATAAACCCCTTTTCTCTATAAATTACCCAGCCTCACCTATTTCTTTAGAACACCACAAACAGACTAAGTTAGCAACTAGCCAGGAAGAAAGCTCATTGCACCAGTATTTACAATAAAGTGTGGTAAATAGTATGAAAAAGACCTCTCGCTTATGTTGATTATTCTTTAGTCTTATACCTATTCTGGATCTCAAATTCAGTTTGTAAATATCACTGTGTAGAATCAGTTTGGCTGTTAAACTAAAGACAACCTGGTGATAATTCTCATGATCTTTTGTGAAATTCTGTTACAGAAAAAATTAAGTCAGTTTATTCTGAAAGGTGAATCAATAATCTCCATGTCACTCCTTAATACAAATGTGGAACTTACACTCTCTTTTTCCTCATTGTGTTCCTTGGACTGGCTTTCTGGATAAATTATTTGGTTGGAAGATCTCTATGCTCCATTTTCTATTTTATATTCACATATTAATTTCTAGGAATAGATATTTTGGTATTTGTAAGGCAGGTATCAGAGATAAAAATGGGATAACAAGGTAGAAACTAAGAAACTCATGTGTATATATATATGTATTAGTTTCTCTATTTGTGTTCTTTTTGTTGTATTAATCTTGTTGTATATTTTAATCCTCATAATCACCCCAAGTTTTTATATTTTCCATTTCTCATGACAAGACTAAGGCTATATTACTTAGGTTAAAACACAATACAATGCAATACAATAAAATACATGGCCAGAATAAATTAAGAAAATTTATAGCATAAAAACATACTCTTTAAATAAGTGACAAACCTGGGAATATAAACAGAGCTCTGGTTTGATGTCAAAATCTTGATATGCCGAATGGTATTGACAGCTTTCTGGTTACATGAAATAAAGATATATGCTTTGAAATTTGAAATTTTTAAAATATAGCCAATCAGGCTTTCCTGGTGAATTTCTATAATCATTTACAAGTGAATGTTTGCTTTGATACTTGAATACAAATACTCATTCTAATTTTATAGCAGCTATTTCATGTTCCTCCTGGAAACAAAGGTAAGTACAGGATTGCAACTCAGGGGACAGTGACTTGTACAAGAAGAGAATTCATTTTGTGTATTCAGAACACATAAAAGCAATTTAGTAAGATAAGTGTTAATTGGTAGGAGTATTTTTCCTTGTTTTTTTGGTTTAAGTGACTTTTTGAAATTGTTTTAATCCTGGCATCTTCCAGGCAGGAGTTTGAGAGCAGTAGATAACATGAGAACATTATGGCCTTGTAATTTTATAAATATACATTTTATTCACTTATTTTTTTCAGTGTGAAGGTGATGAGTCACCTTTACCAAGTTTTTCTGATAGTTTTATGCAGTTCAGGTCATTCAGACCTGAATGTTTACAAATTAGAAAAATTATCTGATAGCATATTCTCATATTTCTACCCAGCTTCCCTTATGAAACTTAATCATATTTTAGCTACTTCAGTGCTCTTTAAGTTCTTTATTCTGTCTCTTGTGACTGAACTACAACACCATCCTGAAAACTTTGATTCCCATGTCATGATTCATAGGATTCATTCACTAACAAATATCTATTTACGTTTTACATATAATATGCTGGGTAGGGGTTCCACAGATAAATGTTTGCCCCTTGCTTCAATGCCAGCTTTTACAAGATGAAATAAAAAGATTTTCTTTCCATACTGTGGTCTTCCTTGTTTTTTCATGTTTTTAACTTTTGTGCTATAGCATCTTAGACATGGTGAATGTACAACTTAATAAATGAAACCTAGAAAACTGAAAATTTCTTCCCTAGGGTTAAAACCTCATTGGACTATAGAATTCACTATCTTATTTTAATGGCAATACCCTCTCTTTCTGTTTCTCCTTAATGCACTGGAAGGGCTATCTTAGAAAATCTCTCTCAGGGCCTCCTAATTGTCTGTGGTAACTGTCTTAGGCAGTCCCCAGACAACGGGATAGAGTACTTTATGTTGACAACCATTTCAGACTACCTAAGCAATGAGAGGTATATCTTCACATGGATTTTGGAAGTTAATGTGTACTGAAAGGAAAATTTATCACCTATTTTACCAGGTGGCCATTGCTCCAGCAGGAATTAGAAGTGGCCTTTAGGGAAGCAGGAACTGATTAATTAGGCTCATCTGAAATCACTTGTAGCCATAAAAAATGTTGCTCTAATAATCAGGATGTTAGCCCCAGTGTTCTGGAGAAGTTCCAGTTCTATAATTACTTCTGTCTACCTACTTTCCTCCCTGCAGTTTTAATAAGATTATTTTCTTTGCCTTGAAAAAGCAGATTTTAGAAGCTAATAAAGCCATACCCAGTTAAAGCAACACTATAATGACTTACTACATATTTACTGAAATTTAAGAATAAAGTGATTATACATTTTCTTATCAAAATATTCAACTGTATGCTTCCAATAGATCTTTGTTCATATAAAGACAGTTAGAAACAGGTATATTCAATCACCTTAAAGTTCATGTGGGAATATAAAAATTTCAGAAATGTTCTATTTGCAATACAACTTTTGGAAAAATAATCACCAGACAACATAATATTAATTTTATTTTCTTTGGACCACAGGCTTTATTCTAAACACTATTAGTATGGTTAACTATTAAAATTCATGATTCTGAGGTCTCTGGATTGACATGTCATTCAGAATTGTTTACTGGTGTCTTTTAAAAATCTCCTTGATGTAAGCGACAAAATTCCAATAGTGGAAAGGTGAATTAGCAAATTTTAAAAGTTGTGCAATATTGTCAATTCATTTTATCAGAATGAAAAGAACTCCCAGGTTGTAAAGAGAGCTTTGATATTGCCCTTGCTACTCTCAGAGCAATTGAAAACTTTCCTTAATAGTTGAATCACAAGGATGGTTTTTTAATAAGGAGTTGTATGTAAAAGAACAGAAATGTAAATTTTTTTACATTTGACTTATCAGTTTACACAATAAAAACCCATTGCAGTTTAGTTATTAAAATTGATTATATATATATTATACTATGGAATTAATAATAATATATTTTACAAGTTGAGGATCCTTAATCCAAAAATCCAAAATCTGAGATCCAAATTCCAAAACTTTAATCCAAAAATCCAAAATCTGAGATCCAAATTCCAAAACTTTGAGTGCCTACATGATGATATGAGTGAAAAATTCCACAAAGTACTTACACTAACTTGTTTTATGTACAATATTACCTAAAATGCTGTTGAAAGTACCTTCAGCCTATGTGTATGAGGTGTATATATAACACAAATGAATTTCACATTTAGACTTGGGTCTCATCCCCAAGATATCTCATTAGGTATATGCAAATATTAAAAATGTGGAAAAATCCCAAACCCAAAACATTTTTTGTTTCAAGCATTTTATGTAAGGTAATATTCAACCTATATTACCATATTGTTACTATGTAATTCTTTTTCATCTCCCATTACATCACATCAATGACCACATAGCAAGATTTACATCATAATAAAATTTTAGCAAAACAATATTTTCCTCAGGTTAACAAAAATGTGAACTTCTAGAGATAGAATTGTTCTGCTACCTTCTTATTTTTACTGTGCTTGCTGTTCTGAAAAACATTTCTTACTGCCAAACTTCCCAGTGATGTGACAAGCGGACCCTAGAAATCACACACAGGAGAATAATCTGGGAAGCACTGTAACAGGACTATCCAAAGGTCATTTGGAGGGGATTAGTAGAAAAGGGCAGAGCTACAGAAGAGTGGCTCTGGATCTTGGACAGCATCTGTCAGTATTGGGTTCATGAGTAAGAATGTTTCGTGGCTGACATGAACATTACTTTTCTCTTACCAAATGTTAGTAGCGTAGAGAGATAGTATTAAAGTAGTTGCTTACTTTTATGACATTTTTTCTCATAGAATCCTTCAATCATTTTGTAAATAAATCAATAGGCTTTTATGAAGTTAATAAACTACAAATGAATTGAAGATGGATTCCAGAGCTAACAAGCCATTGGCCCATGAGCCTAATAACAATCTCTAGAGCAAAGTAGTGTATTTTAATTAGTCTTTTCTCTGATGGATAGTTTGGTTTCATTCAAGTTTAGAAATGTTGTTCCTTCTGCAGAGGACTCCATAGCAATATTTTCTTGCATGTAGAACTTGACATAGGAAGTAAAGACATTTTAGTCTCTTCTTGATAAGGTTCTTTTTTCCTTTTGCTCAGGCGTTACTGAATAACTTCAATACTTCTATTCTCAACATACTGACTTTCTTATCTATTGATTTCAAATATCCAATAGACACTATAGACTTTAATATTTTGGGTGCTAATAAATACCTTAATATTTAAAGCTGGCATTTTCAGATATGGAAATGAACACCCTAGCTAACACGTTTGACCAAATTCATAGAGTGAGATGGAATCTGACAAAGGACATTGAACAAATCCTTCCAAATTTTAAGGCAAAATAAATTTCATAAAGTGATACGGGAGATGAAGAGATACCACATTATGGCAGAAGATAAAAACACATTATATTTCCATTGTAGGTTAATAGTGCAAATATAGGTATATTTTATTGCATAAAGCAAAATGTACTACTAGAAATAACTTGTGCATTTATTTCTTCAGCAATATAGCCCTGTTTTACTGAGTGCAGTACGGTGAGTCAGATAAGTATAATGCAAAATATATTGGATTGGTTTCACCCAGTATAGATTCTAACTTTGCCTACTGAAGATGGTAGTGTTTTAATTCTATGCAAATCTCTTGACTTCCCTGAGTCTTAGGAGGAAGTTGAACTTGATCACTCTTTTTGGCTCAGAGATATAACTTTCTAGTAGACAAAATCTTCATTTTTAAAAAACATGTATATTTTAGAAACAAGGGACCAATTTAATGCATTTATTATGTCAATTTAGTAACTGAAGGAATTTCAAATACTTTATGCTTTTAGGGGGCAATTATTTGAAATTATGCCCCTAATGTTTACAATCTAGTTTTTACTTTGTGTGTACCTGTAATAGTATAATAAAGATTATGCATAATATGCATCCACTAGTAGGTGGATAAGTGGAAGCATATTAGGACTTGCACAAACAATCCTAACAACTTTATTTGTAATAGCTGGATTCTGAATGCAACTCTAATGTTAATCAGTGGATGAATGTGTAAATAACCTGTAGTATATCTATAAAATCGAATACTACTCCACAATAAAAAGGAACTATTAATACATAACATGAATTAATTTAAAAATAAATATGCTTAGTGAAACAAGTTGAGTATTATACGATTCCGTTTATTAAAAATACTCCAATAGAAAATGCACATGAATCCAGGGAACCTATGCCGAAAGCTTCTCCATGGTTTGCCTGGGGGTGGAGGAAGGGAATTGGCCATGTAGGGAAGGGAAGGAGGTATTACAAAAAAAATGTTGAAACTTTTCAGAATGCTAAATGTGTTTATCGTGATTGTGGCAGTGGTTTCTTGGGCATACATATATGTCACCACTTATACAATTGTATATTTTAAATGTGTGCAATTATACCTCAAAACTGTTTAGAATATGTGAAAATTATTCAAAACTGAATCCCTGCATGCAAGGTTCTTCTAATATTAGTAAAAAAATACGTATTAATAAAAACTAGAAAAAATAATTATATGAAAACATACACATAAACATATGATAGAGGTACTAATGCAAAGTGTATGAAAAAAATGAGTCTTAAGGACAATGTAAATGTAGGACAAAATGGGAGAAGGAATGGGAAAGCGAGACAGAAGGAAGTAGAAAGAAACAAATGATTAGCATTATACTTTATTGTTAATTTGAAAGAAGCAAAGCAATTTCATTAACCTCTTATTTGTTTTATTGTAATTTGGTTGGTGAATATTGTAGCTACAGCCCACACAAGGTCAAATAATATTGCTTATGGTCTCTAGAGTTCAGGCAGTTTTAATTGCACATTGGAAAACAAATATGTTTACGCTTTGCAGAGTGTGTAGTGTTTAAATTGAGGCGAAGGGAACATCTGGGATGTTATAAAACGAGAGGCATAACTACAAAAATTAATCAGCTGACATTTTTCATTATCATAAAGCTGAATGACTTTCAAAAGACCATAGTAGCTGTGCTCATTGGGACACTGACATTAAAATGTTTTAGGTGCTTTATGGCATCACTCTGACACTAATACGCCTTATTAAAAGATAATACTGTAGTATTAAGAAGAAAACTGAAGACGAAAGTACGAGTGGCCAGAGGCCAGTTTATTAACCTCTCTTTCCCTCTGTCAGTGAATATTTTATTCTAGTTGTGGCAACTAAATGTGAATAATAAAAAGATTTTCAGGGAATTTTTATATCATATCATTTTTCCATATAATTTATTTTTGAAGCTTTTGTCTCTGGATCCTGTCTCCCCCAGCCCTCTTTGCCTACTCAAAATCTATACATGTTTCTTAATCAGCTTACACATTCTTCTTCTATGAACTGTTCCAAATATTCAGGTTGGCTTTAGTACTCCATCTGTTATATTTATATCATGTTTCTCACTTTGGTAGGCAGAATTTAGTCTACCTGGTTAATTATCTGTTATCTTTTCTGTTTCCTCTCTGGGCCAACTTAGACCAGTGACTATGAATCCACATGTACATGCACTGAAACTACTAACACTCACCGTGTGTGATGGAAAGCTTGGGGTTCAATGCCTTTTTCTGAAATCTCACTAAAAGAAGAAGGTAAAACTAATATATAGTATACCTAATAGAAAACTCAACAGTTACATTGGAGAGTTTATACAAATTAAAGAGCTGTGTTGTTCAAATGAACAACAAAACTAAATGCAGCCATTCAAATCAAGAACCAAACCTATTACAGGAGCTACTGAAGAAATGTGTATTGATTTAACAAGATAACCCAGGAAACTTGCAGAGTGTGCTTTATGGTATCCTACTGGTTAAGTAACTTAACCAATCCTCTGCTCTGCATATAACAATAACTTTGTGTGTTGTTTCTAGGTTAAATAAAACTCATATGAACAACTTTCTAATCAGAAACGAATGATTTTTGTATGCCATACACAAATCATATTAGAGCTAGAAAGAAAAGCAAGGTGGTATTTTTGGTAACTTTACCCCTCAAAATTTATACAGCTCACAGGCTGAAGCATATCATACCCACTTATCAAAACCAGGGATTTCCCTATTAGCAGCTGCATTTTGTGCTAATAACACAAAACAATGATTTCTACAAGGAAACTCATCAGTTAGCTACACTGATCACTTCTTACAGCTTATTACCAATCACCCTATTATTTACATGAATGGACAATGAATAATCTGAATGGACTATCAGATATATTAGTCAGATGAAGAGGGGAAAATAAATATAATGAGCCCTGTTTAAAAATCAACTTTCAAGAAAATAGGGAAATATAAAATTTTAAAATATGTCTAATTTATATTGTCAGAAATTCAAGAAGATTTTACATCTGTAATACAAGAACATGACACTTTAATAAAAATAATTGGAGATTAAGCATTTAAAGTATTATTTAAAAAATAAATTGATTCAAATGAATAGCAGAAATCGTGTGGTTGAAAAGAAAATTTGTATTTGAAATACATGTTTACTTAAATATTTCAAGAAAACTAACTTAAACCAGTAGAGAACTTGTAAGTACTAAAGTGATTCAGTAAAATGGCCTGTCCTAAATCATATCTACCTTAAATACCAACAATAATTAATGAGAATATATGTTATCAAATATTTTATTCACACAAACTAGTAACAATACAACACTCACACTCACACACACTTAGTGGCAAAAAATTGTGCAAAGTCTTTGTGGTAGAGAAAATGAAGGCCCTGTAAAGATATGTCCACACTAAACTCTAATCTGTGAATAATATGCTATATGATAAAAAGAAATTTACATGTGTGATTAATTATCTTGAGATAGATCTGTAATTATAGATTATTTAGGTGAATTCAATGTAATCATGTCATGAAGATTCTTATGAAAGAGAAGCAAGAGGGTCAAAGTCAGAAAAAGGAGATGTGGCGATGGAAACAGAGTTTGGAGTGATGCATGTTGAAGACTGAGGAAGGGTCCACAAGCCAAGGACTGCAAATGGCCCCTGGAAGGTGGACAACACAGGAAAATGAATTCTCACTTGGAATTTCCAGAAAAAACACAGCCATGCCAAACCTTGATTTTAACCCCCTCAGACTCCCAGAATTCAGATCTCCAGAACTGAAAAATAACAAGTCTGTAATGTTCTAAGCCACTAAACTTGTGGTAATTTATCACAACAGCAAGAGAAAACTAATATAGCTTGTAGAATTTTGATAAATCAAAACTCTAAAACTGTTAGGAAAAATATAAAAAAGTTTCCATACATATTGTAACATATGAATTATTCCCCAATTAATCCATAAATTCTAAGCAACCAAATTAAAATTTTGTAATCTTTACTATTAATCATTATTATAATCAGTATAGTTATTAATCTCCTACAGTATGTGATAGGCATTGATTTACATGTCAGACATAAAATCACAAGGAAAAATCGAAATAAATGTTGCTTACATTGAGGTTATAGTTTTGTGAAGAAGATAAAAGTAAACTTCAGAAGATTATACATGCTTATATACATGCTGAGGTTTGTGTGTATTTCTCTAACAAAGGCAAGAAAGATGGAAGATACAGGGTTCTATGAGAAAATACTATTGGGTAACTAATCTAAGCAGCAACATCAGGAAGTGATATTAGAGCTAGGATCTACAGACTGAGTAGGAGCAGGCTGTATAGGAGGAAAGGAGGAGTAGCATGTGCAGAAGTGTTTTGTGAAAGGATTTATTACACCTTGTTCATGGTTCATGGAAAGAAAGGTCAGCATATTAAATCTTATTTTTTACATAGGCCAATTAAAGATTTTACGTTTGTCCAAATAACACAATTGCGGCACAGGCACACAAAGGTATTTGTGTAAGAATGCTTACTGTAATGTTTTTATAATGTAATAGTAATATTTAAGTATCTATGAATACATGTGTCAAAGATACACAAACACACACACACATATATACCTCTATATATATTCTAGTAAATTTCAAAATATAGTGACATTTTTTAAAGTTCATAACACATTATGGCATAGAAAAAGGTCTTTATCAGTACCTGTATTATAGTTTTCATTCTTAAAAATCTATTATGTGCATGTGTAAATTCATAAAAATGTATACTCATATATTCCTGTTGCTCTAGGCTTTAGAGTGTGAAGAATATACACTAAGTATTTAAAAGTAGTTTCATTTGCAAAGTAAGATTAGGCAAACGGGGAACATTTTGGTTTTCTTACTGTATTTATTACTTGAGTTGATTAGAACAAGATAATTTATAATTTTGTTTAAAAATAGGAATTAAAATACACGTTGAACTTAAATTTCAGTTGATGTTAACAAAAAAATCATCAAATTATTGTGTTTAACCATACATTTAATAACTCAGCCACTACTTATTTTGTACCCATAATGTTAGAGTCATAAAAAGCAACTGAGTCTTAATCTTATTATTTTATTCTGTTTACTTTAAAATTCTGTAAAATAAGTATTCTAGATGTCAAAATTATATAAAAATCCCTGTTTCATCCTTGATTATTGCTTGTATCATTAAAATTCTCAAATAGGCAGCCTCTTAAGTCAATGCAAGAAACTGAAAACATAAATCTGATTAATCAGTTGCTCATAATTTTTCTATATAGCAATATTATCCAAAGATATCTTGACTGACATAATAAAAATCTGTTTCACATTTTCTGTAAAATAATACAGAGGAATAATAATACAGGCAGACATCTACAAGGAGAACAAATATTTCCCTAACACTATAATCCGTGATTCAATTATCCTTGTTTCCATCGGACTAAAAGCAAATGATCTGAATTAAAAAATAGGCATAAACACTTTATAATTCTGGAATGTAGAAAGCAAAATTTAAATTTAACAAAAATGTGTATAATTTTGATATGGCATTATTTATGTTGATAATTTGACCAATAATAATATCCTATACTTATAACTTGTTCTAATTCCTTGCCTCCATTATGGGCTTAAAATGGAGAGGGTTCAACCTTTGGAGGTGGAATTCTTTGAGAAATTTGAAGACAATACAAAGCAGCCGGTGTTTAGCTGCAGTATTCCTAAACTTTTACCTTAGCAAATCAAAGTCATGGACAGTCTTTTTTCACACTTCTATTAGTACAACAGTTTTTGTGCTGTTCCATAAAAAATAGTATTGACATTCAACATACACAATACATGTAATTACGCTGAATGCAATTATTTAGCTTGTCTACTTTAATGTGATACATGACATCATTATGAATATACAGATTCCTATTCTGTTCCTAACCTTTTCAGAATCTAACTTATATTCACATTCTCTATGAACTCACATCCAACAATTTTAGTTTAACTGAATATGCTCAGGCAGTTATATACTGAAATGACATACATTTACTTATTTAACTGCATGCTTCTGTACGTTAGCTCTCCTACAACTGAACTGTCACCCTCTTGAAGGCAAACAGCATGTTCTGCACTTGTTGGTTGAACTGACATTCTGTCTATATGGTGTATTTCGTTAGTTAATTGCCAACTAGAGGATGGTGTGGAGTGACTTATTCATGCAAGATTATTGAAAAGCTATGAATAAAGCTGTTATCTAGAATGGAGAAGTCAATGCTGATTTTAAGATTTTTAAACTTTGTTTTTATTGTGTATTTTAGTACAGTTTATAACTGATTTTTGTATGGATAATGCTTCTAATGTAACATTAAACTAAAGACAACAGTTTCCCACTATCATAATCAGTCTATTGATACACACAGGGGCCCCTCAAAGTTTTGGTTTCACTTTGATGAAAGTCCCCAGCATTTAGAGTAGGCTCGTATTTTGCTAGTAGCCCCTCCCTCTATTATTGCAGGATCTGAGATGCTGCTCTACTCTGGAATCTCTGGGAGATGTCACAAATTATACATAGCAAAAAGAAAAGACTGTATTTTAAGAAGTTGCAGGAAATGCTAGATTAATTTGTATTATTGTGAGTGCTCGTATAACCTTTAATAGTTTAAAAAATATTATTATCCAAATTCAGTTTTAGCATGCAGCGTTTCCCAGAATTAGTTGACCACACTCATACTTTTGTAACTTCTGATTTCAAATACTTTGTATCACAGTTTTTATGACATCTACTGTATAATAATTATTCCGGAAACCAGATAAACCAAATTTCTAGAAAATTTTCATATTTGTTACCAGATAGTTCATGGAATTGTGAAGGGTTTCAAAGTAATCTTGTTGAGGAATTTTAACCACATTATTCTCCTTGGGGGAAAAATCATAACACACTATAAATTGACAAGTGGTAGAGACAAAAGTAAACTTGCTATAATCCCTGCAATTTGTTACCAGTATATAACATGATCAAATTTGCAATACTTACTTCCTATATAAAATATGAGTATGTTAACTGCCTCTCTTGTTATTAAGCAGGTCGTTCTTTACAAATACACATCTTTATTGTTTGCATGAACAAAAATATTTAAGCACATTGAGCCATGAAATATGAATCAATTATTGATAGAATTGAGACATTGAGATGGTTAACAATGTCATGTTAGTTCTATAAGTCACAACAGACAAAAACAAAAATTTTTTGGATAGTATCTATATCTCTGAGATAGGAAGAATTCCAAAGGCTGATAATGAAATCCAAGGTTGTTCAGCTGCTTAAACAAGATGGTCGTAGGTATTTAAGTCTAACTCAGTGTTAAAACTGTCATGAAATGCATAAGGCTTTGTCACTTTATGCTCTATGACATTACACAGATAACTAATAGTAATAGTACTTACTTTATAGAGCTGATATGGAGATATATATATATATACACACACACAGAGGTTTTATATATATATATATATACCACACACACACACACACACAGGTTATATATATATACACACACACAAAAATACAGGTGTATATATATATATATACACACACACACACACACACACACAAATACAGGTTTTATATATATATATATTTGAAACAGGTTCTCGCTGTGTCATCCAGGCTGGAGTGCAGTGGCACAATCATGGCTCATTGCAACCTCCAACTCCAGGGCTGAATGTATCCTGCTACATCAGCCTCCTGAGTAGCTGGGACTACAGGCACATGCCACCATGCCGAGCTAATGTTTGAATTTTTTTTTTTTTTTTTTTTTTTTTTGTGGAGAAGGGGTTTCGCCAGTGGTGCCCAGGCTGGTCTTAAACTCCTGAGCTCCAGCAGTCCTTTTGTCTCAGCCTCCCAAAGGGATGGGATTACAGGAGTGAGCCACTGTGCCCCTAGCCTATGAAGACATTAATAATATTGATGATGAAAGAGGTTAGAATAGTCAGTAACAGACTGTAAGTGCTATGAATCCTTATTAAATGAAAAAGTACCATAATAAAGTAATGATAGTACGTTGATTTAAAACAATTGTTTTCTAGCTATCTTTTTATAAATACATAAACTTCTAAAAGATATAGCAAGCATTGAGATATTACCAAGCCCTCATAGATGAGGAAAAGAGAGTTTACTGAATAACATTTATAATATGTTCTACTGGGAGCAAAGCAGAAAGAAATGCTGTGAGAAGAGAAGTAAATTTCTTCAGGCAACAGCTCTACGGGACCTTGCCCCTATATATGGTCATTAACTGTTGAGATTAGGATTCAGGAATGATACAATTGCTAGTTAGGTAATGTGCTGCTACCTTAAATCTAGCAGAAAGGCAGAAACATAAAAGGTATGTGATATTAGACTAGTCCTGAATCTTATGGCTTGTTATTTAACTATAAAACTACAGTAACCAGCCTTGTGATACAATGGAAGTTTCAAATGATGCATAGGTGGAACCCCTTACAGATATGAACTAGAAATGCAATCAGCAGTTCCATCATACATGTATGTCCTGATACCTGGTAACAAGGTAAATGCATGAATACAGGCCCTGATGTTGCTTTTTATATGCTTTTAATTCCTTCTGTTTTGAAGAAAAGTAATGAAATTGCTGTTCAGGAATATATCAAATCAAAATATTTTAGAGGCCATTGCATTTATTTCTGCTCTTTACTATTTCACTTTCTCTAATTTGGGGTTTATTTTCCTCTCGCTTTTTTATTGTGAAAAGATATATCATAATGTTGTTTTATTTGACGTTTGACTACTTTTCTGACATAGGTGTTTATTGCCGTAGACTTCCCTCTTAGTACTGCTTTTGTTATATCTTATACATTTTGGTATGGTGTTTTTCCATTTTTATATGTTTCAAAAATTTTCTTAATTCCTTCTTTTTCATTGACCTACTGGTCATTCAGGAGCATATTGTTTAATTTTTATATGTTAGAAACAAAAATCAACATAAAAATATTAGTAGCATTTCCATATGCAAACAATGAACAACCTGAAAAGAAACCAAGCAAGTAAGCAATTTAAAATAACTATAAATACAATAAAATACTTAGAAATTAGCCAAATAAGTGAAAGATCTTGACGATAAAAACTATAAAAAGTAGTAAGATAAATTGAAGGGGACACAGAGAATTGAAACATTCCACATTAACAGATTGGAAGAATGTTGTTAAAACGTCCATCCTACCCAAATCAATTTACAGATTCAATGTTATCCCTATCGAAATACCAATGACATTCTTCACGGAAATTTAAAAATCAATAAGAAAATTACAATGGCACAAAAACAACCCAGAATAACCGAAGCCATTCTGACCAAAAAGAAAAAAAAAATACTGGAGGAATCATGTTAACTTGACCTCAAATTATATTATAGAGCCATAGTAACCAAAACAGCATGAAACTAACTTATAAACAGACACATAGAACAACAGAACAGAGACCCAGGATAAATCTACATATTTACAGTGAACTCATTTTTGACAAAGGTACCAATAACATACATTGGAAAAATGTCAATTTCTTTAATAAATGGTGCTGGGGAAATGACAATCCATGTGGATAAGAACGAAACACCACCCCCCCATATCTCAACCATATACAGAAATCAAATTTTAAAAAGATTATAAACTTAAATCTAATATGACAAATTGTTAAACTACTAGAATAAACCATTTGTAAAACACTCCAGGTCATTGATCTGGGCAAATATTTGAGTAATACCTCAAAAGCACAGGCAACCAAAGCAAAAATGCACAAATGGTATTACATCAAACTAAAAAGCTTCTGTACAGCTAAGAAAACAATTAAAGTTAAAAGACAACACACAGAATGGGAGAAAGTATTTGCAAACTAGCCATATGACAAGTGATTAATAACCAGTAATATATAAGCTCAAACAACTTAATAGGAAAAAAACAACAACAAATAATCCAATTAAAAAACAGGCAAAAAATCTGAATAGACATTTATCAAAAGAAGACATACAGATGCCCAATGGTTATATGAAAAAGTGCTCAATATCATTGATCAGAGAAATGCAAATGAAAACTACAATGATATCATCTCTCCCCAGTTAAAACAGCTTTTAATCAAAAGACAAGCATAACATATTCTGACAAGGATGTAGACAAAGGGAAACTCTCATACACTGTTGGTAGGAATGTAACAATTAGTACAGCCTATGTGCAAAAATGTATGGAGGTTCTTCAAGAAACTTAAGATAGAACTGCTATACAATTCTGCTGGGTATACACCAAAAAAAAAAGGGAATTTTGCATGTATAAGAGATACCTGCACTTCCATGTTTATTGAAGCACTATTCATAATAATGTAGATACGGAATCAACCTTTGTGTTCATCAAAAGATGAATGGATAAAGAACATGTGGTACATGCACCCAGTGGAATATTATTCAGCTATGAAAATAAAGAAATCCTGTCATTGGCAGTAACATGGATGAAACAGGAAGATATGTTAAGTGAAATAAGCCAGGCACAGGAAGACAAATATCACACTTTCCCACTAATATATGAGAGTTAAAAAGAAAAAGAATAAGAATTGAACACACGGAGATAGACAGTAGAGTGATAGTTACCAGAGTTTGGGCAGAATAGTGGGGAGTGGGGATAAAGGGGAAGTGGTTAATGGGTACAAAGATATAGTTAGAAGAAATAAGATCTAGTGTTCATTAGAACAATAGCATGACTATAGTTAAAAACAGTTTATCTATTTCAAAATAACTAAAATAGTAGAATTGATACATTCCTAACATAAAGAAATAAACGATAAATGCTTAAGCTGATGGATACCCTAATTACCCTGATTTGAATGTGACACATTGTAGGCTATATCAATATAGCACATGTAGTTCATAAATATGTGCAAGTATTATTTATCCATAATAATTAAAAATAAAAACAATTTTAAAATAAAAAGATGCATTTAAGAGGGTAGTAAGAACATTTTGGCATTACTTGCATCATACCCCTGCCAACCCAATCCAGCACAGCATGGAGGGAGACATCATCCACTTGGGGAAAAGATAAAAATGTAAGTAAAGGACTTTGCTTTGAACTTCAACACTGAGCCCGTCTTAGTAAAACCTAGCATTAGACAGATCCCACTGCCCCATCCTTCAGGCTAGCAGCCATGCCACCTCTAGGCTAGAAAACCTCTAGACCTTCCCTGTTACCAGGCATTGCTACACAGTCCTAGGCTTCAGTATTGCTGATTTGACCTCTGGCCTGTATCACTGTTGAGTTACTTTCAGAGGACCCAGGTTCTGGAAAACTCTCAGCCATAGGCAGCCTTTAGAGTCCCCAGGCTTCTATTGTTGTCCAGTGCTGTGCTGGCTGCAGTGGGCCCTGGGCTTCTGGTTCCAATGTCCCAGTGCCATGTCAATTGTAGCTGCCCCCAGCTTCTGGTGCATGGCAGTTCTCTGCCTGCCACAAGTCTTTTCCAGACAAAGTCAGTTGTGAAAGCTGGAACAAGTAGCAAACTCTTTAAATGCACAGACAGTAATTTATGACCATAAGGAAAAAAAAAAAAAAACAATTAGGGAAACGTGTCATCATATAGGCAAAATAAAGTACCAGTGACTGATCCTAAAGAAATAATGATGTATAAATAGCCTAATGAAGAATTCAAAATAACTATTTTAAGGAAGCTCAGGAAACTTAAAGACAATGCAGAGAAACAATTCCAAGAAATAAGGAAATCAATATGTAACTAAAATAAATTTAACAGTGAAATTTTCTAAAAAGTCAAATAGAAATCTTGGAGTAAAAAAAGTAAAAATGACACAAAATGCAATATTAGCATCAATAGCAGAATTGATCAAACCGGAGAAAGAATTATGAACTCAAAGACAGGTTATTTGACTATACATAGTCAGGGGGTGGTGGGGAGGAAATAACCAGAATGAAAAGAAAGAAAAAGTTTTATGAGATTTATGGAGCATTAAAAGAGCAAATTTTTAAGCTTTGACTGTTTAAGAAGAAGAAAAAAATAAGGATGTGAAAAGCTTATTTGAAGAAACCGTGGCAGAAAACTTTCCAAACTTGGAGAAACACGTAAATATCCCGGTATATGCCCCAATCAAATTCAATCCAAATAAAACTACCCTGAGACATAATCAAGTTGTAAATGATCAAAGATCAAGATGAAGGGAGAAGCCTGAAAACTGCGACAGTAAAGAAACAAACAATACATAAGGAAGTTCCAATATGACTAGCAGCAGACTTAGCAGAAATCTTACAAGCTAAGAGAGTGGGATGATATATTACAAGTGTTGAAGAAATAAGTGTTAACAAAAAAATACTCTACTCAGCAAACGTCTTAAGAAATTGAAGTGAGATAAGTCTTTTCCAGACAAACAAAAGCTGAAAGTTCTTTTCCCACCAGATTTGTCTTAAATGCTGAAGGGAGTTTCCAAGCTGAGTGTAAAGGACACTAATGAGTAACATAAAATCATCTGAAAGTATAAAACTCACTGATAAAAAGAACTATACAACCAAGTTCAAAAAGTCCTTTAATACTGTAAAGTTGGTGTGTCAGTCATTTATATCCTTATAAGTATGAAGGTTAAAAGATAAGCACATTTCAAAAAGCTAAATGATTTGTGAAACGATACATAATATAAAAAATTAAACTGACACAAAAAATTCAAAATGTGGAGTGGAGATTGGAGTAAAAGTGTAAAGGTTTTTAAATATTTTTCTCACCTTAGAATAACCTATTATAATTACAATATGTTTTTGTAAGTCCCCTGGTAATCACAAAGCAAAAATCTACAGTAAATTAACAAAAAGTTAAAAGCAGGGAATGAAAATATAACACAAAAGAAAACTCAAAAAGGAAGGCAGCAAGAGACAAATTAGTGAAAGATGTGGAAAACAACTAGAAAACAATAAATAAAAGCCATAGTAAGACCAAACCTAGCAATACTTAACTTGAATGTAAATGTATTAAGTTATCCAATCAATATCCATAGAGTGGCTGAATCGATTATTTAAAAAAATTTTCAATTATAACTATGTTCTAATTATGTTCTGTCTATAAAAGACTTAATTCACCAGTAAGGACACACAAAGACTTCAGGTAAAGAGATGGAAGAAAATATTCCATACAAATAGGAAATAAAAGAGGAGTGACTATACCAGGTAAAATAGACTGAGTACAAAAGTACAAAAAGAGACAAAGTAACTCATTGCATAGTGATAAACAAATTCAGAAAAAGCATGTAACAATTGTGTATGTATATATGTGTGTGTGTGTATATACATAATATACATATATATATATATATATATATATATATATATGAACCCAATGTTACAGCACCTAAATACAAAAAGCAAATATTAATAGATCTGAAGGGAGAGATAAACTGCAATATTCAATCCTAGGGGACTTTAACCCCTCACGTTCAGCAACGGACACATCAGCCAGACAGAATATTAGTAAAGGAATTGGACTTAAACTATAACCTAGATCAAATGAACCTAAGTGACATAAGAACATTTCATATCACAACTGCACAATATATATTTTTCTCAGCTAAACATGGAACTTCTCCAGGATAGATTAGACATTAGGTCACAAAACAAGTCTTAACAAATTTAAGAAGGTAAAGCCATATCAAATATATTTTCTGACCCCAGTTATATAAAACTGGAAATCAAGAACAGGAGGGATTTTGAAAAATGCACAAACTCATGGAAATTAAACAACATGGCACTGAAAAATCAATGGGTTAGTGAAAAAATGGGTTTGTGAAAAAGTCAAAAGGATATTTTAAAAAGTATCTTGACACGATACAAATAAAAATGGAAATACAACATACCAAAACAGATCAGATACAGCAAAAGGAGTTCTAATAAGGAAATTTATAGCAATAAATACCTCCATAAAGAAAAATATATTTCAAATGAACAACTTAATGTTTCCCCTCAAAGACCTAAGAAAACAAGAACAAATAAGCTCAAAGTTAGAAGAAGGAAATAATAAAGATCAGACAAGAAATACACGAAAAGACCAGCAAAAACCAACAGAAAAGACCAGCAAAACTAAAGTTGCTTTTTTGAAAACAAACAAAATTAACAAACCTTTAAGCTAACTGAACTAAAAAAAAATAGAAGACAAATTAAATCAGAAATAAAAACTTTGCAACGGATACAACAGAAATCCAAAAGATAATAATAGACTTAAAAATTATGTACCAACAAATTGGGTAATCTAGAAAAAATGTATAAATTTCTTGAAACCTATATAACCAACTAAGATGGAATTAAAAAGAAACAGACATTTTAACAGACCAATAATTGTTGCAGGAAATGAGGAACCCCGAACAAAGGGACTGACTGGAGTTGCAGCAGAAGAACAAATTGTGAAGATTTCATGGATATTTATCAGTTCCCAAATAATACTTTTATGATTTCTTATGCCTGTCTTTAATCTCTTAATCCTGTTATCTTCATAAGCTGAGGATGTACATCACCTCAGGACCATGGTGATAATTGTGTTAACTGCACAAATTGATTGTAAAATGTGTGTTTGAACAATACAAAATCAGTGCACCTTGAAAAAGAATAGAATAACTGATTTTTAGGGAACAGGGGAAGACAACCATAAAGTCTGACTCCCTGCAGGTTCAGGCAAGAGTCATATTTTTCTTCTTGCAGAGAGCCTATTAATGGACGTGGAAGTAGGGAAGATATCACTAAATTCTTTTCTTAGCAAGGAATATTAATACTCTGGGGAAGGAATGGGTTCCTGGGGGGAGGTCTATAAATGGACACTCTGGGAATGTCTGTCTTGTGCTGTTGAGATAAGGACTGAGATACGCCCTGGTCTCCTGCAGAACCCTCAGGCTTACTAGGGTGGGGAAATACTCCACCCTGGTAAATTTGTGGTCAGACCAGTTCTCTTCTCTCGAAGCCTGTTTTCTGTTAAGATGTTTATCAAGGCAATATGTGCACCGCTGAACATAAACCCTTACAACAAGTGGTTCTGTTTTTGCCCTTTGCCCTGTGATCTTTGTTGGATCATTATCAGTGGTTCTACTTTTTCCCTTTGTCCCTGTTTCCTCAGAAGCGACCCTTATTAGTAGAGTTCTGCTTTTTGCCCTTTGAAGCATGCAATCTTTGTACCTACTCCCTGTTCTTACACCCCCTCCCCTTTTTGAAACCGTTAATAAAAACTTTCTGGTCTGAGACTCAGGTGGGCATCATGGTCCTACTGATATGTGATGTCACCCCCAGTGGCCCAGCTGTAAAATTCTTCTTTGTACTGTCTTTATTTCTCAGCCAGCCAACACTTACAGAAAATAGAACCTACACTGAAATATTGGGGGTGAGTTCCCCCAGTAAATAATGAGTAAGGAAACTGAACCAGTAATAGTCTCTGGTCAAAGTAAAGCCCAGTACTTGATGGCATCACTACCGAGTTGTAGCAAACATTTAAAGAACTAATACCAATTCTTTTCAAACTTTTCCAAAATTTTGAAGTGAAGGAAATATTTCCAAATGCCCTTTATAAATAGACCAGTATGACCTTAATTTCAGAGCTAGAAAAGACACTACAAAAACAAACTAACAAAAAACTATAGCCAACATCCCTGAGGAATACAGATGTAAAAATCTTCAGTAAAATACTAGCAAACTGTATTAAACAACACATTAAAAATACAATTCACCATGATCAAGTGATATTCATTCCAGGGATCCAAGGGTGGTTCAATATATATAAATCAATAAAAATGATCTATCACATTAAGAGAATGAAGGACATAATCATATATTACAATAGATGCAGAAAAATCATTTGCCAAAATCCAGCATCCCTTCATAATGAAAAAAAACTCTCAAAAAATTAGGCAGAGAAGGAATGTTGCTCAACATAATAAAGGCTGCATAAAACAAACACACAGCTAACATCAAACTCAATCAATAAAAGTTGAAAGCCTTTCATCTAAGCTCTGTAATCAAGACAAACATGCCCAATCTCATCACTTCTAGTCAGTATAGTACTGGAGGGCCTAGCTAAAACTGAAATTAAAGAAGTTAAATTGGAGTTGTTGGCTTATGACATGATCTTATGTATAGAAAACCCCGAAGATTTCACCAATTTTTAGAAATAATGAACAAATAACATTGAAAGATACAAAATCAACATGGAAAAATCAGTAGCATTTCCACTAACAGTGGACTACCTGAAAAAGAAATCATAAAACAATTCCACTTAAAATAGCTATAAGAAAATAAAACATTTAGGAATAAATTAACCACGGAGGTGTAAAAGCTTTACACTGAAAGGTACAAATCACTGATGAAAGAAATTCAAGAAGACTACATATGAAAAAAAAAACCCTCATATTCATGGATTGGAAGAATAAATATTGTGAAAATATCCATATTACCCAAAGTGATTCAGATTCAATGCCATCCCTTTCAAAATACAAATGACATTCTTCACAGAAATTTTAAAAAATATCCTAAAATCGGCTTGCAACAGAAAAGACCCCCCAAAATAGTCAAAACAGTATTTAGAAAAAAAAATACCTAGAGGCATCACACTACCTGACTTCAAAATACTTATATTATGAAACTATAGTAACCTAAACAGCATGGCACAGGCATAAAAACAGACACATAGGCCAATGGAACAGAACAGAGACAAAAGAAAAAAACATGCACTTAATTTCAATTGATTTCTCAACAAAAGTGAGGTGACATAAGCACACAATGGGAAAAGGAAATCTCTTTAATCAATGATGTTGGGAAAACTGAATATGTGCAAAAGAACAAAATTAGACTTATTTGACACCATGTACCAAAATCAATTTTAAATGAGTTAAGGACTTCAACCTAAGACTCAAAACTATGAAACTGCTGTAAGAAAGCACAGAGAGAAAGCTCTATGACATTAGCCTGGCAATGGTATCTTTTTTATATGACCCCAAAAGCACAGGCAACAAGAACAAAAATAGCCAGATGGTATATGTCAAACTGGAGAGCTTCTGCAGAGCAAAAGAAATGATTGACAGACTGAAGAGACAACCTACAGAATGAGAGAAAATGTTTCCAAATTACACGTCTGATAAGAGATAGTCAAAATATTTAAGAAAATCAAACAACTCAAAGCAAAAAAAAAAAAGAACTCGAGTATACATTTCTCAAAAGACATAGAAATAGCCAAAAGGTATATGAAAAAATTGTTTAACATCACTAATCATCAAGGAAATGCAAACTAAAATCACTAGGAGTCATCACTTCCCACTTGTTGGAATGATTATTATCAAAAATACAAAGATAAGTGTTGACAAGGATATAGAGAAATGGGAACTATTAACACACTGTTGAGAATGAAAATTAGTACAGCCATTATGAAAAACAGTGTGAATCTTCCTCAAAAAAACTAAAAATAGAACCACCATATGATTTAGCAATTCCACTACTGGGTATGTATCCAAAGAAAATGAATTCAGTTGTCAAAGAGATATCTGCACTCCCATGTTTTTGCTGTCTTGTTTATAACAGGCAAGATGTAGAATCAACCCATATCCGTAAATGGCTGAATGAATAAAGAAAATATAGTTCATATACACCATAAAATACTATTCAGCCTTTAAAAAGGAAGGAAACCCTGTCATTTACAAGATGGATATACCTGGAGAACATTAAGTTAAATACGCCAGGCAAAAAAGGATGAATACTACATGATCTCACTGATACGTGAAATCTACAGACTCTGATCTCATAGAAGTAAAGTAGAATTATGGGTTTTGGGTGCTGATGTATTTGGAGCAGTGGCACAGGGAAGATATTGATCAAAAGATACCAAATTTCTGTTAGGAAGAATATCTATACAATGTAGTGATATTGTATTCTTCAAAAATTCACTGAGAGAGTATGTAAATTATTCTCACCACAAAAATGATAGCTATGTGAGGTAATGCACATGCTAGTTGGCTAGATTTAATCATTCCACAGTGCAGATATACTTCAAAACAACATGTTGTACATGATAAATACATTCAATTTTATCTTTCAATTGAAAAAATATTTATATTCTAATTTAGTTACAAACAAAATATATTTATCTTCTTGAAAATGAAACTAAATTTGAATTCCAACAGTGTGGAAAGAGTATATTGTATATGTCAGTTTTCCTAAGAGTTTATCATTCCTTAAAACAATTTTGCTCTACAAGTTAAAATTAATCTAAATACTATATTTCTATTCTTATAATAGATATATGATATACTAAGTAGTGAGGACAGCAACCATAGGGGGAATAGAGATATGGGAAAGACAGATGACTCTTAATGACCTTTTCATGACCAAGAGAAAAAGGCCAAAATTAACAAATCCTGAACAAAAGTGCTAAAGATCTTATATCACTATGGTTTTCAACACATGTAAACAGGCCTGTAAAGTGGGTATTATGTAAATTTTGTAACAGCGTTCACTGTATTTAAGATCTTTTGCCATGCATCACAAAAGCAACAAGTTGGTGAAGCTTAAATTTTAATCCACCCATGTCATACTGCACAGGATAATGAAAGAGGGAGATTCTCAATTCTAGTTCTCATTTGCATGTAACTTAAAATTGTAAAGAATTGGCTTCCCCCTGACAGCCCCATTTTATGGATTAACCAGAAGTTGAGTTATTGTAATAAACAGGCTTCTCTGTCCAAGGGAAATTACATTCTTTAGCTCCATCCAAAATTATTCCAAGTCTATTGTCACTCAAATATTTGTTAACAGAAGGGTTAAAATGGAGCTGAAAAAAGGTATATATAAACAAATAAACAAATGCTTGCTTTTAAAACAATTGTGACAGCAGTATGAGAAATTTGAGCAAAGATTATGACCAGAGAATCAGAGAACACATATATTGCAAGAGTACATGTAGACAAGATCAGAGCTGAGTAGCAGATGGTATGATGAACTTTCCAGATCCCTACTGAAAAGGGAAAATCTTACTTCTCCAGTTGATGTGAGTGCTACTTGCCTGATGGCTCTCTGCTGCCAGCCCTTTCTTGGAGTTGCCCTTTGTTCGAGAAGTCGCCTTTTCACCGGGCAGCCTGTTTTCAGCGACTCATAGCCTTCATAGCATAAAGGTCTGGTTCTTTTACTGCAACACAAAATAATAGAAAGATATCTTGGCTTCAGAAACATTTATACAATGTACAGTCAGCTGCAGCTTCTGTTAAGACTAGTATTGTTCTCTGCCCAATCCTGCTGCTTCTTTTCTTCTTCTATAATAATAATAGATAACTATAGAAGTAATCTTCAGTAATTACTGGCACATTAATTTTAGCCCAATGAGACCTATAGAACCATCAGACAATACAGCTCAAGAACATACTCTAACAAATTTCCAAAAATTTATTCTTTATCTCACATTCTGTTTCTCAAGAAACCCAACCTTTAAAAGGATTTGCAATAATGATTCTGTATCTGTTGTAAGCTACAGGAGATCCATAGGGATTGAGCAAGGGTAATTGATCAAATGGCTAGACAAATGGTCACAATTGGTCATTGAAAAGATATTAAAAATGTAGATCTGGGGCAACAAAAACTTGAGGAAGAAAAAAGACATGCCCTTAATAGTGATCAAGTCTGTTCAGAGGAGATTATCTGTGAGAGGAAGAAAAATGGTTCCCAAAGATGTCAACAGCCTAATCCCCAGAAACTTCGTGCATGTTGCTTTACCTGACAAAAAGGACTGTGCAGATGTGATTAAGGTTAAGGACAGTGAGATGGGAAGATTTTCCTGGATTATCAAGGTGAACCCAACGTAATCACACAGCTCTTTAAAAGCAGAGAGCCTTTCCAAGCAATGGTTAGAGTGGGAGATGTGACTAAGGAAAAATGGCCAGGGGGATGCAATGTTGCTGAATTTAAGATAAAGGGAAGGGAAAAAGGACTGTCTATGGTGGGTCATTAAGAACTTGGAAATGCAAGGAAACAGATTCTTTCCTAGAGAATCTCAGAAAGAAACACAATTGTGCTGGCACATTAATTATAGCCCAATGGGACCTATAGAAACCTAAGACAATAAACTTGCACTGTTTTAAACCACTAATTTTATAGAAATTTTTTACAGTGGAAACAGAAATATAGTACAGTGTCTTTAAACTATTACCCATTATAGCATTTGAGATACCAGTGAGAAGAAGTAAAGGCTTAAATTTGTGACTGAAAAATGTGGTGACGGACAAAGGATAGGAGGCAATACAGGTTCTTCTCTGGGACGTGTTCTTTACACTACACTTTATACAGGAAAAAATCCAGATTTATGCAAATGCTAATTAATCTTATGTGTAAATAATCCTGACTCAAAGCTTTAGAAATATGTTACAAATGTTCTATTTCATAAGAGAACTAAAATTATACCAAATAAGTTGGGAGTACTTCTTTATAGGGACAAATAATTTATATTCACTTTATTACTTCATATTTTTCTTTGTATATGAAACATAAGTGGGTCTAGCTAGTCCTTTTCAATAGTAACAGGTACTTCATTGACTAATTATAAAGCTTTTCTTCTTGAGTGTTTTTCTTTTCACGGAATTGAAAAGAAATTGCTTATTTTATCTCATCTGATTTGACTGCAATGCTTATATTGTAAAAATGCTGACAGATCAGTTCTCCACAAAGGAATGTTATACCTTTTATTCTTTTTGTGAAAGTGCTATGGAGAGTGGGATTTCACTGTTGCAGGATTGTTTTGCTATAACTGAACAGACAGAATTAACAATTTCGGAGCAGTTATAACATTTATACATAAATCCAGGTTGTTGGAAATATTTCATTCAGACACTAAGACATTTTTAATGCATCACGTAAATAAAAATAATCAGTGTGCTTATATCTACGGAAAAGTAAATGAAAATCTTGTAACACTAAACATGTGCTGTTTCAAGGAGAATTATCCAATCTTCAAGGTAAAGTGAAATGTCTTTTCATTCCTTTCATAATTTTTGATGCCCCATGGGCCATAATCAATTATAGTTCTTTTCTTTCTGGGATATTTAATTTTTGACCTTTTTTTGTTTTCTTTTCCAATCTCAAGTCATAAGATATTCAGTAATTGTTTTCAAAGGTGGAGAATATGTAGGGATTCACTTTACTGCACACACACACACACACACACACACACACAGCTTTTGATGCTAGTTTGACTAGATATAGAACAAAATAATTCTCAGTATTTTAAAGGATATTTCACATTATCTTCCATCTGCAGGTATTGATGACTGGAATTCATAGTAAAAATTTGTACTTATTTGTATGTAAGCAATTTCATCTTCCTTGAAATATTATTACCAGTGGAGTTCTAATTTGTCTAGAATATTGTTTGTTATTTATTCTACTTAGAATTTTGGAAGTAAATTTTAAGATATTTCAGGTCAGGAAAATATACTTTATCACATTGTTGATAATTGTCTTATTCTCTCTTTTTAGAACTCTGAAGTAGAATAATTCTCCATATCTTAATATTTTCCATAATTTTATTTTGTTTTGGACTCTAGGGATTATTTTCCCCCAGCAAATTTGTGATTATTAATTAGATATATAGCTCCATTGATTCTACTTTTTTAGTCATTTTTAATTTTTATGATATTTTTAGCTCAATATTTCCCATGCTTCTTTACTTCTTGTTTTATAGACTTAGTAACTATTTATATCTTCCTGAGAAAACTGACTAAACTTTTTAAAGTTTTTATTTTATGCCTGTAAGTCAGTTTTGCTGTTTGCACACCTTGTACTTTCTTTACTGAATAGTTTATTTTCTCCCCTAGATTGTCAAGTAGTCAGAG
This sequence comes from Macaca fascicularis, assembly GCF_037993035.2. Taxonomy (NCBI): domain Eukaryota; kingdom Metazoa; phylum Chordata; class Mammalia; order Primates; family Cercopithecidae; genus Macaca; species Macaca fascicularis. Next base: position 69,363,292 of record NC_088389.1, on the reverse strand, counting down.
TTGTTTGTTCAGTTTTAAATAGTTATGCTGCTCAGTAGAGATCGCTGCTCTGTTTTCTCTGAGGTGTGTGGGTCTGATTTCCCAATATTTCCTTCTCCTGAATGAGAATAAAAAGTGGGTTTTGTGTGAATCCGCAGAACATGCCAACTAGTAGGTTCTGCTTAAGTGTGTTATGTTGCAGACAAGCTGGGCACTGAACTGCTTTCAGAATAAGAAGGTGGGTGGTACTTCAGTAAATTTCTTTTATGAACATATCTTTTTTTTTTTTTTATTTGGAAGGTCTAAGCTGTGCTCTTTCTCTTCTGGTCTTAATTCCTGAACGAGAGACCTTCTTGTGGGTAGAGTCAATGCTTTTAGAAAGAAAATGTTTATGCCATATTAACATAGATCTAGCTTTTAAGAATTATTATTTTTTACTCAGTACCTGCTGTATAACGAGAATTCTTTTTCCTCTTGTGAAGTTTGCTCCTGCTTATGTTGTATATGTTTTGGGGGATGATGCTTTTGGTTCCCTTTTGATCTAATCTCATTTGCATCACATATTCTGGAAATTCTTTAATTTTCTGGCTCACTAGTGATGCCTTTTCATATCATGAAAATATATTTTATCATAGGAGAGGAGGTTCAGTATGCCATGCTATAATCTGCACAGTAAATCTATAAGAAAAAGTTTTTAAACCGCCTTTTTTTGGTCAAGAAACTGAAGAAACGTGCTGACATATTTTTGAAGTGATTGAGCAGTAATTTGACTTCGGTTTCTCTGCTACCATGTCAAGATCCTTCATTTCTAACTAGGGATAGTCCTAATATTCAATTCTATTTAATTCTATTGAGTTCAACAAAACGTATTCTAAATGACAGTACTGTACAAGCTCTGCAAATACAGAGATGGCCACACAATATGCAAATAATAAAAGCAAACCTACTCGTATATAATTATAAGATTTAATCATTTTCTCAACCTATTTAATACTTGTCAGAGACAATTTCTGACAAGGAGATAAGTGCAATAAAAAGTAGCATTAATAAGTAAAATACATTAAAATATAGTTAGGAAAATTAATGGGCTTAACTGTATAATTTATATTTTGACTATACTGTTTAAGTAAATAATATTTTGAAAGCTCCATGAAATGTGGTATCTTAGAGATCACTTGTCTGCCAGTCTTCAGTTTTAGAGAAAATAAAATATAAGGAAGTTAAGACTTCCTCTATGACCTCTATGACATATATTTAAAAGGCATAGCCAAGTGCACTCTAATTTACTTCTCCTAAGTTCCTTTCCTTAATGGAGTGGGAGGATAGGAAGACTTTTACTCACTTCTTTCTCCCAATTTCTTTTAGGGAAATTTTTCCTTTGGTTTTATGGGAACACAGTACCTCAGTATTAGTATTAGTATAATTATTTTGAAAAAGCAACAGTTTAAGGAGGGGTAGACAATAATTAAACAAATAGAACCTTTGTTTTATGGAATAAATTTCTTACATCCATGAAGTTTGTTTCATTAAAAGCCCAAATACAGGGCTACCTAATATCAGTGAAGCTTTTTTGGTTGCTGACATCCATCCTACTGAAAATAAGACTGCTGTTGTTTTCCTCCATTATCAGTATTTAAGGAGGAAGCAGATTCATATGGTTTATGGTGCAAAGTCTTATTTTTAACTCTATTTTCCAATCTAGCTTCAAATTGAATAAAGTAGCTGAGAAAAGTGAGACACTTATTGGCTGAAGGGTAAGTACCATTTTTTCACGGAATCCAATGATGATTAAGAAAATAACAAAGAGATACATTTACGTTCCCTATAGACACCAAAGACCTGAGGAAGGAAAAAATGTGCCTTCTTCAATGTAGGCACATTTTACCTATTGCAGATTCAAAATGCATTTCAGCGGAACACCGATATGCAAGTGCCACAGAAATAATTGTTGCAGACAAGATTCATTAATGTATGTGAAAAGTAGTGGGAGAAAGCTTGAGAACAGGTTACTAATATAATCTGAAAGTATCTATCCAAAAATATTAATTACAAATGGAAAGATAGTAACCTAGCAAACACCATTCTAATTGATAATCAAATTTAACATTGTCCTAATATGACATATTGATATTATGGATATTTTGATATGATACATTGAAAATGACATATTGTCATTTCTGTTATATATGCCAAATATGTATAAGCTCAGTTCAATAATGAAGAAACATAAAACAGATCCATATTGAAGGACATTTTATGAAATAAGTAGTACCATTCACAGGTGTCAAAATAAAAATGACACAGAAAAACCCATTAAAAAGTGGTCAAAGGACATGAAGACACTTTTCAAAAGAAGAGTGCATGCAGCCAACAATCATATGAAAAAAGTTCAATATCCTTGATCATTAGAAAAATGCAAATCAAAACCACAATGAGATAGCCGTTCTGACTGCTGTGATATTAAAAAGTCAAAAAGTAATAGATGCTGGCAAGTTGTGGAGAAAAAGGAATGCTTATACACTGCTGGTGTAAATTAGTTCAGCCATTGGGGAAGAAAGTATGACTATTCCTCAAAGACCTAAAGACTGAAATACCATTTGACCCAGCAATCCCGATGACTGAATATATACCCAAGGAATATAAATCATTCCATTATAAAGACACATGCATATGTATGTTCATTTCAGCACTATTCACAATAGCAAAGACATGGAATCAGCTTAAGTGCCCATCAATGTTAGACTGGATACAGAAAATATGGTACACATACACCATGGACTGCTAAGCAGCCGTAAAAAAATGAGATCGGGACCGGGCACAGTGGCTCACACCTGTAATCCCAGCACTTTGGGAGGTTGAGGCGGGCAGATCACGAGGTCAGGAGATCAAGACCATCCTGGCTAACACAGTAAAATCCCGTCTCTACTAAAAAATTAGCCGGGCCTGGTGGTGGGTGCCTGTAGTCTCAGCTACTCCGGAGGCTGAGGCAGGGGAATGGCGTGAACCCGGGAGGCGGAGCTTGTAGTGAGCTGAGATCCGGCCACTGCACTCCAGCCTGGGCGACCGAGCGAGACTCCGTCACAGTAAATAAGAATGAGATCATGTTCTTTGCAGGGACATGGATGGAGCAGGAGGCCATTATTCTTAGCGAAGTAATGCAGGAACAGAAAACCAAATACTGCATGTTTTCATTTATAAGTGGAAGCCAAACAATGAGAACACATGGACGCATACAGGGGAACAACACACACTGGGGCCTATGGGACGTTGGAGGGTGGGAGAAGGGAGGGGGGATCAGGAAAAATAACGAGTGGGTACTAGGCTTAATACCTGGGTGATGAAATAATTTGTACAACAAACCCCCATGACACAAGTTTATGTAACAAACTTGCACATGTGCCCTTGAACTTAAATAAATGAATACATAAAGACAGACTAAGAAATTGTTGCTAGCTGGGTTCAGTGGCTTATGCCGGTAATTCCAGTACTTTGGGAGGATGAGGGGGTTGGGTCACTTGAAAGCTCAAGAATCCAAAACTAGCCTGGGCAACATGAGAAAACCCTGTGTCTACAAACAATTAAAAAAAAAATAACTGGGCATGATGGTGTGTGCCTATAGTCCCAGCTACTTGGGAGGCTGAGGTGGGAGGATCAGTTGAGCACAGGAAGCAGAGGTTGCAGTTAGCTGAGTTCATGCCACTGCACTCCATCCCTTCAAGTCTAGGAACGGAGGGAGGGAGGAAGGGAAGAAGGGAAGGAGGAAGGGAGGAAGGGAGGGAAGGAGGAAGGGAGGGAAGGAGGAAGGGAGGGAAGGAGGGAAGGAGGAAGGGAGGGAAGGAGGGAGGGAGGGAGGGAGGGAGGAAGGGAGGGAGGGAGGGAGGAAGGGAGGGAGGGAGGGAGGGAGGGAGGGAGGGAGGGAGGGAGGAAGGGAGGGAGGGAGGAAGGGAGGGAGGGAGGGAGGGAGGGAGGGAGACTGGAATTGGAAGAGACTAAAAAGACTAAAGAAAAATTTCAGAAGGGAAAAAAATGCGACATTGAATCCTGGATTGGATCTTAAACCAGAAAGATGGCATTAGCAGAAAATCTGGTAAAATTTGTATATGATCTGTAGTTAAGAGTACTGCATAAATGCTAATTACCTGGTATTGATAGTGTACTATGTCAGATGTTAATATTGGCAGAAGCTGATGAGATATGTAGGAGCCTCTGTACTGTTTCTGCAACTTTTCTTAGTCTAACACTATTTCAAAATTAGAAGTTTACAAAATCATTTTAGCATGAGAATACAGATTTTGAGTTACCCACTTTCTCCACATCTCTCTTAAAATCTCATTTAGGCCAGGCACAGTGGTTTATGTCTGTAATTCCAACACTTTGGGAGGCTGAGACAGGAGAATTGCTCGAGCTCCAGAATTGGATACTAGCCTGAGCAATGTAGGGAGACCCTCTCCCCCTCTCCCCTCCCCCCATATACATATATATATATATATATATATATATGTATGTATACACATACATGTATATATATGTATACACATGTATACATATGTATATACGTGTATATATAGATACACACACGTGTATATATATAATTAGCATCCTGAAGTTGTTTGGTGGTATCTCATTGTGTTTTTGATTTGCATTTCCCTCGTATTTAGTGATGTTGAACATTTTTTTCATGCATCTGTAGGCAATTTTCATGTCTTCTTTGGAGAAATGTCTAACCAAATTTTTTTTTCCATTTTAACTGTTTTTCCCCCATTCTAGTTCAATAATGGGAGCTTTAATCTTTGAACCAAAAGAAACAAGTGAGAATAGGTAAGGAAAAGGAAAGATATGATTAAAAACTTTGGTCTCAATCCAGTATGTAAATCTGCTGTTACTCCCTAGGGATTACTATATAATCCTTGAAATAATGGGTAACAAGACGCTACAGGTTTTGGGGAAATGGCAACATCTGGAAGCCCCAGACCACAATCAGAACAGATGGCTTTTATTTCCCAAGGGATATAAAAGTTACTGCTTTCCTTAAATAAGCCATCTGTCTGAATAAAATCATTTTTGCCAATTAATATAGAAGGCATTTTAAGGGCTGAGAAATTTCTAAACTCTAAAAAAACAGGAAGGATGAAAGAACTAAAATTTTCCCAGTTGTGCAAAGACACCATTCCAAGACATTTATGTTGAATATAAAATAGGATCTATTTTAGTTGCCCTTTCTGAAACATTCTGTGGACTAGCTGAACGGGTAAAAAAGCAAATCAATATATGAAACTAGTCTGTGATAACAAACTTGACTTACTTTACTGCAGTGTATATGATCATTGATCACCAATATCAAATCAGGTAGAATAAAGCAACTGACATGCTCTTGTAATAAAATAAGCTTTGACTTGTTAAACTGGTGGTAAATTCAGGTAAGTAGGTAATTTTATTGTATCTTTGTATTGTTTCATTATTCTAATATTGGTGAAGCCCCTACCAACTGCTCATTAGCTGTCTTCCTCAAGTATAAGCTCCAACCATATCGAAACATTTATAGTTCCACTGGCCAGACTGTTTTACACTAACAAGCCCATGTAGATGCTGGTGTCAGCCCTAACAGACCTTCTCCAGTTTGACAAATTGGCAAACACTGCTTATTCTCCAGGTTCTAGCTCAGGCATCTTCTTTGTGAAGAATTATTTTATCACCCAAAAAAGCTGATGGTGTCATCTTAAGCTTACTCACTGTTTCTGATATGCATTAATAGTGCAACATACTTCCAACTGAACTTACTCATTGCAAAAGGTTGATTCCTATATTAATGTGTGACTACATAAGGAAACAGACTGTTTCCTACTCATCTGACGAGTAGCCCTGTCTTTTGAAAAAAAACAAAAAGCCTGTTAATGAATAAAACAGATTGAAACTACTAATTACAAAATAAGACAGCTTTAAAAAATTATATCAATGATTATTTTGATAAAACTTTAATTCTTTGTTGCTTAATATAAAAAGCTAGGAATAAAATTAAGTATTCTCAATTTTCAAGCAACCAGCAAAAATATTTCACGTCTGGATACAGAGGTTGAAATTTTCAAATCTGATTCTTTGGATTTAGGATTGGTGTAAATTAAATAGAATTTGCTGTGATTTGTAACCCAACTTCAAACCTGGAAATTCATAGGATTCAGAAATGTTGGTTCTGGTTCTGTATCCATACCCATAGCTTTGTATTTAATAGTTTAAAAATGCTCCCCAAAAGAGACTGATCTAATTTCTTAGTTTTATTAACTATTCTCAATCACACAAAATTGAAAAATCTAATATCCTCTGGCTTAGCTGCAGGCTTAAAATATTTCTTCCTCTTCCCCACCCAAGTCTCCTGGGGTCAGACATACAGGTTAGAATGATATACTATAGTCAAAGCTTGCATATCACAGTGAAAGTAGCAATAGTATGTACACAGCAAAACTCACATTTTTCCTGGCAAAAAAAATCATACAAAGGAATCAGTTCTTGATGAGTTGGATCTATCTGAATCCATAAACCTGGATAGATATTTTAAAAAGGCTGCTCAATGCAAGTTTGTTAGTTCTCTATAAATATATAAACATAAATTGTGTATATATGTGATGAAGATTGGCTTTCGCTTTTTTCTAAATTATCCTTTTATCCATTAGTCTCAGTTCTTTCATATTTCCTCACCTCATTTTTTCTCAGTAATTTTCTGAGTAGTGAGACTTTGCTCTTGGCAGCTCTTAATAATATTGCTTCAGGAAGGAAGTGCTTAGAATGAATTTTATGTTTGCTTATTTTATCCAAGTAGGAAAGTACTTTTGTATCATATTCCTTGCCTAGTGTCCTTAGTGCTGCATTCTCCCTCAGTTGATGGATTGTTTCCTGTCTACAGTCACTAACCACAGTGTCTTTTAGTCTGGGATTTTGCACGTTAACTCAAGCTGTCTCCTTGTCTGGTCCTCTTAATTTAAACGCTTGTCTCCTTGCCTTTCAGTCTAATAGCTCATTTCTTCTCCTCCCCTATTACCCAGCATTGTTCCTCCATCACATCACTTGCAATTTCCAGGATGACATATTTTACTTCAGATCATAGCTCATTTAGTCTTTTCTCCTGCTGGTATGCTAATGGCATCTCAAGCTGATCATTAATTTCCACCCTGTGGTTTCAATAATTCCTTCCATGCTAAATGTTGCATAGGAAAAATTGTTTTAGGTTTGGCACCTTAACTTCGTCTAAGAAAAAAAATGAACCAGAGAATGCTAAGTCACTGCCAGATGCCCCTCTGGTCAATGGGGGCTCTATTGCTAACCTAGTTACGGCTTCTAAAGGGGGTAGAAAAATAAAAGGCACAGGAGTGACTTTAAATCTGCTGCTTTATGTGTGTTTAATCAATGTCTTTTGGAAATAAATAGGAAACATTCTGTAAAATTGTTTATGTGACCCTGCAAATAACTATATGTTATGGGGGTATAAAAGATAAAGCATCAAAAAAGATGAAAAAAACACAACAAAATGTTAGTGCTTGAAGCATCTTCTGAGATCAAGTTCAAACTCTTCGTTTTTACAGATGAAAGGACTGAGGTCCATGGAGCTTAAAATATTTGCCATGGGTCACATATTCAGTTACATGAGGTTTATTAGCAGGAAATACAGGCCCATGGCTAGCTTTAAATTGCAGTGCCTGAGATAAGAGAATAAACAACTAGCTCCAGATTCTTAGCCAAATCCATTTCTCTCTTCCTATCTTGAATTCATCTAGGGCACAGCACATGTATGCTGGGTATTCCCCCTAGACATACATTGTGATTCAGTACAACCTACTCAAGCTCCTTGAACACAGTAACTCCCCCATCACCAAGTAACTACCGCTACTGTGACATGGTTTGCCTTTGGAGAATATCCCAGAGAAGAAAAGCAGAAGAATATGAAGGCTGGCTCCAAGTCATTAGGCCAGGGAGTCCTAGAGCACTGGGTCATGGAGTCCAGTCTAGAAGTGGAGATGCAGGCTCTGGGTTCTGGGTTATCTCTCTTTCCTCTTACATTTAGATGATATATTATATATTTTGATATAAGTTTCCTAGTTTTACTATTTCTTTTGATACAATAAATTTCCCAGTTTTACTATTTTTTTTTCTCTGTAACTCACTGTTTTTGTCTTTCAAAATGTTGGATACCCACAAATCTTCCTTCCCCACAACATACACACAGACATGAATGTTGCATTTTACGTTACAGTTCATATTTAAGTACAGGACAATAATATACTGATAGAAGCTCTGTGTTAGGTGGGGAAAGAAGATTGTCAACTGGTGGTTTTCTATGCAGAAAGATCGAATAGGCAGATGGCAGACCCATCTATTTACTTGAGGGACTTCTAAATAAGAATATCTATGAATCTTTCCTACTAGGTTTATTCAGTGTCTTCATAGCAGGATCCACCCATCTCATGCTTGGAGTGTATACATTTGGTGCCAGGATTCTAAAAGTTTAATCATGTTCCAGGGGGTTGGAAGTCCTACCATCCCATAACCTGAATTTCACTTTTTTTCTTTTTTTTTGTGCAGCTCTCTCTCATTCTGAAGTGGCCAGTGTCCAGGGTCTGATGCCTCTTTGATTCAATTTTCTCAGTTCCTTGGTAAACAACATATGTTTGGGAATACTTACTGGGATGCATGGAATGAGGAAGCAAACTGGGGAGGTATCTATTTCATAGTATACCTTCTCTTTTGTTGTTTTTTGTTTTTGAGATAGAGCCTCACTCTGTCACACAGGCTGGAGTACAGTGGCATGGTCTCGGCTCACTGCAATCTCCTCCTTCTGGGTTCAAGTGATTCTCCTGCCTCAGTCTCTCAGCTAGCTGGGACTACAGGTGCATGCCACCACACATGGCTAATTTTTTGTATTTTTAGTAGAGACAGGGTTTCACCATGTTAGTCAGGATAATCTCGATCTCCTCACCTCGTAAGTCCACCCACCTCGGCCTCCCAAAGTGTTGGGATTACAGGCGTGAGCCACCACGCCCGGCTCATACTTTTGATCAAGTCTTCTGATTTTAACCGTAATGGTAAATATACGATGTGAAAACCTTTGTTTTCATTATTAAATGTTTAGAAGACAGCAGAGCATTAGCCTGTTTCCATGCTGACCATCAGCTGCTCTGAGTGGAGTAAGTAGAGAAGGATTTAATATATATTATTCATTATTTCGTGGCTTACAAAGTCACAGAAAAGGCTAGATAAGCAGCTCTTGATGAGCTACATGAGCTACATGAGCAACACTGCTGAACAAGACCACTGAGGAAGATGCTAAGTCTGTGATGTCTGTAATACTAGAGACTTATGAAACCACCATCATTACTGCTGACTCCAGGACCACACTGTGTCTGCCAAGAACTTGTCCAAGAAAATATTTTCCCCATCTCTCTCCACAGCCATGAAAATAGGTTCCTGAATTTGGATTCTGATACAGCTCATACAGACCGTGCTTACTAGCGGGAGCTTATCTCTGCTTTATAATTTTTTTTTTTGGCCTTTGAACTCCAATGCTGGTTATTTGGGGATGTTTTAATCTAGATAATAATCTAAACGGTAATAAAGTCTTGGAAATTTGGCTTTTAGCTTGCCATTTACTAATATGCAGTGAGGAATATTACAAGGTTATTGGAATGGAATTGAATGAGCTATTATAAAATATTTTCCACATTTATGTTTAACAGAAATTTTTTTTACTGATATGGGCTTGGCTGTGTTCTCACCCAAATCTCACATTGAATTGTAATCATCTCCACTTTTCAATGATGGGACCAGGTGGAGCTATTTGAATCATGGTGCTATTTTCCCCCTACTGTTCACCTGGTAGTGAATTATTCTCATGAGATCTGATGGTTTTATAAATGGGAGTTCCCTTACACAAACTCTCTTGCCTACCATCATGTAAGACATGACTTTGCTCCTCCTCTGCCTTCTACCATAATTATGAGGCTTCCTGAGCCATGTGGAACTGTGAGTCCATTAAACCTCCTTTATAAATTAACCAGTCTCAAGTATGTCTTTATTAGTATCATGAGAACAGACTAATACAGTAAATTGGTATTGCAGAGAGTAGGGTGCTGCTGTAACGATATCAAAATGTGGAAGTGACTTTGGAACTGTGTAACAGGCAGAGGTTGTAACAATTTGGAGGGCTCAGAAGAAGACAGGAAAACGTGGAAAAGTTTGAAACTTCCAAGATACTTGCAGTGCTCAGAAGACAAAGATGTGGGAAAGTTTGGAATGTCCCAGAGACTTCCTGAACGGCTTTGACCAAAATGCTGATAGTGACATGGACAATAAATTCCAGGCCAAGGTGACTCAGATGGAGATGAGGAACTTTTTGGGAACCGGAGTAAGGTCACTCTTGCTGTGCAAAGAGACTGGTGGCATTTTGCCCCTGCCATAGAAATCTGTGGAACTTTGAACTTGAGAGTGATGATTTAAGGTATCTGGTGGAAAAAATTTCTAAGCAGCAAAGCATTCAAGAGGAAGCAGAGCATAAAATTTTGGAAAATTTGCAGCCTGATGATGCAATAGAAAAGAAAAACCCATTTTCTGGGGAGAAATTCAAGCCTGCTGCAGAAATGTATGTAAGTAACAAGGAGCGGAATGTTAATCACCAAGACAATGGGGAAAATGTCGCCAGAGTATGTAAGAGACCTTTGCAGCAGCCCCACCCATCACAGGCCCAGAGGCCTAGGAGCTAAAAATGGTTTAATGTGGCAGACCAAGGTCCCCTTGCTGTGTACAGCCCAGGGACTTGGTGCCCTGCATCCCAGCAGCTCCAGCCATGGCTAAAAGGGGCCAAAGTATGGCTCAAACCTTGGCAGCTTCCATATGGTGTTGAGCCTGCAAGGCACAGAAGTCACAAATTAAAGTTTGGGAACCTCCCCCTAGATTTCAGAGGATGTATGGGAATGTTTAGATGTCCAGGCAGAAGTTTGCTACAGGAGCAGGGCCCTCATGGAGAACCTCTGCTATAGCAGTGCAGAAGGGAAATGTGGGGTTGCAGCCCCCACACAGAGTCCCCACTGGGGCATTGCCTAGTGGAACTGTGGAAAAAGAGCCAATGTCCTGCAGACTTCAGAATAGTTGATCCTCTGACAGCTTGCACCATGTTCCTGAAAAAGCCACAGACACTCAATGCCAGCCCATGAAAGCAGCTGGGAGAGAGGCTATCCACTGCAAAACCGTGGAGTAGAGCTGTCAGAGACCATGGGAATCCACCTCTTGTATCAGCATGACTTGAATGTAAGACAAAGTCAAAGGAGCTTATTTTGAAACTTTAAGGTTTAATGACTATCCTTTTGGATTTCAGACCTTCAAGGGACTTGTAGCCCCTTAATTTTGGCCAATTCCTCCCATTTTGGAGGAGTGTATTTACTCAATGCCTGTACCCCCATTGTGTTTAGGAAGGAACTAACTTAGTTTTGATTTTATAGGCTCATAGGGAGAAGAGATTTGCCTTGTCTCAGTTGAGACTTTGGACTACAGACATTTGAGTTAATGCTGAAAGCAGTTAAGACTTTAGGGGACTGTTGGGAAGTCATTACTGGTTTTGAAATGTGAGGACATGAGATTTGGGAGGGGAAAGGGGTGGAATGATATGGTTTGGCTGTGTCTACACCCAATATTGTAATAATCCCCATGTGCCAAGGATGGGGCTGGGTGGACATAATTGAATCATGGGGGGGTTTCCTCCATACTTTTATCATGGGCATAAATAAGTCTCATGAGATCTGATGGTTTTATAGATGGGAATTCCCCTGCACAGACTCTCTTGCCACCATGTAATATGTCCCTTCATCTCCCACCATGATTATGAGGCCTCCCCAGCCATGTGGAACTATGAGTCCACTAAACCTCTTTCCTTTATAAGTTACCCAGTCTTGGGTATGTCTTTATTAGTAGCACGAGAATGGACAAATACACTTACTATATATTTTCTATAGATTCAGATGTGTAAATATCCATGGTTCTCAAATAGAAGCAGTTTTTTCCCTGGGGACATTCGTCCACATAATTTTTGAGTGTCACAACTAGGATTTAGTATTGGCTTCTAATAGTCAAGGATGTCACTAAACACCCTACAATATATAGGACAACCTCCAACAACAAAAAATTATCTGGTCCAAAATATCAATGGTAGTGAACTTAAGAAACCCTAATAAAGGTTGATTGTTTTTCTTCAATACTTTCAATATTCTCTAATCTTCAATTGCATCTTTCCTGAGGAAAAGTCAGAAATAATTTATATTTTTGTTTTTTGTTTGTTTCATCCCACTTAGTTTTCTCTGAGCTTCCTGGATCTGTGGTTTGCTATCTGACAGTAATTTGGGAAAATTCTCAGTCATTATTACTTCAAATATAGTTTCTTTCAGTTTTCTTAGATTCCCTCTACACATATTAACACTTTTTATAGTTGTCCCACAGTTCTTGAATATTCTGTTTTTGTCGCTTATTTTTTTCTTTGTTTTGAAATTTTCCATTCCTATATCTGCAAGCTCAGAGATTCTATCCTCAGCCATATCCAGTCTACTACCGAGCCGACAAGAAGCATTCTACATTTCTGTTGCGTTTTTTAATCTCTAACCCTTCTTTTCAATCATTCATATAATTTCCATCTGTCTGCTTACCCTTTTCCATCTCTTTTGCATGTCATCTACTTTTCACATTAATGCCCTTAGCATATAATAGGTTTTACTTTTCACATTCCTAATCTGATTAATCTGAACATTCTTGCTATATCTCATTTTGGTTTTGATGCTTGTTTAGTCTCTTCAAATTGTGTTTTCTTGCTTTCTCATATGCCATGTAATTTTTTGTTGAAATTCAGACAAGATGTACTGGCTAAAAAGAAATGCAGTAAATAGGCCATTAAGTGATGTGGTGGTAAAGTATGGAGGGAGCAACAGCATTTTATAGTCAAATGATTAGGTGTCAGCATTTTCATGAGCCCATGCCCCTGGACTGTGAACTTTATCAGTAGTTCTCAGTTCCCCCACCCCTCTTAAATGGGACACGAAGGCTAGAAAGAGTTAAGCATTTCCCTTTCCCTAGGTAGGTTAGGCTTCGACAGAATAGTTTCTCCTGAAGACAGGAAGAACAGAATGGTGTGATGCATTCCAAATTTGCTTATTTTCCCTTTTCCCTGCCTGAAGCACAAGAAGATTTTTCTCTCATCTTCATTGTGAGAACCTACCCACATCCTTAAAGGTAAAACTCGTAAGAGTGTGAGGGTCCTGCTGTGACTGGATCACTCCCCTTAAAACTCTCAGACTTGTCCACACCCAGCTTCCAGCAGTTTATAATTACTATTGAGGTTTTCCTACACCAACTCTGGTTCTCAGAGGTTTCTGCTCATGGGACACTTTTCCAGTAAATGGTAATTGTCTGTATCTGCCTGTCTGTCTTTCCAATTTTTGAGGCAGGGTTTGATTTTTTCAATTTGTTGGGATCCAGTGGTTACTTCTTAGCTCCTTGTAAGTTGTACTGAAAACCAAAAGTCCAGAACCCCTCATATACACAAATCCATGTAAAATAAATAACTAGTAACTACAATTATCTCTGGGGAATGGAGGTAAAGACTTGATTTCAGACTGAAGAGTAAGGAGACTTTAGTCATTATTGTATTGTGTTGTATTCATTTCACAGCATTTATAGAACAGTGTAAAGGTTGATAAAAATAATAAAACATAATGAACAAAAACCAAAGTGTCTTGAAAGGATGTAAGCAACTTGGAAACAAAAAAGATAGAGATATTCAAAACAAAACATCTGCCTTTCCTTTAAACGTACTTTCTTATATATTTTAATCAGTATTACAAGTCCACACTATTATTTTAGCAATAAGTCTAAGTACCTTTCTTAACTTCCATCTCCTTCTCATCTCCACATCTAATCAGCGATTAACTACAATACATTGTAATGGTGAAAATGCTTTCTGATTTGTCATTTCTTCATTTTCTTTCATCTTTCTTTTTTTAAACATGTATTTATTTGCTTGGTCTGAACTATTGCAGCAACTGTTTTATTATGACTTCCCCTGCCTTCAAAACTTTTGTTCTCCTTGTAACTTTCTACATTGGTGTTGCCATTTGCAATTTCCCTTCTTAAAGATGTCAGTTAGTTTTCTCTTGTTGTTATTGTTATATAAAGAATGATAAAGCCAGCACTTAGATATCACTCTCAGTTCCCATGTCCAAGGCAGGTTACCTATGATTACTAACAGTAATATTTCTAGCTGATCCTAACTATGACCTCAGACTTCCTCCTAACATTATAATCCATGTAGCCACTACAAATGGACTGAGGTCTGTATGAAGAGGAAACCTATTGTGTTTTCTTTAACAAGAGAACTGCTGCATTTCTAATAGGTGTTTGTCTCTCAGTGAATATTTTCACATTCAGGAATAACATGAGAGGTCATTTGAGACTTGAAGAATGGAGTTCGATATTTAGGAATAACTCATAACTGAGTTCTTTCAAGATAATTTACTGTGATTGCGCAACTTCAAACTTAAGTCACAAGGCCTGACTAGTAACCATATTCTGTTTTTCTTATTTTCCTAAAATATAGTTTGCCAGAAGCTGACATTTAAGGGATAGCCTTATAAGTACTATTGTTAATAAACCATAGTATGGTATCTAAATATAAGTGGACATTGAGAAATGAAAAAAAGAAACAGAGTTCCAGGATTTAGCTATCAGGAGAGCAATTAGGGAAAAGTTAAAAAAATATATAGAAAAGAGAAATAAAGAAGTTTGATTTTGGACAAATTTAAATGAAAGAGATGGCAAGACAAAGTGAAGGAGATTATTTCAGAATAAGTTAAATGACCATAGAAAATTTGCTGTGGTTTGTCATAGGGATGGACAAATAAACTTGTGTTTTAACAAGAATGTGAAAATGTCATCAAATTGACATGAATAAAATGAGTAGCAAGAAAGAATACAAAGACCAAAGGAAAAGATACATAATATTGAGTCAGAATTCTTAATGGAAACTTAATTTCTAAACACATGAGAGAAAAACAAATGAGTTAGGAATATGAAGAGACTAATGGCCCTAACAAGGAGAAAAAGAGTAATATGAAGAAGTTGACCTTAGAGAAACTGAAGTGAGAATATTTGGCATTATGAGGAAATTATCCAATACTTTCAGGAGAAAGATGAATTATCAAACAGAAGAGATTTCAATAATACATTTAAATTAATTTTATGTGGTTCAATTTCTGAATTTTCTGTAGATTGAGGAAAACATTTTTCAATTTGAATAACATTTTTAGAAAAAAAGGTCATACTTTGAGTATTTTTAAAAATGTTTTGCCGTATCATAGGACAGTAAGATTTCTTTCCATAAGCTGTGGATATGACATCTGAACCTAAACTAACTGCCAGTCATCAATGCCGTAGCCAGATGCAGAATCAGCACCCAACAGACCAGTAATATCTTTGAATGAAGTATCCGTGTTCACCTTTCACAATGTTAATGACTCTAGACTCATGAGATTCTGGAGCTAACCTAGCCCTGCAATTAATTCAACTGTTACTACTTTTAAATATGTAGTGAGGAAAAGTCAAAATTTCCCAAAGTACAACAGCATAATGACTTTGAAACCCTATCTGCTGAGAGGTGATGGCCCAATAGTTAAGGTTGAATTAAACCAACTAGAGTCTGTGTATTTCCTTCAGGAAATCAGAGGCAGTTGTATACTTAAGTACACTTGTGTGTATCTATTTTTTTATTCCAACATTTCACACTATGTATATGTTCATGTTTCCATTTTAACTTTCGTCTAAAACTTATATTTGTGCTAAAATGATAGGGAGCATATGGCCTAAACAAAGAGGAAACAAGACTGCATTTCAAAGCCTAGTAGATTTAGATATCACCCAATTAAAATTATTATAAGTCCCATGTAATTTTATATGCTTATAGATCTTTATAAATTCTATAAGTCTGTATATTTTCAAATAAAATTAAGAAGTAATCCAAGACAAAATACTTTCAATGAAATAATAAGATCTGATGAAGGATCACAGGAACATGAAAGTTAGACTTAAGGCATGAAATAACTGGACTTCCAGCATTCTCTTCTTGATGGTCAATTCTGTTAGGTTTTAATAGGTGGCACAGCCCCAGCAATTTACATTAGAAAAGGCAAATTATCCTTCTGTGGTATTTCATATACTTTAGTGGTATTTCAATATACTTAATTTAGTAGTTCATTATCAAATAACAAACACCCTCATTGGATTACCATGAGTGGCCATATTTTATTTCTTTGAGTTGTGATGTTGGAAGGTGAGAATAATTGTATTTTTGTATGGAATTTAGCTTAGGTTCATATCTGCATTTTTATGGATTGAAGTATATATATCAGTCCCCCAAAAAGTAAAATGAACAAAGAAAGTTTATACCATGACCCAAAAAATATTATCCTAAAAACAGAATATGTTGGTATCATTTTTCAAGATCACAAAACTTAACCATCTATTTTATTAATGTTTACAATATTTCTGAAGCATGTTTTTGTAATGCCTCTCAAATTAGCTAGAACTATCAAAACTTAATTCCAAAATAAATATCAAATCAAATTATCTTTACGTCCACTATCACCCTATTCTAAACCACCATCACCTCTCTTCTGAACTAATATTGTACCTTAATTACGTTCTCAGCCTGCTTCTATGCTTACCATTCTTTTATTTATTCTTCACAATATTAACAGAGTAAAATTTTTAAAAGATGTAAATCAGGATAAATCAGACCTCTGCTTAAGATTATTCAGTGACTCTTCAATACAATTAATGTAAAATTCAAAGACTACCATGCTAATATTTTCTATATTGTCTACCCAAACTTCAGGCCACTTGTCCAGCCCCCTTGACCATTGCAAATTAATGTCAGCTCCTAACACTGAAACCATTTTTTTTTTAAATGGTGTCATTGTTGTCAGTTTTATCTCATCCTATCCACTCTTCTTATGGTGCCTTGACAGCTGTTTTATTATCCTCCTCTGGGTCTCCACTTCGATGTCAGCTCCTTGGAAAATCTTTACCTATTAATATAGAGTTCTTCTTACAACCTTCTTTGGTACTCTTTATCACAGCATTTTATTTTATTGCATTTACAACAATCTGTAGGCTGTATTTATTGTACTAGATGTTTTCTTCATGAGAGGGGGATCTAGCATTCTAGATACCCCAGCACATGACAGTTAAATTAACTAAAAATAGAGCTTAAGTTGAAATCTTAAAAGCAGACAAAAATCAATTATATATGAGAATAATAAGCATTACAGTTGATTTCACATTGGAATAATGAAAGCAAGCAAACAATAGAACAATGCATTTCATGCCAAAAGAGTAACTATCAGCTGATAATTTTATATTCAGGAAACATTCTTCAAAAATAAAGAAATGGAGATATTTTTCACATTTTTTAAAAAACTAAATTTTTTACCGACTGACTTCTCCAGGAAATGTTAAAGGAATTTCACCAAGCTGAAGGGAAGCATACCAGATGGAAATGTGTATCTTCAGGAAAAATGAAGAATATTGAAAATATTAATATATGGGTAAACATAACATGCTAATTTTTCATATGACATTTATGAGTATTCAAAGGGAAAATTATAACACTGTTTTGTAAAATTTATAACATGTGTAGACATAATACATGTGGCCACTGAAACATGAAGGATCAGAGTGACAGTATATGGGTTTTGTTTGAAAGGTCTTCACATATTATATAAATTAGTACAATGTAAACATTAAATAGACCATAAAGAGTTAAAGATACATATTATAAGACTACGTAATTGCTAAAAAAAAAAAATGTAAAGTGATATAGTGGGGGAAAACCCTATAGATTAAATTCAAAGGGAATTCTAAAGCATGTTAAATAATCAAAAGAAAATAGGAAAATGAAAAACAGTACATAGTTAAAACCAGACTAGACAAACTTAATTTAAAATTAAATCATATCAGAATTCCCATTAAATATTAATTGCCTGCACATTCCATTAAGAGGCTGAGATTAAAATATTAAAAACATCCCCATTGTCAGCTAGATAAAAGAAGTATACTTTAAGTGTAAAAACACAAATAGGTTCAATTTAATAGATAGAAAAAATATATAACTGAAAACATGAAGAGCAAAAGGGCTGGTATAGAGAAATTGGTATTTATGTTAACAAAATAAAATCGTATCTAAAATAGAGTTTATTAAAAAGGGACATTTAATAATTATAAAAAATTAGTTATAAAAAAAGAAACCAACCATAAGTGTATGCAGCTAATACAGGTGAAAAATATATAAGGAAGTTTTTGGCCTGAATGCAATGTCATGTATTTGTTTCTCCCTGCCCTTCTCTGCTAAGTGCTGCTATAAATTCTGGAAATAATGTAAGACAGCCAAAGGAGAAGCAGGAAAGGAGGAGACAGGAAAGCAAATTTCTTAAGAATTCTAAGACAAGAGGACCAGGATTTTACAAACCTCACTTAATATAATAAGGGAACACAAGCCTGGGAGTTCCCAATGCCCACAGAAAGCCATTTATGTAGGCATATTCTTTCACCAGCTAGAACTGGAATTCTGATGAAAACATACATGAGTCCAGCAGCATGTGCACAAGGCACGAGAAGCCTCTGTCCTTGTGAGTCTGAAATGGTCCCCTCAGACTGAAAGGCACTGATATGGACTGACCGTAGTAACAAGGAGGATTACACTACAGAAAAATGCCCATCCTGGAAACCCTCTATATATCTCCATGAACTTTGGACTTTTATCACCCACCCAGAGACACTGGGTATTCAGGCAGAACTTGCAGGATAAATTGGGCTACAAAAAATGGCCTGGCATAGGAAGCCTCATGGCTGACTACTGTCTCTCACTGAAAGAAATGTAGTGTCAATAGCAAGGATCCACTAAATAAGTGGGTTGGCCGAGGAAGCCATATTGGTTATAAAGCCCTGAAACTTCCAATATTCTCTCATAGATGACAGGTAGCTAGATGGCAACAGGTAGCTAGATGAATCTCAGCACAAGAAGCATCCACCCCTGGAAGCATCCTTCTTCCCCTGCTGAGAGGAGGTATTCTACTATAGCAAATTGCAAACCTTAGAAATTCTCACCGTTCCCACTGTGTATAAGGTTCTACTTCTGCATTAAGGCACCCGTCAGCTTAGGAACAGTGGCAAAGGCATCTTGCCATAATAAGCAGCCTGGCATGCAATGCCTCTTTGTCCTCAAAGGCCTGAGACTCTCTCCTCCACTTAGAGACACCATGTTAGAAGGTTGGCACGATCCCAGAATCAGACCTAGAATATCCTAACAGAACAGACAAAATGTTCAAGATGCAAAGGGACATAACTTGCCGTACAAAGAACCAGGAAATTCACAATTTGAATGAGGAAAAAAAAATGCTGATGCCAACAGCTAGATGAAGCAGATGCTGAAATTATCTGAGAAATACTTAAAAGCAGACAGCATAAAAGTGCTTAAACAAGCATTACAGACGACCTTGAGACAAATACAAAAAGACTGAAATTCTCAGTAAAGAAATAGAAGTTAAAATAACTATATGAAAAACATGTAATGGAGAAACAATAACAGAAATAAATAACTTACTGGATGGAATTAACAGTGTAGTGTTAATGGCAGAGAATAGAATTACTCAACATGGGGATGGATCAGTAGAATGCCTATAACAATATAGGCTGAGAACACATGAACAGAGCTCGAGAGACCTGTGGGACAATAATAAAAGATAAAAACCTTGCGTCACTGGATTCCCAAAGGAGGGAAAGTGATGCAAAAAGAGTATTCAATAATTAATAGCTGAAAACTTCCTAAAATTGGCAACAGACACAGACAGCCTACAGAGTCAAGAAACTAAGCAAATCCCCAAAATGATAAACCTAAAGAAATACATACCAAGGCACATTGTAGTTAAACTTCTGAAAACTAAAGACAAAAGAAAAATAAAAACATGCAAACAGGTAGGTAAAAACTCATGTCAAGTAACACTATCTTATATTTGAGAAAGATATTTAAAAGTGGGAAAATTAAGAGGATCTAAATAGAAATAAGGTTTCCACATTTTGCTTGAAGTGGTAAATATTAATATAAGTAAACTGGTAAGTCATAATATGTAGATACTTGTAGAGCAACTACTATAAAAACTAAAAAAGATATAATCAAAACATGAAATAAATCAAGATGTAACCCTAAAAATTGTTCAAATAACCAACAGAAGACAACAAGATTAAAAGAGGCAAGAGAAAAACAGAAAATGATAAAATAAAAAATCAATAGTTACATATAAATGGTCTAAATATACCAAATAAGAGGCTCAGATTGGCAGAGTGGATAAAGGAAGAAACAGAAATAACAAAAGATGACTCACTTAATGCTGCTTAATGCTGCTTACATTAACTCACTTTAAATTCAACAAAAGATTAGCAAATTTATTCCAACAATGTATAGAAAGAATTACACACCACAAACAAGTGAGATTTATTCCAGGTATGCAAGGCTATGTCTACATTTTAAAACTAATCAAGGAATGACTCCATAATGACAGCTATCGAAGAAAAATCATATAGTAAAATCAATTGATGAAGAAAAAAGCATCTGAAAAAATCTAATACCTATGCATCATTAAAGCCCACAGCAAATTAAGATTAGATGGACATTAAGTTTACTTAATGAAAAACATCTACAAAAACTTACTGCTGACGTCATACTAATTGTGAAAGACAACACTTTCACTCTAAGACCAGGAATATGGCAAGAATGTCTGCTCTTATCATAATATTGGGAGTTGAATGATGAGAAGACATGGACACAGGGAGGGGAACATCACACACTGGGGCCTGTCGGGAGTTGGGGGGCAAGGGGAGGGAGAGCATTAGGACCTAATGTACCTAATGCACACAGGGCTTAAAACCTAGATGACGAGTTGATGGGTGCAGCAAACCACCATGGCACATGTATACCTAGGTAACAAACCTGCACGTTCAGCACATGTATCCTGGAACTTAATATTGGCACCTCTATCTACTGCAATAAAGGAGAATAAATAAAAGTCAAATAAAAAACCTTGGAAAGGATGGAAGAAAACTGTTCCTGTTTACAGATAACATGATTCTCTACCTAGCAACTCTACAGAATAACATTCCTAGAATGACCTACTGGATTCAGCAAGCCTTCAGGATATATGATCAAAACAGACAAATCACAGCACTAGCATAGTTAAAATCACCTTGAAAAGGAATAATTAAGGGGTTTCACTCTAACAGATATTAAATCTTACTGTATAGCCACAGCAATCAAGACTAAGATACTAGCAGATCACAGACACAGATTAAATGGAACAGAATGAAGAATACAGAAAATAAACTGGACCAGCAAAAATATGCTCAGCTGATTTTTGATAATGGTGTAAAAGCAACTGAATGGAAGAAAGAGTTTTTCAAATAATGGTGCTGGAAGAATGGAATATCTATAAATTAACACATCAAACTTGGACTCCAGGACTCAGGTGCTGGTGTCTATTCCTTCCTGTGCCTTGAGAGGCGGGTCTCCAAGCTGGTGTGGATGAAGATGCTGAAGGCATCGGAGAGCGTCCTTGCTAAGCACCGCCAGTACCTGCAAAGGAAGCTCTTATATGCAGTTCTTATACCTCATCATTTACATGAGCTGTGGCAGCCATCGTCTGAAAAGGGTACAATGTGGTTCATGCCTCCAGGGTCATGATAGGCCTCACCGACTCAGGTGATGCTGCCGGGGACCGTAGTGGGAGACTTCAGCGTCTACATTAGCAGAAACATCACCCATGCCAGGAAATCTGTGGGTGGGTCCCAGAGAGAGATCCAGCTGTGGTACCAGAGCAGTGAGCTGGTGAACTGGGCAGTGAGGGGCCATCACAACAGGGTCTACCCAGCCTGACTGCTCTTGGTCACCCCCAAGTATCCCATCAGGACCAACTGCTTTGGTCACAACAACTCAAGCATGCACCTAATTCCGTCTCTCCCAAAACACATCTGTGTTGATCTTCTATCCACCTAAACTCAGAGGAGGTTGAGGTTACCAACTTTACGTTCCTTTCTGTATCCTAATCCAGAGTAAAACTGAACCAAATCCTTTCTGTGCCAGATCACCTTTGGGATGTCTTCAAAAGTCTGTAATGTGACCTCTCCTTCTCCAAACGAGACATTAAAATTCACAGGCCAAGCAAAACAAAACAGAACAAAACTAAAACGGCAAAATTCCCATGGAACTCAAAATTTATACATAATACAAAAATTAATATGAACCTAAATGTCAAATGTAAAGCAATAAAACCTTAGAAAAAATAGGGAAAGTATTCAGGATTAATATTTAGTCAAATGGATGTCAGACTTCACACCAAAAGCATGATCCTAGAAAGGAAATATTAGTTGTACTTCATTAAAATGAAATATTTTGTGAAAAAATCCCTTGAAGAAGATGAAAAGGCAAATTAGGAGAAAATATTTACAAACCACATAGTCTACTAAGGGCTAATGTCTGGAACAAAGAACTCAACCTCAAAAGTAGAAACAAAAAAAATCCAACTACAAAATGTGCAACAGACAATTTCAATTATGCGTACTTAGAAATGAAGACTGATTCATAAAAATTTTATTGCATTCAATAAACTAACTCTTCTAATCTGAATAAATCCCCACTATGCATACTGTCATTGTTTAAACAAACACACATTGACATAGATGGGAATTTACTGTCTTCTGTGCTGCATTTTAAATCTTTCAGTGTTTTTATTTTTATAACTAAAAAGATAAACTTGGAGTTTCAGCTTTCATTTATTATTTGAAATGTTGAAATGTGTTTTATTTGCTACTGTCTAGATGTTATTAATCAGAGAAAAGCTAAATTCTATTTTTTGTAAAAACTTACAACTTCTAAAGTCTCCCTGACAAGGCTATCTAATCTAGAATCTTGATCAAATTGTCTTATTTACTTTTTACATATATAAATCAGTGCTCTAGTAATATACTAAGCAAAGATTAGCTATTTTTGCTATTATTTCAACTTCAAGGTAGACATGAGTGGTAAGATTCCTAAGTTAGAGAAAAGCCTAGGGGGTTAAATCTGGTAAATCCTATGTTATAAATACATTCTACTTATATCTTAACACTCAGATTTTTTCCCCTAATAATTTTAGGAATAAAGTACGTGGTCTTGTTTTCTGATTTTTGAAGGTAAATAAAAGTTTAAATGTCTCATTATCCCCCCTCTAAGAAGTCATCATTACTATTTTCATTGTGAATGGCTTGTTGATGAAGACAAGAAAGTAACAAGGACAAGTAAGCATATTGCAGAAATTAGATGATGTCAGAGTGGGCAATATTTTTGTTTTTCCATTTCAGTTATTGTCATATTACTTTTTTAAAAAAAAGCTTATCCACTTTATAGAAGAATTGGTTGTTACCTGATATTACTATAAATGAACAAATCTGCTTAGAGGAAAAGGCTGACATGCATTGTGTCACACTTTCTCATGTACGTAATTACCACTGTTGCTGTGAAGTCATTAATAATCATGTTATTTTCTTGTGGTTATGATTGGAGGTACATTAAGCCATTCAATTATTTTCAAATATTACATTATCATGATATTGGTTAATATTTAGTTTTATGGTTGTAATTGTGCTTTATGCTTCTTTATTCTTATCTGGCTATCAATTACCTGCCAAAGCATACAACTCTTTTTGTGGAATCTTGGAAAAGATTAGATTCACAAAAAATATTATACAAGGGTTCATCAGGTCTCTTGTTTTTTTATGTTACTTTTAAAAATTCACCACATTTTTACTTTACTCTTGGTTTTAAGACTTTTGCTTGATAACTTTTACAGTAGCCAACAGTTGGTCTTATTCTTTAAAAATTAGTCAAAGTTCACATTATAATCCATCCATATTTCAGAAAATTAAGTTAGTAATGTGAAATTGGATATTGCAAGACGACTGATTCTTAAGCTTATACACTATGCAAAAGGTAAAAAGAACCAATTCAGTAATATTTTGTGTGCACTCGAGAAATAAAACATTTTCCTAAATAATTGCTTGTAGTTTTCATTCTAATTATAAAGCATCACTATATTTTAATTACGTCCCAGTGTTTTAATTTTTTTCTGGATATGAGAATAGGATTTAAGATTTGGATGCCAGCCTATTCAATTATCAACGAGGCAATATTGGCATGCATTCTATTATTTGGGCAAAACTGTGCTAATTTTAATAGATTCTTAAATATCAATATTGTATACATATTGTATACTTTTACTCTGGAAACATTTTTCAATGTTCCAATAATATTTCTAGTGTAGTTTTCTGTATATTTTAAACCTTAATTCAATTAATTTAAGTGATTATTTAAAAGTACCATGCTAAATAATTTAAGTGGATGTAATGTTCTCTTAATGTAGAGTTTAAAATAATTTCTGCCTAAAATTAATAATTTCAACAAGTATGTCAGGGTAAAGAAACAAAACACATTGTATTTGTAAATATAAACCAATTCAATTGTATTAACTAATTTGCTTGGTCAACTTTTACTAACTAATCAAACCACTATAAACAAACATCCCAGAATTTAGGGAAGTTAAATGAATATCTGGAGAATAAACTTCTAGGTTCACTAGAGTCCCACTTCTAAAATATGTAATTGAAACATTTTAAATTGTAAAGCAATTTACAATTTGATAGAAGTTATTTGTTTTTAATATATATATATATATTCAAGTTTTTGTTTTTGTTTTTTTTTTTTTGGAGACAGAATCTTGCTCTGTCACCCAGACTGGAGTGCAGTGGCACCATCTCTGCTCACTACAAACTCTGATTCCTGGGTTTCACGCCATTCTCCTGCCTCAGCCTCCTAAGTAGCTGGGACTACAAGCACCCACCACCACGCGCAGCTAATTTTTTGTATTTCTCGTAGAGACAGGGTTTCAACCGTGTTAGCCAGGATGGTCTCGATCTCCTGACCTCGTGATCCACCTGCCTCAGCCTCCCAAAGTGCTGGGATTACAGGCGTGAGTCACCGTGCCTAGCCCATCTTCAAGTTTTAAAGCTTTGACCTGCCTGAGCGTCAAAATGTCCTTCAGGGCATAGTGGTTTTATGAATTAGTAAAAAGAAAACACTAAATTATAATAACCGAACTTGTCTCTGTGATAATAAGATTTAAAATTATACAGAAAAAATGCATATTTCATATTAGGTTTAAACATCTTCAAAAAACAAATTCAGAAAAAGAAAATGGACTTTTATTCAGTTTTCTTTTTCAAATATTTTAAATATTAGTTTTTACAATCTAAGAACACTAAAGAAGTCGAATTTGTCGAATTTGTGCTAACCACAATCCTAGTTGAGATTTAGATTACAGTCAAAATTTTACTTTGTCATTTTTATACCACTGATTTCAACCTATTTATATTATCCATGTATAAAGGAGAATTACCTTATAGAACATTTTTATAAAATTTCCCCTTTGGCAATCAAAATGCAAAATAATTTAGACATTCATATAAAGTATGAAGCAGGTAAAATAAGAATTTGCTTTGAAAGTCTAAAAATTTACGTTTAGTATTTTAACTATGTCATAAGATTCTGACGACCTTATTTTTCACCTGGAGTACTGTAGAAATACATTTTTTATTAACATACATTTTAATTTGGTCTGATTCTATTCCCTTTCTCCTTCTTTCAACATCATGTTACCACATCTCCATTTATAAACTCTTAGCAAGAGTGATTAACCTAAAAGGCATTTTGATGTGATATGAAGTTACAAAAAAAAGAAATTGGTCCACAAATGACTATTTTGAGTTTATTTTCGTGAGATTTGCAATGTGTTGTGTTACTTATTCCAAAGTTTTCTTGGTGGCTAATTTTATAGGATTGTTAGAGGTGTTACAGGATTGTTGGTGGAGTGTGTCACTGTACTCTCAAATGCAGGCCTTTTATGCATAAGAACCTAAAACTTTTCCTCCACTACTTTGTATAGTAATATTACATATTTTCCCATAAAACTTATATGCAGTTATCTTCACAATTAAGATGCAAATATAAATTTCTCTTTGTAAATTGCGATAATAGCAAAGAACCGCTTGTGTCTATACATCTTAATTGCCACAGATAATTGGGTTATTGTTTATTAACAATAAAAACATGTACCATCTAGGTGGGCATGGTGGTTTATACCTGTAATCCCAGCATTTTGGGAGTCCGAAGCAGGATCATTTGAGGCCAGGAATGCGAGACCAGCCTGGCCAACATAGAAAACCCCCATCTCTACTAAAAATAGAAAATAATTAGCTGGACATGGTGGCATGCACCTATAGTCTTAGCTACTTTGGAGGCTGAGTCATGAGAATCATTTGAACCCAGGAGGCAGAGGTTGCAGTGAGGGGAGATTTCACCACTGCACTCCAGCCTGGGTGACAGAGTAAGAATCTGTCTCAAAAAAGCAAAAATAAAAACAAAAATGAACCATCTTATTAAGCTTACTTTTTTCCTAACTATTCAAAAATGTAGCCTAGGATTTATGGCACCTAGGATAATGTTTTTGAAATTTAACTTTATAGGACAGGCACAGTGGCTCATGACTGTAATCCCAGATGTTTAGGAGGCCATGGTGGGAGGATCATTTGAGCTTAGAAGCTCAAGACGAGCCTGGACAACATAGTAAGACCTTGTCTCCACTAAAAATTTTTTAAAAATTAGCTGGATGTTGTGGCACATACCTGCAGTCCCAGCAACATGGGAGGCTGAGAGAGGAGGATTACTTGCGACTGAGAGATCAAGGCTGCAATGAGTTAGTATGGTGCCAGTACACTCCACCCAGGGCAACAGATTGACAGCCTGTCTCAAAACAACAACAAAATTTAACTTTGTGTTAAGGGAATCCATGTTATTTTATTCTTCGAGTACTTTTGCTTTTTCTTAGGACTGAAAATATGCTGGCGAATTTCAGTACCTTACCGTATATTGCTTGGATTTGATAAAGGCAACAAAATGCTGTAATAGCTAGAAATAACTGACATAGCCTCAGCAGTTTTGTATACAGAATCAAGTTGCATTTGGGTTGTATTTTTATTTCCCACATAAACAAGATTTAGTTTAACATACTAAGAAAGAAATGTTAGTGAAAACACCATTCAAGTAATATTAAATAACAAAATACTAATTTTTGATAAATTAGAAATTATTAAATACTTTTGGCTCACTTCACTGTCTTTAGCTGAAGTGCTTCTAGTGTTTTATTTTGTATCTGCAACACTTTGTTTTAGAGTTAGAAAATCCTGCTCTCCCATTTTTACCTGTGTACAGTACATTGGCTTTACAGTATCTACTTATTCTCTTAAAGTCTCAGTCTTTTCATCAATAAAATGATTTCACATATCAATCCAACAAAAATCAGACAATATGTGTAACAGGATCAGTAAAGGTAGAAACTGACCGGCTAATGTATTGCTTTCATTTAGGTGTAGGTATGTAATTAGAATTTCTAAGCAATGAAATATGAGTGTACAGGATGTACACCCCCTTCCAGGCTCAGACTATTAAATACCATTTCTAGCACAAGCCTTTTCCCCCCTTGTTCTGGTACAGGGAAACATTTGTAACCATGTGTTAAAAAATGACATCTCTTCCGTCATGCTTGGTCCCTGAATGTCAAAGCTAAAATTTGGGACTTTACTAAGAGGAAAAAAACTATTTTTAAACCACGAAGCTTTCAAGTGTATATTTTATGTTACTGGCATCACCTTAATCACATGGTTTGAATGTGTCCCCAGAAAACATGTATTGGAAACTGAATCCCCAATGCAACAACGTTGATAGATGGACCTTTTACAAGATGAGTAGGTCATGAGGGCTCTGCCTTCATGAATGGATTAATGTCTTTATCATGGGAGCAGGTTTGTTATTGTGAGAGTGGATTTGTTATAAAAGTGAGTTTGGCCCATTTTTGCTGTCTCTCTCTTGCTGTTGTGCTCTTGACCTTCTGCGTTTCACCATAGCATGATACAGCAAGAAGACTTTCACTGGGAACACCATAAGAAACAAATTTATCTTATTTATAAATTATCCAGTCTATGGTATTCTATTATAGCAGCACAGAATAAACTACAGAAGAAAATTGGTACTGAGAAGTGAGGTTGTTGCTGTAACAAATAACAAAAATCAGAAGTAGCTTTGAAACTCGGTAACAGGTAGAGGCTAGAATATTTTGGAGGAGAAGACTAGAAAAAGCCTAGATTGCTATAAAACTGAGCATTAAAGGCAAGTCTGGTGAAGGCTCAGAAGAGAAGACATGTAGGGAAAGCCTGGACTTCTTAAAGATTTCATAAGTGGTCATGATCGGAATATGGATAGAAATATGAACAATTAAGGCTATTCTGATGGGACCTCAAATAGAATGGAGAAACAAGGTGTTGAAAAGCCCAAAGCCTTTATGGAAAAAGGAATTCAAGAGTGATAAACTAGAACACTGGTGAATGGAATTTCTAAGTAAAATATTAAAACTTGTGAGGCTACTTTTAACAGTATACAGTAAGGTTCCAGAGGTAAAAATTACCTAAAGAAGGAATTTGTTGTTAAAAGAGGAGCAGAATGGAAAGTTTTCGAAATTTTTGAGGTTGGCCATATAAAGAATAAAATAATGTTTTCAGGAGAGCAAACCAGGGGTGTGGTCAAGAGATCGTTTGCTAAAGAGATTAGCAGGAATAGAAGAGATCATTAAGACAATGGAAGAGTGACCTCAAAGGCACTTCAGGGAGCTTTGAGGCTGCCACTCCCATCACAGACCCAGAGCTCATGGAGGGCAGAATGGTGTCAAGCTGGGAAGCTCTCCACCTGTTCAGTGCCCAGAACCACCTCAACTTTCTGTTCCCTGCATTCCAGCTCAACACTCGTTGGCCACACCAGCAGTGGTTCAAGTGATACCAGGTGTGGCTACACCTGTTGTTCAAGAAGGTATCAGCTGCAAACCTTTATGACACCCCCAGTGTTAATTTTGCATATGCCCAGAATGCAAGAATGGTAGGACATGGTTTCCCTCACCTACATTTCAAATGTTTATGATATCATAGACAGCTGGAGGCTCTGGCAGAGACTTGTCACAAGGGTGGAGTCACTGAAGAGAGGCTTTAATAGGACAAAGCCAAGCAAAAATGTGGAGTTGGAGCTGCTACTAGTGAAATGCCTTATGGACCCATGGATGTGGGGCCAACTCCCAGGACCCCAAAAGTGTAGAGCAACTAGCTTTGCAGTTTCAGCCTGGGAGAGCTGCGGGCATGAGATTCCAACCAATGAGAGCTCCTAGAGGTGAACTGAGTCCAATAAAGCCATAGGGGTAGAGCTTTCTGAGGGCTTAGAGGTTCAAACTCTGGCCCATTGTGCCCAGGATTAGGGAAACGGAGTCAAAGGAGATTATTCTCCAGCTTCAAGAGTTAATAGTTTTTCCAACTGGGTTTTGGACTTACTGGAACCAGTTACTCCTTTTTGCCTATTTCTCTCTTTTAGGATGGAAAATTCCATTCTATGCCCATGTCACTATTGTGTTTGGAAGCATGTATCTTGTTAATTTTATAGGCTCACAGTTGAGGAATTTGTCTTGGAATATTGCCTTGGGTCTCCATCCATATCCGATTCAGAAGAGACTCTGGATTTTGGACTTTTGAGTTGATATTAAGTTTAAAACTTTTGGGACTACTGGGATGGAATGAATGTATTTTGCCATGAGAAGAACATGAATTTTAAGGCTGGCCCAAAATGCTATAGTTTGAATGGGTCTTCCAGAAAGCATGTGCTGATAACTTAATCTTCAATACAACAGTGTGGATAGATGGAGCTTTAAGTGATTAATATACTCTAGGTATGTGAACATCTAATACCAAATTACAGACTAGGCATTCTCTGTAGTAGGAAGTTATTCACTGTGTGTATTAAAAAAAAAAAAATCCAAATTGACCAAAACACAATCCAACAGAAATGATTACCTACTGATTTGTTACTCATACCAGTGCTCAGAGCCCAAGAGCATTGCATTCATATGACATTTCTGCTGATTATAAGATCAAAATCTTGCTATTAACATTATAACTTCAAAAGACCTTTGGGCATCAAAGACATTGGAGTGTAAGCAGGTATGTCAAACAAAAATGAAATTTAGAATGTTCACTTAGCTGAGATTTTTTTAGTATCTCACATTTTCAGAAATTTATTGGTTCAGCTCCAAAAGTTAATTATAAGAAATGTTAGAAATAAATAGTTACCAAAGCAAGTATAAAATTGTAACAGGTGGATATGTCTGAATTTTTATGTAAGTATTTTGCTTCCAGTTAGGAGGGAAGATGATGATACACCAACATGTACTCAGCTGTCAGCGGCTCAGGCAGAGTGGGAAGATTCAGGTATTTAAATTTGATATAAAATCTCATAGGAAAAAAAAAGATCAAAATGGGTGGATCAAGAGAGTAGACTGCATTGGGATACTTCCTGTCATTCACAAATTTCTTAAAATAAGTGTTTCTTCATCTTTAATATTTTAATTATAGAGACAACTTCTAAACATCTCAATATTCAAGCAATATCTACTCTTAAATCAGAATATATAGGGGGTGATATGAGTAACTTTTAAAATCCCCATATAATTCAAACTTCCAAAGTTGAGAACACAACTTAAAATGGCAGGGCACACCACAGATGAAAAGTCAAAAGTCAAAAGAAAAAGCAGAAAAAAATCCTTCCAGGAAGATGGAGTAGATGTACTTTTTCCTATTCTACTAAGTAGAGCTGAGGGTCTTGACTTTTTATATAAATTTTATATATTATATAAATATATTTTATATATAATTTTATGTATTATGTATTATACACACACACACACACACACACACACACACGCAAATAAGATTTCTCTGAAAGGTCAGTAGAAGAAAGAAAACTGCTAGGTACCCCAGAATCCAAAGAATGACATGATAATGAGCTTCCTGGGCTTCACGTAACCTAGAACTTGGGCCTGTATTTGCCGACAACCTGAAAACACCAACAGAGAAATACAAATCCATAAGTAGAGCTGGAGACTAACACTTCTCTCTTAACAACTGATTGACCAACCAGACACAGAATCGACATGACAAAATAATCCAATAACATCTGCAGCCCATTAGATTTAATTGGCATTCATACAACATTCCATACAAAAACATCAAAATGCACATTGTTTTCAAATGTCCACAAAACATACTAAAATAGAGTGTATTCTGGACAATAAAACAAATCTAAGCAGATTTAAAATTTAAATTATACAGAATGCTGTTTCCAACCACAATAGAATCAAACTAGAAATCAATAATAAAAGAAAAATCGCCAAATATTTGAAAACGAAACAAGAAACTTCTAAATAATTTATGAATTATAGAGGTGGTCTTAAGGGAAACGAACACAGTGAAATAAATGAAATTTAAAATGCAATGTCAAAATTTGTGACACAGGTAAAATACCGTGAAGGAAGTTTACAGCAATAAGTAGACATATACATTACAAAAGAAGAAAAGTCTTAAATCAATCTGAGGTCCTACTTATGAAACTTAGAAAAAGAAGAGCAAAATAAACTCAAAGGAAACAGAAGGAAATGAAACATTATACATAGCCAAAATTTATGACATTGGAGAAAAAGCAATAGAGAAGAATCAAAAGAACTGGTTCTTTGGAAAGATCTTAGCAGCTGACAATGTTGTAGCAAAACCAACATCAATGGGGGTCTTAGGCCCTACAATCAATCATAGGCCAG
The DNA here is from genome assembly GCF_037993035.2 of Macaca fascicularis. Lineage (NCBI taxonomy): Eukaryota > Metazoa > Chordata > Mammalia > Primates > Cercopithecidae > Macaca > Macaca fascicularis. The sequence goes on along the minus strand of NC_088389.1, from coordinate 69,331,427 downwards.
AACATTTCTCCAAGACCAGTTTTTACACAGAAAGGTGGAGGAGTAAGTTTGAGCAATCCTTTTAGGTTTTATGGCTGGCTCTGGTGAAAAGAGGTTCTAGTTTCTATGACTCACCTTGGGAAAGACAGATTCTAGTTTCTATGGCTAGCTTTGAGGAAAAATGAGACCGACAGTCAAAAGTAAGGGACAGCTTTTATTCTGAGGCTGCTTTTGTGGACTTCATTTTGGGGTACTATTTACCAAGTCTCAACAGCAAAAAAAAAAAAATACATCTATATATATATATATATATATATATATAGATGTATCTATCACAAATCAGCAAGATTAGGGGTGCAACAAAGAACATGTCTACAGTTCGTAGACATCTAATGGATAATAGGAATCATACAAACATCTCTATGCACAAAAACTAATAACTTACAGAAAATAGACCAATACCTCAAATAACCCTAGCTACCACACTCATGCAAGTATGAAATACTTTGAATTGTATTTAAAATTCATAATTAAAGAAATATTCAGGCCCATATGGTTTCATTGGAGAATTCTACCAAATATTTTAAACAGAATTAACATCAGTTCTACACACTCTTCCAGAAAAATTGACGTAAAAAAGATTCCCAATTTTATGAAGTTAATATTCCCGATACCAAAACCAAACATTTGCAAAAAAGAAAACTGTAGAATACAAACATTCATTGTTTGTATTCAGATGCAACATTCTTAACATTATAGAATTTAGCAATAAATTATATACCTTGAGAATATTTAAAAGTCAAACAATTCAGTACATTAGCATGCTAAAGAATAAAATCACATTATATCAGACGCCAAAAATAAAGCATTTGACAAAATTTAACACCCATTCATAATAAAACTCAGAAAACTAGAATATGAAGGAAATTGCCTTAAGTGGATAAAAAGCGTCTATCAAAAACCTACTGCTAACATTATACTTAATGATGAAAGATCGAATACTTTCCCCCTCCAGTTTGAGAACTAAAGGTTGTCCTTTCTCACCAAACTTATTAAACATACTGTTAAAAATTTATATCCAGTGAAATCAGGCAAAAAAAGAGTAAAGATATAGTGTGTTCATGGTTTGTGGTACTCAACTAGTGAGGATACCCATTGTCTCCAAATTGATAGACAGGCTTAACATAGTCCCCAATTCCCAGCATAATTTTTTTTTAAAAAAAATAAAAGACACTATTTCAAAATATGTGTAGAAAGGGACAAGAAATAAAGTATTTTTGAAAGGAAGAATAAAGTATAAGGATTCCCTAAACAATTACAAGACGTATACATAGCTCACTCAACAAAAGTGTGCGATATTGGTAGAGGTAAGATTCAGAAGTCAATATTACAGAATAAAGACACCAAATTAAATCCACAAATATATGTTCAACCTTTGTTTCAACATAGTGTTGGAGCAGTTTGACATCTATAGACTAAACATTAAGACTTACCTCTTACCTTATAAAAAATCATAAAACTATAATAAAACTTTTAAAAAAGTGAATAGACGAAAATCTTTTAAAGAGTTCTTAGTTTTGACACCAAAGGCACAATTTATAAAAGGAAAATTTGGTAAATTGCAATACATCAAGAAAAATTTATTAAATGCTCTAGAAGACTCTGCTAAGAGGGGAAAAGGACAAGCTACAAATAAGGAGAAAATATTTGCAAACCAAATTTCTGACAAAGGACTAAATATATTAAAAATTGTTAAAATTTAGTAAAAAGCTGACAGTTACATTCAAAAGTGGGTAAAATATTTAGACTTTTACAGAACAAGCAAATGGTATATGAGCACATGGAAACATATTCAGTATTTTTAGCCATTAGCTAAATTAAAACAGTGAACTGTTTCACTGTATACCTATTGATATGGCTAAAATTTAAGTTAGTGAAAACATAATATGCTTGTGAAGATACATGATAAGTAGGAATGAAAAATGGTACAGATATATTGAACAATTCGAAAGTTTCTTTAAAAAAAACCCTTAACATGCAACTCCCATATGACCCACTGACCCAACAATTGCACTCAGAGGCGTTTATCTCAGAGAAATGAGGATACATGTTCAGATAAGAATCTGTTCACAAATGTTTATGCTTATTTCCTAATAGCTCAGAACTGGAAACAATCCGAGTATCATTTAATAGGTGAAAGGTTAAACTGTTCTACATCTATATCCTATACTACTACTGAGCAATAATAAAAACTACTGATATACACACAAAAATCCTAGATAAGTCTTCCAAGAATCGTAGTGTCACAAAAATAAATACAAAATAGGAAGATATATACTGTATGATTAATGCATATCATTCTTGAAAGGATGAAATTATAAAACTGGAGAAGGGACTAGCGGTTGCTTCCGTTCAGTTTAAGAAGAGGGTGAAGGCAGGAAGGTAGTGGTTGTGTCTCAAAGTGCTGGAAAGATCTTTCTGGTGATGCAAATGTTATATATCTTAACTGTATCAATATCAATATCCTGGTTCTGATATTATATTGTTCTGTTAGATGTTAATGGGGAAACTGAGTAAAGGGTACTTGAGATTTTAAAATATTGTTCCTTACAACTACATGTGACTCTACAAATTATCTCAAACTAAAAACTTTTATGGGGAAAAGCTTAAACATTGAAACCTTATTAGAACAGAAATTTTGAGCAATTCCAGGAAGACAGCAATTGAGGTCAGCATGATGGAGGAAGATACACAGCATAAACACATCCCAAAACATGTGAGTGAGAAAAAAACTTCTGTTGTAAGGAGGTTCCAGTAATATGGGAGCTCAGATTCAACAAACTTGCAGAGAAAGGCTGAAGTTTAAAACAGCTGGTTTATTACCTCTTTCCACATAATCTCAGATAAATTTTAGACACAAATGGTTATTCCTCAATCTACTCCTCCACTTACATGTCGGCAAACAAAAAAAAAATGGTGAATTTTGTGGAAGTGTTTAAAAAAGGGTGAAATATTACGTTTTTTCAATATATAATTGATAGGTAGAAAAGTAAATGAATGAAATACTTTCGAAATGTTTATAATTTTATACTATTTTTGCAACAATTATATTTACCTCCAACTATACTATAGCTTTTGTTCCACTTCTTTTAATTAAAATTTCCAGGTGTTTGTTACATTAAAAACCTAGTTTTTAACATATATTTTGAATTTTGCTATATTAGTAAACTTACGCAAAGTTTTAGTTGATTCCTTTTGATTTTATAGGGAGATTACTAAGTGCTGTGGGTGTACTTGTGTTTTTTAAATCATTTTCCACAGTACTTATGTTTTACTTGAGAAGAACAGTTTTGTTTTATTTACCAACTTTTACCATATTTCCTTATCTGCTTGTCTTCATTAATTGCTTCTATTTTCTTTCCACTAATGTTAATTTTTATATTTTCCTCAGATGAATGCTTACTTCATATCTTTTCAATATTTTTAATTGAAACTACATACACTGAAATCTGTATGAATGTCTGTGATTACATTTAAGCTGAAACCATATTGTGACATTTCCTTTTTTTCCCCCACTATCCTGGTATAGAGATTATAACATTTGGTTATTCTTGTATTAAGGCTTCCTTTGTCATTGATCATAAGGTTACTTTTGAAAGAGTGATATTCATGAATGTCAGACTTTATATGAATGGATGCATGTTTGTAATCACATTTGTTGGTAATATCAAATATTACATGGATGCACATTATCTAATTTAATCTCAAATTCTGAGAGACAATTGTCTCAGCAAATATTATAAATTTCTCAAACTGTTATAATTTTAAAAACTTTTTGCTCCACACATTGATGCTGAAGATTGAGGATAAGTCATGTGTTTTATAAGTTATAATTTTTATTAATATAAAACTTTATTTGCATCATTTGTTGTTTTGAATTCTACATTGCCTTATAGTATTCCTTACTTGCCATTTTTTTTCCCAGTTGCTTACTATAACCTTTACCATTGCTGGATTAACTTCTAATCTGAGTTACTTTTCTAATTTACTTTTATAATGACAATTCTATATTTTGTTCACACATGTAATTTCATGTGTCTGATGGTATGCCATTTTTCTTACTGTTTTGTTCAGTTCTGTTTAATTTTTTGTCTGTTTTCTCTAGTTACTAGTAAAATCCAAATCACGTATTTTCAATGAATATCAGTAACATTATAACAATACATCTCTCAAACTTCCATATTTGTACTTATCATGGTTTTACTTATGTCATTCTTGTAAATTGTGTCCTGAATGTTAATTTTTTCCTGCTATTTTTAAGTTATTACTACTTTTGAATTTCAGGGGCATATGGATATTATATTTGCAGACTGGTGAGTGGCTCTTTTTCAAGAGAGCACAGATAAGTCATTTGATACCAAAGTGATTAATGAGAATTAGATTATCCTGGAAGATATATAAAATGCAGACTAAGAAGGCCAGATGTGGCTTCCTGGCTTTCAGAAGGATTAAATGATTTCTGAATATGAGACAATATTTGCTAGGGGAGACAGAGCTTGAAGGGAATTCTCAGTATATGAAGCAGCTTGTTCAAAGGCCTGGAACCACTGGAGATTATAGCATACCTAATGTGAAGCATTGTAATTTGTCATGATTGGAACAAGGAGGGCAAAGCAGAGAGTGGTAGAAAATGTTACTGGCACTTTTCCAACTGACTTATCTTAATTTTTACAATAAACTTTGGAAGTAGTTACTATTATCACCACCATTTTATGTTACAGGAAGCCGAGACATAGAAGACTTTAGTAAATTATCCCAAGTTATATTAGAGTGTGCTTTAGTACAGAATCAAATGTTGTGGAAAGTCTATTTAAGATGGTAATATTATAAATTTAGGAAACTGGGAATCAAAATATAGTTCTTAGTGTATGATTTTATAATTTTGCTATGAAGGATTATTCCCAGCTCTAAATATACAGCACTATTTCAATGGTTAGTTTTTATCTTTTCACAGGTATTTCATCTGTCTTAATCTGTATTCCAAACATGAGTTTGGGCTTCTCACAATCAAACAGAACTCTATAGATCAAAAGCTCCATAAAACCCTGCTTTGTCAAACTACACATTGCTAGAGAAGATGGATCAAGTGAAGTTTCAGTGACCTTGTTTTCCAGGCAAGGCAAAAATGACAAAAGGTAAGTACATAAAAGCAAGGAATTTATTCCGAGATGACACTTTCCCGATTCTAATACAGGATATGTTTCTGACTTCTATTGAAAAACACCTACCACATGGACTCTAGGTGATATCTATATGAGTTTAAAGCTGAGACAACTTTTACATTCCTCTTTAAATTCATTTTTAATCCACTCTATTGCTTCTGAGTGTGGAGAGATCATAGTTAACTCTTGGATAATAATGTTTGATGTTGGCCAATATCAAACAATGTTGGCCAAAGGTGTGCTCTATCTCTAGTTCTAATAGTGGACTAAGATTATTTATAAATCGGAACACTTCACAGGTAATTCATTTTTGCTTCGAATGGTTCTAAAACTCTGAAGGAAATAATTTGCTTCTGTAACTCAAGCCACATAGACATGTTCAAGCAATCTAAGAGGTAGAATAGCCCTGATATAAGTCAGATGATGGTTTACCATGTAATCCTCAAAATAATTCTGTGAAATAATTATCCTCCGTTCACTAGTGAGTATAAGTGATGAGTGACAAAATTACACAGAAGCTCCAATAATCAAGATTATACCTTTTTCACTTGAACTTGAGATACTATCCATGCCCTATGAAGGATTTCCTCTAAAAAGATAATTTCCTGTATAATATTTAAGTAAAATATTATTCTCAAATGGAAAGGCAGTGGATAGGATAAGGATTCCATTCCACTTTCTCATTTAACAACTAAGCATTAAGCATTTGCTATGGGCCAGATGTAGAAAGAAAGATGAGGAAATATTTTTATCTGTTCAATTTCCTGTTTTATGAATGTACCAGCAATTTGAGAAAATTGGAGAGCTATAAACGGGTATAATAGTGTGATGAATGTTACCGGATAGTCTAGGTATTATAGTGGCGTGTAGCTTTTCCCCATTGACTTGTTTTCATGTAACCTGGAAATACTTCTAAAAATGTGATGTTTTAATACACTAAATGTGGATAAGATTAGTTCATAAGTGCTAAGTGTTGTATTTTGAAGTTCAAATTGCATTACATCATGACACACATCTGATTGAACATTTATAATTGATTCTGAATTACATCATATTATGATCGTGATATTCTAACTTCTCCATTACAGTTTTGTTTACCAACTTGTAACTAAAAAGTAACTTTCCTAATATTTTGGTATCATATGAATGTCTTCTTTTGACCACAGACCACATACTTTCAACAACAGTTGGTAACCTTTGTCTGGATCAATTTATTCAGTGTTACAGAATAGTAATTTTTAAATGTGGATCAAGTTGGACCATTTTTTCCTACTAGAAAAAATGGATATATGTTAAAGCTTTCACAATTTTAAGCAGCAGCTATTCGATTGCTTTCCCAAATGCTTACAAAAGATTTTTCCCCTAACATTGTTTTTAAAATGTATTATTTACTTATAATTTTTAGTCCCTATGTGTCAATTATTATAAAAACGATTCCGCCGGGTGCAGTGGCTCACACTGTAATCCCAGGACTTTGGGACGTCGAGGCAGGCAGATCATGAGGTCAGGAGATCAAGACCATCCTGGCTAACACGGCAAAACCCCATCTCTACTAAAAATACAAAAAATTAGCCGGGTGTGGTGGCGGGCGCCTGTAGTCCCAGCTACTCGAGAAGCTGAGGCAGGAGAATGGAGTGAACTCGGGAGGCGGAGCTTGCAGTGAGCCGCGACTGCACCACTGCACTCCAGCCTGGACGACAGAGCAAGGCTCCCTCTCAACAAAAAAAACAAAACAAAATGATTCCTTTGCTCATTTTCACAATGATATGAATTCAGGCAGTCTCATATTTTTTGATTTTTCTTAAAGCTTTTGCTATTGTTTTAATGTTTGTGTCTTCTCCAAATTCGTGTTGAAATGTCAGTTGTTAATGCAATAATATCAAAAGGTAGGGCCTTTAGGAGTGATTAGACCACAGGAAATAGGCCTATTTGGTAACAGCCTTAGGCCACCAGGCTCCCCCCTCACAAGGGGATTCCCACTTGTGAATGAGATTAAGGCTCTTATGAAATAAGCCTTTTTTTTAACCCATTTTCCTTCCATCATCTGAGGACACAGAGTTCATTCCTTCCAGAGGAGGAAGCAACAGGCATCACACCCTGGAAGGAAAAAGGATAACCCTTGCCAGAAACTAAATGCTGGCACCATGCTTTTGAACTTTAGACTTCAGAACTGTTAGAAGATAAAATTGTGTTCTTTACAAATTACACAGTCTGGGATATTTTGTTGGAGCAATACAAACTAAGACAGCGTTCCTCTTTGTTTTCCTGCCTTACATCAGGATTACTTTCAACTTTCTATGGCCAGGACTTGGAAGAATCTTAGATTTAGTAATTGTTTTACACACTTAACTGTAGTACTAGTGGTTTATAGTTACTGAGAATATGTTTATTGAATAGACTAAATATATCTATTTTCAGTGTAATTTAGTATTTACTTCATTTGATTTTATAGTTGCATCTTTTTTTGTATTGAATAAACTTATTCCTAATGTAATTAACATGATTGCTTAATTTGCTTTATTTTACCTTATATAAAAAGTTCCAAATAAAAATGCTGATATTACAACAAAAATACTACTGATGTATTAATTTTTTTGTATTAAATTCTTAGAATGGATCCAGATCAATGAAATTCCATAAGTGTGGTAAAGATGGCCTGATCTGGGTGTAGGGGTTAAAGGAATACATTTTCTGTTTAAAAAAAAAAAAAAAAAAAAAAAGCAATAATTACATTTACTAACTCATGGTCTAACATTTTATTCTCACTATGTGCTCACAATTTTCATATTGACAGCAATAAGTTACCCTTCCAAATCTTTTCTTAGTCTAGTTTTGAAATACAATCATTGTGTAGAAATTAAGTTTTAATTACACAAACATGCTTCATATTAGCACATTAACATTATGTATTATTAATAGTGTTTTATAATTGAAAGTTATTTTAGAGAACTGTTATACAACTGGGCTGAAAACATGCAGACTCAGCTACACATGTTCCTTGTAAGTTTTATGGTTTGGCTGTGTCCCCACACAAATCTTGAACTGTAGTTTCTATTATCCCCACATGTTGTAGGAGGGACCAGGTAGAGATAACTGAATCATGGGGGTGGTTCCCCCATCTTGTTCTCATGATAGTGACTTAGTTTCTCACAAGAGCTGATTGTTTCATAAAGGATTTCCGCTTTCACTGGACACTCATTCTTTGCTGCCAGCATGTGAAGGATGTGTTTACTTCCCCCTTCTGCCATGATTGTAAGTTTCCCGAGACCGCCCCAGCCATGCTGAACTGTGAGTTAATTCTCTTTCCTTTATAAATTACCCAGTCTCAGGTGTCTTTATTAGCAGTGTCAGAACAAACCAATACAAAGAAGTTTGTAATGAACGTGGTGGTGGGCACCTGTAATCCTAGCGACTTCAGAGGCTAAGGCAGGAGAATTGCTCGAACCTGGGAGGCGAAGGTTGCAGTGAGCCAAGATCACACCACTGCACTCCATCCTGGGCTACAGAGACTTTGTCTCAAAAAAAATAATTAAAATTCCAGCTTTCTTTTGATTCAGTTTTTGTCTCTAATTTCTGTGATACCACATCTCTTTGCCTGTAAAGATAATTCAAATAAATGAATTGTGATTGCACATCTAAAGATACAGAACCTAAATTATATTATTTCTGCTGTTATATGAACATCTCAGAATATTGGTAGAAAAGTAAAAATAACTACCCATACAAAAGCTGGAATGCTGCTCTCATTGTCAAGTTGTGTGCACAGAAAAAAAAATTTTGAAAGACTAATCTGAAACACTGAAGTACTGAGCTATCTGGGGGGGAAAAAAAGGATAAGAATATGCTCAGATTTTTCTATTTGATTTATGTAATTTTGCTATACTGAGTTATTTTTTTCTGGGATAAAGTTTTATAACATTTGCAAGCAGTCTTATGTAAATTACCCTTTGATACAGAAACACCAAGACTTAAAACAACTCCTTGAAAAATAAGATTCTAGTGTAGATTATTAATTGTGCAATGGAAACAATGAACACAGAAGGAAGTGGTATTTCCATAGAAAAAATAAGAATCAAGTTTCAGAGAAGAATACCAAAGAAACAATGAAGCTTAAGTGTTCAGAACTGGATATTCACTCCAAAACAAGTTGACAAATCAATACTGTTTTCTATCATGTAGCCATCTTTGGTTTTTTTCTTGGTGTGTGTTTCCAAAGAATAATTTCAAAATTTTGCTTAAATTTATCTTTTTGATATTTCAATGGAATATGGACTGGAGTAAAAGGAAAGAGAATGAATCCAAAAGAGCAAAGACATGAACAAAGATATTGCCACATTAAAAATTTCATAATACCAGAAATTGCTAAACTGTCAAACTCATTTTTATAACATTTAAGTCATTTGTGTGTTTGTTGCCTTCTGAGAAAGGAGCAATCCAATTTTATATATATGTATGTATATATATATGTATATATATATGTATATATGTATATATATGTATATATATGTATATATATGTATATATATATAGTCTTTGTTCAAATAAGAAAACATGGACACAGGGAGGGGAATATCACACACCGGGGCCTGTTGAGGGATGAGGGGCTAGGAAAGGAATAGCATTAGGAGAAATACCTAACGTAGATGGGTTGATGGGTGCAGCAAAACACCGTGGCATGTGTACACCTATATAACAAACCTGCATGTTCTGCACATGTACCCCAGAACTTAAACAATTTTATTCAGTTATCTAGAATGAAAAACTAGTTATGATTTTCATATTCATGTTTTATTCAATAATTTATGGAAGTTAAGGCTTGGAAACAGGAACTATGTTAAAAAAAATCAGAAAATAGATGTTTTATGTATCCAGACAAATGCATTCATGTTTTAAAAGTATTAATCCATTTACTTTTGTTTATATTAGTTTTACTGGATTATGCTTCAAACATCAATAAAATGCTTACTGTCTAAATTTTCTGGTCATTACTCATTTCATTATTAAATATACATTTGTCATGTAAATGAGACGTTAACAAATGAGTTGGTTCTAGGCATCTGATCATTTAATCTCTGAATTCCTTTTTCGTTTTTATTTTTCCATAGGTGCATTAGATATATATTAGTATTGATATGTCTATATTATATATATTAAATTGAATTAGTATGTTGCTGTTTTCTTTTGTTTCATATTTTTGTTAATTTTTTCTTGCTGAGAATCTGTAAATGTTCTTAATTTTTAAAATAAGGAGTGACATCATCAAGATGCTGCAGTAGGAAGTTCCTGCCCTTTCCCTCCAACAGAAACACTGATTTAACAGTGATGTACAGACTAAGATACCTATATAAGATGTATTAGAATTGGTTAAGTGGTTACAGTATCAAAATCCAGCACAAAACAGAGCATCCACATTGAATCAGGTCAGAAGAGCAATTTCACTTAATCGACATCAGCTATTTCCCCAAGCCAGCACTAACTGGGTGTTAAGGAAGATGGCTTTGGACTGTGACCTGGGGGCAGGGGAAGTGGCCGAGTGGAGCATGCTTCCAACATCAAGATTTTTGGGATGCTGCCTGAGAGGACTTTGTCTGGCCTCACCTGGAGCATTGAGAAAACCAGCTTAGTTTGGAGGTCTGTGGGCAGCAAGGAACAAAGAAAATGTACAGGTAGCTTTTCTTCAGCTGACAAGGCTCTGTGAGATTTGCGGAAGATAAGCAACTCTGACATTTCTCTCCAAGGAGGGAGAGTAGTGGAGCATGCATTCAACATCCTGATCTTTCCGAGAACTTCATTTAGCTACTTTCAATTAGTGTAACGTCATCCAAATCATTTTATGTAGTTGGAAATAGGATGTACTTCTTGAAGGGAAATAGAAAAAATCCAAAAATTCATATGAAATTACAAAAGATCTGAATAGCCAAAACAATCTTGAGCAAGAACAACAAAACTAAAAGCATCACTTTCCATTTCATTAAAAACCTATCATTGTTAGGGGTGGTAAATATCTGAGTTACTGGTGGTGAATCTGTATAGGTCTGCAGCAACCTCAATTCTTGCCTCCTCAGAAGAATTTGAGGGGCATAAGGCAGATAAAGAAACTGAGGCGTGTTTCAGAGCAGGAATGAAGTATATTTTAAAAGGCTTTGGAACACGAAAGAAAGGAAGGTACACTTGGAAAAAACCCAAGTGGGCTTGTGAAGGTCAAGTGTGGTGTTTAACCTTGATCCTAGTGCTTCACACGGGCTGGCCCCTTTCCCATGATTCTTCTCTTGGTGGACTGTCCGCATAGGCTGTGGCCTCCGTACACTTGGGAAGTGAGTAGATGTAGTGTGTTTAGGAAGTATGCATTCCCATCTGAGGCTTCTCTTCCCTTTTCCAGTGGAATGCCCGGGAAGGTCATATTTTGCCATTTTGTCTGTCTCTTAATGCACATGCCTGAGAAGTTGCTTCTCCCTGGTGTCTGCATTCAATTAATGCTTTCGTGCAACAGGTGTGGAACATCAGGAAACGGCCTCTCCCTGGCGCCAGCTGCCAATTTAGCATGCTTAGAGAAGCAATGTGATGATTACCAATCACCCAACATTTGTAATGGGTTGGGGAGAGCCTTCTCCTGCCTGCTTATGCCTGTCGAGCTACCTGCAACATTATGACCGTTATCCTCAAAACAAAAAAGCAAGAATGTGGAGGAATGGGATCCCTTGTACACTGTTGGAATGTAAGATGGTGCAGCCATTATGAAAAACAGTATGTAAATAGTACTATATAGTACAATCATCCTACTTCTGGGTGTATATCCTAAAATATTAAAATCAGGATTTTGAAGAGATACCTGCATTCCCCTATTAATTGCAGCATTATTCCAATAGCCAAGATATGGAAAAAAAAATAATTGTCCATGAATATTTTACAGTGTGTATAATTTAATGGATTATTTAGAAGGAAATCCTGCTGTATGCACCAACACAGATGAAATTGGGAGATAATATAGTAAGTGAAATAAGCCAATTACAGAAGAATACTCTACAATTCCACTTGTGTGAGGAATCTAATAGTCAAACACAGAAGCATCAAGTTGATTGGTGGCTGTCAGGACTTGGAGGGGAACTGGAAACTTATCTTGCATAAACTTATCCATTGAAAAACATGTTCTAAACATCTAATATACAACATAGGGCTTGTAATTTACAATACTGTATTGCACAATTAAAATTGTGGGTAGATCTCACATTGTTACACAATATAAAACTTTATATCATTATGAATGTTTTTAACATCAGTATTTATATTTAAATATTGATATTTCTTTTATTTTCACGAACCAGCTGTCAGTAGGAGGCTTCCTGGGAGGTTGGAACGCACAGGAAAAATTTAGTCAGCTTCACACACACACACACACAAATTTGCTAAAGTGATGTGCAGTTTGAGTTCCTCTTAAACTCACCTTCTTTGCACTTCATCATACTTTTTTTCCACTCAGCCACTTACAGCACTACATTGCTACTCTGTTTATTCTCAGAACTGGCCAAATCAGTTTCCACTAGAACAGTGATGTTCTCATCCTGGGAGTGTGTTTTAGGCTTGGTTGCTGGCGTTTCTCTGGGGGCTGCTTTCTTCCAGGTCTCACTTGAGATTTTTTCCCCATGGTACCCACCACACCATAAACAGCTGTTTGCAGCAATTCTGCTAGATTTGAATGCCCCCTGCTCCTGTTCATTTACATCTTATCGGGAATTTGCCAGAAATCCGTAGGTTCTTTTCACTAATGGTAAAAAACTGGGGGAACTTTTGAAAATGCCCATTGTTGTCACCTATGTTTGTAAGGTGAAGTCGAGAATCATCAGCACTACGCTGCTCTCCTAGCTCCTAAATGAGTACTGAAACATTAAGAATATTGTTTAAAATGATTATAAATCAAAAGAGGCAAAAAAATTTAACTCTCAAAATTTTGAAGGTGAAGAAAATCTGATGAGAAACAAAGGTAATTTAACTCATTTGTTATTTAGGAAGAAAACGACAGTACATTTTTTGAGGAAAGCACCAGAAGAGAAACAAAACTGATAGAAGTAGTTGCCTGTGAGAAGCAGGTATTGGTTGGGGAATGGTGGAATAGAGATGTTTTCTTTTCTTTATAGATGATTGTTTACTGCTGATGTTCCAACCATGTGCTGCTATGTTCTCTCTCCTTTTGGTCATTTCTCTTAGAGGTTTGTAGTACCTCTGGATCCTTTGTCTTCTAGTTCAGGAACATTCTGTTCCTGAAATAAGTAGATAGTCTGAACTTACATGTAGTTGATTGGGAGATTTATGGCTGTCATGCCGCCTTGCTGGACACCACAGGAGTCAAGGTAATGGATAAATCATTCTTCTGAAATTAAGTGACAGACTTATTTCAAAGACATACATTTAAAAGATTTCAAAAAGCTTTCTTATTCAAGGTACTGAATCTTCTCAATTTAAATAATCTTGTGATCAGCTCTGACTTCTCTAAACACATTTAATTATCACTTGTACCAAAAATCAATGCATGGTATATGGGTATATGTTTTAAACTTCAAATTTTTAAACTAAACTTAAATTTTCTTAGCAGCCAACAACTCTGAAAGCAGATTCATATTATTTAGTGTAGCTTTGCTATTACTATGCTGGAGAGTTAACTGTTCTCAGACAATGATTGGATTTTGGACATTTGGGGTTTGTGAGTAAACTATTTTGAAAGTTTTCTCCCTTAGTATGAAAATGTTCTCTCTCCCAATGTTAAAAGATTTGATACATTCTGTAGAATTTACCAATAAATTGGAACTTTCAAAATCTATGACACACTGTCTGGTAGGTCTTGATATTAAATCCAGTTCAAGACATGACATGTTGGCATTTGTGGGACAAACAGTGAAGTCATTTTTACTGAGTGTTAACATTAGGTTACTTTTAAGTTTTCTATTTTATTGTTTGCTGTATCTGGTTTGCATGCTGCTTTATTATAATAGCCTTATATTTTGAAGAAGTGTGATGCCTTCAATTTTTATCTTTGACCAATATAGCTTTTGCTTTTTTTTTTTTGTGGTTTTACACAAATTTTAGGACTAATTTATTTCTGTGAAAACATCATATCAATTTTTATAGGAGGTGATTTGAATGTGTAGATCACTGGAGCAGGAATATTTTAACCATATTAATACTTCAAATTCATAAATGCAAGCTATCTTTCCACATTTGTGTCATTTTCAATTTCTCTCAATGTTTTGAGTTTTCAGTACATAAGAGTAAACTAAGGAGCTAAAAGACCTAAGTATTTCTTAGATGCTATTGTAAATGGCATTATTTTGGATATTAATGTATACAAACACTATAAATTTATGTTCACTTGGTATCCTGCAACTTCACTAAATTTATAAGTAGTGTTTTCTACATACAACACTATGCCATCAGCAAACAGATACAATTTCAAAGCAGAATTTTGCTGGCATAAAAAGACACATCAACAAATTAAACATTATATAGAAAGCTCAGAATTAAACCCAGGATTTAAAATCAATTGTTTTTATAACAAAGGTGCCAAGAACACACAGGGTAAAACGGCGGCTTCGATAAACCGGTTTTGGGAAAACTGGATATACAACATGAAGATAAATAAAATTGGTCCCTTATCTAACCCCATCTACAAAAATCAACTCAAAATGGATTAAAAACTTAAAGTCTTAAGACTGAAAACTGTAAAATTACTAGAATAAAATGGGAGAAAATCTGCAACATTGGTTTGAGCAAAAATTTATTGGATATGACTCCAAATCACAGGTATACAAATAGACAAATGGGATTAAATCAAACTAAAAACCTCCTGCACAGCAAAAGAAACTGAACCAGGAAGACAGTGCGTAAGTTGGGAGAAAATATTTGTAAATCATACATCTGATAACACGCTAATAAGCAAAATATAAGGAACAAACAATAGCAAGAAAACAAGTCAAATGTGCAAAGAACTTGAATAGCCTTTTTTTTTTAAAAAAAGACAAATGGTCAACAGATATATAAAAAATGTTCAATGTCGGCCGGGCACGGTGGCTCATGCCTGTAATCCCAGCACTTCAGGAAGCTGAGGTGGGCAGATCACTAGGTCAGAAGACCGAGACGAACCTGGCTAGCACGGTGAAACCCAGTCTCTACTAAAAAAACAAAAAATTAGCCGAGCGTGGTGGTGGGCGCCTGTAGTCCCAGCTACTCCGGAGGCCGAGGCAGGAGAATGGCGTGAACCTGGGAGGCGGAGCTTGCAGTGAGCCGAGATTGTGCCATTGCACTCCAACCTGGGTGACAAAACGATACCGTCTCAAAAAAAAGAAAAAAAAGTTCAATGTTTTTAATGAAATACAAATTAAAACCACAATGGGATATTAACTGATGTCAGGATGACTACTTTCAAGACTAAAAATCAAGGATGTGGGGAAAAGGGAACCCCTGTATACTGTTATCCAAGCTATTTAAGAAAACAGTGTGGAAGTTCCTCAAAAAAAGAAAAAACTGGAAATAGAATTACTATATAATCCAGCAATCCCCCTTCTGGGTATACATACATAGGAATTAGGAATTTAATATGTCAAAGCAATATCTGCACTCCCATGTTTATTTCAGAATTATTCACAATAGCCAAGATATGGAAGCAAACTTGGTGTCCATCAAAGGATGAGTGGATAAAGAAAATGTAATATAGGCCAGGCCTGTTGGCTCATGCCTGTGATCCCTGCACTTTGAGAGGTGGAGGCCAGATCACCTGAGGTCGGAAGTTCGAGACCAGCTTGACCAATATGGAGAAATCCCGTCTCTACTAAAAATACAAAATTAGCCAGGTGTGGTGGCACATGCCTGTAATCCCAGCTACTCGGGAGGCTGAGGCAAGAGAATGGCTTGAACCAGGGAGGCAGAGGTTTTGGTTAGTGGAGATGACACCACTGCACTCCAGCCTGAGCAACAGCTAGACTCCATCTCAAAGAAAAACATTATGCACAACGGAATACTATCATCTTATAGTCTTTAAAAAGAAAAATCCATTTTAACATAGATGAACATACAGGACATTAAGTGAAAGAAGACAGAAATACTGCATGATAGCATAAGTGAAATATTGAAAAGTCAAACTCATTGAAAGAGTAGAATGTATATTACCAGCAGCTGGGGGAGGGGCGGGGCGAGGCGGGGCGAATGGGGAAAGGAGAGATGTTGGTTAAAAGGTAGGAAGTTTTTGTTGGGGTTATCAGACCCAACACCAGGTCGTGGGGGTGACAGTCCAGTGGAGTCAGAGGATTGAGGAGATAGTTTGAGAAAGGTGGCACACCAGAGGGCCATCGCTATCGTGGAGGCTGCGAAGGCCCTGAGCTCTGGGATCCCATAGGTAATCCAACAAAAACAGGGTGGTGAGAATGTGGAGGCCAAAAGGACACGTTGTATTAAACACGATTTACAGCTGTGATGGTTTAGCATTTTTATGGAACATGTTCTGCAACTTGAGATAATGGGAATAGGAGCCTAGGAGGGCTAGAAGAAGCCACCAAGTCTAGACACATGCCAGAGGACATTAATGTCAGACATGCATGCCCTACCCTCAGTTCCCTCCCAACACGCCCCCCCACCCCGTTTTTTTTGTAAAGAAGGTATCATTACTATTACAGCATAAAAGGTGGCCTTTTAATTGAGCAACGCAATTGCAGGCTGCGCAGCCCTTAATTGCCGGATGGTGATCCAGCTTCATTTTTCTTGGCCCTTATTCAAACTGGAGTCACTCTGGTTTGAATACTTCCCACATACTTCCCCCCCTCCTTTCAGAAGGGGACCCTTAAAATCCTAGGGGTTGCAGAAGGATGAAGGTCCGTCTTTAACTTCGTGCTGAATGGGTGTTAGGCAGGAGTACCATAACTATTAGGGTCTCTTGTATTGAGGGTAGAGAGGAGCCGAATCAGAAAGCATTGGTCCATTAAGCATTGTTGACTCTGGTTGGTCCTTGGTTCCATCTTCGCATTCAGATTCAACAGTCTCATGGCTCATACTGGGGGAACCCGGTCCATGGTTGGGATACATGGATCCCTCCCCATCTCCCAATTCCATGGTCGTACACATCTTGAGGGCATCCACACGGTTCATTCATCTCCTACAAAAACACAAGCATACCCTTCACACCCGCAGGTTAGTAAATCTACTGAAACAGAAGCAAAAAACTTATGGCTGTAGCTGGGAGGTCACTGATAATGAGAAGCAGGCCTTTTCTGATTAACAGAAGGCATAGAGAAAGCAAATCGAGGCTTGTCAAACCTTCAATTCACACTGTACAGGTGGGTCCAACTAGATGCTGTGGCTCATGATCTTCAGATGTTTGGTGGGCACCCACCTAGGCACCCGATTGTCACCTGGAGAGACACGAGCAAATCCTTTCCCATATAATTATCTTTAGGCAGGGATCAGAGGAAGTAGACTCAGGTAAGGAGAATTTTGGAGTCTAATGGCTTCCTGATGTTTGGTAGGTGTTCCCTCGGAAGTTAGGAATTCCCTTTCCATATTGCTGTGTGGGCATGGAGGACTAGGGAAGCATACTTAGAGTCTATGTATTTACTCTCTTTCCTTCTAATTCTAGTGTATAATGGCCCCTGCTTTTGCTAAAATGTCTCTCCCTAACAAAGGACTGGGGCTTTCGGACATAATTAGAAAGGTATGTGAAAAGAGTAAAGTTCCCCAGTCAACTTAGTGGCAGGGAGAAGTTATCTAGTGACTACCTGTCCTAGGACCCCTCGGATAGTGACATATCTAGAGGACAGTTGTCCAGGACAGGAGTGTAAGACTGAGAAGGCCGCACTAGTGTCCATGAAACAGTTAACCTCCTGGCCCTCAGTGGTCTAAGCATACCCGGGGCCCTGTGAGGGTGATGGCATGGGCTGGCGCTTGGCCCAGGCACCCTCAGTCCTGCTGCTGGATCATCTGGTGGCTTGACTCAGAGGACCTTCCTTCCCTGGGGCAGTGGGCCCTTCCAGTGTTCCCTTGACGTAAGGGGCATGCACAAGGGGGCAGCTTATTTCTACTTGGACAATCTTTAAAGTGCGCTCGTAGACCACATTGGAAGCAAGGCCTGTTTAGGCATTTGATTTTCCCAGCCTTTCCCTTTCCCAGAGCCTCCAACGTCTGCTTGCCTTACTGACGGTTGTGACTAAAGCGGTGGCCTTTTAAAATCCCGTTTGTCCCATTCCACATGCTCCTCCTGATCTCTATTATAAAAAACCGAGGTTGCCAAGTTCCATAGGGTTTCTAAGTTTTGCTCCAGGCCTAAGACGGGACTTAGGAAGTTTTTTCTAATGTTTGCAGCTGACTGATAGACTTATCCTTTAAGATTAGTTGGCCTTCAATAGAGTCAGGTGACAGAGGTATAGCTTCCTCAGTGCCTCCCTTCTCCAGACAAGCAGGATTTTCTTCCTTTCTCTGTGTTGTAGTGGACATCACTGAATTTATAACCACCTTCTTAGTTTTCCTTAGTCCTTCTAGCACGCAAGTTAGCAAATGTCTGCGGCACCAGTCTCCATGTTCCGATTCTGTGTCCCAGTGAGTGTATACACTGGGAACTGCCTGCTGGCCTGTGGGGAATCATTCTCTTTCCTCTATTGTCATCCTGTCATTGACCTGAGATACCAGAGATCGCCAAACCCTCGAGCTGCAGTTATGGCGGCACTTTTCTCATTTGGGGTTAGTGTCTGATTTAACAGTAAAAATCTCTCCATGTCAGATCAAAGGGTGGTCCTAACCCTTGTGAAACATCAATATAACCATCAGGGTTATCTGATAATTTACCTAGGTCTATTTTAATTTGCTTTAAGTCTGAGAGGGAAAAAAGGTACATACACTCTGGGCTGAATTCTCCAGAATACAACTTAGGGGTGTTTTATGCCGCCTTGGGGGGAATGTTTCTCATCTGAAAAACATAGGGATGCCAGCACCCCTGGTCATTTTTCTGATGAGCATTAGTCCTAGAGCGTCCTTTATGGTTCTAAAATGCTTAATTCCTTTCCAGGGTGCGTAATCACCCATGAACCTCTCCTCTGCTTATCGGATTAGTTATGCTCTCTGGTGTAGCAGTCCTGCACCCGTTTCCCCACCTTCCTTGACCACAAAGGAGGGGGCGTCCGGGCTGCTGGGTTCTAGTGGTTCTTTACCAGCCTGCCCAACATTGCCTTTGCACTCAGAGGCGAATTCTAGAGCTGGGGTCCTTGAGTATTTCCATAACAACCCAGCTGTCCCCACATTAAGATGTACTACCATAAACAGTTCTTAGGCAAATTTGTTTCAGAGGGTGTAGGTAAACCTTTATGAGTCAGGATTGAGATAGTTTGATTCTGTAAGTACTTTAAGGCTTGGCTGAGTGCAAACAGCTTGCACGTTTGAGTAGACCAATTATTGGGCAATTCTTCTAACTGCTTCCACAAGAGTCTCCCTATCAATTACTGAATACCCATTGTGTTTTTTTCCCCCTCAATCACCTGGGAGGAACCATCTATCATCCTGTCCTGAAGGGAGTTCCTGGGTCTGGTTGGACCTTTTATGGTAATTAAGATTTAAATCTATCATTAGGAAACCTGCTGGGTTAAGGGAATTTTCAGTGGTTAATGTTAAATTCTTTTTCTAACAGAATAGCCCCATACTTTAAGATTGGATAAACTATTTTAAAAAAAAAAAAACTTAGGATAGCTCTGAACTGGTGAGATGTGCTCACAACGAGGTTTCTTCTAAGTTATTTTTCCACTTTCTTCTGTTAGCAAAGCAGTTGCCGCCACCGATGGAATGCATTTTGGCCATCCGCAGGTTACTGGGTTAAAGATTTTTGATAGCAAGGCTACTGGTTGTCAGTGGTCTCAGTGCTTTCGGGCTATGCCCTTGTTTACATTTACAAGGTAGTACTGGAGTGTTATAGGGTCACTGAGAAGACCTTCAATGATCAATTATAGGTTTTAAATTTACCTTGGCTTTTAAAGGAATAAGGTACACTTTTTTTTTTTGTAAGTACTTGTATATCTTTCATCCTTTGAAGATGAATTTTGGAAATACAGAAGGATGTTTGTTGTCCTCCCTGCTGGATTATAGTTATGGGAAATTGCCATGCTTCAAGGTCTACCTCGACTCTAGCATTTCGAATTTTGTATAGCACCACCAAGGGCTCCAGGTTTTAATGTTGCAACTACAGGGGCAGTAAGAGAGGTGGCGGCCTTTCACTGAATTCAGCAGGTGGAGCTGACAGGCTAGTAAAATATTTTTCAATTTCCCTTTTCTTTCCTCCAGTTCCCGTTCCTCACATTCAGAATCTGAAGTTTTTTTTACATTCATCCTCCTCTTCCTCATCCGAATCTGCATCATCTGTTATGAAATGGCTCAAAAGTTGCTTTTATTAGTGCCTACATTGACCAAACCGAGACTGGAATTTTTGCTTTTAAAAAAAACCTCTGCCAATTCTCTCCCATTACATCCAACTCCACAGTCCCTTGGTTCCGGGAACCATAAGCAAAACTGCTTTACTACACTAAAGAGTGATAAGTTCTGAGTACTCACTTTCACACCCCACTTCGTAATAAATGCCTTCAAAAATTTAAATAAGCAGAACGTCTGCTTTCACTTTGTCCCGTTTTTCACCCTGGTTCTGAGTACTCAGCTTTCCTGCCGAACTTCTAAAAAGACATCTAAAAGGGGCGCCTGAAAAGACGTTCTCGGGTGTTTTTATACAATGCATCCTTCGCTTTCACCCGCTCTAGCGTTCCTTCACTGGGGTTTTTGTCACCCCACATTGGGTAGCCAGGAATGTTGGGGTGATCAGACTAACACCAGGTCGTGGGGGTGACGAAGTCCGGCGGAGTCAAAGGATTGAGAAAAAGACAGAGGTGAGAGAGAAAGGTGGCACTCTAGCGGGCCATCGCTATTATGGAGGCTGCGAAGGCCCTGCGCGCTGCCAGCCCACGGTATTTATTGGTAATCTAACAAAGAAACAGGTGGTGAGAATATGGAGGTCAAAAGGACACGTTGCATTAAGCACATGATTTACAGCTGTGACGGTTTAGCATTTATATGGAACATGTTCTGCTACTTGAGATAATGGAAGTAGGAGCCTACCAAGGCTAGAAGGAGTCAGCAAGTCTAGACACATTCCCGAGGACGTTATGCAAGCCCTGTCTCAGTTTCCCTCCCAACACTCAGCTTTTTCCCAACAGTTATAGGAAGAACACATTTTTAAGATTTATTGCAGTATGATGACTATACTTGATAACAATGTATCCTACATTTCAAAATTGCCATGTTAGTAGATTTTAAATGTTCTCACTGCAAAAAATGGTAAATAGGTGAGGAAATGAATATGTAAATTAACTTGATTTTATATATCTACAATGTGTGTATGTATGTGTATATAATTTTATATAGCTACATATAATACATCAAATTGTACCTCAAAAATTTATATAATACTTGTCAATTAAAAATGTTTAAGAAGAATTTATCAAAAATTGGATAATTGAAGCAAATTTTCTTTTCCTTAAAATAAGGGAAGATAGAGCTGGCTACCAGAATAAGGTTTTACTTTATTCACAGGCCAGTTGTGTAGGCTACACTGAGATTTCTATATTTGCAAGAATATAGAGGCAATGTGATTTATTACATCATATCCAATCATACTTAAAATTTGGATAAACAAATATACATTTTTCATCAAATCTTTAAGACACTGAGGCATATCACCAATTAAGGTTTTGGCATTGTTGATTCTTATTTTTGTCGTCACCATTTTCAATTGCAATTTTTTTTTGTCCTAGGACAGCAACAAATGATATATTTTCATCCAGCCTCCGGTTTCTCTCATCTATGATAATGATTCCTGAACTCACTCACATGTATACTGATCCAGTGACTTGAATTCTACTACAGATGCCAATAGTTCTCTATGCCCTTCCTCTGGTTTCTATAGTGAATGATGGTTTTTAGTGTTATACTCTTTCTTATATTTTCAGGATTATCATTTCCTTTTTTGTTTTGTAGTATTTTTAAGCATAAACACAACCCTGTGTTCTAAAGACTTGGTGTTTTCTAGTAGACCAATAAATAAAAGCCTTTGGTTTTATTTACAATTTAGTTGAGTGATAGTTGGGTTTAAATAACTAAGAAGGCATTAATAAACATAATTTCCATTCCAATATATTTTACTCCTAGAATTTTTCTTACTATATTTTTCTCAAATCCATCTATGTAAGCCCATCACCATAATGATCCAGCCCATCATTACAAACTCACCTAGACTCAAACTTTTTCTTTCCATAGAAAATCTTGCTTCATTGAGCACATGCTTCTTTATAGCACCAAATAATCCGACTCTTCCTAACTCCCAATTCCTATTACCTACTTTATTCTATCTCCAATACTTCTATCAGTTTTTCAAATATGGTCATGCAGTGTTATTCCTTTGGACCAGGGTATTTCTCTTGTTTAAATATTTTCCCCCCTCCTCTCACTTTTCCTCACAATATACACATTGCCTAGACAACTACTCATATCTTACATAAAAAGATATTACATATTTTTGGAGTTCTGTGCTTTTCTTGCATTGCTAAAAAAAATTAAAATGCTTTCCCTATTTAATTCCATGTAAGTAATTGTGTATAATTTATCCATAATAATGCAAAGAAATAACCATTCCCAGTTGCAGATTGTTTGTCAATGTAAGTTCCTCAAAGGCAGACATTGTCTCTTATTCATTCCTGAATCCATAGTTTCTAGACATTATCTAGCATGTATTAAAAACATTACATATTTGTTCAATTAAAAATATCTTCTTGGCCGGGCGCGGTGGCTCAAGCCTGTAATCCCAGCACTTTGGGAGGCCGAGACGGGTGGATCACGAGGTCAGAAGATCGAGACCATCCTGGCTAACACGGTGAAACCCCCTCTCTACTAAAAAATACAGAAAAAAAAAACTAGCCAGGCGAGGTGGCGGGTGCCTGTAGTCCCAGCTACTCAGGAGGCTGAGGCAGGAGAATGGTGTAAACCCGGGAGGCGGAGCTTGCAGTGAGCTGAGATCCGGCCACTGCACCCCAGCCTGGGCGGCAGAGCAAGACTCCGTCTCAAAAAAAAAAAAAAAAAAAAAAAAAAAATCTTCTTATAAGTATCTGACTAAAATCTAAGTATTGGCAATTAAAATGACTCAATATGTTTGCTATAGTTTTAAGAAATTTTTCTGCACCAGATATTACAACTAAATTTACATTAAAATATTTTTGAAAGAAGTATTTTGAATATTTCTGTCCATTATATGTTGATTAAAAACATATTAGTAACAATTTTTCTTGTACCAATCTGCTTTTCATAACAGGCATATACATCCACTAAAATCAGACTGATCTAGCATATATTAACCAAACATTTCCATGTAGTTGTTCATTTACTCATCTGTAGTAATATAATGGTTAATATTCAAATGTTAATGCAACACTCTACAATTGAAGTAACATAATAATCAAAGGCAGGTTTATATTGTTTATGTCAGAGTTCTAATGGCAATAATAATTACTGTACTAATAGCTGCTGTATGTGGTCCACACATCAGAAACATATATGTTCCATTTCAGCATCATCAAGACCCTGATATATAGATATTCATATCCCCCTTCTACAAATTAAGACACCTCTAAGGTCACATAGTTGAGCAGTGACAGGATCAAGAATCAAACCCGGGTTTTTTAAATTACAAAGTCCAGGCTCTTGAGAACTGCTTGCAGTTCACGACCATCAGAATTAGATGAACTAAAGGTATTAAGCTGATTTCTCAGGGTATCTATGCCATATTGGGGTCTAAGACCTGGTTTTTAGCTTTTCAGGATTAGGAAAAATCTTGAGCAAGTCAGTTCCCTGGGGCCCAATTTGATAAAGTAAAACTCATAAGAGACTTGTTTATAGACAAGAATGCCAATTCATTATTTTATCCCGAGAATTGTTACAATAAAGCTGGCTTCAATATTCATGCTTGGTTGTTTCATGCATTTTATGACATATTCCATGTTAGGCTATAAAGTCTGAATCCTCTGAGAGCTGTGACTGCTAACTAGGGGTGACTAGGAGAAACTGGCATACTGATAGTTGTTTTATAATGCCATTTTTGGGTGATTCTGATAATTGATATTTCCTAAGAAATAGTCCTCTAAGCTAGCATTTTTATTTATTTTTTAAAATACACTGAATATAGATTATATTACCTTTCTATTACTCTTTTCCTTCTAACATTGAAATTTAAGAAGAGTTTTTCTCTCTATAATAAAGTGATTATTCCTCACTCTTACAGGTTTGATAATGTAATTTCCTCAAATCCTTGAAAGCAGTTCTACCCTGTAGGATCAGATACTCACTAACCAAACGCATAAACTGATACATACATTCGGAATATCAATTTATCCAGCACTTTAAAACAAGAATATGACACCTACAGAAACAGCATGTTCCTAGTATGCACAACTAGTGCATTCTCTTCCTATAGAGACAATAGCAAAAAAAAAAAAAAAAAAAAAAAAATCAAAATTATAAAACTGATAGATGGACATGTAATAAGAATGAAATGCTCTAGTGTTATGTATTACATAGTAGTGACACCAGTTTATTCTATGTATTTAAGATGACCTTAAAAATGTGGCTAAATTTTGAAGTATTCTGTACATCCCAGATTTAACACTGTCATCATCTCCTTTACAGTGTTCCTTTATCTTTTCTCCTGGATGGACCATAGACTCCTCTCACTTGACTTTTTCATTCTTTTCTTAGCCTGTTAATATTATTTTCCAGTTCAAATAGGAACATTTTACCTCATCAGTTAGTTATTAAACTTTTATTTAACCCACATTGAAATTATCAGGATTAAGAATCAAACCCAGGTTTGATTCTTTAACTCTGAGAATATTATTTAAAAAAAATTTTCAAGCCCTTTTTGAGTAATTCAAAAAAATGGGTGAATAGATGCCATTTGACAACCATCTCTCTGACATTACTATTTTTGCTACTCTTTGATGAAATTACTAATGTCTAAAATATGAGTCTCTATGCCTCACTTTAAAGAATGCACTTTATAAATTTCTTAGTTGTGTATTTTGACTCAACTTCATTAAGCAAAATAGGGTATAAAGGAGGGTATGTTGAAAATCTATAAGTGGGATATTGAATGTGTGTATAAGAATTTCATATATCTCCTCAAAAAATTCTCTCTCTCACTCTATCTTGGTTACAGGTGTTTTCTTCTGTTCTTTCTGTATGTCAGATTGATTATTTCTCTAAAGATCACTTTTATGTGCCCCACTTGAATGTGCAGATTCCTGCACTTGAGTCATTTTTTTATCCCATTTCTCATAACTTGTCAGAGCCTAGTGTCATGTGGCCCACTACCCATTAGTTAGTGGTCCTAGGAAAAAATTATACAAGAAGAAGGTATGCTAAAGAGGACTTTCTAAATCTAGCATATCTTCTAGCATAGAGAGGAATAGACAGGACAGGACAGGAAAGGAGAGAAGAGGAGAGGACTCCTATAATAAACAATTTCTCCTACAATAAATCAGTGTAGTTCACTTGCACACCTATTGGCATCTCATCACTAAGTTTTAACAATTTATTAAAGGATCCAGGCACTGATATATCTGACAAGAGTTAAATGGAAGGACTCATCCCAGTGGTATGAACTTATATAATAGAGAGGCAACTGTGGGTTTTCATGGACTTTGATGGCTTTGTACAAGACTCTATGCTACAGTGAGATGAATTGAGATTTGAACAGGTGGAGAAAGGAGAACATATTCAAAGGGAGGGAATAGCACATGTAAAGACACACAGACAGAAGGATTCCTGTGCATTGAGGAAGTAGTTCCTTCTTATCTTGTCTGAGGTGGAGTTGTTCAATTAAATATTTCTAAAATTTCTAGGAAATATGACTATAATTTAGAGAGTGAGATACATTCTAAATGTCCTCTTCATATTAGACAGGTTCTTTGGGTGATGCTAAGCCATTTCCAAATATTAAAAGAGGAGATCATTATTGTATTAATACTGCAAACATGTTTATGAAAATATGACTGATCTATAAAACTGACTAATCAAAAGATAATTTAAAGTATCACTGATGCACTACATAAAAAAATTAAAAACAAAATTCATATAATCTCAATAGATGGAGAAAAGCTTTTGATAAAATTTAACATCCCTTTATGTTAAAAACCCTCAATGAACTAGGCTCCAAAGGAATATATCTCAAAATAATGAGTCATCTATGACAAACCCACAACCAACATTACACTGAATAGGCAAAAGCTAGAAGCATTCCTCTTAAGAACTGGAACAAGACAAGGTTTCCCCCACTCACCACTCCTATTCAGTAGAGTGTTAGAAGTCCTAGCCAGAGCAATTTGTCAAGAGAAAGAAATAAAACACATTCAAATATGAAAAAAGAAAGTCAAATTATTTCTCTTCACTGATGCTATGGTTCTATACTGAGAAAACCCCAAAACCTCTGGTAAAAGACTCCTAGATTTAATACATGACTTCATTAAAGTTTCAGGATATAAAAGCAAAGTACAAACCCCAGTAGCATTTCTATTTGCCAATAATATTCCAACTGAGGGTCAAATCAAGAACACAATCCCATTGACAACAGCTACAAAAAATAAAATGTCTAGGAATATAACTAATGAGATGAAATATCTCTATAGGGAGAACTATGAAACACTGCTGAAAGAAATCATAGATGATGCAAGTGACCACACAGACCAATGGAACAGAATAGAGAACCCAGAAGTAAAGCTGCACACCTGCAATCAACCAATCTTTGACAAAGTCAACAAAAATTAGAAAAAGTAAGCAATGGGAAAAGGACTCCCTGTTCAATAATTGGTGCCGAGAAAACTGGCTAATCATGCACAGAAGACTGAAACTAGACACTTACCTGTTACTATATACAAAAATTAACTCAAGCTGGATTAAATATTTAAACATAAGACCTCAAACTATAAAAATCCTAGAAGAAAACTTAGGAAATACCCTTCTCAACATTGACCTAGGTAAGGAAATTATGGCTAGGTCTTCAAAAGCAATGGCAACAAAAACAAAAATGGACAAGTGGGACCTAATTAAAGAGCCTCTACACAGCAAGAGAAACTACAAATAAACATACAACTTACAGATTGAGAGTAATATTCATACACTATGCATCCAAATAAAAGGACTAATATCCAGAATCTATAAGGAAGTTAAATAAATCAACAAGAAAACAACAAATAACCCCATTAGAAAAGTGGCCAAATGACATGAACAGATACTTCTCAAAAGAAGACATACAAGTAGCCAACAAACATGAAAAAATAATCAGCATCACTAATCATTTGAAAAATGCAAATCAAAACAATAATGAGATGTTATCTCACACCAGTCAGAATGGCTATTATTAAAAAGTCAAAAAATAACAAATGTTTGCTAAGCTGTGGAGAAAAAGGAATACCTATACACTGTTGGTGGGAAGGTAAATTAGCCACTGTGAAAAGCAGTTTTGAGACTTCTCAAAGACTGAAAATAGAACTGCTGATCAACACAGCAATCCCATTACTTGGTATATACCCAAAGAAAAATAAATTGTTCTACCAAAAAGACACCTTCACTCATATGTTGATCACAGCACTATTTACATTAACTAAGACAAAAATCAATCCAGGTGCCCATCAACAATAGATTGGATAAAGAAAATGTGGTACATATACACCATCAAATACTAGGAAGCCATTTAAAGAATGAAATCATGTCCTTTGCAGCAACATGGATGCAGCTGGAGGCCATTATCCTAAGCAAATTAACAAAAAAACAGAAACCCAAATATTACATGTTCTCACTTGTAAGTAGGAGCTAAACCTTGGGTATACAAAGACATAAAAATGGGAACAGTAGACACTATGGATTCCAAAAGGAGGTAAAGAAGGAGCGGGAAAGGGCTCAAAAACTTCCTACTGGATACCATGTTCACTAACTGCATGATGGGTTCAATAAAAGTCCAAACCTCAACATCACCCAATATACCCTTGTAACAAACCTGCCCGTGTACCCCCGAATCTAAAATTTAAAATTAAAAAATATTTCACTGTTCCACAAATAAAGTTATTTATTTTTTGAAATAACTTTCTATTTTTAAGTTATTTATTTTTTCAAATTTTCTGTAGCAGTTGAGCTTCTTTTGATAAAGAATTTCTTTAGTCAAGGATTAATATTCCCTTTTAAGGAGTTGACACACTCCAGTCCAGGAGTAATAAACATTTTAAAAATCTACAAGATTTAAATTTCACCAGTGTTTAGAAAAAGTGGAAGGCATTATGTAAACAAACTCAGAATCTTAAAAATGGTATATGTAATGAATCTGCCTCTTTTCTCTTTGAGTTTTTTTTTAATATTGGAAGGATAGTGGTTTCTGAAAAGTAAAATGTTTTTAAAAATTAAAAGGAAAATCCATATTTATAAGAGCATTAAATTGAACTGTGCCCCTCTACCTTGCTTTTAATGGTTTATTAATAAACACTTCAGAGAGAAGATACAACAAAACATGAACTACTCTTTTTATGCATACACTATTTTTATTCTTTAGCATATATTAGGCATACCTAAGTATGCATAGTGCTACATAGAATGAATAAAAGCTAGAGTGATGATTAGGTTATATTCTGCTGCTGAATTTACAATGGGTTCCCAGTAAATATGTGTGACTCAGCCTCCTATTTTTCTTCTAATGTTTAAAGGGAGGTCAATAATTTTTGAGGAAGGACTGTGGAAGAAAATGTTAGGTTTGTTGTGGAGAATGTCCTATGTTATAATTCACAGACTTTATGCCATAACCTTCATTCTAAAAGCATTAAAATTGGCATACCGGCCAGGCACAGTGGCTCATGCCTGTAATTCCAGCACTTTGGAAGGCTGAGGAAGGCGGATCACAAGGTCAGGAGACTGAGACCATCCTGGCTAATACAGTGAAACCCCATCTCTACTAAAAATACAAAAAATTAGCTGGGCGTGGTGGCGGGAGTAGTCCCAGCTACTCAGGAGGCTGAAGCAGGAGAACAGCTTAAAACTGGGAGGTGGAGCTTTCAGTGAGCCGAGATCGCACCACTGCACTCCAGCCTGGGTGACAGAGACTCTATCTGGAAAAAAAAAAAAAGGCATACCAGACTCTAAATTAACAACTCCAAATCACCCCATAAAACTGTATTCTGGTTCTTCTCCTCATAGAAGCAAAGCCCAGTTGGTTTATATGAAGGATCAAGAGCTTCTGCAGTAGTGGAGCACAATGGAACACCACATTTTTTGCAACATTGGATTTCACATGGACTATGTGATAAAATCATTTCTGGTCTTGTGGTCAATCAGTTGCCAAATGTGAACTATGTGTCTTTGAGCATCTTATTTAAATTCTAATAATCATTTGCATATTAAAACTAATTTCCATTTGCATTAAAAAGTGATAAGTCTTAGAATGCAACAATTAGGTCATATAATATATGGGGTAGTATATTGCAGACTAGACATTCTCTGGGTATTTTCTCAGTGTTAGAAAAATATTTCTGTAACAAAGAATGTAGTCCTCAGAGACAGGATAGTTCACCAGGTGAGTGACCTGTTGTGAATTCCCTCACTTCTGACAAAATGAACCATTTTCTGCTCTCACTTCACTTTTTCTTCTCATGTTTTTAATGAAGATATAATTTCCAAACAATGTATTCATTCAGGTGTAATTTTGATGACTTTGGACATAGTATAAGCCCATGAAAGCATCACCATAGTAAATATATCAGTAGATCTAATAGTTTCACCATGCTAAAAAGTTTGCTCAGGGGCCATGTAATAATTTACCCCATCTCTATGTTACACCCGATTTCATGTCTGTCACTATAGTTGATATTTTACTTTTTATGGTTTCATGTAAATGAAATCATATTTTATGCATTTTTTGGCTCAGTATAATTTTGTCAAAAATGTTTCAGTGGTTTTGCATGTATAAGTAGTTTCTTCCTTTTTCTTGCTGAATATTTTTCCATTTTAAGAATAATCATAATTTATTGATTCACCTGTAGATGGAAATTTGTGTAGTTTTTGGTTTTTTGTTCTTACGAATAAAGCTGCTATGAATATTTATGTGTGTCCTTGATAGGATATATGTTTTCATTTCTCTTGAGTGAATACCTAAGGGTGGAATTTCTGTCTTATGGTAAATAAATATTTAACTTCTTAAGAAGCTGCCAAACTATTTTCCTAAGTGGTTCTGACACTATCCATTTTAAACAGCAATTCATGAGAGTTGCTGCACATCCAGTTGCTACACATTCTCACTAACACTCGGTATGGCTCAATGTTTTTAATTTTAGCCAATCTAACTTGTGTGAAGTGGTATCTTGTGGTTTCAATTTGCACGTCCCTGATGATTAATGATGATGTAAATATTTCAGTGTGATTATTGACCTTTTAAACATCTTCATTTGTGAACATTCTGTCCTTTTTCAATGGAGCATTTATCTTCTTATATATGTTTTTATTTTTCTTGAGTGGCTATCTGGAATTGGCATTGCTAACTTGTAAGTTACTTCTATGTTTAACTTTTTGAGAAACTGCCAAACTTTTTTCCAAAGTAGCTGCATTTTTCTTCATTCCCAATAGCAAAGTATGAAGTTTTCTGTTTCTCCACATCTTCACCGAAATTTGTCATTCTCTATCTTATTTATTATAGCTATCTCGGTGGGTGTAAAATAGCATCTCATTAAGGTTTTAATTGTAATTTCCATACTGACAATATGTTCTGCATCTTTCTATGTGCTTATTGGCCATTGTTATATATTTATTAGTAGGATGTCTTTTGATTTGGGGCTCTTTATTGTGTTGTTTCCTTATGGAGTTGCAATTGTGCTTGTAGATTTGCAAATTCTGAGTACAAGCCTTTTATTAGATATGAGTTTTAATTATCTTTTCATTTTCTTTATGGTATCTTGGCAGTACAAAACACATCTGAAGTTTGATGAGGCCCATTTTTTCAGTTTTTTTCTTTTATGGATCATGCTTTTGGTGTCTGAGTTAAAATTAAAATGTCTTTGTGTAGCCCTAGCTCTCAAAAATTTTCTTCTGTGTTTTCTTTTAAATGCTCTATTGTTTAGCAATTACATTTCAGGCTAAGATCTATTTTAAGTTGTGTGTGTGTGGTGTAAAGTGAGAGTCTAATCTTTCTGCGTGTGTATATTGAATGTCCTCTGCACCATCTGCTGAACACACTGTGTTTCCCATAATAAATTGTCCTGGCAGATTTGCCAATAATTAATTGAGTACGCAAATAAAACTTAGTTTTATACTTTTCGTATTTGTCTGTTATTTACATACTACCCTTACGCTGGTATTACACTGTTTTGATAACTAGCTTTATGGTATGTATTGAAGTTAGAAAGTAAAAGTATTTGTACATTGTTCATATTTTAAAAAATTGTTTTGGCATATTGATATGCTTTGTACTTCCATACACATTTTTGAATCTGCCTGTCAGTAACTACAAAAAAACAAAATACAAAACACCCTGGAATTTACTGAAACTTCGATAAGGTTGCTCTGAATTAGTAGATTAAGATGATGGTTTTTCCTAAATCAATCAAATTGAGTCTCTCAACCTATTAAAGTAAAATTTGTTTTCATTTATTTAGAATTTATTGAATTTACCTCATCAAGTGTTATTATCACAGCCCAAGTCTTATGCTTTTTGTTAAATTTAGTCCTAAGTATGTTTATTCTTGTTGGTGATGTTTTGATTGTGTTCTTCATTTCAGTTTTGAATTGCCATTGGTCATAAAGAGAAGCACATTGATCTTGTGTCTTGTTATCTTGCTGTTTTATTTATTCTAATATTTTCTTTTGTGTGTGTGCATGTATTATTTACTCTTTTCTATATATAGTATTATGTTGTCTGTGAATATAAAAATGTTTTGCAATGTGGGTGCCTTTTTTCTTGCCTGATTGCTCTGGCTCGAACCTTCAGTACTATGTTGAATAGAACAGATGATAGTGGACATTCTCGCCATGTTCCTGATCTTAGTGGGGAAATATTCAATCTTTTATCATTATGTATAATACTCACTATAGATTTTTCATAGATGCTCCCATTCAGATTTAGAAAAGTTCTTTCTGTTCGAAGTTTGTTAAGAAGTTTGATCACAAACCAGGTACAGGCGTGCAGTGGTGCATACCTATAATTCCAGCCACTCAGGAGGTTGAAGTGGGAAGATTTGATGTGGGAGGATTGCTTGAGCCCAGGAGTTGAAGACCAGCCTGCTCAACACAATGAGCCTTTTTCTCAGAAAAAAAAGTTAGATCATTATGGGTGTTGGATTTTGTTAAATATGTTATCTATTAAGGTGTTTGCATAATTTATATTTATAGTTGTATAATTGGTGATTTATATGATTCATTACATTAACTTTGGGATGTTAAACCTTGCACCCCTGGAATAAATTCCACCTGTATTTGTTATTAGTAAATAGTCCTTTTAATGTATTGCTGAATTTGGTTTGCAAATATAAACCAAATTTCGTTGATGATTTTGCGTTTATATTCACGAGGGGTGTTGATCTGTAGTTTGCTTTTCTTATGATGTTTTCATCTAGCTTTGGTACAGGGTATATACTACTGGTCTCATAGAATGCATTGGAAAATATAATTTCCTTTTACATTTTATGGAGTATTAATATTTTTCTTCTTTAAATATTTAATAAAATTTATAGTTGAAATCATCTGGATCTGGGCTTTACTTCGTGGGAAAATTTTTAATTACAAATTCAATTTACTTACTATAGATTTACTCAGATGTTATATTTCTTCTTGGGTCAGTTTTAGTAATATATGGCTTATTAGGAATTTGACCATTTCATCTAAGTTACTGATTTTTTGACAGAATATTTTGCTTTTTTATTGTAATGCATATAAATGCTACTTATAATCATTAGCACTGAGTGGGCTCACTAATTTTTGCTACTGTTTTCTATCAAATTAAATTCCATTCTAATATTTATTATTCCCTTCATTCTGTTTGCCTTAGCTTGTTTGCTCTTATTTTTCTACATTTTAAAAGTGAATTCTTAAACTATCTGAGATTTTTCTTCTTTTCAAATATAGGCATTTAAATTTATAAATTTTCTCTGAGAACCAATTTAGTGGCATCCCATAAATTTTGGTATGTTATGTTTCTGATATCATAAAAACTTTTTATTTTTGTTTTTTTAAACTTTTAAGTTCAGTGGTACATGCACAGGATGTGCAGTTTTGTTATATAGGTAAACATGTGTCACGGGGGTTTGTTGTAAATATTATATCATCCAGGTATTACATCTAGTATCCATTAGTTATTTTTCCTGCTTCCCTCCCTCCTTCCACCTTCCACCCTCGAATAGATCCCAGTGTGTATTGTTCTCTAAGCTCTATGTGTTTTCATCATTTGGCTCCCATGTGTAAGTGAGAACATGGAGCATTTGATTTACTGTTCCTGTGTTAATTTGCTGAATATGATGGCCTCCAGCTCCATCTATGTCCGTACAAAGGACATGATCTCATTCTTTTTTTATGGCTACATGGTATTCCATGGTGTATATGTACCACATTTTCTTTATCCAGTCTATCATTGATGAGCATTTGAGTTGACTGTCTTTGATATTATGAATAGTGCTGCAATGAGCATACACGTGCGTGTGTTTTTATAATACAATGACTTATATTCCTTTGGGCATATACTCAGTAAGGGGATTGCTGGGTCAAATGGTAGTTCTGCATTTATCCAGCATCTGTAAGGAACTTAAATTTACAAGAGAAAAAAAAAGTAAAAAGTGGGCAAAAAACATGAAGAGACACTTCTCAAAAGAAGAGATACTTGTGGCCAATGATCTTTGAAAAAAAGCTCAACATCTCATCATTAGAGAAATGGAAATCAAAACCACTGTGGGATACCAACTCACACCTGTCAGAATGACTATTATTAAAAAATCAAAAAATAGCAGTTGCTGGTGAGGCTGTGGAGGAAAAAACTTTTACACTGTTGGTGGGAGTGTAAATTAGTTCTGCTATTGTGGAAGACAGTGTGGTGATTCCTCAGAGACCTAAAACATTTTTTTGTAATTTTTAAAATAACTTTTTCTTTGACCTGTGGATATTTAGGCATGTTTAAATTTCTAAATGTTAAAATATTAATATAAAGTTTAAAATATTTAATTTTAATATTTATCCATTTTCCAGATTTCCTTCCATTGGTGATTTCCAATTTGACTCCATCATGGTTGGAAAACATGTATCCCATGCTTTCAGTCTTGTTAAATTTGTGTGTACTAGTTTTATGGCTTAATATATGGTCTATTTTGTACAATATTCTGTGTGAAAAGGAAATAATTCTTTACATACTGATCTCTGGGGCCACAGAAATTCCCTAAAGATTATTCATTAAGCTTATTTTTCTCTGTAAGTCCAGAATGTTTATGGAGATTATGAAGACTATTAAAGATTCCTTTACAAAGCTCATGGTCAGAGTTTAATTCTATGAAATTTATAAATGGAATCAACAGTACAGTTATGACATTCCTGCCATGGTGCCATATCTCAGCACCATGGTATCTGCTTCAACCATAATATTAGAGGGATTTCCTAGTTAGAAGGATTTTGAATTTTCATGTAAGTTGAATTTCAACGATACCTAACGATGTCACATCCAGAGTGAGCAATTTGTATTTATTCAAGGGGCTAAAAGAAATTCTTAGGGAATAACACTTTTATCACTAAGTGGCTGTGAATCAAAACAGCATTTTGACTATATAGGTTGTCTTATCAATACACAGGTGAAGACTATGGCCCTGGCCAAAAGAAAAGGAAATGAATCCCTTGCCCAGAAAAGAAATTTAAATAATTTTAGGAAATATTGCATGGAAGTGAAATATTAAGCTAAGCATTAATATCCTGAGTTCAGGCCAGGCATTGTGGCTCATGTCTGTAATACCAGCACTTTGGGAGGCCAAGGTGGGTGCATCACCTGAGGTCAGGAGTTTGAGACCAGCCTGGCCAACATGGTGAAACCCAGTCTCTACTAAAAATACAAAAGTTAGCCTGGCGTGATGGTGGGCACCTGTTATCCCAGCTATTCAGGAAGCTGAGGCAGGAGAATCATTTGACCCGGGGGCTGTAGGTTGCGATGAACCGAGATTGCCCACTGCAATCCAGGCTGGGTGACAGAGGGAAACTCTGTCTCAAAAAAAAAAAAAAAAAAAAATTCTGAGTTCAAAATTAATCTTTACCTCTAACATATCACTTGACAGTAATCAAGATAAGAAACTTACTTACAAATATCTTGTTTTCATCTTAATGGAATGGAAATTGTAATAGTAACTACCACATAAGGCTTTTGGGAGAATGAACATAAATATTCTAAACAGTAAAAAAATCTGGCATCACAGTTAATTTCAGTGTGAATATATCTTCTTTATTATAATTGTGACATATTTGAAGAGCACTTTTCTGTGACCATTAGTATAGATAAAATTTAATTCCGGTTGTAGGACCTCCACAACAAGTAGACAATAAAACAATCTTCTTTCCCAATTTCTTCAACTCTTTGAAATCATTTGATGTCTTTCAAGATTAGTGTAACAAGTCAGTTAAAAACTTTGAAGATGAACTCTCGAAAACCCAGTAGTAGCACTGAGAGATACAACAGCCCCTCTGGATTGATTTTATTTAACTATTGATTTTAGTCCAACACATTCATTTTATTTTGAATATAATTTTTAAAGAAGAAAATGAGGTAAATCTGTAGATTTCTTTGGGTAGTGTGGACAATTTAATAATATTGATTCTTCCAATCCATGAACATGGGACATATTTTCATTAAGTTAAGGATCTTAGAATGAAGAAGTTATTCTAAATTATCCAAATGCCCAATGTAATCACAAAGGACCTTACAAGACTCAGGCAGAGGACGACAAGTACAGAAAAAGAGGGCAATGTGATCGCTGAAGCAAAATACCACACTGCTGGCTCTGAATGTGGAAGAAGGGTTTTTGGGCAAATAAATTTAAGGGCTGGGTGTGGTGGCCTGTGTCTGCAACCCTAGCTACTAAGGAGGCAGATCTGAGAGTCTGAGGATCTCTGAGACAGAGAGTTTGAGACCAACCTGGGCAATAAAGTGATACCCTTTCTCATACACATGCACACACAGAAGGAATGCTGTTTTAAAAGCTGAAAACACAAGAAAAAGCATTTTGCCCTCTGAACCTCCAGAAAAAGCAAGGCCATGCTGATACCTTGATTTGATTTTTACCCAGTGACATTGATTTTGAAATTTTGACCTCTAGAAATGTAAGGAAATAAATGTATGTTTTAAGCCATCAATTTTGGAGTAATTGATTACAGCAGCCATCAAAAGCTAACACAGGATTAGAACATTTTTCAGTGGAATATTTTAAAATCTCTACTCCAATGCTTTAACAGGCTACCTCTAGTCTACTTTTAGATAGGAGTAGAAAAGTAAGTGTGTTGGACATCCGGATTACTGAGAACTGTAACTATGGCTTAACAAAGTGCTGACAAAGATTTTGGCTCAGGTGACCCTCAGAAAAACAAGGAAACAGCATAATGTGGCGGGAAGATAATTTGGAACTGGAAATATCTGTTTCCAAACATAGGCTCTTATATAGAATAACCATGCTATCTTGGGTGGTCTCTTTGACACATTTGTAAAATGGAATAATACCTATAGTGTCAGATGTTTTATTCTCAGAATTAAAGTAGCTATTATATTATGTGTACAGTGATGGGCAAATGTTATATTTTCAATGATCTATAGCTATATAAGAAGAAAATGGAAAATTTGTTGTTATGTATATTTAATGATTTGGGAACCTAGGGTTCAGAGACTAATTGTTTTATGGATATGGATAGAAGGGCTTGGGCTGGAACCTGATTCCTGGTGAGAATTTCATAAAGTTATCTGCCACTAATTTATGAATCTAAATTTTAACTAAACTTAAGAGGTACATATAAAATTTTCAAAAATATAAATATAAATTTCTTATATTTCAAAAAAGTCTCAAACTTAGAAATCAGTATTAATAAGTAAAAGAGACTCCAATTGCCAAGGCAAAGGGTTCTTCTCTTCTAGATGAAGAACTGCATGCTAGATCTCAAAGATGGAACCCATAGAGAGAGTAGCCACAGAAACAGTCAGGTTTAAATTCTGATTTAATTATTTTTATGGCAGGTCACACCCACACGGCTTTCCTTAATGAAGTATTACGAAATTCTAAGGTGCATCCTAGTTGTTTGAAGTGATTTTTAATTATTCCTTTTTGATTAAAATATACAAGCAAAAAGGTGAGAGTTTTATGAATTTGAGGAGAACAATTTCTGGGGAACTTGCTTATGTTCAAGTTGTTAAGTTGAGCTTTATATAGATTTACAATTCTCTTCGACAGGTTTGGAGGAAAGTAATTCATGCTGTGAACTGTATGGATAAAATTCTGTGCAATGCCAGCTCAGTCTTTTCTTATGTGCCATCAACCTTCAATATAGAAATACCAATATTTCTTCTGAAAAGGCTTTCAGTTATCGTCTCTTACCATGCAAAATTATATATATGTATGCTTTTCATAAGGTTAAAGTAAAATACAAATATTGTAGTTAATTCCAATGCATTCAGCTTGGGAATGTTTTATTTAGGGAACTTTTCAGTGAATCTAATTTAGTATTATTTAATTTTTATTTTAATTCCTAAAAAGTACATTTTAAAATACAGTATATGCACATTGACATTAAGAAACACAATCTCTGTGTTAATGTTACCACTTTACATAATACTGAGTGCTTAGTGATTGTTGAATTAAAATATAATTATATTTTAACACTTTAACGCATGTTTTCTACAATAGGCAATAGACAAGAAATTCTTTGCTAGTCAAACTATTCACATAGTCAAACTATATGTATTATGCTTTTGTTTACCACTATATCTGAATGCTGAATGATTTGTAACATTATTCACAAAGGGAAATTAAACACATGGTTGTTAAATAGTGAGACATGAACCACCTTCAAATCATCTCACACTTCTATATTTTTTCATGTAGTTTCATGCAATTGTCGAAAACATTTAAATTATTTTGTTATAGTATTAGAATAATATGTATAATTATTTAAAGGAAACAGTTCTATTTTGATTTCCTATTTGTTGTAAATTGAAATTAAAGGATTTTATCCTTTTTACAAAGTAGTTTTAAACATTAGGTTTTGCAGGTAATCCAGCAGTAATTTTCTTTTCAATGCTGGTTATAAATGGGGCCACAGTGAATGCAGTAGTTAAGAGAACTGATTCTGGAATCAGACTCTTGGGGTGCAAATCCATGCTCACACAATTTGTAAGTCTAAGTGAGCCTTCCATCTTGGAGAAGTGTGGACATTTTTTTAATAGGATTTAACAGGACATGGTCATCAGAGTTTAGCTCATTTTAGAAATAGTTGGTCAAGGACAGTTCTCAGGAAAAAAAAAAATTTAATGATATAATAGCCATTGCTTGCAAAGTTTAGATTTGATCACAGGGAATCAGAAGAGTTAGTGACTGAAATAATGTGCATGCATTGGTGGAGAGACAAAGGCAACAACAACAAAATAAATAAATTGGGCTATGTAAAAATTAAAAACTGCATCAAAGGGTTTAGTCAATAGGGTAAAAAGGCAAACTATGGAATGAAAGAAAATATTTGTAAATCATATACCCAATACAAAGTTAATATGTAGAATATATAAAGAACTACAGCACAGCAACAACAAAAGCCATACACTCTAATTCCAAAAAAGATAAATGTGCACGAAGCATGTAAGAAGATGCCTGACATTACTAATCATTAGGGAAATCTACGTTGAACGCACAGTGAGATACCACCTCATACCCATTAACATGGCCACTATAAAAAAGAGATAAAATATTTTAGTGACAATGTGAGAAATTAGACAATTGGTAGAAATGTAAAATGGTACAGCATCTGTGGAAAACAGTATGATAGTTCTTCAAAAAATTAAAAGTAGATTTGCCATATGATCCAGCAATTCTACTTCTGGGTATATACCCTAAAGAATTGAAAGAAGAGTAATGAAGAGATATTTGTACACCCCTGTTAATGCTCATAGCATTATTCATAATAGCCAAAAGGTGGAAGCCACCTAAGTGTCCATTTATAAGTAAAAGGATAAATAAAATGTGGTATAGACATACAATGGAGTATTAGACTTAAAAATGAATTCAATTCTAACACTTGCTACAACATGGTTGAACCTTGAGAATATTATATTCAATGAATTTAGTCACAAAAAGACTTATAGAAAGATATGACAAATTGTCGAATTCATGGGGACAAAAGTAGAATGGTAATTGATAGGGGCTGGTAGAAAGGAAAACAAAGAGAACTGTTGTTTAATGGGATTAGAGTTTTAGTTTCGCAAGATGAAAGGAGTTCTGGTGATTGGTTGCAAAACAACATAAATGTACTCAACACTACTGTGATGTACTTAAAAATTGTTGAGATGGCAAATTTTGTTTTATCTGTCTTTCATCATCATTATTATAAAGAGAGAATATTGGAAATATGGTCTTGCAAAAGTCACAGTGAAAATTCCTTGGAGCATTATGTTTCTCACAGTAATATCAGGCAAGTTATTTAGCTCTCTCTGCTTCCGTTTTCTTATATTTAAAATAGTAACACCGTCTTTGTTGGGAAGATTAATGAGTTTATACATTTAAGATCCTTCAAACAATTCTTGGAACATCATAGCACTATAAAACTGTTCACAATTACTATTTTAATTCAAACTGAATTCCTCTTACCAGTAGATGATAGCAGAAGGGAGCATTGCCCATAGTTGCAAGTACAGTGAAAACCATTAAAAGCTGTATCATCATCTCAATAGTATCAAAAAGTTATATCTTGAAGTAGCCTTTATCAATTGATAGCTTTTTCAAAAATATAATATGCCTTAGCTTTCAAAATACTTGTCAAAATATACTGAGTAGCACTTTAATTCAACCCCAAAGTTTGTGTTAAACTTTACTCTTTATTTTAAAAGAACTTCTAGGTAATACCATTCAGGACATAGGCATGGGCAAGAACTTCATGTCTAAAACACCAAAAGCAATGGCAACAAAAGCCAAAATTGACAAATGGGATCTAATTAAACTAAAGAGCTTCTACACAGCAAAAGAAACTACCATCAGAGTGAACAGGCAACCTACAGAATGGGAGAACATTTTTGCAATCTACTCATCTGACAAAGGGCTAATATCCAGAACCTATAAAGAACTCAATCAAATTTACAAGAAAAAAACAACCCCATCAAAAAGTGGGCAAAGGATATGAACAGACACTTCTCAAAAGAAAACATTCATACAGCCAGCAGACACATGAAAAAATGCTCATCATCACTCGCCATCAGAGAAATGCAAATCAAAACCACAATGAGATACCATCTCACACCAGTTAGAATGGCAATCATTAAAAAGTCAGGAAACAACAGGTGCTGGAGAGGATGTGGAGAAATAGGAACACTTTTACACTGTTGGTGGGACTGTAAACTAGTTCAACCATTGTGGAAAACTGTGTGGCGATTCCTCCAGGATCTAGAACTAGAAATACCATTTGACCCAGTCATCCCACTACTGGGGATACACCCAAAGGATTATAAGTAATGCTGCTATAAAGACACATGCACACGTATGTTTATTGTGGCACTATTCACAATAGCAAAGACTTGGAATCAACCCAAATGTCCATCAGTGACAGACTGGATTAAGAATATGTGGCACATATACACCATGGAATACTATGCAGCCATAAAAAAGGATGAGTTTGTGTCCTTTGTAGGGACATGGATGCAGCTGGAAACCATCATTCTCAGCAAACTAACACAAGAACAGAAAACCAAATACTGCATGTTCTCACTCATAGATGAGAATTGAACAATGAGATCACTTGGACACAGGAAGGTGAACATCATACACCGGGTCCTATTGTGGGGAGGCAGAGGGAGGGATAGCATTAGGATATATACCTAATATAAATGACAAGTTAATGCGTGCAGCACACCAACATTGCACACGTATACATATGTAACAAACCTGCACATTGTGCACATGTACCCTAGAACTTAAAAAAAAAAAAAAAGAACTTCACAACACAATTTGATTTCTGTTAAATTCACTTAGAAGTCTCTGTGAATATGTTTTGTAAGTTACTTTACCATCTTCAGAGAAACAGATAATGCCAATAATATTTTCAGAGAATCCTAGTTTTGAAAATTACTACTTGATGTCATAGAAATTCAGTATATTGTAATCAGCTGCAGAATAATGGGATTATCCAGAGAAAAATCTGTAGCAAACACACGTTAGTAATGGTGGACCTAATTTGTGGGAGGATACTTCTTTGGGCCTTGACATGGCCAAGACTTCTTAAAATGTTGAAAATAGCAACTGTAAATGACATAAACACATAACAGGCAAAAAATAGCTTTGTACCATTTACAACACATTAAGAAATGCACATTAATCTATTTTTAATTCTGTTTTACATTTAGAAGTAATATTACTACTACTACTACTACTACTTTATGTATCTTCAGAAACTGTAATTAATACTATTGCTTTTGTATCATAGTGGGGGTTAACATATTTTTCATAAATTTTTTTATCCAATCTTATTTATAAAAATAAGTTACTTGTTATAATTTTTAAAGAAATTATTTTTGAAAAATAAACACTTTTATCCATCCTATAAAATTCAACATCTTCTCTCATTAAATTTTTTATGGGTCCCTGAGGAGGACTGAATTGGACTGTTTCATCTTCTTTTATTTCCTGTATTTACCCTTTGACAGAGGTGCTAATGAGCAAAAAATTAGTGCTAAACATGAGCCTTAGGAGGGAGGAAGCAGAAATAAGACTGGCAAAGAAAAATGTATCAACAGAGTAATCTGTTTCTAAACAAAGGATGCTGTTTGCTCCAATGCAATGTCAGAAATTTTGTAATCCAGGTGGAATTATACATACTTAAGATTAGGTAGCCAGAGTCTTACATTTTCCAAGAATGTTGTTAGAGATCGGCCATAATTGAATTTATCTCTCAAGAGAAAACAGGCTATATCACATTAATAATAGTGATATTATTTGGCATGGAGCATTTTCAAGGAGAGAGACTATCACAGTATTTGCTGTTTAGATATTTAAAAATGTCTCAGATAGCTTTGAACTATTTTCTTTTTGCTGTATTACAATTAGAATATGTAATCAGCATGTAAATTTAGGGAAATTTTGCCATTAAGTTATATTTAGTGCTCTAACATCCCATTTCTATGTCTTTATCCTCAATTTTGCATATTGCATGGCACCCTTTTCCATTTCTTCAAAGGATTTAGAATGCTTGTGTTTTTTATTATTCTTCTAATTTGTCCCTTTTCCTGTACAAATTATCAAATCCTATCCAGTAGCATCTCTAACTAGTCACACATTGTTTTTATTTATATATATGTGTGTGTATATACATGTATATATGTATGTATATATGTAGGTAGATATATGTGTATATATGTAAGTGTATATATATGCCAATATATTGTCACACATTGGTGTGTGTGTGTGTATATAGATATATATATATGTGTGTGTGTGTCGATGTATTAAGTTTTCCAGTGGTTTTTACCATATTTCGAATTCTAACATAAAATGTTTAAGAAATTTACATTCATAAATGTGCACATAACGGACTTTTTGGACTGGTGCCATTATAGTCTGAATTTTACACCTCTGCCATTCATATGTCAAAGTCCTAATTCCTGGTACCTGAGAATGTGATTGTATTTGGAGGTAGGGTCTTTACAAAGATTATTAAGTTAATATGAGGTAATTAGGGTGTTCCCTAGCCCAATATGACTGTATCCTTATAAGAAGAGGACATTTTATAGACAAATGAGAAAATGGAAGATAATTTGAAGACACAGGGAAAAGACAGCCATCTATAAGCCAAGGAGAAAGGATCTGAAATAGATCCTTCTCTCATAACTAGAAGAAACCAATCCTGCTAACATCTTGATTTCAGACTTCTAGCCTCCAAAACTGTGAGAATAAGTTTGTTTTCTAAAACACTCGTTTTGTGGTACTCTTTTATTGCAGCCTAGCAAACTTATGCAGGTGTCTACTTTAATATTCCTCAAAACATCACATAGTCACTGCCTATTTATCAATACAACCAAATGTATTCAAGGGAGCATACATTGTAGTCTTCTCTTTTTGAAGTAAATCAAATGAAAAGGAATTTAATACATATATTTATTCAGTGTTTACTACTTTAAAACTTTGAACAATACCATAGAAGATACCAAGGCCCTGGTCTCAAGAAACTTAAACCCAATGAGGAAGACAAACTGATATGGTTTGGATATTTGTCCCTTCCAAATTTCATGTTGAAATGTGGTTTCTAATTTTGGAACTGGGGCCTGGTGGGAGGTGACTGTATCATGTGGAAGGATCCCTTGTGAATGTTTTAGTACCTTCCCCTTGGTAATATTTGAGTTCTCATTTAGTTACTTCACATGAAATCGTATTGTTCAAAAGAGTTTGGGACCTCCCTCTTTTCTCTCTTGTTTCATATCTTCCCATGTGGCACTGCCTGCTTTCCCTTCACTTTCCACCAAGATTCCAGAGGCCCTCACCAGAAGCAGATGCTGAAGCCTTGTTTGCATAGCCTGCAGAACTGTGAGACAATTACATTTCTTTACAAATTACTCTTTCTCAGATATTTCCTTACAGTGATGCAAAAATAGACTACACAGAAAGTTGGTACCAGCAGTGGGGTGTTACGATAAAGACACATGAAGATGTGGATGTGGTTTTGGAACTGGGTAACAGGTAGAGGCTGAAGATTTTGGAGAGATCAAAAGAGGATAGAAAGATAAATGAAAGCCTGGAACTTCTTAATTACTGGTTAAATGGCTGTGA
The DNA here is from genome assembly GCF_037993035.2 of Macaca fascicularis. NCBI lineage: Eukaryota > Metazoa > Chordata > Mammalia > Primates > Cercopithecidae > Macaca > Macaca fascicularis. Next base: position 69,287,137 of record NC_088389.1, on the reverse strand, counting down.
CCACATTGCTGATAGAGATATGGATAGTGAAGGCCAGGCTGATGGGGTCTCAGATAGAATTGAATTTATTGGGAACTGGAGTATAGGACAAGTGTGTTATGCCCTAGTGAAGAGCTTAGTTTCATTGTGTCCATTTTCTAGGGCTCTGTGGAAGTTTGAACTTAAGAGTGATAACCTAGAATATCTTATGAAAGAAAATTCTAAGCAGCAAAATATTCAAGAAGTGGTACGGTTGCATCTAACCCATGATCAAGAGAAAATAAATGGCTTAAAGTTTGAAATTGCATTTAAAATGGAAGCAGAGCATAAAACTTTAGAAAATTTTCAGCCTGGCCCTGTAACAGAGAAAGAATCCCAGCAGGCTGTGAAGAAAACACTTACTAGAGAGATTAGCATGACTAGAAGGGAATCAAGTGCTAATATCTAAAACAGTGTGGAAAAGGCCTTGGAGATAATTCAAGGCAGCCCGTCCCATCACTGTCCAAGGGCCTGGGAGGAAAAATAGTTTTAGGGGCTAGGCACAGGGTACTACTGACATGCACAGACTCGGGACACTGCTCCCCACATCCTGACCACTCTGGCTGCAGTTGGGGCTCACAGACCCCAGGTACAGCTCAGGCTGCCACTGTGAAAAACAAAAGCTGCCAAACGCCTTTACAGTTTCCATGTAGTGTTAAACCTGCAAGTTCACAGGATGCAAGAGGAAAGGCGGCTTGGTAGCTCCCACCTAGATTCCAGATGGTGTATGGGAAAGCCTGGTAGCCCAGACAGAAGCCTGCAGAGGAGTGAAGCCCCCATATAGAAATTCTACTCAGGTGATGCTGAGGGGAAATGTAGAGTTGGATCTCCAACACAGAGGCCCCACCAGAGTACTACTTAGTGGAGCTGTGAGAAGGGTGCTGCCACTCTCCAGACCCAAGAATGGCAGAACATTCAGCAACTTAAAACATCAGCATGGAAAAGTCACAGGCACTACATTACAACCCATGAGAGCAACCACAGGAAGAACATCCTGCAAAGTCACAGAGGTGAAGTTGCTCGAGGCCTTGGAAGCCCACCTCTTGCAATAATGTGCCCTGGATGTGTGACATGGAGTCAAAGGAAATTGTTTTGGAGCTTTAGTATTTAATCATTGTCCTATGGTATTTCAGACTTATGTGGAAGCAATTGTCCCTTTCTTTTGCATGCTTTTTCTCTTTTGGAATGGGAATACATACCCAAATGCCTGTACTATCATATCTTGGCAGTAAATAACTTGTTTTTGATCTCACAGGCTTAGAAGTGGAAGGAACTTACCTACAGATGAGAATTTGGACTTGGGTCTTGAAACCTGGGACTTTTGAGTTAATTCTGGAACAAGTTAAGATCTTTGGGAACTATTGCAAAGGCAATGTTGTATATTGAAATGTGAGAAAGGCAAGATATTTGGGGAGTCAAGAATAGCATAATATTGTTTGGATATTTATCTAGTCCAAATCTCATGTTAAAATATAGTTTCCAGTGTTAGAAGTGGGGTCTGGTGGGAGGTGATTGGATTATTGGAGCAGATTCCTCATGAATGGTTTAACACCATCCCCTTGGTGATAACTGAGTTCTCAGTTCATGTGAGACATGGTTGTTTAAAAGAGTCTGCTACCTCACCCTTCTCTCTTTTGCTCCCTCTCTCACCATGTGACATCGCCTGCTCTCCTTTTACCTTCTGCCATGGCTGTAAGATTTCTGAGGACCTGAACAGAAACAGATGTTGAAGCCATGCTGTTACAGCCAGCAGCACCATAAGCCAATCAAACCTTTATTAATTACTGCATCACAGTTATTCCTTTATAGTGATGCAGAAATTGACTAACACAGAGACATACAAATCATTTTACTAAATATGTGCTCATTTACAGCTACGTAAATGGCTATCAATTTATTGCAAAGCACAATGAAGCTATCTTAGAAGTCCAGTTGGGGTACAAGGATGGGAGAGAAATAAATTACAATGAAATATATTGATACATTTTTTTCTAGAAGGAGCATTTACGGTGAAACTTGGAACCATATTTCTACCAGCCAAACTGAGTGAAAGGATGTGATAAATGAAAATAAATGGCCTGTGATAAATTGTAAATGTTAGACTATACAGGGTATGTTCAAGAAACAAAATAGGGATAGTCACATGGGGAAAATAATGAGAAAGGATTAAAAATTATAATCAATTTAGAAAAATAATATTAAGGTTAATTTAGAAATAAAGCAGTATGCAGAACAGTGAAGAAAATGCTAAAGAAATAAAGTACTAAACAATAATATTTTATACACAATGAATATTTTCTTAACCTCATTTTAATTGCTTATAAAATCAACTTTATGAAACCTCTCACACATAAAATAAAATTCAAGTAAAAATCATCTACTTCCTTTTTAATGCAGTTACAAGACAAGTCTGGACATTTCCTATATAGAAATTCTGATTCTGCCATAGAATGAAACCAAAAAGAATTTGGGGTAAAATTAGCAGGTTTACGTAACGATAATACTGTTTGCAGAAAATTTTTCTTTTCTTTGTTATTTTTCTGTATATTCTTTCATTGCAGTTTTGGTAGTTATAGTACAGTCTTTTAATTATATTCATCCTAAAATTCACATAATAGAGATACGCATAATTTTGGTAGAGGCTTTCATTTTTGTTGCCTAAATATCAGTATTGTCTCTGGAGGTCTTGATAGTAAAGAAACATATTTTGTTATGGCAAGGCTTTGGCTAAGAATAGTTTTGTCACCTTATGTTTGACATACTATTATGCTGAGCATTATGCAAAGCAATGTTATATAGAATCTATTTGTTCAGATAGGTAGTTACTAAATCACGAGGTCAAGAAAATTATGGCATTTCAGCCAGACTATAATACAGACTTCTTACACCTCTGTTTAGAAAATAGACTTGACTTATTCCTGACCTAATGAATCAGATTTTTAATGTCTCTTTTTTCATTATGGAATTATTTCTTGAATAAATGAGGGCAAATGGAGTGACTTATTTCCTATTTCATTCAAAAAATGGTACAAGTTCAAGTGGTTTATGTGATTGGAAAAAGAAAAACCTCACTAAATTTAATTAGAGTCACTCCCATACTTTCTCATTTTCTTTTAATACAAGTATTTATCTTACTAAAGAGCTTAATAGGAATATAAATGTCAATAAGTAAATGAAACCACAGCCAAATAGATAATGGAGAAATGTGTCTCCAGGCAGAAAAATAAGCCCTGGGTCAAAAATTGTAACTTTTTTCAATAAGAAGATGTAGTTTCAAGGTTTTCTTTGAAAAATTGACTCATATTGTTTAAGTGAGGCATGTAGCTTTTGAATGCTAAGATTGTTTCAAAAATGAAAATTTAAAACTTTACACTTGATAAATTCATAGTATAATAGCATGAGGAGCCCTTCAGACCAGCTCCCCAGTGAAATGGTAAAAACAGTGTGTTTCTTTTTTAACAAATACAACAATTTCAAAGCTCTGGAGATTATTCTAATGGGAAGATAACAAATTTTTTAAAATTATTCAAGAAAGTTTGTGAAAATTAGGTAACAAATGGGAAAATGTGTAGTATTCAAACCAAGAATGTGTTCTTCCTTTACCTCTCCAGTCTAAGACAAAACCTCCAGGCTAATGCAGCCAAGAACATACAGTTTCATCTCCTGCCAGCTCCAAGTCAAAAGAATTTCCTCCCCGGAGGAACAATACATCAGCATTTCTCAACTTGTCCTCTGCTACTTATTGCCATGGCTAAGTTCTGGGTAAATGTGGTTGAGACATGAGACTTCTTCCTTTCGCCCAGATTTCACTTATGAAACGGAGACTTTATACATGGCACCATGAAAATAAGTGATTCCCAAGTACCCTTGCCCTGGCTTATAAGTTAGTGGTTTCTTGCCAGGAGAGACAAACCAAGAAGACCCCAGGCTACTTTCCATCTGCTCCCTTAATTCTTAGCATCAAAAGTGACAGCATCACTCAAAGAAAAGTATGTTCTTGTTTCCATGTCTAGGTCTACAGCCAATGCACTGAGATATTTTCTGAAATGGAAACATAACATAAGTAGTTTCATATTTCTTTGCAATAGGACCTGGAGAAGTCCAAGCCTAAGGGTGCTCCCTAGAACAGTGGAGGTTGAGCCGAAAGGCAATTAAGAGATTTCCACATTTTATGCCTAATGAAGATTCAGGATAAATTGTAGGGTGGCCAATTTGCAAGAGAGAGCCAAAAAATAAAAATAAAAATGAAAAGAAGCAGCAGGAGAGGAGGAGGAGGGGATGGGGAGAGGGAAGGGATGTGGAGGTGGAGGGGGGTGGAGCAGAGAGGGTGGGGAGGGGAGAGGGAGGGGAGGGGGGAGAGGAAAAGAGAGGGGAGAGGGAGAGGAAGAGGGAGGGGGAGGAGATGGGAGAGGGAGGGGAGAGGGAGGGAGAGAGGGAGGGAGAGGGAGTAGTAACAATTGCTATAATATATAATATAAAATGTCCACTTTCAGCAAAATAAAAAAAAAGACAAGAAATAAAGTATAACACAAGCACTGCAGTGGGGAAAAAAGAACACAGGTCATATACACTGCTTTTGAAAGAGAACAGAAGTAAGATTTGACAGATACATAAGTAAAATAACAATTTTATGAGGAAAATAAAATAAAAATACTTATAAGTAACTATTATGAATATTTTCAAAGAATTCAAAGAAAGCATGAGAGAAGCAAAGGAAGGTATGGTGTTGATGTTACATAAAATAGAGAATATTACTAGTAAGATATAAATTAGAAGGAAAAATAAATGAAAATTTTGTAGTTAAAAATCACAATAACTAAAATGAGAAATTTACAGGAGAGATGCTATGATAGATTTTAATTGATAGAAAACAGATTTAACAAACTTGAATATAGACCTATAGATATGCAATCTGAAAAACAGAGAGAAAGGAAGAAAAATAGAGTTTCAGAGAAATCTTTGACAATATTAATGCACCAATATATGTGTAATAGGAGTACTAGGAGAAAGTAGGAAAAAAAGCAGAAAAAAAAAATTTTAAGAAATAACTACTCATGACTTTCCAAATTTAATTGAAAAGTGATATTGTATGTATCCAGAAAGCTTAATGAGCTCCAAAAAGGAAAAAATATCAAATGGATCCACCGACACACAGCATAGTAAATATGCCAAGAGTCAAAGACAAGCAGGAACTCTTGAAAGCACCTAGAAATAAATCACTTGTCATGAAAACCTCAGTAAGAACAACAGCTAACTTATCAACAGAAACAATGGAAGTCAGAAGGCAGAGGACTAATCTATTCAACTGATAAAATAAAAATTGTCAACTGGCGAGTCTTTATTTAAAAAATGAAGGTAAAACTAAGACATTTTCAGATAAACAAAAACTAGTGATTTTTTTTGGAGGGAGGGGCATACCCACCTTATAAGTAATATTAAAGGAAGCTGTTTAGATGAAAAGTGACCCCACATGCTAATTCAATTCCACACAAAAATATAAAGAGGAACAGTAATGTTAATTATGTAATTATAAAATAAAATATAAATGAAAATACTTCTTTAACTGATTTTAAAAGAAATTACATAAAATTATATGTCTATAATATATTGTCAGGCTTATAACATATCAAGCTGCAACTTTTACTAATATTTGCCACTAGCAACACAAACAAAAGAGGTCAGTGGGAGAAAAGCTGTATCAGACTGAGAAAATGTTTAGAGAGAAATATATATAGCAATAATACCATAAACGGAAGACAAATGAATAGAAATATATAGGAATAATATTTGTATATATCGCTGAGATTAAGCTAGTATAAACTTGAAGGTGATTTTGGAACATATACATAAGCATATATATAAAACCAAAAGCTTATTCTTTGAGAAGATCAACAAATGGACACACTTTTAGCTAGATTGACCAATCTCGCTTATAAATAAATAAATATATGTATATGTGTACACACACACACACACACCCCGTTCTGGAACAACTAAAAAAACCCTCAAACCTTTACATAAAGTAAAATATATTAAAGTAAAATGCCTCATAAAATAATATTTGCCTGGGCACGGTGGCTCATGCCTATCATACTAGCACTTTGGGAGGCTGAGGCGGGTGGATTGCCTGGGGTCAGGCAATCATCCTGGCCAACATAGCAAAACCCCATCTCTACTAAAAATACCAAAAATTAGCTGGGTGTGGTGGCAGGCACTTGTAATCCCAGCTACTAGGGAGGCTGATACAGGAGAATCACTTGAACCCAGGAGGTGGAGGTTGCAGTGAGCCATCAGATCATGCTACTGCACTCTAGCCTGGGCAACAAGAGGGAAACTCCACCTCAAATAATAACAATAATGATATTCACCCAATTAAGAATATTTTTAGAGAAAAGAAAATATAGGCCAGGTGTGGTGGCTCACACCTGTAATCCCAGCACTTTGGGAGGCTGAGGTGGGTGAATCATGAGGTCAAGAGTTGAAGATCAGCCTGGCTAAGATGGTGAAATCCCATCTCTACTAAAAATGCAAAAATTAGATGGGTGTGGTGGTGCACACCTGTAATCCCAGCTACTCAGGAGGCTGAGGCAGAAGAATTGCTTGAATCTGGGAAGCGGACGGAGGTTTCAGTGAGCCGAGATCATACCACTGCACTCCAGCCTGGGTAACAGAGCAAGACTCTGTCTTAAAAAAAAAAGAAAAAAAAAGTATAAAGAAAAAAATACATGAGACACATAAGCAAAATTAAATTAAAAGACACAAATCCAACATTATTTATACTCACATTAAACATAAATGAATAAAAAATGTAATCAAAAGGCAGCTATTGTAAGACTGGATTTAAAATTCTGACTGCATACTATATACAGCTCCTTGATTTAAAATATAAATTTATTGAAAATAAAAAGATGATTAAAGATATATTATACAAGCAGCAACCACAGAATTAGTGGCTATAATAATTCTAGGCAGATAATGAAACAAAATATGTTATTGAGTTAATAACTTTTTTTTTTTTTTGAGACAGAGTTTTTTTTTTTGAGACAGTCTTGTTGCCCAGGCTGGAGTGCCATGGCACCATTTCAGCTCACTGAAACCTCCGCCTTCCAGGTTCAAGTGATTCTCCTGTCTCAGCCTCCTAAGGAACTGGGATTACAGTGCCTGCCACAATGCCCAGCTAATTTTCTGGGGTTTCACCTTGTTGGCCAGGCTAGTCTTGAACTGCTGACCTCTCAGGTGATCCACCCACCTTGGCCTCTCAAAGTGATGGGATTACAGCTGTGAGCCACCACGCCTGGCCCATATTTTTTATTATTATAAAATGATATATAATTTTATCATTATACAATTTTATCATTCTATAATTTTATATTAAGAGAAACACTTTATAATGATAAAAACATGTAATGATAAAATGTGAGTTCATCAAGAAGATACAATAGTTATAAATATATATGTATCAATAGTAACAGAGCACCAATTTACATGAAAAAAATCTGATGAAAGTAGAAAAAGACAAGCTGAAAAAATGGTTGCATACATCACTGCACCACTTTCTGTAATGGATAGAACAATTAAACAAAAAATAAAGGAAATAAATGATTTAGCACTATAAGCCAACTAGACCTGGAAGACATCTACAAAACACATCACAATAATAGAAGGTACACTTTCCTCAAGTGCACATAGAACACCTCCATGATAGACCATAGCTTAGACCATATCCTGGCCATAAAGCAAATGTTAATAAATGTAAAAAGAGAGAAATAATGTGAAATATCTTTTGTGATTGCAATGGAATAAATTTAGAAATCAATCAAGGAAAAAATTAGGAAATTCACAAATGTGGATATTGAAAAATATTTAGAAATGTTTAACTACTGGGTCAAAGAAATCAAAAGAGAAATCAGAAAATACTTTGAAATGAATGAAAATGAAGAAAAAGCATAACAATATTTAATGGGGATACAGACAGAGTAGTCCTTATTGGGGGACTTATAGCTGTACATGGATATATCAAGAAGAGAAATTTCTAATCCATAACCCAGCTTTCCACTCTGAGACACTGAACAAAAGAGCAGAGTAAGCCTAAATCAAGCATGCTAAAGGAAGTAATAACAATTAGAGCTAAGATTCATGAGAGAATAGAAAAATAATGCACAAAATCAATGGGTCCAAAATCTTATTTTTTGAGAAGATGAACAAATGGACAAACTTTTAGTTAGACTGTTCAAGAAAAAAAGTGAATAGAAACAGAAATAAAAGAGGTTTTTCTATTAATCATGCAGAAATAAAATATCAGGAAGGAATACTATAAACAATTGTATGCCAATTATATAACATAGATGAAATTGACAATTTTTAAAGAAAGATACTGATTACTAAAACTGACTCAACAGAAATAAAAAATTAAATAGGACATACAACAAGTTAATTAATATTAGTAACAATAATAATAAATCTATTCATAAAGAAAAAGCCCAACCCAGGAGCCTTCATTACTATATTCTCCCAGAAATTATAAAAAGTCGTTTTACCAACTCTTGACAAACTCTTTCAATAAGTAAAAGAGAAAATACTATTTCTCAACTCAATTAGGTCATTGTTAATCTGAAACCAAAACCAGACAAAGACATCACAATAAATGAAAACTACAGACCAATATCTTTTACAAATATGTATTCAAACTCTTACCAAAATAGTAACCAAATTTATAAGGCAGCCCTTCATAAAAAGCAGGCTGGAACACTCAGGCATAATCTAGGCAACAGTCTTTAGTTATTAAATCAAACACTATTCTATGTCTTGCTGTAAAGACATTTTATAGATATAGTTTAAGTCCATAATCTGCTGACTTTAAGTAGGTAAAATCATCTCAGATAGATAATCTGGGTGTTCTTGAATGAAAGAGCTGAGAAGCTTTAAGAACAGAACTGAGGCTTCCCTTAAAAAGAAGAAATTCTGCCCGTGAAATACAGATTCAACCTGCACATGAAAGATTTGACCTGCTCTTCCTGGCAACCTGCCCCATGGACTTCAGACCTTCTTAGCCAGCTCCCACAATTGCACACATTAATGCCTTGCAATAACTCTGTAAACAAATGTCTTCTACTGGCTCTGTTTCTCTGGTTGTACCTTGACAGATAGAATTAGATTTAGATTATTTTTGTTTTCACAAACTACCATGAATCAAATTAGATGACATCTGTTTCCAGTAACCAGCATCATACCTGAATTTGAATAATAGTTTAGTTTTTAAGACAAGAAATACGTATCTATAAAAAGTCAGTTCAGAGAGACCTGGAGTAAAGTGGCAGAGTGAGACTCTCCAAAATCATCCACTGACAGAATCATCAATTTGAACAACTATCCATGCATGAGAAAACCTTCACAAGAGCTAAGGAAACAAGATGTGAGTTCACAGTACCTGGTTTAAACATAATAATGAGTGAAGATTCATTGAAGAAGTTCTACATTATCCATGTCACCCTTGCCTCAACCCCAGGCAGCACAGCACAGATAGACACCAGCTGATTGTGGAGAAGGAAATAAAATAAACCAGGACTTTGCCTTGGAATCAGTAGAGGCCCCACTGCTGTAAAACCGAGTGCTGGGCAGATCCCCAGGCCAGCACCAGTGGGCAGAGCCTCTGGACAAGTGCCAGTGCCAGATAGGAACCTGTGGCCATGTCAAGAGAGAATCAAGATCTAATCCACATCATCACTGGCTGACTACAGTGGCCTTGAACACTGAACAAACCTCAGTGGCAGGCAGGCCACAGTGGTCATGGCCTTAGGTATACTCCAATGCTATGATGGTCTCAGAGATCATGGACTTTAAATGAGACCCAGCACTATGTCAGCCTCAGCAGTTACAGTATTCCTGCTACAGAGGTCCTAGGCTTAGGGGACTCCCTAGTGCTTCAACAACTTAAAGACCTCGCAGTCACCTAACTTCACTTGCCTTGAATCTATGGAGAGCACTGCTGCTAAAGGAGCCTCCCAAAGAAAGCCAGGCTGTGAAAACTTGATTAGATACCGATATCAATGCACAGACTTTGATACACAGCCACAAGGATTAAGATCAAGTAGGGAAATAAGACATCACAAATGGACAAAATAATGTGACAGTGACTGATCCTAAAGAGATGGTGATGTAGGCACCACCTGAAAAAAAATTCAAAAGAACTGTTTTATGGAAACTATGCAAACATGAACAAAATAAAAAATTAATAAATTTATCAAAGAAATTTTACAGAGATTAAAATATTTTTTTAAAAAATAACAAATTTTAAAGCTAAAGAATTCATGAACAAAATAAAAAAATGAATGGAAAGCATCAACAGCACAATTGATCAAGCAGAGAAAATAATTTGTGAACTTGAAGACAGGTTAATTGAAAATATACATTCAGAGAAGAAAAAATAAAAAGGAATAAAGAAAGCTTATGGCATTTATGTAATAACACTAACAAGGGCAAATGTATGGGTTATTGATGATCAAGAGGAAGAAGATATCAAAGCATAGGAAGGTTATTTAAAGAAAAAACAAAAACCTTTCAAACCCGGCCAAAGATGTAAATTCCAGGTACAAGAAGGTCAAAGGTTTTCAAGCAGATTCAATCCAAATAAAAATTTCCCCTTAATGTGTAATAATCAAAATGTCAAAGATTGAAGACAAAGAATCCTGAAAACAGTAAGAGAAAGGAAGCAAATATGCCTAACAGCAGACTTCTCAGCAGAAACCTTATTGGCCAGGAAAGAGTGAGATAGTATATTCAAAATGCTGGGGAAAAAAAACAAAACAAAACAAAACAAAAAAAAAACAGCTAGTCAGGAATACTATACCCAGCAAGCTGCCCTTCAGAAATGAAGGAGAGATAAAGACTTTCCTGGATAATCAAAAGCCAAGGGAGTTAATCATCACTAGTCATATCTTACAATAAATGCTGAAGAAAGTTATTCAAGATTAAAGGTAAAGACTACCAAGAAACACAGAAACATCTGAGGGAATATAATTCACTGGTACTCTAGACAAAATGGGCCTTACAGGCAATCCAGCAGCTACCAAGTACAAATTCTTCTCAATTCCACATGGACCGTTGTGCAGGATAGATTATATGTTAGGACTCAAATTAAGTCTCAGCAAATTTAAGACGATTGAAATCATATCATGTATCTCTTCTGACCACAATGATATAAAATAGGAAATCAATAACAAGAGGAACTCGGAAACATTACATTACATGGAAAACAAACATGCTCCTAAACAACCCATTTGTGAATGAAGAAATCAAAAGGGAAATTTAAAAATTATGGCAAGTGATCATAAAACTACAACATACCAAAAATAACAAATAACCTGATTTTAAAAATTGGCTCAAGACCTGAATAGACCATTCTCAAAAGAAGACATACAAATGGCAAACAGGTAAACAAAAAGCTAAACATCACTAATAAGGAAATACAAACTGAGACCCCAGTTAGGTATCACCTCATTCAAGTTAGAATGGCCATTATTAAAAGACAAAAGATAGCAAGTATTGTCATGGATATGGGAAAAATAGAATCCTTGTACACTGTTTTGGGAATGTAAATTAGTACCCCCATTATTGAAAACAGCATGGAGCTTCCTCAAAAAAATTAAAAATAGAATGACCATATGATTCAGCAATCTCACTACGGGATATATAGCCAAAGGAAAGGAATTGATATATCAAAGAGATATCTGCACTCTAATGTTTATTGAAGCATTATTCACACTAGTCAATGTGTGAAATCAACCTCAGTGTCCATCAATGGAGGAATCAATAAAGAAAATATGGGATATATACACAATCGAAACTTTTTCAGCTATAAAAATTAGTTAAGTCCTGCTATTTGCAGCAATTTGGATCAACCTGAAGGACATTATGTTAAGTGAAATAAGCCAAGCATAGAAAGACAAATATTGTATTATCTCAGTGATATGTGTAATCTAAAAAGTTGATCACATAAAAACAGAGGAGGCCGGGCGCGGTGGCTCAAGCCTGTAATCCCAGCACTTTGGGAGGCCGAGACGGGCGGATCACGAGGTCAGGAGATCGAGACCATCCTGGCTAACATGGTGAAACCCCGTCTCTACTAAAAAATACAAAAAAACTAGCCGGGCGAGGTGGCGGGCACCTGTAGTCCCAGCTACTCGGGAGGCTGAGGCAGGAGAATGGCGTGAACCCAGGAGGCGGAGCTTGCAGTGAGCCGAGATCGGGCCACTGCACTCCAGTATGGGCAAGAGTGCCAGACTCCGCCTCAAAAAAAAAAAAAAAAAAAAAAAAAAACAGAGGAACGGAGGTTACTAGAGGCTTGCATGGTTAGGTGGAGGAAGATAAATGAAAGATGTTGGTCAAAGGATACATAATTACAGTTAGGAATAATTTCAAGAGATCTATTATACAGCAAGGTAACTATAGTTAATGATTATAGATTGTATTCGTGAAAAATATAAAAAGCATAGATGTTATGTGCTTTTAAAACAAAAGTGATAATTGTATGAGATAATGCATTTGTTATTTAGCTAGATTTAAGCATTTGATAATGTATGTCTTTCAAAACATTACATCATAAATGACCAAAACATACAATGCTGTCAATTTTAAAAACAGTCAGCCAGGTGAGGTGGCTCATACCCATAATCCCAGCACTTTGGGAGGCCGAGACGGGCAGATCATGAGGTCAGGAGTTCAAGACCAGCCTGGCCAAGATGGTGAAACCCCATCTCTACTAAAAATACAAAAATTAGCCAGGTGTGGTGGCACGTGCCTGTAGCCACAGCTCCTCGGGAGGCAGTGACAGGAGGATCATTTGAACCCAGGAGGCGGAGGTAGCAGTGAACCGAGACTGTGCCATTGCACTCCAGCCAGGGTGATAGAGCAAGACTCTGTCTCAAAAAAATAAAATAAACCAGTAAATATCTAATTAGTATTAGCTATAAAGTGACAAACCAGCATCTGAATGGTTTTGTTTGGTCATGAAAAGTATTCATTTAAAACCCTGTGTTTTAAATGTAGCAAAGTGTCTATATTTTTAACTTATATAGATTTATTTCAAGTGAGAGAATTAGTCACACAATAAGATCAATCGTAATAATTCAACATAAGGGATCTAGAGGTTCTTTAAGGTGATCTTTATAAGACAATTTTAGATTGATCATTTTTAAGTGAGGAAACATTTAGATCCAATTTGATTTTATAGTCTTAATGAAGAAAACTAAATCACCTTTCCAACTATTAACTTAATTCAATGCCTGGGGCAGTCAATACTTCTCGATGGACTATGACTGAAACAGAACAGCAAAAAATATGCCCATTTTGTTTTTAGTAGGATAAATTTTATTTTGTTTGTAATGAGCTAAATTTAGAGAAATACCATTAGGTCCGCAACTTTAAATGGTAAAATTATGATTCTTATGATTTTTTATATGCAGCTAGATTAAAAATACAATTTTGACAAAGTTTGGAAAACAGCAGTAATGAGAAATAATGTTTAGTTAGTTTAATCAAAAAACATACTTCTAAGATGGTACAGACTGTAGTTATTTGTTGGAGAATTCTGATGATGCCAAGTGAGTTTCACTTAGCAAAGATATACAAAATGTTCGAATTTTATATAATGAAAATTATGCCAATACATAATTTTAGATAAAAAATTTAAAAGTCAGAAGCCTTCTAGTTCCATCCATGGCACAGTAACTGGTACTAACTTGCTTTCCCAGGGAAAAAACCATAATACTAACCAAAATATATGCAGAAACTGTTTTCAGGCAATGAGCAATGGATAGAATAGGACTATAATTATTGCAAAAAGGAAAACACAGAAGTTAAGCCCCATGCAAATTACCTTACACTTCTTTATGGGAATGCTTGTATAATATGAGTTAAGGAGAACCATAGCTGAGCTTCAGAGGCAGAAATTAAGAGTTCTTTCTCACGAAAATGAAAAGGTTCCAGAGATAAGAGTGCATGATGGTATATAGAATTTGCATGGAAATTTATAAAGGTTACTAGAGTGAAGGCTGTTTTACTCAAGTGTAGGCAAAAACTTCATGACATGTAATATATATCATCTGCTTCTGGGCTGTGAACTAACTGGTGACACCAGAAATTACGCCTTATGGGGACATACTCAAGTTCTAGCCCAGTGGTAGTGGAGAGCCCTCGCTGAGCACCCAGTGCATTCAAACGAAACCCCAAAATAAAGACATTTCTAATAGAATGGAGCACACCCTACAGCAAGAATAAGGAAATCTGAAGATTCTCAGTGACTTGTGTGTTAGTATCACGTTTAATACATGTACAATTTGATTCCAAGATGACTATGATAGAGAATAGGGCAAAGTAATGATTGAGAAAATACATCCACAATGAGATAAAAAGTTTTAGTTGATTCAACATTTAGCTGTTTTTCACTGCATGGGCTGTTCAGAATGTCTCATCTGTCATACTGCCACAAGTAGAAATTCAATAGATTAATTTTTGAACTGATGTTAATTTGTTTCAACATTTTATATACCTGTTCACTCCTACCCTTCAGATTATGACACACAGTATTGAAATTTAAAAGAATTAGGGCACTTTCTTTATATGTCAACAGAGGACATAGTAGATGCTTGATGAATCAAATTTCTTTGGGCAGTAAGTGGTATTGCTTAGTATTTTTTCCAGTGGTATAATGGCGGGACTAATTAGTGTTATATGACTTGCTATGGATGACCCATCCACAATAATGATATTTATGATGCAAAGGAAATCTATTTGAATTGCTTTTCCAGTAGAAATCAAAGGCAGTTTAGTGTTATGACAAACAAATTACTATACAGGTTGAAAGTACTGTTATCTTGCTGTTTCCATTCACATAATATTGGCTGTAATGCAGTGTAACTCTAGACAATTTCCCCTATTTTTAATGCAATAATATTAGTAAAATATACACTATGTATAATTGAATTTAGTTTTACCTGTCACAGTATCACTTGCAAAAAATTAACAAAATCAGCAGACCTGAAGTATATTTTGGCTCTAGTCATTTTCAACAATATATTTTTTTTCTCCCTGCCTTCTTTACTGAATGTCTAAGACAGTTGTTAGTTTCAGACTATGTTCTGATCATAGTTTCCTGAAGACATGCTAAGAGTATTTAATACTAAAAGAATGACTATGCAGAGGATGTGGAGAAATAGGAACATTTTTACACTGTTGATTGGATTGTAAACTAGTTCAACCATTGTGGAAAACAGTATGGCGATTCCTCCAGGATCTAGAACTAGAAATACCATATGACCCAGCCATCCCATTACTGGTTATATACCCAAAGGATTATAAATCATGCTGCTAGAAAGACATATGCACACGTATGTTTATTGCGGCACTATTCACAATAGCAAAGATGTGGAATCAACCCAAATGTCCATCAGTGACAGACTGGATCAAGAAAATGTGGCACATATACACCATGGAATACTATGCAGCCATAAAAAAGGATGAGTTCGGGTCCTTTGTAGGGACATGGATGCAGCTGGAAACCATCATTCTCAGCAAACTATCACAAGAACAGAAAACCAAACACCGCATGTTCTCACTCATAGGTGGGAATTGAACAATGAGATCACTTGGGCTTGGGAAGGGGAACATCACACACCGGGACCTATTATGGGGAGGGGGGAGGGGGGAGGGATTGCATTGGGAGTTATACCTGATGTAAATGACGAGTTGATGGGTGCTGACGAGTTGATGGGTGCAGCACACCAACATGGCACAAGTATACATATGTAACAAACCTGCACATTGTGCACATGTACCCTAGAACTTAAAGTATATATTAAAAAGAAAAACCCCACAACACACCAATATTATATAAACTCTTGCAGAGAATGGAAAGGGAGAGACCAGTGTAACTTTGACATCAAGACCTGACAAGGACATGAACTAACTTGCAGATTAGTCTCCTTCCTGAACAAACACACAAAAACTGTAAATACAATATTAGCAAAGAGAATTCAACAATCTTAAAAGGGTAAATACATCACATAAAAGTGGAATACATTTCAAGCATACCAGAGTGGTTTATGATTTGCAAAACAGAAAATCTAATTCATCACGTTAACACAAAAAGTAAGAAAAATTGAATGATTATATTGATAAATTTAGTAACAGCACTTGATACATTCAGAAAGCATTCATAATAAAAACCACAACTCTTGGCAAAGTACATATGGAAGAAAAGTTTCTTGATATAACAAAGAATTATCAGAGGCATCATATTTTATAGTAAAATGTTGAGATTTTGTGCTGAGTTGTGCTGGGTATTCAGCACAATGCAAAATGGCAAATAAAAGAAGACAAAGGAATAAGGATTAGAAATAAAGAATCTAAGCTGTCATTATTCTCAGAAAATAGAATTGTGAAATAAAAAATGTTGAAGACTCTAAAAAATAAAAGAATGATTATGCACGTTGACTCATCCACTTTGAGAAGATAAAACAACTGAAACGTTAATTTTATGCTAATAATAAAAGACACCTGATATGGCATGGAATGAAATGCAATCTGCCTGTATTTTCTAAAATAAGACACAGTGTTCAAAAATATTCTTTACCAACAGCAGAAACTTCAAACTACACCTTTAAATGGTCAGAACATGCATTCACTTAGCTTTTACAGGCATTTCAGTAAAAACATTTTAAAAGCACAAAATTAATGGGTTATATTTCAATTTGTTATTGATTTTATAACTACTTTAAACATTGAGGTGGCATATGGCAACATATTGTACAATATGACTCTAAATGTAGATTTAGAAATTTTTAAAATAGAGATTAAGTTAAAAATAAACAAGGCAAAAGCCCAGATTAATATGTTCATTAAAATTTGAAATTATAATCAACTCTGAGTTTGATAGGTTCCAAGAAAAAGGAAGGTAAGGAGAGAGATTCTAAACTGGCATGACTTCTAAATATAAACATGACTGTTATTTGGTGGAGGAACATGTTACTAGATTTTAATTTGAAAATGAATTTTCAAGTACCAAACACCTAGGTGATTCCCGATAAAAATCTAAGGGAATCATAATAAAATATCATTCAATGAAGGCAATTCTCTTAGGAAAAACAAAGTACATTTTGTTAAAGCCTATCTAATGGACATGCCTGTAAAATTTTCAACCTTGAACACTCCTGTAAAATTTTGGAGATTATCTGAGTTGCTGATTGAAGGAAAATTATTCTGGACATCAGATGTCAAGGGAACAAGATGAAGATTTTGTTAGGATAATTTAAGCCTTTGATTTGTAGTCTCATCTTGGAGCTCTGGGCAAGAGGCAAGCCTGGACATTTTCTTAAGAATACAATCTAGGTTTGTCCAAGGGTCCAAATAAGCATTAAATCTGAACAAAATCATAGCTTCCTGTGTCATAGTACATGAATGAGCATTATTTTAATTTGGGGAAAAATAAAGTGGAAGTAGCTTATTTTACTATAAGTGAAGTACAAAATAATTACTGAGGAATATCTAATTTGAGTAGGGCCTGAATCCTCAGCTTTTCCGATAAACTGAACTATTCCATTTAGGATACTTGTTATTTTCATCTTTTTTTTACATTTTATTGTATTTATATTTTCTGTATTATTATTATCTAAAAACAGTTACTTCCTTAGACTATCACCATTTTGTAATAAGATAATAATTTTTATTTGATGGGTCCATAGGTTTTATATTAACTATGCCTAAAGTATAATTAACTTATTAAAATAAAATTTGAAGTGATGAGAGCATAGGCTATAGATTAGTTTCACATGAATTAAGATTAGTGTTTGTTTTTCAAAAATTCTGTAGTTGCCCACACTGGTTTTTTTAGTAGCTTTTTAGTTTTTGAATGTCAAAGTAGCTAAATGTCAAACTAAAACCCGTCCGCTATACATAAAAGAATAACTTTGGAAAAATTCAGTTTTTGAAAATTCTTACATTAGTCTTGCCAATTTTTAAAATTAATTAGTAATAAACCATTTGTTTCTAGTTATGTCACCAAAACTAAAATGTTATATTGAAAAAAATTAAATGAGAATAAAAGTAAATGTAGGAGTATAGTTTTAAAAATATAGATTATATTTTCAGTCTATCTTAAATCTTGGAAACAATTACTGAGGTATTTCAAAAAAATATTGACACACATTTTAAGAGAGGATTTAAAGGACATGGAGATAGTGGGTTTTTACTTTATGGTAATAATTTAGATAAATTATATTAAATTTGCAAACCAGATCTTAAGCCAGAGACTTTTCTAAAATTTTAAAACACATGAAAAAATTTTCTAGGATAATAATATAAATGAGAAAGCTTTTGCAATAATCAATAGGAAAACATGCCTTCATAATTTCCCTTATGTAGAATGTTGTTTGCTGATCGGTCTTTATAGTCGTCACTGATGGCTTATCTCAGGGCCTCTTATAAAGATATGGATTGAATTTTACATTTTCATGGTACAGGGAAAGATGTTGTGTTTCTAAAATAATTTAAACTCAAATCACTTAATCCATATTTTCCTTAGAGTATTTTTTGAGCAACCACTACTTTCCAGGCTATATTCTAGGCATAATGGATAGATAAATAAGTAACTTAAACATTGTCCATTCTCATAGATTCTGTATTTTTGTGGGTCAGATAGTAAACAGATAAACCAGCAGGTAAATATTTACACCTTAGTGAAAAAATAAGGCAAGGTAAAGGACCAGAGAGTAAGAGGAATGTTTGTTAGGTTGGGAAAATTATGTATGTTAGTTTTCCAACTTTTTAAAAGTCTTATTTATTAATTTATATATATATATATATACACTTTTTGTTTTTGTTATTGTTTTATCTTTATGCACTTTCATTCTTCAAGATTCTAGCCAGGTTAGAGTGATTTTGGCCTCCAATGTTTGAACAACCTAGTGAGAAAGATCTCTGGAAAAACAAAAGCAATTTCTTCCAGAATACAGCTAAACTCATATTCATCATAGCTCTATTCACAATAGCAAAGACATAGAATCAACCCGGGAGCTCATAAAAAGTGGATTGAATAAAGAAAATATGGTAAGTGGATTGAATAAAGAAAACCTGGTACATATACACCATGGGATATTATGCACCCATGAAAAAATGAAATCATGTTTTGCAGCAATATAGATGCAGCCGGAGGCCCTTATCCTAAGTGAATTAATGCAGGAACAGTTAAAAAAAAATTACTGCAGGTTTTTACTTATAAGGGGAAACTAAGCATTGGGTACCTGCAGATATAAAGATGGCAACCATAGACACTGGGGACTACTGGAGTGATGGGAGGAATAGAGGCAAGTGTTGAAAAAACTGTTGGGTACCGTGCTCACTGCCTGGGTGATGGGATCAATCATACTCCAAACTTCAGCATCATGTAATATACCCATGTAACAACCCTGCACCTGTACCCCTTGAATCTAAAATAAAATTTGAAAATATTTTCTTAAAAATCAGAATACAGCTAATGTGGACATAATAACCTCTGCTAATCTGGAAAGAAACTGAAGGCAGACCCAGTCACAGTTATATTGAGGTTCAAAATAAATTGAGGACCAGATTCTAGATCTGCATCTTAAAGATAAAGAACCACTAATAAGATTAACTATTGAAAATACAGTAGTTCTGATTTCTTGACAGAAGAATATGTAAAATTTTTATAAACTTTTCCCTCAAGCTGCCATTTAAATAAATTATGTTGTACTTAGAGAACATTGGCCAGTTTTCCCATTTTATATGGATCTTTTTTGCTATAATAGACCATTCAGAAGTAAATTTAGCCATTTCATAAGTGCTGTGGTTAAAACTTATGAGTTTATTTAAAGGAATTATTTAATATTATTTAAGTTATTTTATATTTTTACAATTACTCAAATAGTTGTATTGGACAATAAAGTTCAATTTCATTGCAAAAATATTTTTGTACAAATAAATGAGATATAGTTATCAAAAGTTAGATGATTTGTCACTGGCCTTTAGGGAAATTTGTCATATGTTCTCAAAAGCAGAAATTTAATCATTAGACATGCCAGTGCAGACATAACATAATTTGGTTTAAAATTGAGAAAAATGTGTTCCGGTTATGTATTGTGAACATTTAATTATTATCTCACATAAATATTCGTTTACTGAAAAAATTATTTGGTGAGTAAAATGTGCGGGATGTGCTTTATCCACCTGCTCAGAATACAGGAAGGATCAGAGCAAACAAAATTCCTTCACCCATGGAACACATTTTCTGGAATTTACCAGAGATCAACATAAGCGGTTCAGCTTCACTACACAAAGTTCCCCCATTTGATGGCTAAAAACAAATGATCCAAACTCTTAAGCATAGGAAGAAATAATTTCCTAAAGTCAAAATATCATGCAGACCAAAAGGAAAGTCAGCAGGTCAAGCCTTTTTCTTTATGGTCATAATCTGCTGATGGTTAGTTGTTGGAATGAACTTTTTAGGTATTGTATAATGTCACAGAAAATTTGTGTAATTGGAAATATAGATTATATAAGAGGTGTTAGCTTGAAAATAGCAGAACCTGGCCATTTTGGCAAAATTCAAAATTATTAGAAAGATCAGAGGTTTATACAATGGATAAGACTTGAAATATTGAGCCGATAAGCTTTTTCATATCAGTGGATTATTAGATGTTTAAAGAAGAAGGAATAAAACAATAGTTTTATAGAAAGAGTGATCTTGTCTGAATGTCAGCTTGCTGTGAATGATGTCCAGATTTATCTTCTTCCCCCAAATCAAAATTCAATTTTAAAACAAAGCATCTAATTGACTGAACTTGATCAGGTTTTACTCTGGCTTCCGAGATCGAGAAAACCAAAATCTATTTTCTATAATTTCTGTGTTGGAAGATAGGCAATTTGATTTGTCCTTCCATCAAAACTTCATACAATAGGTGGTGATTTCTCAAAAGGAAATAGAGATGATAGAAGGACAGTCACATGAGAGCCGATCTGCCTAAACAAATAGAGAAACAAAACATACATAGAGCAGGCTTGTATCTGATGGAAGTTTGCTACTTGATTTCTGCTATCAGGATTAGTCAGACACCAGTTCATCTAATTTAAAGAACGATATAGCCAAAAAAAGAGAACATATTTCTTTCCAGAGAGGGACTTTTCAAGAGCATCTGTTTGTCTTGGATCATAGAAATTTGCTCCAACCACCCTCACCCAGAAGCAAATTTGGTTGTCTTTTTCTTTTTCCCCTGGATCTTTCTGTTGATGTAACTCCTTTTAGAGAAATTAAATGTCAACATTATAGAAAATTCAGCGAGGGAAAAATAAGTGTCCTTGGATTACTTATATACCAGTTATCCCATTTCAAGGAGAACTAATCTGCATGATAAAAGAAAAAGGATCTGAATGATATTGCATGTCTTTGCACGGTTGGTTGATTTTTTTTTTTTTTTTTTTTTTTTTTGAGACGAAGTCTTGCTCTGTCGCCCAGGCTGGAGTGCAGTGGCCGGATCTCAGCTCACTGCAAGCTCCGCCTCCCGGGTTTACGCCATGCTCCTGCCTCAGCCTCCCGAGTAGCTGGGACTACAGGCGCCCGCCACCTCGCCCGGCTAGTTTTTTGTATTTTTTAGTAGAGACGGGGTTTCACCGTGTTCGCCAGGATGGTCTCTATCTCCTGACCTCGTGATCCGCCCGTCTTGGCCTCCCAAAGTGCTGGGATTACAGGCTTGAGCCACCGCGCCCGGCCGGTTGATGCTTCTTAAGTTTGCCCTGAGCACAGGTGTCTAGCTGGCAACCAAGTATGTACATTTTCGCTGAGTTAATATAGACTGAGGAATAGGATCATAGTATACTGCTTCAAATATACCGACAGAAAAATTAAAAGCATGACAATAATTTACCATAAAAGATCAGAAATGCATTCATTACTTTGTCAAATGCCAAAAATGTTAACATAGATTTGAGTTTTATTGATAATATTAAATAAAAACCATTCATTTCATAGTTTAAAAGTCAAGGTAAGTGCATCGTCAATATCTTGAGATAAAGATCCACATGCTATTTTAAAAGTTCTTCAGTTGTAAAAGTTATGATTTGATAAATGTTTGACTTCATGAATTTTGTTAGTCCTCAATTTTATCAGTAGTTTCACCAAAGACATTCAATTTGTTAAATCTAATGAGTTATCAGTGGAGCTAAAAGTCAAAACTTGTTCAACTATATTTATACATCTATACAGAAAAAAAAAGAGATGATCCACTGTAATATACTTATCTGCCACTGATATCAGTAAACAATATATATACATAATGGAGATTAGGTATAGAAGTATATTAGCCACAGTTTGAGACACTCTGTCTTCAAATTTAAATTTTAAATTCATCCATTCTCTTGCTAGTTCTGCTGTGTTCAAATAAAACAAAAATCCCTAAGATTTAGCTTATTCTTTTTCTATAATAATGATTTGCTCTAAACCAGTTTTAAAACTCTTCTCTTTCACCTTGGGAAACAAGGAATTGAAGGAGACTCTGAAGAGGATATTTCAGTCACTGCTAATCTTTTTGATTTCATGACTTTACTCATGGGTATTCATTTCTTACTTTTCAATAAATTTTCTACTTTAGCCCATATTGTCACAAATAGCAGTAATCAAAAAGGATTCATGTACTTACCAGTATTAGGAAAAGGATTGATATGAGCACAACCAGTCTGACCAATCCCATTTTAACTTAGTTGTATAATACTGTAGAGTGACATAGTTTATTTTCTGTATATGTGTCTATGATGGTGGGGAAAAAGGTAGACAAAATAAGAAATTTCTAATTCTTTTTTCACTCATGCATTGAAATGGGATTAATCATTGCATCTATAAACATTTTTTTCCAATGGGAGCTATAGTCAGTGTCAGCATACGGCACAATTTATACTAAGAATTTCTTCTAGTATGTGAAATTATTTTCATATTTTCCAAACTAAAACATAAGTCATCAGTTCAATAGTCACACATCTTACACTTGGCAAATTCAAGCATAGGTTGAGCCTTCTATTCCCCTTGAATAATAAAAATGAGTAAAAATTCTGACTGATATAAATGCATGGAACTGGAATACTTTTAAAATTTATTTTCAGTGTATTTATTCTCCTAATTGTCTTTGGTTAAGTGAATAACACAATTTGCTTAAATATCAAATAGGATCATTCTTTGTGAATAGGCATACAGTGTTATACAAATGTGACTTATGCTTATTGTAATTAATAAGCATAGATCAAAATTGGTCTGAAGAGTTTGGAGCAGTTGAACAAAAATTACTCAGTAAAACTCATATAACACAAATACACAGTTAGAAATTAATTGTCTTTGTGGAATAAAATATTTCTCAATTTTCAACATTTTCATTGTCTGTAAAAATAAAGGTACATGAGCTCTTCAAGAGCCAAGACAAAATCTTGGTCCTTTCTATATCTCCGGTACTGTGCAGTGCTGAGCATGTGCACACTATATCAATTTAAAATGCACATTTTTAGTAATTTAACATCTCTGATAACTGGACTGTATCTTGCAATCGGTGTCATGTAATAGATTAATGGATTTTTTTTAACTTCCTAGAGTAAAATATATATCACTGTACCCTACAATCATCAATGGTGCTTTTGATTTAGTAGAATATATGCTAGTAGGTATTGACTAAAAGTTTATTAAACTTGAAAAGCAGCATAGTATGGCAGAAAGATAGCTCTAGGATCAAGTCTAGATTTATATTGCTAAATATGGACTGAAGCAATGAAATTGGTAGAATTGGCTTGATTTGAGGCTAAAGGGGGGCAATATTTTAAAAACCAAAAATGTCCAACTTTTTTGAGGTATGACAAATAAAAACCTTATATTTTCAAAGCATACAATGTGATGTTTCATATACACAAATAGATACATTGTGAAATGAATACCAAGCTAATAAACACATCAGTTATATTATTTTAACAGATAGGATAACCTTCTACAAAATGATATGGGGTAGAGTCAATAACAAAATAGAAATTTTGCCTGTGGGTAAAAGGAAGGGTACATACACCCCAGACACAGAAAGTAGGGTTTGAGCAGTGAAAAAGCAGACATTTTGTGGGGGAGAGACAAAAATGGGAAATAACTATTGTTTTAGTGAATTCGGAGACAAAGTGATAAACTGAAAGAGAGCCAGGCCAGCTCTAGACATAAAGATGGAAAAGACTGGTTAATAATTTGGTATTTTTGCCATACAAAATTAAGAATCTCAAAAAAAAAATAAATAAATAAAAGTTTTGTGAGTCCTTGGTCAGAATTATCTGAAGCAGAGGTGCAATCCTGTTGGGGAAGGAGTTGAAAAGGGGCTGTTCATTTATGACCTGGGCAAATCCCCTTGGTCCGGCATTTCAGATCTCACTCAATAAAACAAAAGCCTTGAAATTGAGAGTAATATTGAAACATACAAATCAGTTTAACAGTACTTTTTAAAATGAGCAGACATGCATAAAAATTAATCTAGTCAAATTATGCTTCTACCAGTGCAAAAACATTAACAACAATTGCCACTAGCAAGACACAATGGAAATTAAATATTCAGTTTTTATGTTAGAAGGATTTAACAAGAAAAATTAAAAAACGAAGAACGGGCCTAATATAATTCCAAATTAAATAGCAACCTAGAATACCACAAGAGGGATTCTAGGTATGAAATTGGTCCTATAAGGAAAAATATTAGTGGCATTTACATACTGTACAAATATGTAAATCCAAACTATCATGTCAGAATTCTTAGTGCAATATATTGCTTCTCCTGGTCAGATTCATCATGTAATAAATTATGTAATTTTGTTTTTACATGGTAACTTTTGCGGTATTAATGTGTTTAACATCACTGCTTAGAACCAAATCCAGCAACATAAAATGGAAAAAGTCAAATGCTGACATTTCTAGTCTTGGATGAAGAATTCTGAGATAGAGACAGTGTTGAAAGCCTATTATTTTTATCACTTTCCTGGATTTTGTGGTAGGAGGGTTGAGTCCACAGATAGTGGAGAGAACTGGAAATAGCAACCCACATGAAGCAACCATATTCTCCATGGAAAAGCAATTAGTTTATTATGGAGCCAAGATCCACAAATATAATCAGATTATAAGAGAAGTCCATCCAAATACATGTGTGACTTTCTCTGAGGTTTCTGATAACAATTCTTCTTCCTCCGCTTCTTCTGCTTCTCTTTCTTCTTCTATCTAAAAACATTTTAGGATTCAGTGAAGAGACAGGTGTTGCTTTGGTACTCCATATTAACTGGCACCTTTGGGAACTACATGTCTTTTGTGTCCCTTACTCTGCCCTTAGAAGGAGCAGATGTGAAGAAATGAAAGACACGTTTGACCCATGGATAGGAATTAGAAAAGCAACTGTTATTAGAATGAGAGAGGGAATCGCTGCTACTAGCAAATGCACCACTGATATGACTTACTATATGGTTCAGGCTTTTTGGATTGAGAAATAAAATCAGAAATTGGTCGATTTATCATGAACAGATAGCAATCTAACAGATAAAACTTTTATAACAGGATTAGTGAGAAAGAAGAATGAGAAAAACAAAGTACTAATTTGTGCCCTAAAATTTTGCATTAAAATTAAGCAAGAAGCATAATGGTAGCCTGATGAGAGCATGATGCTGGTAGGATGAGAAAAGGGGTAGAGACTATGGTATGTGTGTGTCCATCAGGGCAGGCTGTACAGGCCACATGTAGCCCATTGACCCTCAGTTAGTTGTGTAAAGATGAAGTCGGATAAAAATAAGGTAAGAAAAAGAATCTCAATTAGGATAATCAAAAGAGTTACTAATGTTCACGCTCAAAATCCAACAAAACTGAAAACACAGCTTTGCTCTCTAGCACAGCTAAAAAGGTGGCATTCACATACTATGTCCACCGATTCCCCTGTGTGGTCCTGCCAGACTTAATACAGGAACTATAGGCTTTCCATTTAAATCCCAATCCCCTGAAATCATCAATTTTTGGAAAATGGCAATAATAATTACCAACATCACACTAACCCTTGCATACAATATAAATTCCATTAACAGTTTTAGCCGTCCATTTAAGACAAATTGAAGCAATTTTTTTCACTATGTTGGGCATTTATAAAAATGAATATTTTGCTTGTTTGTTTTCACTAATTCACTGGTAAATCTACTTGAAATGGTCAATCCGGCTCTATAATTACACAAAGCTAATGGATTTCTTGGACTAAGTCATTAGATAATTATATTTTTTAATGTTCTTTTGGTTGCAAGCAGTGAAACCTGACTGTGTTAGCTCACACAAGGCAGGAACCTTAATGGCAAGACATTAAAATAGAAATAACAGAAATAGTTGAGTAAACCAGACTTAACAAAAAAACAGAACCAGGAAAACTTAAAATATTTAATGGTCCATTGGTCTAGACCAGAGCAAAAAGAAACAAACTTGTTTTTCCCTCGTAAATAGCCAAATAGTAACTTATTAAAGTTTTACAGGCGATACAATCCCTGCTGTACTACTCATCTCTACTACTGCATCATGAAAGCAGTCATACACAAAACGTAAATGAATGAGTGTGGCTCTATTCCTGTATACATTTTGCATACTGATGTGTGAATATCACATTTTCATGTGACATAAAATATTCTTTTGACTTTTATCCTCCAGCTATTTAAAAAATGCAAATCCATCCTTGCCTTTGGACCACACGATAACACAAAAACAGGCTGAATGTGGCAGATATGGCCCATGGGCCTTCATCTGTCTACTTTATTTGGCCCAGCTTTGCCCAGAACCCTCAAGGAGATTTAATCTCTTTGTTCAAAGTTTAAAATTTTAGGAAAGATTATCTTATGGTCTTACTGTGAGTTGGTCTTTTACTCCTGGATCTGTTGCCCTCTGCCAGGTGGGAAGGATTGCACAAGATAGATAAGGCCTCTGGAAGTTTATCCTGGGTATCGGGTATGGTTGTCAGAAAAAAACCCAATGTGAGTGACGGTTGTTAGCAATCAAACAATCCCTTTAACAAAAAAACCGACTATCATATCATTATATTTTTTATTTGTATCCAGACTATTAAGTAAATGTGTGTACTTGACATAGGAACTTTGTTAATCAGTGCATCCACACAGGAGCTTATTCTTGTCTTTTTTCTTTTCTTGTCTTTGAGATAACAAGTAAGGTTCCCAGATGGGATTCTAAGAGATTCCAGATATCAGTGCAGCTTTGCCTTGATCTCTTCCAAATTCTATGAGATCTTACCAGAAAAATTTCAGAGGCTTAAAGAAAAAGTGTAGCTGCTTAAAGAGGTTTAAAGCTACTGCCTACCTGAAAATATCTAACTTGTGAAGAATGACAAATTTTCATAATCTGACTTGAGCAGACAATATTCTGCCACCCACCAAGATGCCACATGGGTCTGTTCTACTGTTCCCTAAACAAGATGTCTGAAGACATCTTTGTCTTTTGCAGCAGGATCCATCTAAATTATAATTGTTTCTCCTTTCTTTCTTTAAGAACCCTTGTTTGGCATTCATAACCCACACAAGGTTTATTGATCCCCTTTTCCTCTGTGCTTTTTAAACGTTGTATTAATCCTTATTGTAGATTGTTTCTGATTAAAAAAAAAAAAAAGATATCATGGCGGGTGTACTAGCCTGTTCTCACACTGCTAGTAAAGACATACCTGAGACTAGGTAATTAGAAAGGAAAAGGGTTTAGTTGACTCACAGTTCCACATGGCTGGGGAGGCCTCAGAACCACGGCAGAAGGCAAGGAGGAGTAAGTCACATCTTGCATAGTGGCAGGCAAGAGAGCATGTGCAGAAACTACCTTTTTATAAAACCATCAAATTTCATGAGAATTATTCACTATCACAAAAACAGCCGAGGGAAAACTCACCTTCATTAGTCAGTTACCTCCCAGTGACGCCCTCCAATGACACATGGGGATTTTTACAATTATAGGTGATATTTGAGTAGGGACACAGAGCCAAATCATATCAGAGGGCTTGACCTAATCAAATTAACACCTTAAAAGAAGTTGAAAGCACTTTTGGAGGCCAAGGCAGAAGGATCACTTGAGGCCAGGATTTTGAGACTAGCCTGGGCACCAAATTGAGATGTCTTTACAAAAAATTTAAAAATTAGCTGGGTGTGTTGCTGCATGTCTGTAGTCTTAACTACTCAGGAGAGTGAGGTGGGAGGATACTTTGAGCTCAGGAGTTTTAGGTTTCAGAGAGCTATGATCATGCCAATGCATTCCAGCTTGGGCAACAGAGTGAGATGAAAGAACAAAAAAATTAAAGAATGAAAAGAAAGAAGGAAAGAAAGAAAAAGAGAGAAAGAAAGAAAAGGAAGGAAAGAAAGAAAAGGAAGGAAGGAAAGAAAAGGAAGGAAGGAAAGAAAGAAAAGGAAGAAAAGAAGGAAGGAAAGAAAGAAGAAAAAAGAAAGTTGGTGAATCTCAGAGGGATATACTTAAGCTGACCTTGAAGTTGAAGCAAATTGCTATTTTGTTAGAGGTTCTATGGATGGTAGAAGGTGCAAGAAATATATGGAAAAAAATGTACCCCAAAGAGTTATATTTAAAGGATTGTATGTAAAAGCTTCATCTGCCCATGATTTAGAATAATTTAGATTTTGGACTCTGAGCTGACAATATTTTGATTTAATTTTGGACTTTGAGTTGAAGATACGATATTTAATGATAGATTTTGATTACGAACTTTGAATTTTGAGCAAATACTGTGCTAGGATGAAACTAGGAATTTTGAGAGGGGTGAATGTTCTTTGCACTTGGGAAGAATGTGAATCCTTGTGGGCCAGAGGGCAGACTATGGGTAGGAAGAATGATAAGGTTCCCAAGATTCCTGCCACCTGATACATATGTGTATATGTGTATACACATATCAGGCATGGTTGTTGTAGGAATCCTGGGAACCATATTATGTGTGTGTGTGTTTGTATATATATTATATATGCATATAAAACATATTGTATATATATGTGTATATGTGTCTATATAATGTATATACTATATATGTGTATATATTATATATATTTGTATATATATTATATATTGCTTTTGTTTTTGGGGGGATTTTTACAGAATTTTTATTTCAATAGGTTTTAGGGGAACAGGTGGTGTTTGGCTACATGAATAAGTTCCTTTAGTGGTAATTTCTGAGATTTTGGTGCACCCAGCACCCAAGCAGTGTACACTATACCCAGTGTGTAGTCTTTTATCCCTCACCTGCCTCCCATCCCTTTCCCCTCAAGTCCCCAAAGTCCATTATATCATTCTTAGGTTTTTGCATCCTCATAGTGCAGCTCCCACTTACAAGTGAGAACATCCAATGTTTGGTTTTCCATTCCTGAGTTATTTACTTAGAATAATGGTCTCCAATTCCATCTAGGTTGCTGTGAATGTGATTATTTCATTCCATTTTATGGCAGAGTAGTATTCCATGGACACACACACACACACACACACACACATAGATACCACGGAATATTACTCTCTTTTTTATTCACTTGCTGATTAATGGGCATTGGGGCAGGTTCCATATTTTTACAATTTTGTGAATTGTACTGCTATAAACATGCATGTGCATCCTTTTTCATGTAATGACTTCTTTTCCTCTGGGTATATCCAGTAGTGGGATTACTAGATCAAATGGTAGATCCACTTTTAGCTTTTTAAGGAATTTCCACCCTGTCTTTTATTACATTCCCAACAACAGTGTAAGAGTGTTTTCTTGTCACCACATCCATGCCAGTATCTATTATTTTTGTTTTTTTATTATGGCCATTCTTGCTGGCATAAGGTAGTATCGCAATGTGGTTTTGATTTACATTTCCCAAGGCGGGGGGGAACCCTAAAACCCATACAGAAAACTCAAAAAAAGAGTCCACACAGCCAAAGCAACACCAGGCAAAAGGAACAAATCTGGAGACATCACATTACCCAACTTCAAGCTATACTATAAGGCCATAGTCACCAAAACAGCATGGTTCTGGTATAAAAATAGGCTTAAACACCCATGAAACAGGATAGAAGATCCAGAAATAAAGCCAAATACTTACAGTCAACTGATCTTCGACAAAGCAAACAAAAACATAAAGTGGAGAAAGGATACCCTATTGGACAAATGATGCTGGGATAATCGGCAAGCCACACGTAGAAGAATGAAACTGTTCACCTTATACAAAAATCAACTCAAAAGAGATCAAAAATTGAAGCCTAAGCCCTGAAACCATAAAAATTCTAGAAAATAATATTGGAAAAACCCTTCTAGACGTTGGCTTAGGCAAAGACTTCATGACCAAGAACCCAAAAGCAAATGCAACAAAAACAAAGATAAACAGATGGGACTTAATTAAACTAAAAAGCTTCTGCACAGTAAAAGAAATAATCAACAGAGTAAATAGAAAATCTACAGAGTAGGAAAAACTATTTGCAATCTATACCTATGTCAAAGAACTGATATCGGAATCTACAAAGAACTCAAATCAGCAAGAAAAATCAAACAATCCCATCAAAAATTTGGCTAAGAACATGAACAGACAATTCTCAAAAAAATACAAATGGCCAACAAACATATCTCAGCTATGTGTGTGTGTGTGTATAATATATATTTTATATTATGGTCTTTTAAATATATGTATTTTGGTCTTTTAAACACATGTTCCATTATGGTCTTTCCTTCAGTGTGTACAAAACCTATAAACATGATGAAATATTACTCTTATGATTAGGCCACCTTATATGTCAAAGATAAAGCCGCTTTCACATATCATTAAAGTCTGTAGTCAGTTGGCATTTAAGGAGATTTTCTTTGATGGGGTTGGCCTAATCAGGTAAATTTTTAGAAGAGGAATTATCTTGCTGGCCTGACATAAAGCAAATACCATGTAATGAACTGCCTGTGGAAGGGGGCACATGGCTAGGCTCGGAGGGCCGACTCAAAGCTGAGATTGGTTCCTAGCTGACTGTACAGAGAGAAAGGGGACTTCTAGGAGTAAGGAACTGAATTCTGCTAATAGTCACATGAGCTTGAGAAAGGACTCTAATCACCAGAAAGGAGTACAAACTTGGTTACAACCATAAATTCAGCCTGGTAAAATCTGAGCAGAAGATCCAGCTAATCTGTACCTGAGCCTACCAAAACTTTGGGATAATAAATAGGTGTTGTATTAAACAAATGTAGCCCATAATTTTTTGTAGCAATAGAAAAATAAATTCAACTGTGTTGTGATTACTTGTCCAAGTTACCAGATGCTAGTCTTGTGTGATTGTTGACTATCTCATAATCTGTATCTTATTGTAAGTCTTCCAAAGAAAACTTAGTTCACATTTTCATAATTCTCTCACTAGTCCTTTAAATCTATTGTTTCTCTTATTCTTCTCTCATAAGAAATATCATGGGTTTGTATATTCATTGTCTATTCATTGTTTCTATCCTTGAACTGAAATTAGTAATATTTTTTATTTGTCTTTTCATCTTTTTTCTTCACAATTTGATACATGTTTATGCGCTTTTAACTGCTAATAAAAAAAAAATTATTAGAACTTTCATTTGTATATGAGACTATCTTATGCCCATGTTGTGCAAAACAGCTAACTGCATTTCCTCAGCAGGAAAAAGATTCAGAAACACAGACAATTCTGATTTTATTATACACTTGTCCTCTATACTAATTTTCTTCAGTATCTTGAAATCACACTAACTGTGCTTGAGCTCATTTCACCAATTATTGCTTCAGCCAAGAAGCAGGAGTTAATATCCCCAAGTTCTCATTTATTTTAGAAATTATTTTTACGCCAAAAGTGTCTCTAAATTAAAATGTGTAAAAGAACAGTTAGCAAAAAATAAATCACAAAAAATAAACATGTGAAATAAAATAAACCATACTGTAGTTATCAGCAACTCGTTGTGAAATTTTAAATAATGTGTATCTTAAAATACCCAAAAAGTATATGAAATTCATTTTTAAAAGAATTGTACATAATTTTCAATAAAACATATAACTTGTAATTACTTAAAAATCAATAATGTATATGGAAGTAGTGATGGTAAAAATAAATGACTGAAAAAAATTCATAATTTCAAAGTTTCTTCATGAAAGTAGAAGGGATAGAATGTGGAATGGTAATAATCAGTGCTGATTAAAGCTGGAGGAAATTTTTTTAAGAGGACATGGATGAAGGGAATGCACAGTTCAGAACATTTTCTACCACACAAATTTGAGATCGGTGTGATGAAATCATTTAAGGAAATTATTAAGGTACAATGCTTCCCAGGTGTGACAAGGTCAATGGTAAGCCTTGTCAGTAATGCCACTCTTGCTTTCCTAAGCTGTCTAAGTAGAGCTGTTACCCTTCCCTCAATGTGTTAAGATTTTATCAAATTACGCTTTTACTTTGATCTTGGGTTTCAAACTGCATTTCCCATCACAATAATTTGGGTCTAAATTCTATTCCCTCTCAAGAAGCCTGGCATTATGGGAAGGGCTCATCTGACCTAACATATTACTGGGTGTTGGCCCTGACTCCTCCATAGGATATTGAAGGCAACCTGATTCATCTCAAGTCTGAATCAGTCATTCCCTTAGCACCTGCATTCTTGCCTGAATCTCAGTGCTTGCTCTTGACTTCCATGATGCTGACTACTCTGTGTGACTCACCGCATGCACATTTGTCCTTTCTTTTCTCCACGTACCAGTATCACAGGCGGCTATGTACAGAAAACCCTAAATATATGAAGACTTAAGGTAAATTTCACATAGTGAAAAATTATTAAAACCAAATTCCAAGCTTATTTCTTTTTCTTTAAGACGGAGTCTCACTCTGTTGCCCAGGCTGGAGTGTAGTGGCACAATCTTGGCTCACTGCAACCTCCGCCTCCCGAGTTTAGGTGATTCTCCTACTTCAGCCTCCCAAGTAACTGGTGCCACCATGCCTGGCTAATTTTTGTATTTTTTCTTTTTTTTTTTTTTTAGTACAGACAGGGTTTCACTATGTTGGTCGGACTGGTCTTGAACTCTTGACTTCAAGTTATCCACTCAACTCAGCCTTCCAAAGTGTTGGGATTAAAGGCGTGACCACTGCAACCAGCCGCTTATTCCTTTTCCTTAGGTCAATTTTCCTTGCAATGTTCCCTCCCACATGGCTTTCCTTTTCTAGATAAGATTTCATATCCCTGATCTATTTTTTCTTTAAATCTACTGAGCAATTTAATTTTTAGTCTCCAACTTCTGCATCTAGTCTCAATACACTTAATTGATTTGTTAATCCATTAAAATGAGTTTTGGCTTGCAGTATGGTAAAAGCATTTCCAATCCATGCCCCAAAGCCTTCAACCTTTCACAACAAAAAATATCAATCAAGTTTGTTTTTTCTTCCAACACATCAAAGTCATCTGCCTCTGAAATGAATACAACTCCTGCACCTAGAATTTAGAAACACTGGATATTACATTGTGGAAATAGTGTATATATTTTCTTCTTCTTAGATCACTATTATCATTGGACCTTTTGCCGTGGTTACTGCTGCTGTTACTACTATCACTATCACTGTTTATATCACTACACTACATCTATCATTACTACTAATAGATAGAGGTTTATTATTATTTCTGATTCTACACCAGACCTTAGGGGTTTTTATTGTTCTGTTGTTCTAAGAAATTTGCTATTAGTGACTGTGGCAGGTAGTCTCTAAGAATGGTTCAGGGTATCTCCTGTCTCCTAGTATTCACGTACTTGTGTAATCACCTCACCTTGAAGTAACTAATGAGGCATTTTTCCTTTTTTTTTTTTTTTTTTTTTTGAGATGGAGTGCAGTGGCATGATCTCAGCTCACTGCACCGTCCACCTTTCAGGTTCAAGCGCTTCTCCTGCCTCAGCCTCCCAAGTAGCTGGGATTACAGGTGCCCGCCACCAGGCCTGGCTAATTTTTGTATTTTTAGTAGAGAAGGAGTTTCACCATGTTGGCCAAGCTAGTCCTAAACTCCTGACATCACCTGCTTCAGCCTCCCAAAGTGCTGGGATTACAGGCATGAGCCACTGCACCTGGCTGTGACTTTTTTTTTTTCCTTAATGTAGTTAAAAATAATATAAACAAAAGTTAGACAATATCTGACAGATAAGTTGCTGCATAGCATATTTTCATATCCAGTATATCTCAAAAGATAAAAAAGTACATTTTTCACAATTTTATAAGTTTTTTTAAAATTATACTTTAAGTTCTAGGGTACATGTGCACAACGTGCAGGTTGTTACATATGTATACATGTGCCATGTTGGTGTGCTGCACCCATTAAATTGTCATTTATATTAGGTATATCTCCTAATGCTATCCCTCCCCCCCACCCCATAATAGGACCCGGTGTGTGATGTTCCCCTTCCTGTGTCCAAGTGATCTCATTGTTCAATTCCCACCTATGAGTGAGAACATGCGGTATTTGGTTTTCTGTTCTTGCGACAGTTTGCTGAGAATGATGGTTTCCAGCTGCATCCATGTCCCTACAAAGGACACAAACTCATCCTTTTTTATGGCTGCATAGTATTCTTTGGTGTATATGTGCCATATTTTCTTAATCCAGTCTGTCACTGATGGACATTTGGGTTGATTCCAAGTCTTTGCTATTGTGAATAGTGCCGCAATAAACATACGTGTGCATGTGTCTTTATAGTGGCATGACTTATAATCCTTTGGGTATATCTCCAGTAATGGGATGGCTGGGTCAAACGGTATTTCTAGTTCTAGATCCTGGAGGAATCTCCACACTGTTTTCCACAATGGTTGAACTAGTTTATAGTCCCACCAACAGTGTAAAAGTGGTCCTATTTCAAGGAGTTGGTACCATTCCTTCTGAAACTATTCCAATCAATAGAAAAAGAGGGAATCCTCCCCTAACTCATTTTACGAGGCCAACATCATCCTGATACCAATGCCTGACAGAGATACAACAAAAAAAGAGAATTTTAGACCTATATCCCTGATGAACATTGATGCAAAAATCCTCAATAAAATACTGGCAAACCGAATCCAGCAGCACATCAAAAAGCTTATCCACCATGATCAAGTGGGCTTCATCCCTGGGATGCAAGGCTGGTTCAACATATGCAAATCAATCAATGTAATCCAGCATATAAACAGACCCAAAGACAAAAACCACATGATTATCTCAATGTCTCAATAGATGCAGAAAAGGCTTTTGACAAAATTCAACAGCCCTTCATGCTAAAAACGCTCAATAAATTCGGTATTGATGGAACGTACCTCAAAATAGTAAGAGCTCTTTATGACAAACCCACAGCCAATATCATACTGAATGGGCAAAAACTGGAAGCATTCCCCTTGAAAACTGGCACAAGACAGGGATGCCCTCTCTCACCACTCCTATTCAACATAGTGTTGGAAGTTCTGGCTAGGGCAATCAGACAAGAGAAAGAAATCAAGGGTATTCAGTTAGGAAAAGAAGAAGTCAAATTGTCCCTGTTTGCAGATGACATGATTGTATATTTGGAAAACCCCATTGTCTCAGCCCAAAATCTCCTTAAGCTGATAAGCAACTTCAGCAAAGTCTCAGGATACAAAATCAATGTGCAAAAATCATAAGCATTCTTATACACCAGTAACAGACAAGCAGAGAGCCAAATCATGAATGAACTCCCTTTCACAATAGCTTCAAAGAGAATCAAATACCTAGGAATCCAACTTACAAGGGATGTAAAGGACCTCTTCAAGGAGAACTACAAACCACTGCTCAGTGAAATAAAAGAGGACACAAACAAATGGAAGAACATACCATGCTCAGGGATAGAAAGACTCAATATTGTGAAAATGGCCATACTGCCCAAGGTAATTTATAGATTCAATGCCATCCCCATTAAGCTACCAATGACTTTCTTCACAGAACTGGAAAAAACTGCTTTAAAGTTCATATGGAACCAAAAAAGAGCCCGCATTGCCAAGACAATCCTAAGTCAAAAGAACAAAGCTGGAGGCATCACGTTACCTGACTTCAAACTATACTACAAGGCTACGGTCACCAAAACAGCATAGTACTGTTACCAAAACAGAGTTATAGACCAATGGAACAGAACAGAGCCCTCAGAAATAATACCACACATCTACAGCCATCTGATCTTTGACATACCTCAGAAAAACAAGAAATGGGGAAAGGATTCCCTATTTAATAAATGGTGCTGGGAAAATTGGCTAGCCATAAGTAGAAAGCTGAAACTGGATCCTTTCCTTACTCCTTATACGAAAATTAATTCAAGATGGATTAGAGACTTACATGTTAGACCTAAAACCATAAAAACCCTTGAAGAAAACCTAGGTAATACCATTCAGGACATAGGCATGGGCAAGGACTTCATGTCTAAAACAGCAAAAGCAACAGCAACAAAGCCAAAATTGACAAATGGGATCTAATTAAACCAAAGAGCTTCTGCACAGCAAAAGAAACTACCATCAGAGTGAACAGGCAACCTATAGAATGTGACTCACTTTTAACAGAACAGAACAGGGCAAATGAGAGTAAATGCCACTTTCAAGATAAGATTATAGAAGGACTGTGGCTTCTATCTTGCTGGCCCTCTTGCTCTCTTGCTTGCTGGCTTTGATGGAAGACAAGTCGTGAGCTGACATATAAAGAGGCTCAATGGCAAGAATCTAAGGCCCTCATACCAACAACTTTCAGGAACTGATTCCTGACCACAACCATATGAGTGAGCCTCGATGTAGATACTCCCCAAGTTGAGCCTTGATAGAGTTGTAACACTAGCTTACACCTTCATTGCAGCCGTGAAAGAAATTCTGAGCTAGAGGACCCAGCTAAGTAGTGTCTATATTTCTGAACTATAGAAGTTCTGTTGTTTTAATCTGTAATGTTTTGGGGTATTTTGTTTACACAGCAATAGATAACCAGTAGAACACTTCCCATAACTGAGTTGGTTGTCACTTTTATGGTTCTAAAACTATGCTGTCTCATTGTTGGTACTCCTTAGATGATTTAGTAATTGCTTATTTTCCTGCCTAACCTACCAGACACTAAACAGAACAGGAGTTGCCCCTTGGTCATCATTGCCCTTCCTGTGATCACTGCTGAGCCATATTGTCTTATTGTTCTCTCAGTGACTGACACAGAGTAGACTTATTAATAGACACCAACAAATACTATGAAAGAATAAAGGCGTATACTGTGTATGAGCTATAGCAACAGTATATATTGACTCAGAAATGAGATAATAAGTAAAGAGAAAAGTTATCTGTCCTGTTACATGTTTTAAAGACACAGGAGAGGAAAAAAAGTTAGACAAAACATTTTATCATGTGAGACTGCACAATATTGAATAGGAAGGTGTAAAAAAATAAAAAAGAAGTGTATAGTTACGAACTCTCAAAATTAAAAAGTAGAAAAATCAGGGTGAATCAGTTGAGTTTTATTTATATTTAGCCCTCTTAAGTGTTTTTAGTTTAATACAACTACTTTTATGAATACTCTCAGCCTCGAGTTATGTACTTGTTAAGTGTCTGGTTTCTTACATTCCAGATATTTTGGTGGAATTATGATTATTCTCTTTCAAGGAGGTGAATATCGAAAGACCTGTAGTTTCTACTTTCCCAATCACCTTTTTTTCTGTTCATTTTATTCATTCCCACAGTAGGTTTTAGAAGTGACTCACCCTGGTACAAAAAGGAAAAGGGACTTTCATGGTGTTCCCAGGTTGACACTCCATCTGCTTCTAGTAGAACTGTTCAACAGAGGATTTCAAAAGAGGTTTGTCAGCTTCTCCTTATAATGAAAACTCCCAGAAATATGATGATTGCTACTGCTCCAGGCAGCAGCTCCCAGCTGCTTCTCATAATCACTTTTATTTCTTCCTCAATTCCTGGTTGCATTCACATCAAATTCTTCTTTCATTGCATATTTCAATATTTCTCTGTAAGCACTATTCAAAGTTGCTTCTAACTTTCTGATAAGAATCATCTTGGGTATGGATTAAATTTAATATTACCAAACCTCTCTGTTACATAGACCGATTCTGTAGAATCTGTATATTTGACAAGTATCCAAAGTGATTCTTGCCTGTGGTGACATTTCAAAATCACAGGACAACAACCTAAAACTAGGCCTGTGGTGAAATACCACCTAGAAATAATTTTCTCCAAGGCATTTTAGTTATAACCCTTTTAAATTTCCTGAATTTTTACAAATATAGCTATATCTTTCTCTAAGAAAAACTA
This sequence comes from Macaca fascicularis, assembly GCF_037993035.2. NCBI lineage: Eukaryota > Metazoa > Chordata > Mammalia > Primates > Cercopithecidae > Macaca > Macaca fascicularis. Next base: position 69,248,799 of record NC_088389.1, on the reverse strand, counting down.
TATTTATCACTTACATGCATAAGATTGAACACATCTGTGCTACAGACATTATAGTACTTTGGGATATGGAAGAATAAAGCAACTTCTCTGTCCTTGAGGAGCTCCTGCTTTGACAGCATAGTTGAAATCCAGGTAAAAATGAAGATCCAAACACTTCAGAAAAGGAAAATTAGAAATGCAAAGAATCTCATAACAGATTATGAGATTCATACTACATGTAAGCATGGTAATTAAATTTAAGTTTCTTAAAAGCCAAGGTCAAAAGGAAACACATCAATTCATACACTTCTCTCTGTGGAGGGGGAAGTGAGGTATATGCAAACAACCTTTGTTTCACCCTAGACACAGTAAAGAATCAAACTTTTCTTTTGGATAATGAGTATCAAATTACATAAATTATATTTATCATTATAAATATAATGATCATTTCATTATAAATATAATTTATGTCTATAGATAACAGGTTCATTCCTAAAGGTTTTAGACATTTACCAGAACAAAATATAAAAGAGGAGGAAGGATAGTGTTCTAGAAGAAGGGAATAGTAAAGAAACAGATAAATACTGAACAGTGGGATCTGTTTCAAAAGGTGCTTACAAGTTATGTGTCTGTAACTCAGCAAGCAAATATACCTATTACATGCTAATAAGTTTGCCAATGGAAATTAATAATAAACGGAAGATCTGAGGTTTTATTTGTATGTATCTGAAACTCAATTCTGAAATGCTACTTTAATATATTTAACCATACAATTTGCTATGTAACATATATAATGATAATCACAGTATTAGGATGTGTCACTGCACTGCCTCCATTTAAAATTTAGTGAATGTGGATTACTCTTTCACAGTATTTTTTGGAGCATATCAATAAAATGCCCATTTGACTTCCCAGATTCAGCTGTGCCCTTCACACGATGTCATTATTACGAGGCCTATTTCAGGACCTAATGAAGATCCAATGGTGAATCTCTACCAACAGTTTCTAAATCTAAATCTTGGAGTTGCAAACGTACTGTATTTCCATAGAGTACTTTGTGCAAAACGGATTGGAATCTGCTATGGTCTTACATCTCCTTGACAGTCAATTTTGTGCCTTATTTGCAAATGTAGCACTTTGTGTGAAGCAGTTCACCAGTGATGTTACAAATCCTAATGAAGTGCTTTACCTCCTGCCAGAATTTCAGTGGGGAAGGCTTTCAAATGCATTTCCATTTATACATGCCTGCTTTTTACCCTTAGTGCACAATGAAACCCTACTGAATAATGTGCTTTATTTTCTGTTTCCTTTCTCTGGGATGTATGTTGAAAGACAGAAAGTAGATTGGTGTTACAAATGCAAAGAGAGGAAAGCAATTAAGTCATAAAAAATGAGACAGGCATTGCCTAATGTAGATGCATTGTTATAAATAAGATATGTGTAGAAGTCTGTGGACTTAGGGATTTCATTCTCCATACCAATGGTTTCAGTTTTCTACCAATGGTGAGACAAAAAGGATCCTATTTTCTTTCCTCCCAGCATCTGCTAGACCTCAGAAACAACACATTTAATCTTATAGCATCAGTGTTTTAGAGATCTTGTTCTGTATGTTTCATCTTTCTGGTCTAATGCCATCAAGGGCAGTAAAGTTCAAGCATAAAGGGAAAATGTCAAACATGATAAAAATAAGTAATAATAAATATATGTAAAATAAATAAAAAAGAAAAATCACACACAAATCGAACACAGTCACTTGTTTGCTTTCAAATTATGCAGCACCAGTTAGGTTTAATAATTATAAATTTATGTCTAATCACATTGGGAGATGAGCTTTAGTAAATTGACAACAAAGCCTCTAACAATTATATATTCTTTTGATATATTTCAATTGTTTTAAGCACATGGTATCTTGATTGGTCACGAGCATAGTTTTGATTTAAACTCTATTGAGTCACTAGATTCATAATTGCTTTATTGCCCACTGATAAAGTTAGAACCTTGCTATAATAAAACATAATTTTAATATATTTTTAGAATTATCAGTATAATTGAAAAATTTACCAAGAAGAGCATATACCTTTCACTTCTGTTGCCACAAGTGTGATCCAAGTGTAATAAAAATGCTGAATGCAGATTTTTAAAAAATTGGTATAAGATTATATTCTTGGTCTTCAAAGACAAGAATGATAATAGCCCTATAGTGTTACTTGTGTTACTCTATGACACCAGGTGCTGCTCTAAATCTTCCCCTAATTTGCTGTATTTCACACCCTGAATGATGTCATTTGATAGATGAAGAAACTAAGACTCAGAAAACCTAATAAACATACCCAAGGTTCTCCAGTTTTGAAGATCTAGTAAAGAACCAAGCTGGGATTTGAATCCAGACAGCTTGATTCCAGCCTTTTTTTTTTTTTTTTTTTTTTTAAAGACAGTTTCACTCTTCACCCAGGCTAGAGTGAAGTGGCATGATCTCAGCTCACTGCAACCTCCATCCCCTCCCCTGGGTTCAAGCAATTCTCCTGCCTCAGCCTCCTGAGTAGCTGGGATTACAGGCATGTGCCACCACGCCTGGCTAATTTTTGTATTTTTAATAGAGAAGGGGTTTCGCCATGTTGGCCACGCTGGTCTCGAACTCCTGACCTCAGGTGATCCACCTGCCTCGGCCTCCCAAAGTGCTGGGATTACAGGTGTGAGTCACCATGCCTGGCCTCCAGCATCAGGTTTTAAAGCACTACAACCTATAACTTCTCTCTCTCTCTCTCTCTAGTCCTTGTTTCAGGATTCTGCAAACAAGGTTAAAAGGAATTAAAAAGCTATAAGCTGGGAAACACTAAAATACTATTAGTTTGGCTTACTGTCCTTTTTTAGAAATCATAATTAGTAAGCAAGAGGGATTATTTTTAAGAATAACATTGGGCCAGCAACTCATTACAATACCTTCCCAACTTTCCATGAAAATGTCAGTGCAGGACAAACAAAAAGTGTGAAAACACACAGCAAAATTTTTAAACTAGGTATGTAGGCCATTTATTGCTATAATCTGTGAGAAATTTTATCAACTATAGAAAATGGAGTTGAATACACAAGGAAATTCATATTAAAGGATTGTTGTAGTAAAAGATGGAAAGGGAAATATATTCACATGTACAAGGTACTATGGCAAGGGGTAGACTTTGAGATTTCACATGTAGGTTTGTTATATGGGTGTATTTCCTAATGCTGAGATTTGGAATATGAATGATTTCATCACCCATGTAGTGAGGAATATCCAATACTTAGTTCTTCAGCCCTTGCTACTCTCCATCCCTCCTTCTCTGATAGTCCCCAGTGTCTGTTGTTGCCATCTTTATGTCCATGAGTACCCAATGTTTAGCTCTCACTTGTAAGTGTGAACACATGGTATTTAGTTTCCTGTTCCTGCATTAATTAACTTAGGATAATGGCCTCCATCCTTGTTGTTGCAAAATACATTTCATTCTTTTTATGACTGCATAGTATCCTATGACATATATGTACTGTATTTTCTTTATCTAATCCACTTTTGATGGGCACCTGGGTTGATTTTATGTTTTTGCTATTGTGAATAGTGCTAAAATGAACATACAAGTGCATGTGTCTTTTTTTGGTAGCACAATTTATTTTCTTTTCAATATATATCCAGGAATGGGATTACTGGGTTGAATGGTAGTTCTATTTTGTCTTTTTGAGGAATCAAAACTGCTCTGCATAGTGTCAGAACTAATTTACCTTACCATCAATCCTGTATTAACCTTCCCTTTTCTCCACATCCTTGCCAGCATCTGTTGTTTTGTACTTTCTAATAACAGTCATTCTGATTGGTATAAGATGGTTTCACATTGTGGCTTTGATTTGCATTTCTCTGATGATTAGTGATGTTGAGCATATTTTCATTTGTTTGTTGGCCACTTGTATGTCTTCTTTTGAAAAGTGTCTCTGCTGTGGATTCTTAATCATTTAGTCATGGCCTCTTTTTTCCACTAGGCATTTTCAGTATAGTGTGTAGTCCTCTAAGATTTCATAGGCCTACAAAATAATTGAAAAAATAGGAAAGTATTTACTTCAAAATGCAGAACTAAGAAAACAAAACTTTGAAGTTTAAAAAGTATATGATTAAATATTCATAAATTATATAACCTGAACTAATTGGAATTTAATACACATACACCCACACACACAACTACATGAGCTATATTTACATGTATAGTAAGTACAAACAGAGCCATACAGGTCTATAAGTTCCTGAAAATGTCCTTGCACTGAAATAAACCTTTTCCAGACTCATATCTCCTGACTCAGTCACCCCTAGATGTTCACATTCAATTCCACTGATCTCCTTCCCTGCAGGGTCAGTATAGTTCCATTTCCTAGGCCAAATAGGGCTCACAAAAGCAGAAACAAAGTCAGGTTCAGCCACCCCAAAACCTGACAGCATTGTTAACTTATTCCAACATGGAATGGGAGTGGTGCATTGGGGAAGGGTAGCTGCTGGTTCTTATGCTGTTCCCTGGATCCAGATTTTCTAATTGCATTCCTTACTTTTGGCCACACCCATATGTGTAATACCTTAAAATCAGATTTCAACTACAGTTTCCAGCCTAATGTCTTCTTTTTACTAGCTAGCCCTTACTAATGCAGATTCTCTGAAAAGTTTGAGGTCTGACGTTCTGTGAACTCTTGAGTTCCAGGTCCCTCAATGTGTCCCCAATTCACAGTCAGAACTAAGCTACTGAGTGGCCTGTCTACCACCAAAATCTCTTTCTTATCTGATCCTCTTTTCCTCCCCTAGATTCAGAACATTGCCCCTGAACCTGTTTATATCTGGGCTAGAACCTTCCATGGATGGCTTTAAGGTTCAGTTGCTGTTTCTTGGATATCTGGAGATCGTCAATCATCTAACTCCTGAGGGGAGAGGATAGTCATTATTGTTCCGCTGAACCTCTAGTTAGTTGGGCTCAAACATATTCCCAGGACAATACCAGGTCCCAGACTTTGCTTCACATTATTTACCACAAACAGCTTGCTTCACTGACATTCTTAACATTATATGAGCTGAACTCTCTTCTCTGATTTGATACTTTTCTTCTGTCCATTCTTTTCATTTTATTTTGGTAGTACATTAGGCATTCTACTTTGTAAAGTGAGAAGCATATTCTTCTAATATTCCTATGAAAAGATGAAAACACATTTAAAACACTCATATCTAAGGCGCTTTCCCCTTTGGTAATATGATAATATATAAAGTAATTCCAAATTCATAAAAACTTACCAGACTTGGTGCTCCAGGACAACTTCCTAAATCAATGACTAGTCATTAAGAAACAAAAGTAACATTTTAAAATCCTTGAAACTCTGAGTTACCACAGGTGAATGGGTATAAGGAATATTGCTGCAAAATAATTTCCAGTAAAAAAATAATCATTAGCTCATTTACAGAGGTAAAGCGTAGGTCTTAGGTATGACAATATTTCCATTTTCTTTTCTCAACTGGACACCCCCTGACCCTTACCATTGCTTATATGTGGTGATCAGATAGATAATTTACTCTTTTTCATAGAGGGCATCCACAGTGGCTGATTAGCAGAATGTAGGTTAGAGTCTGAGGTTGTAGTTTTAGGTAGTAAAAATTAAAAGACATTTATATGCACTAAACTGGATATTTTGTTAATCAGTTATTCATTTCAGCTTAGTATTTCAATCAAAATGATCAGTGAATAAAAATTGGATAGAATGCTATGAACTATGAGAGAGAATTACTATGAGAGTAATCCTATGAGAGTATAATTACTCTACTGTTCTCTCAGTGTAAGATAATTATTCTACTTACACTGAATACTGGGAAGTTAGAGGACGTAGTGGTTACCTTAAATTGAAGATAAAAGTAACATTATATGAACTTTGGCTTGTGAGCCTGTTTTCTTTTCTCTTATGTCCTTTTCTGGTTTCTGTATGGTGGAAATATTTTTAAAGAAAAATCACTTTTTTAAAATGATCGATACCCTTGTACCAATCAGTGGGTAATGAGATGAGGTATGCTAGCCTCTGGTATTTTCTACCTCAGCAAAGAGGATATTGCTGAGATGTGTACAGCTGCAACAACTATTTCCTACATAAATGCATTTGGCCTGTCTTGAGTATCTTTTTATGTTGCCAGCAAACCCATTTATCTTATGATATTTTTAATCTTGTGTGTGTATGGTGTTTTATAAACTGCAAGGCCATTTCAAAAACCTGTGAGTATACCTATATATATTTTTCAAGGCAGCATTATTTTCAAAAATAAATACCTTTTCTTGTACAAAAATTAATGACAAATACTTCCTTTACACAAGTTCAGAGACCAATAATTTCAGCTGTGTTTAGCAGAAATAGGTGATGTCAGAAGAGAAATTTATACATAGTTAATACATGAATGAACAAGGAAAAACAATGTTTTCTGTGCATTAACAAATCATTTGGTAATTTAAGCCTTACACACAAGGAAAACAACATCTGTTATTTGTGATTAACATTTCTAATTATTTATTTTGGGGTTGATGTCTTAATGCAATGACTTTATTTTCTATTTCATTAACAAAAAAGACCAAGGGAACAAAAAAGTAGAAAAAAATTTAAACTATTTTATGTGTATTCGAAATTTAGGAGATGCACCATCTTTAAGATAATTTTTATCTACAAGAAAACGTTTGTAAGAGCAACTTTTGAAATGTTTTCAAATACTGTTTTGAAATAGTATATATCACTTTAAGGTTTTGTTTGGCATACTGCTAAAACAATTTTTAGATATTTGTAAGTCTAAGAACAACCCATAACAGTATCTACTATCAGTCACATTTTGGAAACAAATAACATGATTAGATATCTATACAGAGGAGGAGAATTGTTCATACAAATTATTCTAACTTTTCCTTATTTTAAAAAAATTAAATATTACTGTCTCTTTCTGGTTTACCTTTCTTTTAGCTTTTTTAGCTTATTTTCCTTTTTATTACATAACCTGGGCAAATATTCATTGTAGGAAGATAGAGAACCATTTAGAAGCAATATTATCAACAACAAATATTTTTTAAAACCTACAATTTTTATAATGGGCAAAAGTTGATAAGGCAAAAGCTTTCAAAAATTCAAATGAAATTTTAAAGTCATTCTGACAGGCGATAGATTTCAATGTTTTGAAAGTCGAAATACTCTAATAGGGAGATTTTCTCTTTGTATTTCCTTTCTTTCTTTTCTGGCCCCATTTTTTCCTAGCTCAATGTGGGATTTAGTGAGACTTTCAATACCTAATAGTTGACTTAAGGACTGATGCAGTGTTCTTTGATGAATAAATAAATAAATGATATTTTAGGCATGTGACCTGCTGATTCAGAAAAGATGGAAGAGGAGTATTACACTGAGAAAACAGTAGAGTAATTATCCTACACTGAATACTGGGAAGTTAGAGGAGGTAGTGGTAAGGAAAAAGAGAAAATATGATGAGATACAGAACAAGCAATATTAAAGAAATGGCCCATGGCCAGGATGTGCAGAAGCTAAAGATCCTGTTGTTTATATTCAAAAGTCCACAAGAAGATGTGATATTCTTAGTGTCTAGGTCTTCTGTAAAATAGCAATTCCCATTCTGAGGAAAACTATGCTGTAAGATAGTTATTGCTTGTGCTCTGTGCAAATTCCAATGACATTTCGTGTGTGCAACATATGTGAAATTAACTTTTTATTTTGCATATCTAACTCTATTAAAAATGTCATTAAATAGTAAATATTTCAGAACTGTTACTAATTTTTTTTTGCATGGCTAAAGCAAAATGTTAACCATGTAAAAAAAACTTTAAAGAAGTTGAAATTTAAAAGCAAATATGTTGAGAATCCATCTATCTTTATGTACAAATATACATCAAATATTTGAAAAGTAATATGGAACATAGCAAAGAAAATGCAAGAAAATTGATATGGTTTGGCTGCTTCTCCACCCATATCTCATCTTGAATTCCCATTTGTTGTGGGAGGCACCCAGTGGGAGGTAATTGCATCATGGGGGTGGGTCTTATGCTGTTCTCATGACACTGTTTATGATAGATGTTTACACAATAACAGTTCAAATAATCATATCTGTACTTTATAGAAAGAAGGTTCTAACTAGTGCAGAGAAATTACAGGAAAGCTAAAGAGAAGGACTACTCTTCATTTGCAAAGGAATGCAATTCAAAGATAAAAGTTGCTATATTCATGTCTGATTTCAATAAGTTTTGAAAAGCTTGTTAAAATTGAGGACATGACTGTTGAGGACATGAACGTTACACTGGGAATTTCTCCCTGCCCACAACTAAGCAATGAGAATTACAATATAAATGTTCAAATACATTATAACAATACAAAGTAAAACAACACAGCTTCATAAAAATAAACCTTTTCATGGACCATAAATGCTGGGAATGGAGAGGAGAGGCATTTGGGAAACACAGACACTTTTAGGGCAGCAGGAATCAAAACAACTTCATGAATGACAGAGAACTGCAGTAAGACTCACTACATGAATCAAGAAGGTTTAAAATGTTGGGAATGTTGCCTGAGCTATTGCTTATTTCAATTAGTGTGCTTGTGGTAGCAGGAGAAATCATTGCAGATGCAGCTCGGGTCAAGTCACCCCTTGGTTGTATAACTGGAACTGGAATATTACCAATATAACTGAGACAGGAGCTTTTAGCCACTAATTGAATATCCGAGTCTGAAAAGTCATCCACAGGGAGTGCCCACCAAAGTCTTTAAAGAGGAAGGGTTAGTAGAAACATTGAGGAGAAAATTTCACAAGAAAATCTTTCCACAGAATTAGACCCTGCTGATTAAATTCAAGACCTCCTGAGAAACTAAGAAGGACATCAACAATTAACATCAATTGTGATACATTAGACTTGTAGAGCAACCTCAAAATGATTTTAAAATAAATTAAGTTCTGGAAACTATAAAATAAAGGAATAATGGTTCTGATGATAACCAAATATAATATTGATAGTTATCAATAAAAAGTGCACAAGCATCAGTTTACAATGCTGAGTCTAACACACAGAAATCATGTTGTTTTAACATAAACGTAGATCATGCAAAACATCTGAAAGTTGGCTAGGTTGGGGAGAGGGCAAGATGAACAACTAGCCAGGTGTAACACTTGCCAAAAGATGGACGTGCTTTTATTGGATCTTCAGAGGGAAGGTACCTAGAGTGGACAGAGGGAAGATACAAACTGGGGTGAAGGGAGAGAAAGCTGGGAACCCTGGACAGGGCTATGGCACACTGGGACTCTGAACCACAGCAGCCCCAGGGGAATGGGTGAGTTGATTTGGCAAGGAACAATGTACTCTCACCATGAGCCTCTGGAACCCCAGCAAGAGAGGACCCCTTGACTACCACAGGCCCTCAAGCTGGTGGGGAGAGCTGCTTAGAACAGTGATAAGGACAGCAAGCCAGCTGGACGTGGAGCCCAGAAGGTTCAGTGTGAAAGCACTGGTACCGGAACATGACAAGGGACAGCCATCCCATCCCCCTAGGCTCTACTTCCTCCCATAGAGATTTTAGCCCTGGGGGATCTCTGGAGGGCAGTCTTGCCCATCAGATGAGGCTGGTTTGACTTGAGCACCCCTTGGTCTGCTGTCCTCTCCTGGAGCCCAAGCCTGCCCAAGCCTGCTTGCCAGGCAGTCTTGGGTGCCCTGGCAGCCCGTACCATAGCTTCTGTGCCAGTGGACCATGCCTGACTGGTGGAAAGCTCCACTGAGGCAGCCCCTATAGCCATGAACGAGCCTGCCCACTCCCTCTCCATACTGCAGCTTCCCAGGGGCTCACAACATCCCCACATTGCTTTGCTGGCATGTGTCTGCACAGGTGGATGAGTTTTGCTTTTCTTACCTGCCAGCACATAGGAGAGCAGTCTGCCTTCACCTTCTCATGACCACTGACATTGCAGATGAAGCCTTTGTGGTCAGAGAGCCAGCAAACCCCACCCTCACTAGTGCACAGTCCTTGTGCTAACACTGAGCAAAGAACAGTGGCCCTCTCCCAACCTGAGCAATCACTCCTGCTTGCCAGGTACAGAAAAGGCACCAGGACCTGTGCCCTCCAGTGTCACACCCCCAAGTCAATACTACCTCCAGTGTGACTGTGCACAATTCTCCATCGGGGGCCCCCTACCTTTCCCAGTTGCATTGCCTCTGCCACTGTGAGTGCCCACATGGAGGCAGGCACTTCACCACCTGTTAGCACTCTGCCACAACTGCCACACCTCAACTTCCTCCCATCACAGTGGAATTCAAACCTCTAGAGGCCAGAGAACAAAGTCAGGGTCCAATACAAGTCCCCCAGAGTTACAGCACACTGCCTAGGAGTTAAGAACTGAACGTTGGCCCCCTAAAATCTTCCAGAAATGAAGCCAGTCAGCCGAATCCACCTTATACCATCATCAAACTCTCAAGGTCATCAAATAGGATAAAAACAAAAACAAAAAACCATCTAAAAGTAAGCAGCCTCAAAGATTGAAGATAGATAAGCCCACATAGATGAGAAAGAGTCCGTGAAATAATGTTAGAAATGCAAAAACCCAAGTGCCTTTTTTCCTTCAAACAACAGGATTGCCTCTCTAGCAAGGGTTCTAAACTGGGTGGAGCTGGCTGAAATGACAGCAACGGAATTCAGAAAATGGATAGGAACGCAATTCACTGAGGTACAGGAATATTTTGTAACCCAATGTAAGGTAGCTAAAAATCGTAATAAAACAATGTAGGAGCAGACAGACAAAATAGACAGTATAGAAAAAAATGTAATTGACCTGACAGAGCTAAAAAACAGAAGAATTTCATAATTCAATTGCAAGTATTAATAGAATACACCAAGTAGAGAGAAAAATCTCAGCTAGAAAACTGGCTTTCTAATGTCAGACAAGATTAGAGAAAAAAAATAAGAAATGAACAAAAGATCATAGAAATATGGGATTATGTATAGAGAATGAATCTATGACTGATTGGTGTACCTAAGACATGGGAAAATGAGACCAACCTCAAAAATATATTTCAGGATAACATCCATGAGAACTTTCTCAGACTAGCTAGAGATGCCAACATTCAAATTAAGAAAATGCAGAAAATCCCAGTATGATACTTTACAAGAAGGTCATCCCTAAGACATAGCGATCAGATTCTCCAAGGTTGAAATGAAAGAAAAAATGTTAAAGGCAGCTATAGAGAAAGAAGAGGTCACCCACAAAAAGAAGTTTATCAGACTAACAGTGAATGTCTCAGCTGACTCTACAAGCCAGAAGAGATTAAGGGGTCAATATTCAACACTCTTTAAAAAAATAAATTTCAACCCATAATTTCATATCTGGTCACACTAAGCTTCATAAGAAAAGGAGAAATAAAATCCTTTTCATACAAGCAAATGGTGAGGGAATTTGGTACCATCAGACCTCTCTTACTAGACTGAACCAGGAAGAAATTGAATTCCTGAATAGACCAATAACAAGATCTGAAATTAACTCAGTAATAAATAACTTGCCAACCAAAAAGAAAAAAAAAAAAAAAACCCCAAGACCAAACGGATTCACAGCTGAATTCTACCAGATGTATACAGAAGAGCTGGTACCATTCCTGCTGAAACTTTTCCCAAAAGTTGAAAAGGAGGGACTCCTCCCTAACTCATTCTGTGAGGCCAGCATCATCCTGATACCCATATCTGGCAGAGATACAGGAAAAGAAAAAGAGGCCAACATCCTTGATGAACATCAATGCAAAAGTTCTCAGCAAAATACTGGCAAATTGAGTCCATCAGCACATCAAAAATCTTATCCACCACAATTAAGTAGGCTTCCTTCCCAGGATGCAAGGTCAGTTCAACATAGGCAAATCAATAAATGTGATTCATCACATAAAAAGAACTAAAGATGAAAATCACATTATCTCAATAGATGCAGAAAAGGCTTTAAATAAATTTCAACACTGCTTTATGATAAAAACTCTCAATAAACTAAGTATTGAAGGAGCATACCTCAAAATGGTAACAGCCATCTATGAAAAATCCACAGCTAAATCATACTGAATGGGCAACAGCTGGAAGCATTCCTCTTGAAAACCAGCACAAGACAAGGATGCTCTCTGTCACTACTCCTATTCAACATAGTATTGGAAGATGTGGTCAGGGCAATCAGGAAAGATGAAATACAGGGCATCTAGATATGAATAGAGGAAGTCAAACTATCTGTTTGCAGACAACATGATCCTACATATAGAAAAACATATAGTCTTAGCCCAAAAGCTTCTTAAGCTGATAAACAACTTTAGCAAAGTCTCAGGATGCAAAATCAATGTCCAAAAATCACTAGCATTCCTATACAACAACAACAGTCAAGCCGAGAGCCAAATCAGGAATGTACTCCCATTCACAATTGCCACAAAAAAAATAAAACACCTAGGAATACAGTTAAGTGGGGAGGTGAAATATCTCTACAAGGAGAACGATAAAACTCTGCTTGAATAAATCAGAGATGATACCAATAAATCCAAAAACATTTCATGCTCAGGGATAGGAAAAAAGTATTATAAAAATGACCATACTGCCCAAAGCAATTTATAGATTCAATGACATTCTTAATAAACTACCATTGAGATTCTTCACAGGACTAGATAAAACTATTTTAAAATTCATATGGAACAAAAATAGAGCCCAAATAGCCAAGGCAATCCTAAGCAAAAAGAAATTAGCTGGAGGCATACTGCTACCTGACCTCAAACTATACTACAGGGCTATAGTAATCAAAATAGCATGGTACTTGTTTAAAAATAGCAGACCCATAACAAATGGAAGAGAATAGAGAACCTAGAAATAAGACCACACACCTACAACTATCTGATATTCGACAAACGTGATAAAAACAAGCAATGGGGAAAGGATTCCCTACTGAATAAATGGTGCTGAGATAACTTACTAGCACTGTGAGGAAGATTCAAATTGGATCCCTTCCTTACTTCATATATAGTGAAATATTGGTATATCTTGAAGAACATATACCAATGATATTTGGGGCTGGGTAAGGAGTTTAAGAAGGGAAACTCGATATGACAAACATGCCAAGTTTCTCATGTCAAAATTTAATTTTCATTTGAATATGAATTTTTAAATTAGATATTAACAAATCAAATCTAACAACTCTGTAATAGATATATGTTGACTGTATTATACATGATCAAGTAAATTTTATTCTGGGAATGTAAGATATAGGATTATATCAAAACTTTGATCAATGTAATCTATTAAATCAATAGCTTAACGGCTATAACCTGTACCTTTCAACAGATAATACAATTTAACATTCATTCATGATTAAGATAAACAACAAGCAAACAAAATTAATCAAAACTTCTAACTATATCAGAATAGCCAGGAACATCCTTAATTTTATAAAACAACATTAACATATCTATGGTAAAACTCACATTGCCATTAAAGTCAAGAAGAAGCTAAGGAAGCCCTTCTTCCCCTTTATGACATGGTATTAGAGATCAGCATTGTAGTAAGATATATAAACCGAAAAAGAAGAAATAAAATCTGTATTATTTAATGTGCGTATCTTCTATGCGAAATCAATACAAAGATAAACTACAAGAATCTAAGAAGAAAATTTTGTCATGATTGTTGGAAATATAATATTCAATAATTAATGGCTTTTTGATACACCAGCTATAAGAAATTTTTAGAATCACATAAAATGTATTTCATTCTTAAATACCAAAAATTCCATATAAAACATTAACAGATTTTCAATACCTTTTGTTTTTTTTTTAAGGACAGAAAAGGTGACCTGAATAAATAGAGCAAACTAGTGCATTTGGGAATTTGAATACTATGTAAAAATATCGTTTTTAATGATAAAAATATCACTAAAAGCTTAGGAAGATCCAAGGCAATTGAGAAAAAAAAAACACAAGATAGGGAATTGACATGATCAGATTTTAACATATACTAATATTATGGAGAACAGTGTAATATAGTAACTGAATAGCTCAGCTTCATAATGTATTTTAAAACATTTGTTTCTAGTTTTTTTTTCCAAATATACTTTGAAACTTGTTGTTTTCCTTGCTTCTCACTGAAAACCTCTTACACTGTGCTAGTTTATCTAATTATGTGCTTGCTTGGAAATTCCAGGGGCTAATATTGAAGTGAATCAGTTTTGGTGGCAGAGCTGTGAATTCCTCCCCATCCAGAGATTATCTCAAGGAAGTTAATTTACAACCAGCCACTATCAAGATGGCACCATCCCACACTTCATATGAACAATAGCTCTACATAGCCATTGGAACAAGACACATAGAATCCACACCCTGCACTGCTCCTGGTTTCTCATACCAAGTTTCCTTTCTCAAACCCTTTACCCAGCCCCAAATATGGAATGTTCTTTCAGAGGCATGAGCCTGTCCGTTTCTCAACTGCTAGCACTTGAATAAAGCTGCTTCCCTTTCACCACACCTCACTCTGGTAGTCTAAGGGAGGAGACCACCTCTTGTATTGTCTTATGGCCAATTTTGCCTCCAAATAAATAAGTAAAAACTAAAAGGCAGAAATGAAATCCACAGGCAGGCAGACAGCCCGGCACCACACCCTGGGCCTGGTTACATTATCTATAGATTCCAGACATCATATGGAGCAGCATTGTGAAAATCCCTGTCCCGTTCTGTTCTGTTCTGATTACTGGTGCATGCAGCCCCCAGTTGTGTACCCCCTGCTAGGTCAATTGATCACAACCCTCTCACATGGACCCCCTTAGAGTTGTGAGCCCTTAAAAGGGACAGGAATTGCTCACTCAGAGAGCTCGGTTTTGGAGACCTGAGTCTTGCTGAAGCTCCCAGCTGAATAAAGCTGTTCCTTCTTTAACTCGGTGTCTGAGGGGTTTTGTCTGTGGCTTGTCCTGCTACATGACTTTATAGCATCAAGCAGCTGAACTTGGGTTAATTACAAATTTGGTGCCCTGTGTGAGAAGGTGTGTGTTTCAAGTGACCTTTTGTCTGTCTGGTTTCCAATGAGTGGAGTAATTAGCCATGCAGTGCACTAGGGCTTACTTACCTGTTCACACTACTGGACAAAACAATGTCTACTTATAAAGGCTAGCTGCTTGTGGTCAGCTGACTCCACAGCTAGGAACTCTAGGGGCCTCACAGCAGCTGCTGAGGATGCTTTTGCCTTGGAAAATTCCCCATTTGTTCACCCCTCACCCCGCCCCCCTCCCATGGCATCAACTGTCTGCAATGCTTTGTTGGTGTAAGGAAAGCAACATATGGGAAGGTGATGGGCTTCAAGAACTTTGTAAGTCAACTGAAGTACATCCAGAAATCCTCTGACTCTGCCATGTGGACTCTCTAGCCATCTAGACCTAGTATAGGTCATTTGTGGTGCTGTATGAACCTAACACAGGTCATTCCATGGTGCCTACTGGGTTTGAGATATGATTGAAGAACTTCTCTCCAGTCTCCTCTCTTTGGGGATTCGTTCAGAATAGTCTGTCTGCAATAAGATCCCTCTGTGTCAGTGTTTATGTTTAATGTCCCCCCGACCCGCGCCCCCCGCCCCCCGCCCCCCTGTCTCTGAGGGTGTTCAGCAGTTTCCAATCTAGTCTATCTATAGCAGGGTCCCACTAACTAAAAAGATCAGGTCCATCTGGTTGTCAGAAGGCAGCAAGATAGAGCATTCCCCTCTTTCAGGAAATAGGCGGAATTTATTTTCCTGGGCCACTGATTTTGCCACTCTCTCCGATAATGAATTCTAGGCTAAAAAATATACAAAATTTTAGATATTCATATTGAGACTTATGGGGAAAGGAAGCTTGTGAACTTTTCTAGACGAGCCTGCCACCCTGCTGATTGAGTTCTGTGCTGCTCATGTGAAAATAATATCAATAGTACCTGGGTTCAGTCCTCACATAATCCTCACTCTAACCTGTTTGCTTTTTTGGTCTGCCTTGGTTGTTATCACTCTATTTGTTATGGTTGGTGGGCCAGGAGGATTTGGACTCAGTGAAAAGCTCAAGAGATAGAGAAAGCTATCCAGACTGTTACTAGCCACTGGCCCACATGAGGAACTCTTTCCTTGACATTGCTGGCTGTCATGGCTGTGTGGAGAGACTTATGTGAGCATGCCTGCTGGGACTGGGAGTGACATTATCCCCAGCCCAAGGAAGCTCATCTTACCCCTGGACCTTTGATCATGTGACATGCTCTATATAGACATAAAATTGGTGGCAGGGTTTCTATTCCACATGACATTCCCCTGGGGCACATCTTGGCTAATTGGAGAGCCTATAGCTATGAGCCCATGTCTAAAAAGAAAATGATTTCTTATTGTAATACTGTTTGGCATCTGTACAAATTGGATGATGATAAAATTTGTCATGTGAATGGAATCACCCAATATTATAAACTATCACTGCTGGAATTGTTCTGTCAGAGGGTTTGGAAAGTGGGCAAAAGTGTGCCCTATGTTCAGGCTTTTATCTTACTGCCTAACTAGGACTCAGGTTAAGGGGAAAACTGACTGCTGACTGAACAAAGCAATGAAAAACAAAGCTTTTCTCAAACCTGGTCGTAGAACCCAGGAAGAAAAAGACAATGAGGAAACAAGCCTCCTAAATGTTCTGAACCTGCCCCTCTGGCTGCTTTCCCAGTTGCTGTTCCGGCTGCTACTCTAGCTGCTTCCCTAGGGGCTTCTCTGGCCATTGCTTCAGCCTCACAACATTTGATGACATGGCTCTGGCCACTGCTCTACCAGTTCCCCTGGCAGTAGCTCTAGCAGTTCTGGCAGTGGCCCTGCTGGTTGTGGCTGCTGTTCCAGCTACTCTTACCATTGCCCCAGTAAGCCTTTCAATGTCTGCACTGACTGCTTGGCCCAAGACGCCTTGGCACCACCACACAGGGACCTAGTACCAATCACTGTGCCAGACCAAGCTACCTTGGTGTTGCAATACAAGGCTCTAGACCCAGAAGGGGTAGCGACAGCCCCACTCCAAGACAATGAGGTAATTGAAATGACATCCCCCCTCCAAGAACCAACAGGGCACCGAATTTGGCCAGAATAGCACTAGAAATGGAATAGGGCAATATCCATTCATGAACCCATATGGCTTCAAATATCCTGGGACCCAAGGTGGCACTGTGCATTAAGACTAAATGTTATGTATACACACACATATATACACACACACACATATGCACATGTATATGCACACACATATGGACATATATATACACACACATACACACACATACACAACCCGATTATTCTCATGATATAATCCAAGCCATGCATGCATTGGAGACCCATGTTTCTGCTGTAGATGCCCTCTCCCAGGACCCTGTAGCCACTCTTAATACATAGACTTTTATATACAGCATGATTGCTATTCTGTTCATTGACCTCTTCAGCTGCTATGAACTTTATTGCTATTGTATGCTTTGAATGGGGATGCAAGATAGATTTTCTCAAAGTTCCTAGGTTCTCACACGTTAATACTCCAGCAAGTTCGTGTAAGTTTGGGACCTAGGAATTATTTCCTACTTCAAATGTACATATTCCTTTCTGGTGTCCCCTAACTGTGCCCCTTTTCAGCAGGAAGTAGCCAGATTGACTGTGTTGCCCACTCTCCATAGAAATTGAATGGAATTTGACAGTGGGGAGTTATAAACAAGTAGTTTAGCTTCAAAATGCATTTAAATGTTTTTTTCCTTCTTTCATAGTCTTATAGCCTCGAAATACACTTTGAAACTGTTTGTTTTCCTCTCTTCCCACTGGATACTCCTTGCACTGTGCCAGTTTATCTAGAATTGTGCTTGCCTATAAATTCCAAGGGCTATACATGAAATGAGCCAGGCACAGAGACTCAGCTGTAGGATCCTCCCCGTCTAGAGATTACCTCAAGGCAGTTAAAGTACAACCCTGCTGGCCAGGCACGGTGGCTCACACCTGTATCCCAGCACTTTGGGAGGCTGAGGTGGGCAGATCATGAGGTCAGGAGTTCAAAACCAGCCTGACCAACACAGTGAAACCCTGTCTCTACTAAAACTACAAAATTAGCCAGGCCGTGGTGGTGAGTGCCTATAATCCCAGCTACTCAGGAGGCTGAGGCAGGAGAATCACTTGAACCCGGGAGGCAAAGGTTGCAGTGAGCCGAGATCACACCATTGCACTCCAGCCTGGGTGACAGAGTGAGACTCGGTTTAGAGGAGGAGAAAGAGGAGGAGAAGGAGGAGAGAGAAGGGGGAGAAAGAGGGGGAGAAAGAGGGGGAGAAAGAGGGGGAGAAAGAGGGGGAGAAAGAGGAGGAGAAAGAGGAGGAGAAAGAGGAGGAGGAGGAGAAGGAGAAAGAGGAGGAGGAAGAGGAGGAGGAGGAAGAGGAGGAGGAGGAAGAGGAGGAGGAGGAAGAGGAGGAGGAGGAAGAGGAGGAGGAGGAGAAGAAGGAGAAAGAGTAGGAGGAAAAGGAGGAGGAGGAAGAGGAGAAGGAGGAGGAGAAGGAGAACCCTGCTACTGTTGAGATGGCAGTAGCTTGCACCTCAGGTGGACAATAACTCAAGGTAGCCATTGGAACAAGACAAACAAGACACATAGACCCTGTACTCTGCACTACTCCCTCATATTTTTCATACCAAGTTTCCTTTCTTCAGCCCCTTATATTCAGCTCCAAATATGAAATGGTCTTTCAGATGCATGAGCCTTGCCATTTCCCAAGTAGTAGCACTTGAATAAAGTTGCTTCTTTTTCATCACACCTTGTTTCTCAGGTTCTGTCCTCTCAGTGGCAAGCAGCAGAACTTGAGTTGGTTATAATACATTTAAATCCATCAATAGGCATAGATCAAGGGAAAATGTTGCAGAATGTTGAGTATATAGGGAGCATGAATGACACCATGGCATATGATAGGAGACACATTGAAAGACATGGAGGGCCAGGCGTGGTGGCTCAAGCCTGTAATCCCAGCACTTTTTGGGAGGCTGAGGTGAGTGGATCATGAGGTCAGGAGATCAAGACCACCTGGCCAACATGACAAAACCCCATCTCTACTAAAATACAAAAATTAGCTGGATGTGGTGGCACTTGCCTGTAAGTCCCAGCTACTCTGGAGACTGAGGCAGGGGAATCACTTGAACTTGGGAGGCAGAGATTGCAGTGAGCTGAGATCGCGCCACTGCACTCCAGCCTGGCAACAGAGGCTGGAAAAAAAAAAATCACTTGAACTTGGGAGGCAGAGATTGCAGTGAGCTGAGATCGCGCCACTGCACTCCAGCCTGGCAACAGAGGCTGGAAAAAAAAAAAAAAAAAATCACCACCACCAACAAAAAGATATGGAGAAAGGCTGAGCTGTTAAACAGACTGTGTTAATTCAACTGTATTTTTTCTTACATACAGAATGAAGACAAGAACATATGTATTTGCAAGTGCTTGGTGGGGGCTGGGGAATGATGAAGGCTAAATTCTCACTTCCTGTTTTAAGAAATAAAAAGATCTTGCATTGAAGTGACTAAAAGCAAGAAAATTTCTCAAGTGACATTTTTTTAAAACTGAAAATATTTGCCTTTAAATGTAAAAATCTGGGATAAGATGGAATGAAGGTGGGCTCTGTTTTATTATAATCTTACTTCAGTTTTCCATATAATATGCATGGGTCGCGTTCTTGAATATGAATATTAAATTTTTTAAAAAAGTTAGATTTTTGTCTTTTGAAATTTCAAACTGGCATCTCGAGTTTCCTATAAACATTTACAAAAAATTAATATACATTGTGATGTTTACAACACTTGCAGCACTGCGTACATAATAGACATTTCATTAACTATGCCTGATAAACCTGAACTTTTATCAGGGCATTGAAAATCTAGCAAGTTCATCCAGAATTATAAATGTAAAATCAGAGGTTAATAATTGCTAAAACTTTTAAGGATAATGACTACATATTGGGTCATAAAGTCAAAATCATGTGTTACTATTAATTCAGAGACAATAGAGGGGTTGAGAAACCATAGTATGTGGGCAATATCTATCCTCCTTGTTTTCATATGGTCTACAAGCTAAAAATGGCTCTTACGTCTCTAAATGACTACACAGGTGCTTATTTAATGTTCTCAATCTTGCCTTTTTGGCCCACAAAGCATAAAAATATTTTCATTCTGGCCCTTCAGAGAAAAATTTTGCCAACCTCCTGTCTATAGAATAAAGCATACATAAATTTGGTCAATTTTGAGGGAAAAAACCCCTCAAATTGCTTGTTTAGCTAAATTTCCAAGTGTTTTCAATAGTGCAATTAATTAAAAATAGCTGATCCAGGTGTTCCAAGCAAGCACAGTCTCTAATTTGTCCCCCAGTGCCTGAACTAAGAAACTCTGCTACATAAACTATGTTAAAAAATGGATAAGTTCCAGCTTTGGAATGTACCAGCAAATATATTTTAGACAGGGCCTATACAGATTTCTCCAGAAGCAAGGTACACATCTGTTCTCTCACTTGATACAAAGTCTATATACTTGGCAGTTTCTGATGATCACTCTGCTAATGCATATGTCATAATTCTTGACTTCAGAAAGCTTATTCTTTTTTACTTGGGACATATCAATAGTCCAGATAATCCCTTTATAGACACTACACTTAGGTGGCTGTATAATTGGTTAATGGATAATACCCAAAGAATTATCAGTATAAAAATTCCAGCTTACAGAATGTAATACACATTCAGCTTCAATTCTATTGTACAAATTTGTAGAAGTAGAATTTGTATATGATTTGATACATCCACAAACCAAAGGTGAAGAATATGATGTAGAACCACATTGTTCAATAGGTAGCTACTTGCCAAGTACAGCTGTTTAAACTTAAATTCATTTTCTTAGTTGCAACAACTACATTTCAAGTATCAGTAGCCACAGATGTCTAGTGGCTACCATTTTGGACAGCAAAGACTTAGAACATTTTCATCATTATACAAATTTCTGTTAGATGGAGCAGATACACAAGATAAAGTGAAATTCAAACCAAAATCATGTCTGGAAATGGTGAAAAAAAAAAACCTCAATAGAATAGATACTTGTTTAATCTGACTGGTAATATACATCTCACTCTGGGTGTGAGGTAGTGAGTTTTAAGTGCATTTGAGTATTTGTGGTACATATCCTAGTAGAGATATCCAATAAACAAGTGAAAATATAATCTGAAACTCAAATGTCTTTTTTTTTTCAAATAGAGAAAAAAGTATTTAGTGGTTATTAACTTCTGGGTTTTAGTTGAATCTGTGATAAAGTTAATGGATAGGCCTTTGAGAGACACTGTCTCAGTCACTAATAACTGCTAACAATAGAAACCACTGTAGCTAATTCATGTAGCTGAAAGCATATTTGTGACTTCTAGAGATTCAGGCTTAGAGGCTATGCAACGAAAAGTCTCCCAACGATATCATAGAAATGTACCAGGAAAGACTCAGATATGCAACAGGCATCATTGGTGCTTGTCCCCACCCATGACCCTCACTGTGTTGTGCCTGTAGGCGACATACCTCCACCTTCATCCTCACCCACTTTTGTTCCTCCTTTCCCAAGTCAAGTCTCAGGTGAACTTGATTGGCAGAACCTAATTTCCACTCCTACACTCTATTAGCTATAAAAAAAAAAAAAGTCAAAACAGTAAGTTTTCCAACTTCTCCCTTAGGGTTGCACAACTCAAATTTATAAGATGTCCTAAAACATAGACATTATTTCCAAAAATTCCAAAATTTGCTAGAAATGTTGACAAAAATTCGTAATATGTATGTCTGCATGAATATGCTTGATAAAGAATAAAAAACTAAGATACCAAAAATATTCAGCATGAACAATGCTGTGAAAGCCAGCAAACATCTGTATGAATGATGATGACATTGACAACTTGGGATTTTTTTAAATTTTACTTTAAGTTCTGGTATACATGTGCAGAACATGCAGGTTTGTTGCATGGGTATACATGTGCCATGTGGTTTGCTCCACCTATCAACCTGTCACGTAAGTTTTAAGTTCCACATACATTAAGTATTTGTCCTAATGCTCTCCCTGCCCTTGGCCCCCACACCCCAACAGGCCCCATTGTGTGATGTTCTCCTCTGTGTCCATGTGTTCTCATTGTTCAACTTCCACTTATGAGTGAGAACATGCGGTGTTTGGTTTTCTATTCCTGTGTTAGTTTGCTGAGAATGATGGCTTCCAGCTTCATCTGTGTCCTTGCAAAGAAGATGAACTCATTCTTTTCTATGACTGCATAGTATTCGATGGTGTATATGGAATGGTACCACATTTTCTTTATCAAGTCTATCATTGATGGGCATTTAGGTTGGTTCCAAGTCTTTGCTATTATAAATTGTGCTACAATAAACATATGTGCATGTGTCTTTAGAGTAGAATGATTTATAATACTTTGAATATATACCCAGTAATGAGATTGCTGGGTAAAATGGTATTTCTGGTTCTAGATCCTTGAGGAATCACCACAATGTCTTCCACAATGGTTGAACTAATTTCAACCATTAGTTCACCCCACCAACAGTGTACAAGTGTTCCCACCAACAGTGTACAAGTGTTCCTGTGAAACCCTGTCTCTACTAAAAAAATACAAAAAAAAAATTAGCCATGTGTTGTGGCAGGCACCTGTAGCCCCAGCTACTCCAGCTACTCGGGAGGCTGAGGCAGGAGAATGGCGTGAACCCAGGAGGTGGAGCTTTCAGTGAGCCGAGATTGTGCCACTGCACTTCAGCCTGGGCAACAGAGAGCAATACTCTGTCACCAAAAAAAAAAAAAAAAAAAAAAAAGTGTTCCTATTTCTCCCCACATCCTCTCCAGCATCTGTTGTTTCCTCACTTTTTAATGATCACCATTCTAACTGGAGTGAGATGGTATCTCATTGTGGTTTTGATTTATCATTTCTCTAATGACCAGTGATGAGTTTTTTTTTTTTCCTATGTTTGTTGGCTCCATAAACGTTTTCTTAGTCATGTAGTTGTTTTCATTTTTATTTCTCATATACTTATGTTATTTTTATCTCATTTTCTTGGTCTAGTGTGTTGACTTTAGTTGCAGTTTTGGTTTAATTCCTAGCTTTATTATTCAACCACGGATTAGTTGACAGGCTATTCATTCAATCAATGAACAGTTATTTACTGCCCATCATGTGTCAGGCATTTTGTTTGGTTCTGTAAATATAGTGAGCACAGTAGTCATGGTCCCTGTCTTCACAAAGTTTAAATCTCTAAAAGTAAAAATTAAACTCCACACTTAAAATTATACTGAGAGTTAATAAATCAATGCATCTACAAGGTTAGCACAGAGGTGAGTGGCTGATTTATTTACTCACTGATGAATTTATTTAACCCATTGCAACCATTCTTTCCTTATGCTTATGATGTTATCTTGGCAATTACTTTTGAACTAGGCTGGTTCAAGTTCCTGGAGTTCTGTTTCCGAATCCCAGATTGTTCTAACTCCTGTGGATAAATACAGTTGGTCCCTTGTATCTACATGTTCTGTATCTGCAGATTTAACCAACCCTGGATCAAAAATATTCAATAAACAACTTTTAAAAATATATAGTATATTAACTATGTAGTATTTACATTGCATTAGATATTCTAGAGATTTTCCTTATGCTAGATGCATAATTTAGTGATTAAAGCATATAAGAGGATGTGTGTAGGTTGTATGCAAATGCTACTCTATTTTATATCAGGGACTTCAGCATCAGCGGATTTTGGTCCACAAGAGGTCCAGGAACCAATTCTCTGAGGATATCAAGAGACAGTTGCATTCCTGGCAAGCTACCTAACATTCTGTTTTTGGTGTTCCTGTGATACTATATCTCCTCCCCTCTGGTGCATTTGTTCTTTATCCCTTAACAAACTTCTTTGAAGGACTAGTAGTTCTTCCTCTTGCCTAACAATAAAATATTTAGAATTATTTTCACCTTCCGATGGCCTAAATGCTCCAAGTTTTTTTCTGTTGAGTCTTATGAGGGCCGCCATAGGCTCTTGGCACCCTAAGTTTACTGAAAATTTACTGACATAAAAGCAGGTTGATGGAAGAAAAGGCATACAGATTATGTAATATGTATACATGTGAGCCTTCAGAAGGAAGTAACAGAAGCTTATTATACCACCTTGAGGTTACAGAAAGAAGGAGGGCTTGTGATGGTATAATTTTAGAAAACCCTAATGACTCCTCCAAATGATTCCTAGATCTGCTAAATGTGACTGTATTTGGAGATAGGGCCCTTAAAGGGGCAATTAAATTAAAATGAGGCAAGTAGCGTGGGCTCTAATTTAATATTATCTCCTGAGGGCTTAGGTGGATCGCTAGATGCTGATGAGAACCCAGCACCAGCTGCTGTTCCAAGTTCTTAACACCACTGCAAGAAAGAATTCAGGGACAAGTCAGAATAAAGCAAACGGCAAGAAACTTTCATTGCAAAGCCAAAGGTGAAGAGCAGGAGCATGGGCATACTCAGGAGAGTGAGTTGCAAATAGAGTTTGGTTTTCTAGTTTTATGGGCTCTTCTAATTAGGGTGTGGAATAATCATGAGGTTTTCTAGGAAAAAAGGTAGAGATTTCTTAAAATTGAGGTGCCACCCATTTTTATATTAAATACAGACATGCTCAGATCTGTCATGACGCTGGTTGGTGTGTGATTTAGTTTGGCAAGGAGCATATGATTAGGTCTGGGGTAGGGAATGTGTCAAATCCAACACTACGTTGGACCTAGATGGTTTTAAACCAGCTTAACCCAGATCTTGTTGGTTAGGGTCTTACCAGCCCAGGCTTGTCCTTGTTTTTATAGCTAATTTTAACAGTTCCTTCCTTACTATGTGAAATGGCTGTTTGATATTTTCCTACTCCTGTGACCATTCAGTATTCCTATTTTTTGGTTATTTTTTTTAATTAGGGAGTGGCATAATCACTAGGTACTCCAGGAAAAGGAGATTTTAGAGACCCCCAGTTACTGATCCCTTTCTCTCTTACTTTAGTTTGCCTGGAAGAGGCAGAGACATGTCACTGTGACCAGGGGTTTGGCCATCTTATCTGTCTTATTTTGGATTTTCTCTTATCTTGTAGTTTCTTTGCTTAGTTTTTAACTGTTTAGGTTTTTCTACCTGCCTACAACCGACCACCCAAGTACTACTCTTGTCTCAATGTGACTGGCCATATAAAGAAGACATCTGAACCCAGAGAGACTCCAATATACATACTAATGGAGAAAAAAATCATGTGAAGACACAGCAAGCAGGCAGCTATCAGCAAGCCAAGGAGAGAGGCTTCAGAAGAAACCAAACCTCCTGATACTTTGATTTTGAACTTCTCACCTCCCCAAGTGTAAGAAAATAAATTTCTCTTATTTAAGTCACACATTCTGTGGTATTTGGTTATGGCTGTTCAAGTGAGCTAAAGCACTGTAAATGAAGCAGAAAATATATGTTTTGCCCATGATCAACCAACTTAGGGAGAAGCGGGGAACATGACTCAAACATAGATCTGTTTAATCTATGTAAATGCTCTTTCCCGTTTCACCATGTTGGCTCACAAAAACAGCAGCGATAATATCTTCAGGTTATTATGAGTAACATTTTGTCGATGGAAGTTTTTATATATTCTCAAAGGAGAGCATAACATTTTCTCTACAGAATTTTGTAAGTCAAGGTTGAGTAAGGGTGGAGGAATTGACAAAATGGCCCACGTTTTGGGGCTCATTCGTCTATGGTTCAATGTTTTCTTCTAATATCTACTGGACACAGACTATTTTCTTTAATTTTCCAACTGAGGGGATTATTTGTTAGTGAATAAAGGGAGGAACTAATTTTTAAATATTATTAGTTTCTCTCTGTATTTCAATAGAAGGCAGAGAGCAGAACCAATATCATTTCTGTGATCTGTGCCCCATGTTTCACCTGCAAGTTTTCAGACACTATAAGCAGACAATCCACCATGTAAAGCTGGAAACTGATTACCAATAAGCAACTTTTTATTGTCACTCATCTAACCTTTACTATGTAAGAAAAAGTCAACTCTGATTTCACTTATTTTTAATGTTTCTTGGGATTATAGAAAAGTCCTTGAGCCTTGTCTATTTTTGTGGGAGTCAGCATTTTCACAAACATGATTCACATAGGGTAGAATCACTTTCAAGGAGTGTGACATTCTGAGTCCACAGTCTCATAACGCTAAGGTGAAGAAAAAGAGTAAAAGATCTCATATCTATAATGAATTTCAAAAGGCAAATTCTAAATAACTCAGACATTTTACCAAGTTATTGCATAAGTTTACATGTGCAGTTTGAATTCATAATCAAAATAATGAAGGTGAAACCTTCTATTAGAAAATGATACATTCTTTAGATTGAGACACTGAACTGTAACCAACTACAAAAACAGAATGTCCTAATGAAGCTAAAGTTGTAAGATTAATTGCTCCCTTATATTCACTTTTAATGAAGAATAACAATTGACTTGACAAACTAATTATTATAATATCCTGGGTCTACAGTATGTAATAAGAGTTATAATGTACCAGTCAATCAAAATCGTTCATTTCTGTTATTGGGCTTGAAATCCTCAACTTTGTTTGTCTTGTTAACTAAATGACATATGAAAATTACTAGAAGGTGTTATTCTCAAGAGAGAATAGAAGCATTAAATATTCTGCACATAGTTCTATTGCAATTGATGTTGTAAAATGGTTTTGGGTACATTGAACATGCATTCTTTCCAACTTTATAATTATATTAGCATGAGGCATATTGAAATGGAAATTTCGATAAGATGCAATAAATCTTAGTGCATTCTTAATGTTAGATCGTATGGGCTTTTATAGACTCAAGGGAGATTAGATAAAATTTAAAACATAAACCTCTAATAAAATGTATGTTGGAGGATATGATGATACATAGAAATCATTGCTGATGTTGCTGGATGATTTTCACACAAATTTTTAGCAGCTCTCGGCTTTCACTTTAAAAAGTAGACAAGGTATATTTTCTAAGGAATTTATTTTTTTAAGCGCTTATATTTATAATTTATAACCTAAATGCGTATAATTCTTCTTTCCATTGCAATTCCAACTTTCTGATGCAGAAACATGACTGGGCAAATACAACACCTTCACATTTATTTTTCAAAGCTCCTGCCATCAAAACACAGAGGAAGCTACAATAGAAAGGAATATGAAGGAAACAGTCCAGGAGTCCAGCATCTAAAGAAGATGGAAATGCAAAAGCCTGTTTAGTAATACAATGTGAATGAGAATTCAAGAAAGATTTTCTAGATGTCAACAAGGTATTACCGTAATAGAGTGCTGATGTATTCCCAAGAGATATCTTCACATCATATCTGATGGGAAGAAGTAGAAATTTTGTATATCTTCTCACCTAAAATACCATCAATTTTAAGTTACCACTACCAATTTTACTAACTCAGCACTTTCTAATCAATTGAAAATGTTATTTAAAAAGCATTTTATTTTTGCATCTTTGCTTTCAATGTTTATTTTAGATGCCAGGGTATACGTGCTTGCAAATTAGTTACAAAGGTAATATTGTGTGATGCTAAGTTTTGGAGTATAATTAAACTTGTTACCCAGGGAATAAGCATCATAACTAATAGGTAGTTTTTCAATGCTTGGCTCCTTTCTCCCTTCCCTGTCCAGTGTCTACTGCTCCCAACTTTATATCCATGAGCACTCAATGTTTACCTCCTACATTTTTTTTGAGACAGGGTCTTGCTCTATTGCCCATACTGGAGTACAGTGATGCAATCACAGCTCACTGCAGCCTTGACCTCCCAGGATGAAGTGATCCTCCCACCTCAGCCTCCTGAGTAGCTGGGACTACAAGCAGGTGCCACCATGCCTTGCTTATTACATATATATTTTATATATATATGTATTTTTATATATGTTTATATATATATATTTTTTAAGAGACAAGGTTTCACCATGTTGCCCAGGCTGGTCTTGAACTCCTGAGCTCAAGAGATCCACCTGCTTAGGCCTCCCAAAGTGCTAGGGTTACAGGTGTGAGCCACCATCTCAGCCTAGCTCCCACTAATAAGTACTTACATGCAAAATTTGGTTTTCTGTTTGTGCTTTTGTTTGATTAGGATAATGGTTTCCAGCTGCATCCATGTTGCTTCATAGGACATGATTTTGTTCTTTATCACGGCTGCATAGTATTCTGCAGTGTATACATATCACGTTTTCTTTATCCAATCCACCACTGATGGGCAACTGGGTTGATTCTCCATCTTTGCTATTGTGAATAGTGCTCTAATGAACATATGGGTGTATATTTCTTTTGGGAGAACAATTTTTCCTTTAGTTATATACCCAGTAATGTGATTGCTGGATTAAATGCTAGTTCAAATCTTAATTCTTTGAGAAATCTCCAAATTACTCTCTGCAGTGGCTGAGCTAATTTATATTCCCACCAACAGTCTATAAGTATTTCCTTTTCTCCACATCTCCAGCAACATCTGTTATTCTTTGACTTTTTAACAAAAGTCTGACTGTTGAGATGGTATCTCATTGAGTTGCATTGCTCTCATAATTAGTGATCTTGAGCATTTTTTATGTATTTTTTGGCTGCTTATATGTTTTTGAGAAGTGTCTGTTTTTGTACATATTTTGGCAAATATATTTGTTGCATACCACTCTTGAACATATATAAAAAGGAAATGGAAGAAAAACTAAGTAGTCAAGTGATTCCTAAAATTTCTTCCCAATTCAAGTTTTTTGAAACATAGTTTGACTTGAAGTAAGAAATTTTTATAATTGCTGTGCATTATTGTCCTTTAGGACATAAAGATAGTTGGTAATGCAGCATTCTTAAAACAATGCTTACTATTGTGTTTGTGTTTACATTGCTGGCATTTTTTTGGTACGTTGGTGCCGTTTCTTTCTTCTAAGAGATGTCAACAGAAAGTAATCAGACAACAAACCTCCTATAGGTTTCTGAATTGTATGTGTGGGAGTGTGTGTGTTTGACTGAAACATGGAAGAGTTCCATTTTTCTGCTCAGATAACCAGAAATAACCAAGTTTGTGCACATACGAGGAAAAAGTACATCATGTCCGTGACCAGACCAAGAGTAAGTATAATATGTAATCACGTAGTAAGACATAGGCCAATTTTAGATATATTAAAATATGAAAAGCAATGTCATTTAAACTTGAAAAAAATATAAATTCCATCAGGGTTATTCCATATGAGTTTAATACTTCTAAAAACATATCCTTATTCTATAAACAACTAATAGATTTAACTTTACTTACTACTGAAATTTCTGCTCAAAATAAAGAAATGAGAAGATAGGCTCTTTCTTGGGTACCACATAAAATGTCATTTCCTACAGCTTGTGGAGTTGAAGTCATTCTTCTATATACAAAGGAAATGATTACTTTTTCAAAATAGGGCTTTTTAAGTTGGATCTCAAAATTTAATATAGTATCTGAAATTGATCCAATCATTTATTGTTTATATATGTATATTTAATAAAGCAATCTTAAAATATTAATAAGGATAATGCATTAGTTTGATTCTGATCATGTTCCACTAACATCGTCTCACTAAGCTGCTGTTAAATATGCACTAGCTATGAATAAATAAGAAAACATCCCAGGCCAAATCTTGGATATTATTGTTTTCAACTTTTCTCTGTTTTTGGCCTTTTGGTATACCTTAAAGGAAGTAACAATCATTTTGCAGTACAAATCTTATTCCAAAGTCTTTGCTCCACTAAACAAAGATAATTGCTTTGGTCCTGCTCTTGATTCAGACGTTTTTGCTGATCAAGACTACATGAAGTCTATTTTCCATGTGCTCTCTTATGATACTTCATCCTTTACCCATCCATGTTTTTCTATACATCGCTGGTTACTCTATATTTTCTCTAATGAGTTAGTCAACTGAGTCCCTTCCACTCAGTGTCTCTTTTTCTCTCTCTCTAGAAGTGTGTGTACTACTCTAATATTTCCTGATTGTTTTTTACGCAAACTTTGCTCATATATGAATAGATTATTAATCAACAAACCTATACTTAACATTACTAATAACGTAGCAGACAGTAGGAGGAAAACTTTCATTTATGCTTTTGTATTTTTATTTACTTGCTTTTATATTTTTCAATCTGTATGTCTTTAAAGGAATCATTCAAAACCATTTTTCTGGGCAGGCATGGTGGCACACACCTGTAACCCCAGCTCTCTGGGAGGCAGAGGAGGGTGAATCACCTGAGGTCAGGAGTTCGAGACCAGCCTGACTAACACGATGAAACCCCATCTCTACTAAATACAAACAATTAGCCAGGGGTGTTGGTGGGGGCCTGTAATCCCAGCTACTTGAGTGGCTGAGGTGGGAGAATTGCTTTAACCCGGGAGGCAGAAGTTGCAGTGAGCCGAGATTGAGCCATTGCACTCCAGCCTGGGCAACAAGAGCGAAACTTCATCTCAAAAAAAAAAAAAAAAAAAAGAAAAGAAAAGAAAAGAAAAGAAAAGAAAAAGAAAGCCATTATTTGCATTATTTGGAGGGTAAATGTAGTTAAAACTAGATAAGATAGTCTAGAAATCCTTTTAAGATATATAAGTTGTGGTATCCCAATAACACTAAAAAACTAATTAGAGTCTCTGAAACAGTTGTAGATCTTTCTTCTTTAATCAGAATTCCTCTCATCAGGGCCATCTGACATAACTACGGGGGCTTTCAGTGTCAAGTCTTCTATTAATGATATACGAACCTTAACTTTTAAAAATACACATAGGTATAGAGATATTGATATTGTATATTCTGTCCACATTTCAGTGGACATTCACATAGTCTCTAGAATGCACTGACTCCATGTGGAGAGCACTGCTCTAATGTAAGCTTCTTGGTCTTGTCACAAGGTCAGTGATGTGAATGTTTATATCTTTCTTCAATTCTTCCGGGTTGATTGACCTCTGCGTATGTAGACTTTACTAGTTGAAAAATTTCAATATCTTACAAAAAGCAAACCAAAGAGCAACAAAGAAAATTTGGTTTCTACGTTGCTTTCTTGTCCCTGGATAAATGTTACCCCTCGGGTAGTAAACAAGAAAAAAAAAATGATTAAAATATGCCAACTTGCTTTGAAATCTCGCAATTGCTGATAAAATGTAATATCTTTGGCTTTTTTTCTCATCTGCTATGAATAAATTACATAAGCAAATTCCTCTTCTTTCTGCATTTTTCTTTCTTTCTACGAGCTGGATAACACCGGTAAAGAGGTTAAATCAGCCTATTTCTTCTGGGCATTTTTTTCTTCTTTGCAATTTGTATGAACCTCTTTACAATTACATATTTTTGAAATAATTCTGGCTTTCCTACTTTGATGAGAAATTGGCCAATTCTCAATATTGAGTTACATAATCATTTGACTATTTACTCTGTGTGAAGCATATGTTAGAAACTAGAGATGAAAATGTGGTTGTAAAGCCCTTATAGAACTGAGTCTAGTGAGAAAGACAAGTGCACAAACATGTAATACTAATAAAATCTGCTATACGTATTAAAATCAAGGGAAGAATTAATTCTGCTTCAAAAGCAGAGAAAGCAGTTTTGTCTTGAATGATGAATAGCCATCTGCCAGGAAGACAAGAAAAGCAGGAGAAACTACATGGGGTATTAAAAATATTTGGTTCCATATTATGTTTAATGAGTAAGGAAGGAAGAGAGAATGACTGAAAATGAAGTTCAATTCATTTAGAAATTTATTCAAATGTAAAAACCTTACATTCATTTAAATTGAAATGATTAAAATAATTTTTAAAATAAATTTTATAAAAGTTTTGGAGATACAATACAAATATAAGCTAGAGCTTTTTTGATAAATAAAATATTTCTGATTAACTTATAAAATAAATTTGAAGGCAACTGGGTAGCTAAAAAAACTAAAGAGAATCGTAATAAGATCTAAGAAAGGGCAGGCTGAAAACTTGTGTAGAAGGAAGTAATGTACATTTTCTTCAATATGTTTTCATTAGAATATCCCAGTTTCAAATATGTTATATTGTTGTCTGTCTTATAAAGTTTAACTTTCATGGGAGAAAGTGCCCAATTGAATTAGCTTGGGTCATAGACTCACAATTTGACCAGGTAGAAACAGGGGCAGCCCACATGAGATTGGGCAGGGTAGTTTTCCAAAAGACATTACCACCAAAAAAGGTTGGAAATAAAAATATGCTTGGAAAAACAACACTTATTCACCCACTGGCATTCATTTGCTTCTCAGCATAAACACAAAATCCTTTTGTTTTAACAATTTAACTTACTTAGCATCCTTTACGATTTTATATACACATATGTGTATATATTTATCATATTACTATATGCTATTATACCATATGTCATATATATATATAAATAAAATCTCCTTCCCTTCCCAAAAGTCCATCAGCCCAAACTCCAAGTTTCTGCAGAAGCTTCACAATCTGAATAAGTACAGGAAAAATTTACTTTTTTAAAAAAATTATGTTTAAGTTCCAGGGTACATGTGCAGGATGTGCAGGTTTGTTACATAAGTAAATGTGTGCCATGGTGATTTGCTGCATCTGTCAACACATAATCTAGGTATTATGTGGAAGATTGGATGGTGATTCCTCAAAGATCTAGGACCAGAAATACCATTTGGCCCAGCAATCCCATTACTGGGTAATAGCCAAAGGAATATAAATCATTCTATTACAAGCATACATGTACGTGAATGTTCTTTGCAGCACTAGTCACAATAGCCAAGCATATTGTGAATAGCACTTGGCTATTCACAATAGCCAAGACATGGAATCAACCCAAATACCCATCAATGACAGACTGGATAAAGAAACTGTGTACAAATACACCATGGAATACTATGCGGATATAAAAAGGAATGAGATCATGTCCTTTGCCAGGGACATGGGTGGAGCTGGAAGCCATTATCCTCAGCAAACTAACACAGGAGCAGAAAACCAACCACCACATACTCTCACTTATAAGTAGGAGCTGAACAATGAGAACACATGGACACAGGGAGAGGAACATCACACACTGGGGTCTGTTGGGGAGTGGGTGGGGAGAGGGTTCTTTATAGATATCTTTTAGTCACATGTATCTACAGTGTTTCCTTTATTAGCAGTATAAAGAGGAAATATATACTAATTTTAGTAGAACCTAACACCATACTTCCTCAATTGTACAAATCTGTAACTTGTATTTACAGTGTTCCTACCCTAACTTTCCCCTTCCTTGTGCCCAATAACTTACCTGTATGAAATACCTTGCCTAAAACTTTATCTGAAAAACTTGAAATAATCCTGCCTAAACACTTCAGAATTTGCAATCTTTTAAAATTTGCAACTGCTATATTAGTTTAAAATAGTACACCCCCAAAATTATATTTTTCTTTACTTTGTCTAACAGAAAACCTATTCACCAGCAATTCAAACTATTTTTTTGTTGATGGATCTGGTGCTATGAAATGCCTAAAATAGACACATAGCATTATCAACTGCCAATGTAATGTAACCATGTTTGCTTGCTCTATTGGAAGCTGACTCTAGAGTGGCGAAAATGGGATTTATTTTAAAGAACAAAAACGAATGTACTTTACAATCACCATTCTCACATTCCCATATCCATTTCTTGGCTCTTGGTCTTATATAATCTGGCTTTAAGAGAAACAGCACCATATAGATAAATGGTTTAGAAAATGTAGCATATTCCCCATTACAGTGCCCAAACCAAAAGGTGTTGATAACAGTGTCTGGTATCACATTATTTGTTAAACTTTAATGAGAGTCTAGTACCATGTCAAGAGATATTTCTCTGAGGTTAACTACCAAAAGGATGGCTTTTCTCTCTCAACGTGGGATCCTATTCTCCAACTGTGAGAGCAATGCTTCTCAAAGTCTATCTCCAGTTGGCCATAGACACTTTGAGAATCACTACCTCTGTTTTGTCTTCTGACTAGTTGAAAAACTATCAGCAATGTAACCTGATACTGCTTTTCTAACTGTATGACCCTCACAATTTTCAGTTTTTTATTGCACCAGGTAAATGGGTTATAGTAGGAGTTCTTGATGTATTCAAAACCCTAAGTAGCCTTCCAATTAGGCTCTTTCCTCCCTCCCTCCCTTGTTTTTTTTGAGATGGAGCCTCACTCTGTTGCCAGGCTGAAGGGCAGTGGCATGATCCCTGCTCACTGCAACATCTGCCTCCCAATTCAAACAATTCTCCTGCCTCAGCCTCCTTAGTATCTGGGACTACAGGCATGTGCCACTGTGCCCAGCTAATTTTTGTATTTTTAGTAGAGATAGGGTTTCACCATGTTGGCCAGGATGGTCTCGATCTCTTGACCTCGTGATCTGCCCACCTCGGCCTCCCAAAGCACTGGGATTACAGCATTTCACTTACTACGTATCTTGATCAGTGTATGGAACATTCAAACTCCAGAAATTTTCCTGAAATAAAACTTATAAGATCTTCTGTTTTGCTGGGTTATCTCCCACCCTATAATACTCTTGTTTATGCATCTATATGTAACATAAAATACTCCTCTAGGATTAACATTCTCATTGTTATATGATGGTCACTGTAAGAGTAAGGCCACACCAGGAATGAAACTGTGATACAGAGCAAGGATACAGGAGCATGGGAGGCCAACAGCTCCAAAATGTGTCCAACACTGTAATCCCTATAATCTGTAAATACATTTTTTTTACATAGAAAAAAGTCTTTGCAGAGATGATTAAGTTCAGGATCTTGAGATGGGGAGATTACCCTAGATTAACCCAGTGCATACGAGGTCATCATTAGGGTTCTTATAAGAGGGATACAGGAATTTCAGAATCAGACAGAAGATGTGATGAGGGAAGTAGAGGTTGGAATGATTCGTTGCCACTAGCTAAGGAATTCAGACAGCCTTTAGAATGTGGAAAAGACACAGGAAAAGATTTTCTCAAGAATGTAGCCTTGCTTTATTCATTTTAGACTTGACATCTGGGACTTATCACTTTGTTTTAAACCACTATGTTTGTGGTAATTAAAGTAGCAGTAGAAAACTAATACAAAGAATAAAGGGATACTATTGGTTTTACTGGGAAAAATTAACTTACTCAATAGCCAATACCAATAACAAGGAGCTGTGTTAGTTTATCCTAGTAAGGCAACAGCATTAGTGACAGTGGATATAGTTGGAGCCATTCTTTATTTCAAGAATCCAATAATTTTTCTAAGACTCATTAGAAATTTTTCAAGACAAATGAAACATCTGTATATGGATGATTTGGAGGTATTCACCCTGATGTACTTTTTAGGTCTTTTATGGTGGCTCTGATATCTTCAAATAACCCAAGAATGTGTTGTTGCTTTTGTAGGAAGAGGTGTCTCCAGTGGCTTCCTCCTGACCATTCCTTCAATAATAATTCTTACAATATCGTCAGTGGAGGATTCTGCCGCTTCCCGATAATTTGTATCCAAATTATTACTCTCAGGAAAATGAGAAAAGCAGAACAAAACGAAACACAGATCCGTTTGGGGTCAGAATCAGGCATTCTCTATCTGCTGAACCCCATTAGCCAGTATCACTTTTACCTGCAGGCCACAGTGGTATTCTGTACCTTTATGTACCCAATGCTCTCTGAAAGTTTCAGTTATTTCTCATTAATCCAGTATAAGGTTGTTACGGATATTGATACAGGTTTCTTTACAGAGGGCTAACAAAAGATTCGAAGTATATATTTGTGGATGTAAATTTTCTTCAAGAGACCACAATATTTTATTTCTAGTAGCCTACTGGCTCATTGTCACAGATGTATGCAGACCTTAACCTTCCATGTGATCTAGTTATCTTTCAATCTATTGTGTTCAAAATAACCACAGTGACTGAATGGATATACATAAAAAGATTCCATCTTCCAGCATCTCAAAGTTTGTGACAGTACCTCCTCTAAACATGAAGAGAGGTTTTTGGTCTTCCTATGTCATTTAGCAAATTGGATCCAGCTTTGCTTTATCTAAACCAGAACAGCAGCTGGCTACTTGAACTAGCTCACTGAATGCAGGAACTCTGCTGAGAGTAACTACTCGGTAAATCCAGTCTGAGCCAAAATCATAATCCTCAGTTCCCTCCTTGACTAAGCATTCTCAAAATCCAATCTTACAAATAATTTCCAGGCTTTGAGTACACAAATTAACAAATTCCCATAAATCCTTCTGGGACTATTAGCTTCACTATTTGAATTCTGTATTTCAATATCTGTATATATTCATGATTTTGGCTACAAGGTTCTCCGTACAGATTATTTGATTTCTCTTGCAAGAGAAGGTGGATTCTTTCCATAAGGAGATATATATCACAAAGATTTGAGGGATCAGAGTTCTCCAACTGATCTTATTTTCCCATATATTGCACTCTAATCATTCCAATTGTTAGGGCTATATTAGTTCTAGAGTTGTGCCTGAACTTTACATAAGAGAACTGAAAAGGTTGTAAATTTGACTGACTTTTAATTCAGAATGTACGGAATTAATCTCTGAAGTTGTTTTTTCAGTGATCTTAGCCCTAAAGCTATAAAGACACAGAAGAGGTTCTTTCAACACAGTCACAGAAAGACCCTGAGTTTCAGTCCATGCCTTGAGGCAAGAATGTTAAGATTTGAGCTTGTCATTCTTTTGCTTTGCTTTTAAAATATCAAATACTGTCAGAAACAACTCTCCTTCCCCATGCTTGCAAAATTATTCGACCTCTCTAAGCTTTTCTGACAGCAGTTAGTCACCCAACGCTGTGCTTTTGTTGGACGCATGGTTCCAGGTGACCACAGGGAGATACTTAATTAGTTATTTCACTGCTGATTACCTTGGGGCAGTTACTTTTCAGTTCTGGAATGCTAATGGGAATCTCAAAAGTCATTTCTTGCATTTCAACGCCATAAGCCATTATAAATACCCCGAATTTCACTGAGGATCTGTTTGAATTTCATTCTGAGTTTTCATATCAGCAATTCTGAATACTTCCTCTAGGTAAATTTACTATGGATAACTTAAACTTTCATAATCAAAGATAAAATTAAACAAATACACTTAAAGATAAGTACCAGGAAAGCTCATGTGATTTATTTAGAGGGCACTAACTGGTAGTCTCTTTGCTTTATAGACATTAAGATGATATAATTCCAACAGTTTTTTATTCTTGGGTACCTTTCCTTAAAATTCAAATCTCTCAATGTGCTTTGTCTAGTTTGTGTCATTGCTTGCCACTATGACTAGGTGTTGGTGGTGGAGGGTGACATCTTGATTTATAATACCATCAAGAATATGTGGAGGGCAAAGCAGTACACTATGAAGAGTAGAAAGAAAGGGATGCTGATTAGGCAAAAATCAATAAATATTCAATGAAGTTCTGGATATGTGAGCTAGTTTTTGAAATTTTAAATATTGCTTAAAATAGCTCTTAAATATAAACTTCATTTAAATAATGGATCATTATTTATTCTATGGATATTAGCTTTTACACAGATACGTAAACGCTAAAAGCTTCCCCAGAAGGCCAATAAATAGCCTACAACTGGTAGATACCTTTAAATTTGTATCATATCATGTAAATATCACATTTATATATATGTGAGAATCTATTTATAATTTAATTGCAGTACATGCAAAATGAATAACTTTACGTGTTCCAAATCAGTGAACAAAACCTCCAGTCTGGAGAGTTAAAATCTAAAATGAATATGAAAGCAATGTATTGCTAAAAAAAGAAATAATCTAGAAACTAAAGATTAGAACTACTATCTGGCTTCTTCACTTCTCAAAAACTTGTATAAATCTTTGAAACTCATTTTTAAATTTACACTAAATAATTACTTTCAAATATGGCAAAACCAAGACTAATCTCCTATCCACTGGTTAAAGGTTGATAACTCCCTTAGTGAGAAGGGGCTAGAGAGTAATGTCAAGAAACTAAACATTCTCTGATTATTTGGTGTGTACAATGCAATGATTAAGTGGGTAGGCCAAGTGAGGCTGAATGGGATCAAACCCTGACTCCATCGTTTGCTGGCTTTATGATTTTAGGAGACTATGTATCTTTAAATTTCAGTTTAATTTGTAAAGTGACAATTATGATACTGCATATAACAACTGAGGATTAACTAATGCACTTAATAGATGTTAAATATGCACAGAACCTATACAGATGATCTATCCATTTGTGTTTACATGTGGATATGTAGCTAGCTAGATATATAACCAGATGTGTGTTCTATACCATCATTCTAATGCGTGTTATCCTCTAAATATATTTAATAAAATTACATGAGGACTGGATAATGTAAAAGAAAAATCTCAATGTCTTCCTAACTTTCCTATGACTTCTCAATTAACTAGAGATGAAAATAACCAGCTCAGCAATTTTCAACAGTGTTGGGAATGTTTAAATCTTTTCTTTCTTCTTATATGGTTTCTCTTATTAATCTGTCAACAGATGCTTACATTGGTATTGAGTCAGGTCTGTGAAGCAAAAGCAGAATTTACCCTCTATCCTCCAGAAATTTTCTGTGATTCAGATAAACAATTGTGATTTTTTTTCCCTCCCAGGCAAAGAACTGGAGGACCAATAGGAATTGAGAAACTAAACTATCGTGGAAGACAGCGTGGTGATTCCTCAAAGACCTGGAGGCAGAAATACCATTTGATCCAGCAATTCCATTACTGGGTATATAACCAAAGGAATATAAATAATTCTGTTATAAAGATACATGCATGCTTATGTTCATTGCAGCACTATTCACAATAGCAAAGACATGGAATCAACGTAAATGGCCATCAATGATAGACTGGATAAAGAAAATGTGGTACATATACACCATGGAATGCTATGCAGCCATTGAAAAGGAATGAGATCATGCCCTTTGCAGGGACATGGGTGGAGCTGGAAGCCATTATCCTCAGCAAACTAGTACAGGAAGACAAAAACACACACTGCATGTTCTCACTTATACCTGGGAGCTGAATGATGAGAACACATGGACACTTGCGGGGAACACCACACACTGGGGTCTGTTGGGGAGGTGGGGGTTGGAGAGGAGCAAGAATAATAGCTAATGAATGCTGGGCTTAATACCTAGGTGATGGCATGATCTGTGTAGCAAACCACCGTGGCACATGTTTACCTGTGTAACAAACCTGCACATCCCGCACATGTACCCCTGAGCTTAAAAGATAAAGAAATAAGCACAATAGAGACCAAACACTGACATGATATTCAGGTTTTTTATCTTTCCACGTACAAGTTGATTAGTTTCCACTGGCATACTGAATTTTCAGACAAAGTAATATAAAAAGTCTCACACAAGGATCATCCTCCTGGAAAAAAAAAAAAAGAATTACATGAAAAATGTCCAGAGTTTGAAGATAAATGGGGTCCAATTCACCAATAAGTTTAAAAGATTAAACTTAAATTCCAACTTGTTTTGAAACTACCAAATACAAGACTAGACACAATTAGACGATGTATAAAGAAGTAGCTACCTTTAATTCATTTAACATTTGAGTCACTTAGGATGCTTTTATTGGCTAGTAACAGAAAACCCAACTGAAAATTGATTAAACTATAAGCACTATTATGACTCAGGACATTAGAAGGCAGGTAATCCAAAGGTTTGTTCAGTAACTAGAGAATGCCAGCAGGGACCCAGTGTTTTCTGATTCTTTTGCTTAATCTTATTCTGTTTGATGCAATGTGTCTCTATGCACCCCATGTTCACAGGGCAATGTAACAAAGCAGGAAAAAAATGGGCTTGGAAACTGCAGGTAAAGATATTTGCCCTTCAGCTCCAGATGATTTCCCCTGTGGTTCGCTGACCACGTCTAGACCATGTTCTTAAGGAGGTTGGGAAAGCTGACACTTTTAATCCCTATCGTGGGAGACATACATGGAAAAAAAGTATTTGGGAATGGTTATGCAATAGATAATCACAGCACTACCACAAGTGTATTTTGTATGGCATTTCCTGATAGGAAAAAATTCTGATAGAAGACTGTATTAGGCAGCTCGGGCTGCCACAACCAAATAGGACAGACTAAGTGCCTTAACCAAAAGAAAATGTCACAGTTTTGGAAGCTAGAGGTCCAAGATCAAGTTTCTACTGATGAGACTTCCAAGTGAAAGTTCTCTTCCTAGCTCACAAACGGTAGCCTTCTTGCTATGCTTTCACACCTTTTCAAGGGGCAAGGGGCAGGGGTGGGGGTGGGGAGAGTGAGCTCTCTGGTGTTTATGTGGACTTGAATTCTCTCAGATCAGGGCTTTGCCTCCTTAGGACTTCAGTTAACTTTAATGACTCCCTTAGAGGCCCCATCTCCAAATAGAGCCACATTAGCATTTAGGATTTTTATAAACATTTTAAAACCATAAAACTTAGGGGGATATAAACATCTAGTCCCTAACAAAGACCTTGTGTCACTTGATTCATTGAAGTCAAATATTTTGAAGTATGATTAAAAAAAATAGGCTGTAATAAACAAATGGGGTCTATTAATTCACTCATTATTTCTATTTACCAAGTATGTCTTGAAGGGCTTCCTCTCCTCTTTCCTTTCCCTTTTCTGTCTTTCTTGCTTTTTTCTTTCCCCCGCCCCCCGCCCGAGACAGGATCTTGCTGTCACCCAAGGTGGAGTGCAGTGGTATGATCACAGCTAACTGTAACCTCAAATTTCTGGGCTCAAGTGATCCTCCCGCCTCAGCCTCTCCAGTAGTTAGGACTACAGGCTTGCAACCACCATGCGTAGCTTAAAAAACAAACAAACAAAATTAAGAGACAGGGTCTCTCTATGTTGCCCAGGCTGGTCTGAAACTCCTAGCCTCAGGCCATTTTTTCTGTCTCAGGTTCCCAAATCACTGAGATTACAGGTGTGAGCCACCGTGCCCAGCCTGAATGCCCTCTTATAATCAAATCAAGACAAGAAATTGTGCCGAGTTCTGAGACTACAAAGATGATTACAATCTAGTTTTCTGAAAGAAGGCCATAGACTCGTAGAGTGAAATGTAAACCAATCAAAATAATTAAAATGCCATAATTACGACAGAAGCATGCCCACCAAGTTAATAAAGAAAAAATACATCAAACAATTTGACCAGTCAGGAAATCTTCATAGATTAAAAACAGGTGACAGAAACAAACCCAAAACCAAACACATGGAAATCACGTAAGTTTTACAAAATAAACAGCTATACTATTTATAGTAAATAAGATGTAGCAAATAATAAGCTGGTCGGGGAGATTTATATTTCTTGGGTATGACAGAACAAGTGAAATCTAGACACTCAGGTTTCAAATTTGGATAAACTGGGTGGATGATAGATTCTCCCAAATCTTGAGTAAAACTACTATTTCATGTGCAATGGAGGAAAATACCATGCATTCTCCTTAATATGAGTTTGAAACACGTTCAAGTGAAGATTAGAGTAGGCATTTAATATGAGTTTGGAAAATAGTTTTGAAAAAAAATATTTCTTAGCATTAGGTTTACATGACTAACAAATAAAATGACAAGCACAAAAGACTTCTCTCAGGGAAAGAACATGACATTAAAAAAAAAAAAAAGAGCAGGATCCCATGGAACTGCAGTATTAAGAAGCTGGTGGAGGAAAGTTGTGAAGGAAACTGAAAAGTAGTCTAGAAAAGAACAGATTTTTTATTTAACTGAGCAATATTGAGTAATGACAGACAACTGGACTGGACTTAGAGCTATATCTGTTGACCAAGTCAGAAACCATGGGCTTCACACATTTGTTACTATTTGGCCTTTCTGTAGGACCTGCTAGTAGATAACACACAGGTTTTGCTTTATAAACACAAACACGAAGTTGTGCTAGAGGCTTTAAAAAAAATGTACTCTATAGCCACTGGAGTGTACTACCCTGTCTTCCAACTTAATCTTTAACTAAACATCAGCATCAATTATTACTCTCATGAAAAACAACATGTATGACCATCTCAAGAGAAAGTTCGGGATGACTTTAAGTACCAGGTACTAATTCCAGGAGAGATTGTAACTTCATTTTCTTTAAACATTTGAAAAATTCAGCATAATCTTGCCCATAAACAGCATTAAGAGGCATACATTAGATTACATAAAATAACTGTAATAACGATAGTTTCTTGAATTAAAACTCTGTCAATACTGTCATCTGTCACTACGACTCTACCCATGAGGGATTGGTTTCAGGACCCTCCGTAGGTAACAAAAATCAATGATCAGGTGATCTAGATTCCTGATATAAAATGGCATAGTGTTTGCATATAACCTCTGCATATCCTCCCTTTTACTTTAAATCACCTCTAGATTGCTTGTAATACACTGTATATTGTAAATGCTATGTAAATAGGTGCTATTTTGTTTTGTTTATGAAAAAATAAAAGGAAAAACTATCTGTTCATGTTCAGGACAGATGCAATTTTTCCCCCAAATAATTTGATCAGCAATTGGTTGAATCCAAAGATGCAGAACTTACGGATATGGAAGTTCAATTATGTATCACATGCTCCTTTGACAAAATTAATGGAATTGTCTCAAGCTTGCTAAACCATTTTCTCGATTACTACTCAGTGCATTGTGACTCTGTAAGCAAGCCTAAACAATATCTAAAATCTCAGAAAGTATTTTGGCACTGCTAGAG
Organism: Macaca fascicularis; assembly: GCF_037993035.2. Taxonomy (NCBI): domain Eukaryota; kingdom Metazoa; phylum Chordata; class Mammalia; order Primates; family Cercopithecidae; genus Macaca; species Macaca fascicularis. The sequence goes on along the minus strand of NC_088389.1, from coordinate 69,206,067 downwards.
AAATTTAAGAGCATTGCAATGCCCACTTGGTTTCCCATTCACTAACTTTTGTCATCAAAGTTTTAATTTTGACATATTTCACCCAACAACAGTAACAGTAAAAAAAAAAAAAAATTCTGCTTGTGTTTCTGCTTCCAAAGCTGAAGTCTGATGGAAAGAGAACACTTTTCTATTTTAATGTTTATGTCCCCATTCTCTACTAAGTAAAATTTTAAGCAAATGCAAAAATAACTTACAGTGAATTCTGTCCAATTTTCCTGTGGTCTCAATTCTTTAGGGTAGTAAAACACCCCAGAATTTAACCCACTGCTTTCCATCCTCTATTCTCCTATCCTCTTCTTTTACCATAACTCAGGAGGGTAGATAGATATGTGTTAGAAATAACTAGTCAAGTTTAAAGGATATACTATAGTATTGTGGGGATAAAATATTTTTTAGCAGAACTCTTTGCAATATAACTTTTTGAATTAGAGTATAAGTCTCTGCAGTTTACATTTTATAATACATTGTATGGCTTGAAAGTATAGTAATATAAGATTCTTTCAGCTATACTATTAAAACATTTTTCAATTTATCATGCATTACATATGTTGCTATTTCACAGCTAGTAGAAACTTATGACTAGAACATATAAAATTCTTAATAGAAATTCAGAGATATTTTTAGCAGCATGGGTGAATGAGAAAAAAAAATATTTTATATTTGAGAAAAACCTGTATAGTTTAGGATGGTTTCCCGATTCATGTAGGTGCTTCCTTTCTAAGCCATTTGCCCTTTCTGACATATATCTTTTGTAAGACAACCTTGCCTGTGGATTTCAGGTGCATGAAACTGTCAACATGTGTTCAATATTCCCCTGAATGGGGGAAGACATTTGATGTGCCCCACATGTATTATTAAATTCACTTTCAGAGGAATAGTTGAAGAAAATACAAAGTGTCGTATTTTCTTTTAGCCCTCAGAGCTAGTGCAATACTTCGTTTTATTCTCCCTTAAGATCTCTGATTTAATAACTACTTAGGTGGGGGTGGCAATCATGAATTGTTAACATCAAGATCTATAGTGGCCCAAGCCTGCAAGTGTCACAGGTAATCAGAGCACTGCCACTATCCTTCATGCCTGTAGCTTTAGGGCCCAACCTCATTTCTTTGATCTTTGGACAAATGCAACATGGACACGGGCCAGACCACACATCTCAGGTGCAGATTTTCATGCAAGGTAACCCATTTGCTCCAATTTAAGAAAATAAAAAAGACTCCAACCTTACTAAAATATTTAAAACCTCAAGGGATGGGTGAAAGAGAGGTCGCAGTAGTCCCTCTTGTGACTGTGCTCGCTAAACAACCACTAGGAGAAAATTTTATGTGGGTACAATTCCAGACTAAAGCTAGGCCAAAATTTTGGGAGTCTTCTGACCGAGACTGGCAAATGAACTTCCTCAGTTTCAGTAATGTAACCTGTAAAGGAATGCATGCAGGGCCCACGTGGGTACTCAAACACTAAAACATGAATGAAAGTTGACTCACTCTCACTAAGTTCTGTAATTGTGGCTATAGGAAATTTTCTTCCAAAGGTTTTTTTTTTTTTTTTTTTTTTCCCCCCTCAGGTAGTGTCAGATTTCTCAAAAAAAGAGTACATCCCAATCTAACCTGTTTTTCCTTTTTAAAAAATCTGTTTCCTCTTTGGTTACTGTCTTGGTAAATGATAACATCTATGCAAATCATCCAAAACAAAAGCATAAAGTACAAAAAAGTACACAGGCAGCAAATATGAATGAAATGGTACCTCACATCTCAATATTAACAATGAATTATAAATGGCCTAAATGCTCTACTTAAAATATACAGAACTGCAGAATAAATTCACCAACAATCTGCTGCCTTCAGGAGACTCACCTAACATATAAGGACTCACATAAGCTTAAAGTGGTGGAAAAGGCATTTCATGCAGGTGAACACCCAAATCAAGCAGAAGTAGCTGTTCTTGTATTAGACAAAACAGACTTTAAAGCAATAGCGGTTAAAAGAGACAAAGAGGGACATTATATAAAAGATCTTGTCCAACAGGAAAATATCACAATCCTAAACATATGCACCTAACACTGGAGTTTCCAAATTTATGAAACAATTACTAATAGACCTAAGAAATCAGATAAGCAGCAACACAGTAATAGTGGTGGACTTCAATACTCCACTGAGCACTAGACAGGTCAAGACAGAAAGCGAGCAAACAAACAATGTATTTAAACTCTACTTTGGAACAAGTGGACTTAACAGATATATACAGAATACACATTCCAACCACAGAATACACATTCCAACCACAGAATACACATTCTATTCCACAGTGTATGGAACTCCATGATAAACTATATGATAGGTCATAAAATGAGCCTCAATAAATTAAAAAAATGAAATAATATCAAGCTCTCTCTCAGACCACAGTGGAATAAAACTGGAAATCAACCCCAAAAGGAAACTTCAAAACCATGCAAACACATGGAAATTAAATAACCTTCTCCTGAGTAAGCATTGGGTCAAAAACGAAATCAAGACGGAAATTCAAAAATTATTCAAACTGAAGGACAATCATGACACAACCTATCAAAACCTCGGGGATACAACAAAGTGGTGCCAAGAGGAAAGTCCATAGCCCTAAAGCCTACATCAAAAAGGCTGAAAGAGCACAAACTGACATTCTAAAGGTCACACCTCAAGAAACTAGAGAAACAAGAACAAATCAAGCCCAAACCCTAAACCCATACCAAGAAAAAAATGGAAATAACCAAGATCAAAACAGAACTAAATGAATTTGCAGCAAACATACATAAAATACAAAAGAAAAATGAAACAAAAATCTGGTTATTAGAAAATTGATAGTCCATTAGCAAGATTAATCAAGAAGAGAAAATTCTAATACTCATTAAGAAATGAACAGCCAATATTACAACTGATAACACTGAAATACAAAAGATCATTAAAGGTTACTATGAACACCTTTATGTACATAAACTAGAAAACTTAGAAGAGAGGGATAAGTTTCTAGAAAATACAATTCTCCTACCCTAAATCAAGAATTAGATACCCTGAATAGACCAATAACAGTGAGACTGAAATGGTAATTTAAAAATTACCAAAAAAACCCCTCCAGGACCAGAAGAATTCACAGAATTCTACCAGACATTCCAGTAAGTATTGGTACCAATCCTTTTGAAACTATTCCACGAGATAGAGAAAAAAGGAACCCTCCCTAATTCATTCTATAGAGCCATCATCACCTTAATACCAAAACCAGGAATGGACATAACCAAAAAATAAAACTACAGATAAATATCCTTAATGAGCATAGATGCTAAAATTCTTAACAAAATACTAACTGAATCCAACATTTCAAAATGATAATCCACCATGATTCAAGTGGGTTTCATACCAGGGATGCAGGGGTGTTTAACATACACAAGCAATAAATGTGACATACCACATCAGAATTAGAAACAAACATCACATGATCATCTCAATAGATGCAGAAAGAGAATTTGACAAAATCCAGCATCTCTTTATGATTAAAACTCTCAGCAAAATTGGCATACAAAAACATACCTCAATGTAATAAAAGCCATCTATGGAAAACCCACACCCAACATGATACTGAATAGGGAAACGTTGAAAAACATTCCCTCTGAGAACTGGAACAAGACAGGGATACCCACTCTCACCATACCTCTTTAAACATAGTACTGGAAGTCCTAGCCAGAGCAATAGGACAAGAAATAAAAGGCACCCAAATCAGTAAAGAGGAAGTCAAACCATCACTGTTTGCTGACAATATGATTACCTTGAAAACGCTAAAGACTCTTTCAGACTGTTTACCTTGAAAACGCTAAAACGGAACTGACAGAAGAATTCAGCAAAGTTTCTGGATACAAGATTAATGTATAGAAGAGCTACTGATTTGTGTACACCAACAGCGACCAAGCAGAGAATCAAATCAAGAACTCAACCCCTTTTACAAAGCGGCAAAAAATAAAAATACTTAGTAATATACCTAAACCAAGGAGGTGAAAGACCTATACAAGGACAACTGCAAAACTGCTGAAAGAAATCATAGACGACACAAACAAATGGAAACACATCTCATGCTCCTGGGTGGGTAGAATCAATATTGTAAAAATGACCGTACTGCCAAAAGCAATCTACAAATTCAATGCAATCTCCATCAAAATACCACAATCATTTTTCACAGAATTATAACAAACAACTCTAAAATTTATATGGAACCAAAAGAGCCCGCATAATAAAAGCAACACTACGTGAAAAGAAGAAATCTCGAGGCATCACACTACCGAACTTCAAACTATAAAGCCATAGTCACCAAAACAGCATGGTACTGGTATAAAAATAGGCACATAGACCAATGGAACAGAACAGAGAACTCAGAAATAAACCCAAATACTTACAAGCCCACTGATCTTAAACAAAACAAAAATATAAAGTGGGGAAAGACCATCGTTTTCAACAAATGCTGCTAGGATAATTGGCTAGCCACATGTAGGAGAATGAAACTGAGTTCTCATCTCTCACTTTATACAAAAATCAACTCAAGATGGATTAAGGACTTAAACCTAAAATCTGAAACTACAAAAATTCTTGAAGATAACATTGGAAAAAGCCTTCTAGACATTGACCTAGGCAACATTTCATGACCAAGAACCCAAAAGCAAATGCAATACAAAGATAAATACCCGGGACGTAATTGAACTAAAGACCTTTTGCATGGGCAAAAAGAATAGTCAGCAGAGTAAACAGACAACCCACAGAGTGGGAGAAAATCTTCCCAATCTATACATCTGACAATGGACCAATATCCAGAATCTACAAAAGTGGACAGTTCTCAAAAGAAAATACACAAATGGCCAATCAACATAAGAAAATGATCAACATTGCTAATGATCATGCAAATGAAAATCAAAACCACAGTGCAATACCCCCCCTATTCCTGCAAGAATGGCCATAATAAAAAAATCAAAAACCGGCAGATGTTGGCATGGATGCAGTGAACAGGAAGCACTTCTTATGGTGGGTATGTAAACTAGCACAATCACTATGGACAAAAGTGCAGAGATTCCTTAAAGAACTAAAAGTGGAACTGCCATTTGATCCGGCAGTCCCACTACTAAGTGTCTACCCACAGGAAAAGTCATTATACGAAAAAGATACTTGCACACACACATTTATAGGAGCTCAATTCACAATTGTGAAATTGTGAAACCAACCCAAATGTCCAATCAATGAGTGGATAAAGAAACTGTGGTATATTTATACAACTAAATATTACTCAGCCATTAAAAGGAATGAATTAACAGCATTCACAGTGACCTAGATGAGACTGTTGACTATTATTCTAAGTGAAGTAACTCAGGAATGGAAAACCAAACATTGAGTATTCTCACTGATATGTGGGAGCTAAGCTATGAGGATGCAAGGCCTAAGAATTATACAATGGACTTTGAGGACTTGGGGGAAAAAGTGGGAGAGGGGCTAGGGATAAAAGACTACAAATATGGTACAGTATATACTGTTCAGGTGATGGGTGAGCCAAAATCGTACAAATCACCACTAAAGAACTTACTCATGTAACCAAATATCACCTGTACCCCAAAAACTTACGGAAAAAACTTAGAAAGTATCACCAACCAATACTAAACAACTTTGATTTTTGTAAATTGCAGATGTGATTTATTTCATCAGTATTGTTTGATATTTATCTCCAAAAGATAAATTTCTTGTATTAATCTGGGTTCATCTTTTAAAACTGTTCACTGTCTTCTGAACATATTTTAGTCTCCTTGTATTTCTCTACATGTGACATCCAGAATCACACTTCAGTAAGTGGAAATGAAATTAATCCACAGAGAAAAGTTATCACCATTCTGACTCCGCATATATACTTCGAGACAACTACCTATTCAGTTGCAGAATAAAAGAGAATCTATTTGCTCCTTTGTAGCTATCTTCCAATGCTGATTCATTTTACCAGTCAGGATACTTCTGACATTCTATGTGTTCAGAGCCTCGACACATACATTTTTATACACAAGCATAGAAATAAAGGAATACAATTTGCATTTTTATTTTTGGAGAATTTTAAAGAATCACATAAAAATGTGAATGGCTTTGGTATCTTAAATAGCTCATAAATTTCTCTAAATAGGTAGTAAAATGGGATGAAACAGGATAAAAGAGACAAGGTAGTGAAAAATGGAGAAGTAGTACTTTCGAGATTCCTCAAATACTGAGAAAATATTTAAATTATCACTTATTGGTCACAAACTTTTTTATTTTAGTTTAAAATTGATGCAATTTTAACTGTGTGTGGTATTACAGATCCACTCCAAAATCACTATCAAAAACCACATTCTATTTACAGGGGGCATCTCAATCCTGGCAACAATTTTGTGATTCAGGAAACAAAAGTTTAACTGACAAATATTTATAGGATACAATATGCTTCAATATTTATACTGTGAAATGATTAAATCAGGCTATTCAACAAATCCATCACCTCACATATACAGTCTAATATAAAATTAAACTGAGTCTCATACAATGTAGTAAGTTCCCATGATCATTCACTAGTGAAACCAGTTTTCAATTTAGTCCGTCTTTACTCTAAAACCCATGCTTTTTCACTCAATTATGGATAAAATTATCTGGTAAAGGTGGACATTTATGAAAACAAACACTGTATATAAGATACTTGGCTTTTAACTCTTTCCTAATCACACTAGCTCTAGAGAAGTTATAAGTGCAAATTCCCCCAACCCAGGAAGTCAATCCAACTTTCTCTCTCCAATGTTACAATGGTTGTCACTCAGAAATGTTCTGATTACATACTGTGGTTTGTTCTTAATTTAGAGACAGGGTCTCACTCTATCATCCAGGCTGTAGTACAATAGCACTATAACGCACCGTAACCTCAAACTCCAGCAAATCTCCCACATCAGCCTCCAAGCAGCTAGGACTACAGGCATGTATCACCAAGCCCAGCAAAAAAAAAAAAGAAAAAACAAAAACAAACAAAAAAACACTGTAGAGATGAGGTCTCATTATGTTGCCTAGACTGGTCTTGAACTCCTAGCCTCAAGTGATCCTCTTGCCTTGGCATCCAAGAGAACTGGGATTATATAGACATGAGTCACCCTGCCCAACTCATACTATGTTTTAACTTCATTAAAATGAATATCGTCATCATATAAGTCATTTAATACCCAAATCTTCTGTCAGAATGTCCAAATATTCACACCAGTTACACTTCTATTTTTGCTCGTACTCTTGGAATATGAAGATAAGTATTTCAGTAATTCTAACATGAGTGCTAGTCAATGTACAGGGAAAAAATGCTTTAAAAAGTCAAATTTCTAAACTATTATCAGTTAATATTACTCTGGTATCAAGGTATCTAATGCAATTATAGACTAGTAGACACATATTGTGTGAGAAAGAAAAACTGCAGAGGCCAAGGAATAAATTCAAACAGCTATGAATAATAATCAATGAAATGTGTGCAACCGATTGAGTGGGTTAATTTAACAGCGAAACCAGCAATGAGAAAGAAAAAGTAGTGAAAATTGACATGCTTAAGTTTAGTTCACTTAGGAAAATAGGTGTTTTTACAAAAGGAAATCTTAGGCAATAATACTAACAAGATATGAGACAAATCAAAATGATATGCATAATGTGTAATCTATTGAATTACATAATTAAACTTCCTGGAAAATTACCTTTTTAAACTGATTCTATCACATTTGATGTATAAGTGAAATCTCAAATACCATAGAGTGCATTTGTTAGTGTAATGATTTATAAGAACTCATTCTCATTGTCCTTCAACTACTTTGATAAAGTGGTAAAACTTCAAAAATTTCTCCAGTTTCATAGAGTTTCTTACTCTATATGTTTTTATCTGTAAGATAGTTTCTGAATGCTTACACTTTAAAATGAACTCTTTATTGAAAGCTGCAACCTTCTTAGTTGAATGATCTGAGACTATGCATTAAGTCCTCATAGATCCTCATTTTACTTTTACAGCAGCTGAAGTAAGATTGAGCATGATTTACTCAGATGAATTCATTGACTTCATTCTGTATTGTAACTCTTACTGTAGTCAGATAAATTCAAAATGAATTACCGGGGAGACTCAAAGGTCCAATAAAACAGAGGGCAGACACAGTGGCTTATGCCTGTAATTCCAGCACTTTGGGAGGTCGAGGCGGGTGGATCACGAGGTCAAGAGATCAACAGCATTCTGGCCAACATGTTGAAACCCCGTCTCTACTAAAAATGCAAAACTTAGGCATGGTGGTGCGTGCCTGTAGTCCCAGCTACTCAGGAGACTGAGGCAGGAGACTTGCTTGAACCTTGGAGGCAGATGTTGCAGTGAGCTCAAGATCACACCACTGCACTCCAGCCTGGTGGCAGAGTGAGACTCAATCTGGGAGGAGGGGGGAGGGGGCAAGGTAAAAATTTAACCTCTTGAAGAGGGTCTCTATGTGAAAAGACACCACCAATGCCTTCATCCAGTTTCCCTCTTGGGATACTCTAGATGGCAATAGGTTATCCTTATTCACTGGCTTTGAGACATTGTGCTACCTAACAGACTGTCAGTAACCTGGATGTTGACTTCAATCGGGTTTTTTTTTTTTCCTTCCTTCCTTCCTGGTTTGGAACTTTTTAAGATATGCAAAAAGTACTTTATTAGAGATTTTATGAAGAGAAACTATAGAAGTATTTAATGACATTAAACTGAAATAAACTAATATGTGATCAACATAAACACAAATTGGAAAAATCTGTGTGAATTTGTAGAACCATGTAGTATTAGCAATTAACCTTTTATTGGCACATAAAATGTAACCACATGAAAACTTGGAAACTGAGCAATTGTGGATTGCTTGGTATCAAAGAAAGGGTGAAAATATGAAATACACAATAGGGAAAGTCCATGTGGAATCAGTAGCACTTAAGCCATAGCTTACAAATATGTAACATTTGCAACCATTTCCCCCTTTATTATCATGGAAATTGCTAATCAACGACAAAACTATCTGAGTCTAGAGGTAGTCCAGAACTTTTCAAGGAAATAAACCACATGGCTGATAGCAATCAGCTGTAAGATATGCTGTGAAACTTAGTTCCCATTCCTTGTCTAACCAAGACCTCTAGTATGATAGAATGCTACATAGCAATACAAATAAATAAAGAACTGACATAATGATACAAATGAATCTCAATCATTATCCTAGGTGGAATAATTTAGATGCAAAAGCATACATAAGCATACATACTGTACAATTCCATGTTTATAAAATTCTTGAAAGCATCTTGAGTGACAGTGACAAGATATAGATTATTGATTGCCTGGGACCAGCATGGTTGAAAGGAGTAATGAACTACAAACGGGCAGGAGGAAAATTTTGGTGTAATAGAAATGTTTGGTGATCTGATTTTAGTAATTTCGTGTTAACTCAAATCAGACTTGAAATGGATACTATTTATTTTATGTAAATTATACACAGTAGCAGAGACACCAAATAAACAAAAAACCCACCAGGAAAAAATAAGAAAACACGAAGTAAAACATGAGTTAAGCAATAAGAGAAAATGCAGTATTACAAAGATGACCAGGATATGGAGGAAAGAACATTTTCAACTACTCAGTGTTGTGTGTATATATGCGTTTTCTGATCAGATAAAGTAGGTGCAGAATTTACCAATCCTGACATCAATACAATGATCGTTATCCCATTAAAAAAAAACTTAAGCCAAGATTATTTCCAGAATTAAATTAGTATTAAAAGAGGAATTTTTGACAGGCTAGTTTCCAATTAATTCCAAAATTCGTGAGTAGTTGAATTTGTGAAACTAAGATGAGACTAAATTTTGGCATGACGTGACAAGAAAAAATGATATTGAAACAGTAGGGGCAAGGAAAATGTCAGTCTGAGCAAATCAGTCTTGAGAACTACATGATTTGTAATATCAGTTTCTTTCATTGCACCTTTATACAGGATGATGACTATGCCAGAAAAATGCTTTCCTCCTTAAGTCATTTGATAAACTCCTATTCAATCATCAAACTGTAGCACAAGTGTCAGCTCCTTTACTAAGCCTATTCCATCTGTCACTTGATGTCAGGTGGACCCCTTTCTTCCATCAGGACACAATGAGTTGTATTTCCCTATTTCTTCTACGTGAAAAAATGCATTAGATTGTAAATATATTGAGAAATGGACTTGTCATTTTATTTCATATTACATCAGAGCTGCTGAATAAGTTGTGTGTATGTGTGAATGAACAATAAAATCCACTAACTGGGTGATACCTCTACAAGATAAGTTATATCAGGTACTTATTTTATGTGACTTTTAGAAAATCAATTAAAATGTCTTTTCAAAACGTATTGGGGTTTTACAAAAGTGATTCAGAAAATACATGCTCTATTTTCCAGTAACTTACACAATACAAACTACGGGTGTCTAACATCTAGCCCCCAAAATGTGTATATGGTATATAAGAAATACACATAAATTCCACATAGGCAAACTATTGCCCGTAGGCAAACTCTGCTCTGTTGTCCATTTTGGTAAATAAAGTTTTATTGGAACATGACTATGATCACTTACAAATTGTTCATTGCTGCTTTCATGCTACAACAGCAGAGTTGAGTAGTGGTGACTGAGACCGTGTGGCCCACAAAGACAAATATTTAACTATCTGGACCCTTAGAGAAAAGATGCTGATAGTCCTTCAATATAAATATGTCACTTCAATATTAATATGCCTCATCCATCCGGAGATGAGGGGAATAGGGCATTTGTTAAGAATATATGTTGTAGAGCAAACACTCTGTTCCCCCCTTACACTCCCAGATCCTATCTTTATTTGGGAAGTTTTAGGAGTTTCACAGTTATCACGGCCTTTTCCCTAAGCCACCACTTGATGAACTGCCTCAAAATTACATGAATTGCAGTTATGAAATGCCATGTATTTCTGGATTCTGGGTCTTCCTGCCAGCCTTGCTACCAAGATAATTAGTAAACCCATTCTCTTTGGGGCTCACGTCTCTCACTTGTAAAGTGAGGTTTGGATAGCATACTATTTTTCCCCTCTTCAAGGCATGCCTGATTTCCTGTATATGTGATCTGTGCAGTCTCAGTTTCATTAAAACTCTTACCTATAGAATTCACTAACATTGCTTCACAGTCTGAAGCAATTTTGGATTTGCACCTGGGCTCCCAAGAGGTATGAGAACATTGAGAAGGAGTTGAAGCTAAAGTGTTTTTGATCGATTGTTTCTCCACCACTTTACTCCTTTCCCATTAACTATGTTTATTCTCCAGGTGTCCAATGCTCTTGTATTTTTTTGAGAGCTCACCAGTGATGGACAAGAGGTGGATCACTATTGTTTTCCATTCAAGGAATATTTGTATCTATTAAATAATCTTGGAAAATATTAAAACAAAATGATATTAGATTGTCTAGGAACCTAGTTGTCTCATTTTATAGATGAAGTTGAGAAGCAGAGAATTCGTGGGACTTTCCCAAGTAAATGACAAAGCCTAGACAAGAGCACATGACCTGAATCACTCTCATCTGATTATTTCATCACTTCAAGGAAGAGGCAAGGCATTTCCAAATTTTTCTTCAAAGTACTGCAAATAGCAGGGGAACATCCTCTAGTTATTTTAATAATTCAAGGAAGGTACAAGGTTTTCCACTCTCCCTCCTGCAAAGCACTCTAAATTGCAGCCTGATGTACAACTACCACTTCAAGTTTCCAAAATAATGATAGTCATAATAATGGCTCAAAATTTACCATGTAACTATTATGTGTCAAGCATTGTGCTGAGTTTTATGCGACTTACCCATTGGTTCCTTTTACTATCATAGCTGTGAGACTTTGGGGAAAGTAACTTTACCTCTTGGTGTCTCAGCTTCCTCATATGTAAATTGGAGAGTACAGCTGGTACATAATCAAAGTGAAAGTAAAAGTTATATCCAAGCATGGTGGAAAGTTCTGGAGATTTATATATATATGGCAGCATAAAGCAATATCCCAAAATGTAGAGGGATAAAATAACATTACAGACAATTTTGTGGGTCAGGACTTCAGGGGGGTTGCAGATTACCTGGTATCTTTTACCGTAGTTGTGTTCAGATGTTGGGTGGGACTACAGTCATCTGAAGGCTCGTCTGGATAGAATGCTCAAGATACTTCCCTGACATAGCTCAGTTAAGGCTCTCTGTTGCTTAGGCTTTCACAGGGTAATGCTGATAAGAGGGCCAGTAGAAGGCGTTTTTAGCAGTTCTGTCTCAAAGCAATCAAACTTCTTGCATAGCAGCAGTATTCTCCCACGGCAAGAATCTCAAGAGAAGGCAGCTAAACCTGCATAATCTTTGATAAAAAGTGTAACATCTTAACTTTATTTCTTTATTATTCCAAGTTCTCACAAGCCCAATCATTGTCAAGGGTATAAGTATAGATCTCACTTTTTAATTCTTTGCCAAAAGGGAGGAAAAACGATCTCAGAGTTTCATATAATCTCCACTTTTTATCTTATTGTTCAAGTCTGCTAATGGATGGGGGAAAGCTTATTTTTTAAATGTATAGTAAAAATAAGCTGTAACTTGACAAACGTTTCAGTAGAAACAAATGTTATAACTTTTATAAAAGTTATGGTTTCATGCAAACAGATTTGGTCTATTTTTAAGACTTTTATATAAATTTATACTTAATATACACAATTGGCTCTCGGTATGTTCTCTAAATGTGAGTAGACACCTAGATTCATCCTGAGGCAGGTCCACATTATGCAGGCATTAAAGAGCAAGTATATATCAAACAGTCACTCAAAACAAATACACGTTAACCAGTTTTGAAGAGAATACTATTGTTTAAGAGCTGATGGGGTTATAACAAAAAACATTGAGTAGCTTATATTAGTTTTGTGGAAGAAAATGTAAAAATTCAAAGATATATAAAGCAAATGACATAGGCAATCATTTCTGTAGTGGATCAGTGTAGAGAAAAGTCCTTTTGGTCAAATAGGTAATAGGTTATTTAAATTCCTAATGTTAGATGCTGTAAATGTGAAGAAAATTTCCCAAAGAACTGCGTGGAACATGTTTATTTTTATGTCGAGAGTCCCTCGTCAGCTTGTGACCCAAGAACAGCTTTTAAAATAAACTATGAGAAAGCCAAGGTTTACCTGGATTCTCATCCGAGAGGCAAGTAATACATTATCTATCACAACCCTGTATTATTGCTTGGTGGTCATTGGAGATATAGTGAAGGCAAAGGTCCGTTTGCCTAGCTGAATTTCAGAATGTTTCATATACCTTGTGACACAAGTTTTCATGAAACTCAGCACAAAGAATAAACAAAGCATTGCAATTCCTTTGGTTTACAATATCAATATCTTTGTAATAACCTAAGGTTTATAATAAGCAAGTGTGCTATTATTACATAATATTGAAAGAATAACTGTGAATTTGTTGGGGTGATCAGACCCAACACCAGGCTGTGGGGGTGACGAAAGTCTGGCGGAGTCCAAGAATTAAGACACAAAGGTGGCACACCAGGGGGCCATCACTATTGTACAGAGGATGTGATAAGCCCCGAGCTCTGGGAGCCCACGGTATTTACTGGTAATCCAACAAAGAAACAGGTGGTGAGAATGTGGAGGTCAAAAGGACACATTGCATTAAGCCCATGATTTACAGCTGTGACGGTTTAGCATTTATAAGGAACATGTTCTGCTACTTCAGATAATGGGAACAAGCCTAGGAGGGCTAGAGAAGGAGCCAGCAAGTCTAGACACATGCCAGAAGACATTATGCAAGCCCTGCCTCAGTTTCCCTCCCAACATTCAGCTTTTCCCCCAACATGCCCCCCGCTTTTTTGTAAAAGAAGGTATTATTACTATTACTAGCATAAGAGGTGGCCTCTTAATTGAGCAAGGAAATTGCAGGCTGTGCAGCCCTTTAATTGCCAGTCGATGATCCAGCTTCATTTTTCTTAGCCCTTATTCAAACTGGAGTCACTCTGGTTTGAATGCTTCCCACGTGGTTCCCCTTTCCCTTTTACAAGGGGACCCCTTAATCCTAGGGGTTGCAGAAGGATGAAGGTCCATCTTCTGTAACTTCATGCTGAATAGGGGCGATGATACTCCTGCCTAACTATTAGGGTCTCTTGCGTTCATGGTAGAGAGGAACTGAATCAGCAAGCATTGGTTCATTAAGCATCGTCGTGACTCCGGTCGGTCCTTGCTGCACCTTTGCGTTCAGATTCAACTGGCTCATGGCTCATAGTGGGGGAACCCAGTCCACGGTTGGGATCCATGGATCCCTCCAGTCTCCCGTTCCATGGTCGTACACATCTTGAGGGCATCCACACGGTTTATTTATCTCCTGCAAAAACACAAGCATACTCCCCTCACCCCCACGTTAGTAAATCTATTGAAACAGAAGCAAAAACTTATGGCTGTAGCTGGGAGGCCACTGATGAGAAACAGGCATTCTCTGATTAACAGAAGGCATAGAGAAAGCAAATCGAGGCTTGTCAAACCTTCAATTCGCACTGTACAGGTGGGTCCACTAGATGCTGTGGCTCATGATCTTCAGATGTTTGGTGGGCGCCCACCTAGGCACCCGATTGTCACCTGGAGAGACACAAGCAAATCCTCTTCCCATATAATTATCTTTAGGCAGGGATTGGAGGAAGTAGACTCCAGTAAGGAGAATTTTGAGGCCTAATGGCTTCCTGGTATTTGATACGGAATTTCTAACTTCCGAGGGAATACGTTTCTCTCCATATTGCTGTGTGGGCATGGAGAACTAGGGAAGAATAGAGTCTGTGTATGTATTTACCCTTTTTCCTTCTCCTAATTCTAGTATACAATGGCCCCTGCTTTTGCTAGGATGTCTCTCCCTAACAAAGGACTGGGGCTTTCAGGCATAATTAGAAAGGCATGTGAAAAGAGTAAAGTTCCTCAGTCACAACTTAGTGGCGGGGAGAAGTGTCTAGTGACTACCTGTCCTAGGATCTCTCAGATAGTGACAGATCTGGAGGACCATTGTCTGGGACAGGAGAGTAAGACTGAGAAGGCCACGCCAGTGTCCAGGAGACAGTTATCCTCCTGGCCCTCAAGGGTCAAGCATGCCCAGGGCTGAGGGTGATGGCATGGGCTGGCGCTTGCCCCAGGCACCCACAGTCCTGCTGCTGATCATCTGGTTAGTGGCTTCTGACTCAGGACTGTTGTCCCCTGGGGCAGTGGGCCTTCCAGTGTTCCCTTGACATAAGGGGCATGGACGAGGGGGTGGCTTATTTCTATTTGGACAATTTTTAAAGTGTCTTTGTAGACGGCACTGGAAGCAAGCCCTATTAGGCATTTGATTTTCCCAGCCTTTCCATTTCCCAGAGCCTCCAAAGTCTGCTTGCCTGACTGAGGGCCAAGACTAAAGCGGTGGCCGTTTTTTAAAAATCCTGTTTGTCCAGTTCCGCCTGCTCCTCCTGGATTTCTATTATAAAAAACTGAGGTTGCCAACGTCAATAGGGTTTCTAAGTTTTGCTCCAGGCCTAAGGCAGACTTCTGAAGTATTTTCTAATGTCTGCAGCTGACTGAGCGATAAACTTCAAGATTAGTTGACCTTCACTAGAGTCAGGTGACAGAGGTATGCTTCCTCAATGCCTCCCCTTTGTCTCTCCAGAAACGCAGGATTTTCCTTTCCCTGTGTTATAGTGGACATCATTGAATTTATGAGCTTTTTCCTAGTTTTCCTTAGTCCTAAGCACGTAAGTTAGTAAATGTCTGTGGCACCAATCTCCATGTTTTGATTCTGCATCCCAGTGAGGGTCTACACTGTAAATTGCCTGCTGGCCTGTGGGGAATTGTTTCTCTGTTGTCATCCTATCATCTACCTGACTGAGATACTAGAGATCGCCAAACTCTCGGGCTGCAGTTATGGCGGCACTTCTCTCATTTGGAGTTAAGTGTCTGATCTAGTAGTAACGTTCTCTCTCCATGTCAGATCAAAGGATTTGTCCTAACCCTTGTAAAACATCAATATAGCCATCAGGGATATCTGAAAATTTACCTAGGCCTATTTTGTTTCAAGTCTGAGAGAGAAAAAAGGTACATGCACTCTGGACTGAATTCTCCAGAATACATCTTAGGGGCATTTTTGCCCTGGGGGGGAATGTTTCTCATCTGAAAAGAGAACATAGGGATGCCAGAACCCCTAGTCATTTTGTGATAAGCATTAGTCCTAGCGCGTCCTCTATGGTCCTAATAGCTTATTCCTTTCCAGGGTGCGTAACCACCCGTGGACATCTGCTTATCGGATTAGGTACGCTTACTGATGTAGCAGTCCTGGACCTGTTTTTCTGCCTTTCTTGACCACAAAGAAAGGGGTCCAGGCTGCTGGGTTCTAGTGGTCCTTTACCAGTGTGTTCAACATTGCCTTTGCACTCAGAGGTGAATTCTAGAGCTGGGCTGGGTTCCTGAGTATTTCATAACCACCTAGCTGCCCGATTAAGATACACTCCCATAAACAGTTCTTATGCAAATTCATTTCAGAGAGATGTAGGTAACCTTTTGAGTCAGGATTTAGATAGTTTGATTCTGTGAATACTTTAAGGCTTGGCTGAATGCAAACAGTTCACATGTTTGAGCAGACTAATTATTAAGCAACTCTTCTAACTCTGCTTCTACAAGAGTTTCCCTATCAATTACTGAATACCCATTATGTTTTTTCCCCTCAATCATATGGGGGAAACCATCTACTGTCCTGTCCTGAAAGGGGTTCCTCCTAGGTCTGGTGAGACCTTTATATGGGTCCAACTTAAAGGAAGATTTAAATCCCTTGTTAGGAAACCTGCTGGCTTTAAGGGAATTTTCAATGGTTAAATCACCTTTTTCTAACAGAATAGCCCCATATATAGAGTTAGTAAGCTACCTTTTTGCTTTTAACTTAGGATAGTTCTGAACTGGTGAGGTGTGCTCAAAACGAGGTTTCCTCAAAGTTATTTTTCTACTTTTCTTCTAGCAAATAAGTTGCCGCTACCGATGGAATGCATTTTGGCCATCCACAGGTTACTGGATTAAGGATTTTTGATAGGAAAGCTACTGGTTGTCAGTGGTCTCAGTGCTTTTAGGCTATGCCCTTGTTTACACTGACAAGGTAGTATTGGAGTGTTATAAGGTCACGGAGAAGACCTTCAATTATCAATTATAGGTTTAAATTCACCCTGGCTTTTAGAGGAATAGGGTATACTTTTTTTCTTTAGCTACTTGTGTATCTTTCTCCTTTGTAGATGGATTTTGGAAACAGCGGGAGGACGTTTGCTGTCTTATCTGCCGGATTATAGTTTGGGGAAATTGCCATGCTTCAAGGTCTCCCTCGACTCTAGCCTTTTGAATAGAATTTTTTGTATAGCACCACCAATCGCTCCAGGTTTTAATGTTGCAACTACAGGAGCAGTACGTTTTGCAGCGAATTCATCTTCTTGCCCATTAAGAGGCAAAAGAGGAGGTGGCTTTCCCTTAGTTCAGCAGGTGGAGCCGACGGGCTAGTAAAACACTTTTTTCAGTTTCCCTTTTTTTCCTCTGGTTTCTGTTCCTCACATTCAGAATCTGTAGCTTTTTTACACTCGTCCTCTTCCTCATCTGAACCTGCCTCATCTGTTTGAAATGGCTCAAGAGCTGCTTTTATTAGCACCCACACTGACCAAACAGACTGGATTTTTTTTCTGTCTTTATATGCTTTCTTTAGATTTCTACCAATTCTCTCCCATTCGTCCAACTCCATAGTCCCTTGCTCCGGGAACCATG
Source organism: Macaca fascicularis (assembly GCF_037993035.2). Classification (NCBI taxonomy): domain Eukaryota; kingdom Metazoa; phylum Chordata; class Mammalia; order Primates; family Cercopithecidae; genus Macaca; species Macaca fascicularis. Next base: position 69,188,177 of record NC_088389.1, on the reverse strand, counting down.
GGCGAAACTACTTTACTGCATGAGCAATAACAAATTCCGAGTACTAATTTTCGCTCCCCCTTTGTAACAAACGCCTTAAAAAATCTAAGAAGCAGAATGTCTGCTTTCACTTTGTCCCATTGCTACCCTGGCTCTTCTGAGTGCTCAGCTTTCCTGCTGAGCTTCTTGTAGACATCCTTGGGTGTCGTTTAAGGCAATGCGTCCTCTGGCATTTTTTCACCGGGGGCTTTGTTGCCCCACGGTGGGCAGCCAGGAATGTTAGAATGATCAGACCCAGCACCAGATTGTGGAAATCAAAGGATTTCCTGGTGGAGTCAAAGGATTGAGAAAAAGAGAGAAAAAAACGGGTGCTTACTAGGATAGGCTATTGCTATTTTATGTAAGCTGCAAATACCCCGAGCGCTGGGAGCCCACGGTGTTTATTGGTAATCCAACAAATAAACAGGTGGTGAGAATCTGGAGGTCAAAAGGACACGTTGCATTAAGCACATGATTTACAGCTGTGTGACGGTTTAGCATTTATAAGGAACATGTTCTGCTACTTGAGATAATGAGAATAGGAGCCTAGGAGGGCTAGAAGCAAGGAGCCAACAAGTCTAGACACATGCCAGAGCATATTATGCAAGCCCTGCCTCAGTTTCCCTCCCAACACTCAGCTTTTTCCCAACACATTTCCTATTTGCCCACATGTATGGCTATTCATTTGACACTTAGACATGATATTGTGATATATATTTGGTGGTATGCTTTCCTGTGGGATTACTCCGTGAATATTTTATATTATCATTAGTTTTTACCTAGTTCTTCTCCTTCTCCTTCCATCCAAATATATGCTATATCCTACCTCAATCATGCATTCTCACTTTTTATTTACTTTTTAAAAATATTTTATTCTTTAATCTCGGCTGGGAGATAAGAAGTAGACATGAGGAGTAGAGTCGTGGCCTGGAGCAGTAACACAATCAGTTACTAATAATTTGTTGGAATCTCCTGTTTTTTGTTTTTTAAATTATCTCACTATAGCAAAGGTGATTTGATAAACTGAGCAATTGGTCACATGAACTTAACTTGAACTGGTAAGCAGAAACTGGGAGTTTGTCATTCATTGTCTTAAAAGGTGAAGGGGAATTGGGTAAATATTTGCTTGATCTTTTATGCCACCTATATTACTATTTCCAGAATGCAGTTTTAAGATAGAGTCCTTAAGTTAGTAAACTTTGCCTAGGATCATGTAAACTACCTTTAGAGTTCTGAGATGAAACAGCACTTTTTAATACTTTTATGGATCTAAGATTTATGTGTTTTCTGACTTAGCTAAGATTTCAGATATATTTTTCAGTCCTAGAATTTCAGTTTTCAAATTTGTGCTGAGATTTTCCATAGTTTTATTTATCACAAGCATATTTTACCTTATGATATTGAACATAGTTACAGTAGCTGCTTTAAAATCCTTGTCAGCCTACTCTAATATCTGGTTTATCTGGAAGTTGGTCTCTGTTGAGTGTGTTTTCTCTTGCAAATAGGTCATGCTTCCTGTTTTTTTCTTTTTTTTCCCCCTGTGTATTGAGTAGCTTTGTACAGTATATTGCACACCGTGAATTTTATGTTGTAGAAAATCTGGATTCTCTTACTATTTTTCTAAGACTGGTCTCCCTTGATTTTTAAACAGGCTGAAATCAACCTACAAAACTTGTCTCCCCCATGAAGGTTGGCATTTCAAATTTCAATTCAGTTCTTTTATCTGAACAGCTTGATGTCAGCTCCATCCATGCACGGTCCAGGGCTGTGCTAGACTTCTGAGCAGTGATTAGACACAGAACTTGGTACTTTCACTATCTAGCTTTTCCATTTCTAGGACTTCATCTTTTTGAAATCCCCCCTTTACTTTTCTTTCTTTCTTTCTCTTTTTTTTTTTTTTTTTTTTTGAGACGGAGTCTTGCTCTGTTGCCCAGGCTGGAGTGCAGTGGCGCTATCTCGGCTCACTGCAGGCTCAGCCTCCTGAGTAGCTGGGACTACAGGCGCCCGCCACCATGCCCAGCTAATTTTCTTTGCATTTTTAGTAAAGGCGAGGTTTCACTGTGTTCATCAGGATGGTCTCGATCTCCTGACCTCGTGATCCGCCCGTCTCGGCCTTCCAGAGTGCTGGGATTGCAGGCGTGAGCCGCCGTGCCCGGCCCTCTTTACTTTTCTGTAGTTGTAGTTGCTCTACACTTGATTCCCTGATTCTTCAAACCAGCATAGCTGTGTGTTGTCTATTAGAGTTTTAAATGCCCTGAATGTTGCAGACTTGAGCCTGCCCTCAGTCTAAAAACAATAAAATATGATAAATTTAAATTTACCCAGTACCATTCTCTTTTTCTAGAACAAGAGCTAACTCCCTTCTAGTTTCTGGCTGTGCTCCCCAAGCCCCCTTTAGTGTCTTCAAATAGGTCCCCTGTCCTCAAATTTACAGTCATCTTTAGGAGGTTTATTCTGATAGGAGCTACTCAGCCAAATCTGAAGCAAAATTCTCAGATAATACGTGAAATGCAGGTGGAGGTTTGTTATCTACAATTAATATCCATAATTGAATTAAAAGCTTATTTTTAATCATATTAAATATATTATTCCCCATATTCGAGTCCTTCCACACTCTATTGATAGACTTTAAAAGATTGTTTTTAAACAAAATACTCTTTATAAACTAATTTCTAGAACACTAATTAAAAGATAATGTTCATAATTATAATTTAAATGATTTATGATCTGCTTCATTTGTAATCTACTGAGTATAAAAAAGATTTAAAATCCCTAAAGTATTCTTCTATTTTAATAGGTATGGAATTCGAATTATTTTGTGACACCTCTTGATGTGGCCCCTCTTACAAGGAATTATATTTTTAAATGACAGTTTAAAAATATGAGTGAATAGAGCCACATGTACTACAAGGAAGTAAAGAGGAAAAGAATCACAATATTTAAAAAGTACTTATTCCTTGATTAGCATGTCTTATATAAGTTATACAAATGAGTCTGTTACCATGTGTCATAAAATAAATTCTGATTATTTTATCTTAGTTTATTTTTTTATGATGAAATAATTGTTTTAAGAAAAAAATGTGTATTTCAGTGTTGGCTACAGATAATTAGAATAGAAAGTTTTAACTCCAAATTTAAATTCTGACAAACATAGCTACTCTGTTTCTCTTCCAGACTAATAAAGTCTTTGCATAAACCAAGCATATTCTGGTGAGTCAATATGACAAACAAATTGAATTCATGCCCAAACTAATAAATTACATACATTTACCAACAGTGCATGTTCTGTTTCATTTCTCTTGATACATAATCACTATAAATATAGGCTACTTGCAATACAAAACATAAGTTATCTACAAAACCATTACTTATTCACACTGATAACAATTTTATATAAGATATTCTGTTCAGTTTGAACACAAAAATTTATTCTTATATACAGAAAAGCTAGTCATAAATCCTATCGGGTTTTGCTTTCATGTTGAATTTTATATTTCTTGTACTCCTTAATTTAAATCTAGTTTCATTCACAAAAATCATTTTGTGGCATATATCATTGTCTTATTTACTATTCTGGTGATATAAAATAAAATATTATAATGTAATAAGCAAATAGCACATAACACCAAAGTAGAAGATAATCACCAGTAATATTTATATATTTATTTCTGTGACCTCTTTAAAGTTAAATGTTAATACAATTTGAATGTCAAATGTCATGTTAAACTGTAATCCTCAATGTTTGGAAGTGGGGCCTGGGAGGTGCTTGGGCTCTGGGGATGGCTTGGGCCATCATCAATGACTTGGGCCATCCTTTTGGTGATAAGTGAATTCTCACTCTGAGTTCACATGGGATTCAATCATTTAAAAGTGTGGGCACCTCGCTTGCCTCTCTCTCTCTCTCTCTCTCTCTCTCTCTCTCTCTCTCTCTCTCTCTCTCTCACTCATTCCTGCATTGTCCTTGGCTATGTGATGTGCTTGTTGCTGCTTTGTCTTCTTTCATGAGTAAAAGTTTCCCGAAGTCTCCCCAGAAGGAGATGTCTGCACTGTGCTTCTTGTACAGTCTGCAGAACCATGAGCCAAGTAAGCCACTTTTCTTTATAAATTACTTAGTCTGAGGGATTTTTTTATAGCAATGCAAAAATGGCCATTCATATTAACAAATATATATTTCTTTGTTAAATTTACACAAAATATGTTGCATGTAGTTCATCTTTGTGTATATTTTAAATATATTTGGATTAAAATCAAATAGGAAAAAGCCATGGTTTGTTTGCTTATAGTAAGCACATTCTTTTCCTAATATATTTTTGTTCCTACAGTTTTCCAAGAATTTGTATGTACATTAACTTACAGTTGTGAACCCATGAGCACTGTTGCAGTAACAATTTTATTTCTTGAATATTTGTAAGTCAAAGAGATGTTGAAAACTGGAAGAGAACCAAACATAGCCATTCATTTTTGTTGTATGAAAGCTAGTTTTTGTGAATAATTGTATCTAAATTGACTACATAAAAGACACAAATAATGACAGGTCTTAAATAATGACACAGATTTTCTAGTACATTTGTCAAGAAGCTAGAAGTATTATACTAGCCCAGAGGTCAAAGAAAATTCCATTATCTTTTATACGGTATATATAGTAACTAATCATATATATTTTCATTTTATACTCCAATCTGCTTTATCCTATTGGGTTTGACAAGAATTGTAGGATTGCATTTTCAAACAAAGATATGACTAACTCTTATTTATTTATTGGAAAATAGATATTTTAATATGTAAAAGAAGAGACATTGTTAAATTCTTTAAAAAATTCTTCCTCTCACATAATTAGTCTTTGAATAAGAATTCTGGACTTTAAAGTTTAATAGTTAAGCATATGACTGGCATTTAAAAATTTTTTCTTAGCAAAACACCACATATTTATTGTATTTTATTCTATTTTTTTGGCTTGAAGATTACCATGAAGCTTGCAAATACTATCTTATAACTAATTATTTTAACCTGATAACAACTTAACACTCTTTGCATAAATAAACAAATAAGCAAAAAAAAATTAATAACTTTATGTCCTAACTCTGTCCCCCTACTTTTTAAATGTTGTTGTCTCTATTTATATCTTATTGTACTGACAATGTCTTGAAAAGTTATTGTTATTATTTTTTATTGATTTATTATTTAGTCTTTCTACTTAGAATAAAAGTAGTTTACACAAATAGGAACAGCAATAAATGAAACTGAAATGGAAAAAAATCAGTGAAACAAAATGTTGGGTTTTTGTAAAAGTTAAATAAAATGATATACATCTTTAGTCAGAATTAGAAAGTGAGAGAGAAGATCCAAATAAGAAATATCAGAAATGAAAAAGGAGACATTATAACTGATATGGCAGAAATTTAAAGAATCATTGGTGGTTACTATGAGTAGCTATATGCCAATAGATTGGAAAAATCTTGAAGAAATGAACAAATTCCTAGATACATGCAACCTACTAAGATTGAATGAGGAAGAAATCCATACCACGAACAGACCAATGACAAGTAATGAGATTGAAGCCATAATAAAAGCTCTCACAGTAAAAAAAAAAAAAAAAAAAAAAAAAAAAAAAAAAAAAATACCTGGGCCCTGATTACCTCATTGTTGAATTCTACCAAACATTTAAAAAAGAATTAATACAAATTTTATTCAAACTTTTCCAAAATGTAGAGGAAGAGGGAATACTTCCAAACATTCTGTGAGGCCAGTATTACCCTAATACCTAAACCAGACAAAGACATATCAAAAAAACAAACAAAAACTACAGGCCAATATCTCTGATGAATATTGATGCAAAATACTAGCAAAGCAAATTCAACAATAGGTAAGAAAGATCATCATAACCAAGTGGGATTTATCCCTAGGATGCAAGGATGGTTCAACATTTGTAAATCAATCAACATAATTCATTGTATGAAGAGAATGAAAGATAAAAAGCTTATAATCATTTCAACTGATGCTGAAAATGTATTTGATAAAATTCAACAATCCGTCATGATAAAAATTCTCAAGAAAACTGGGGATAGAAAGAGCATACCTCAACATAATAAAAGCCATATATGACAGACCCACAGCTAGTATAATAAAGAATGGGGAAAAACTGGAAGACTTTCCTCTAAGATCTGGAATATGACAAAGATGCCCACTGTCACTACTGTTACTCAACCTAGTACTGGAAGTCCTAACTAGAGCAATCAGACAGGAGAATGATATAAATGGCATTCAAATTGAAAATCAAGAAGTTAAATTATCCTTGTTTTCAGATGATATGACCTTATGTTTGGAAAACTCTAAAGACTCCACCAAAAAACTATTAGAACTGATAAACAAATTCAGTAAAGTGGCAGGATACAAAATCAACATTAAAAAATTTAATAGCATTTCTATATGCCAAAACTAAATCATCTGAGAAATGAATAAAAAAGTAATCCCATTTACAATAGCCACACATAAAATTAACTACCTAGGAATTAACCAAAGAAGTAAAAGGTGTCTATAATAAAAACTATGAAGCATTGATTAAAGAAATTAAAGAGGGCACCATAAAATGGAAAAGTATTTCATGTTCATGGAATGGAAGAATCATTATTGTTAAAATGTTTCTATTACCCAAAGTAATCTACAGAGTCAATGTAATCTTTATCAAAATACCAATGCCATTCTTCACAGAAATAGAAAAAAATCCTAAAATGTATATGGAACCACAAAAGAACAAGAATAGCCAAAGCTATCCTAAGCAAAAATAACAAAACTAGAGGAATCACATTACCTGACTTCAAATTATTCTACAGAGTGATAGTAACCAAAACAGCATAATACTGGCATAAAACAGACATATTGACCAATGGAACAAAATAGAGAACACAGAAACAAAACCACAAACCTCTAGTGAGCTGATTTTTGATAAAGTTTCCAAGACCATACACTAGGGAGAAGACATACTCTTCAATAAATGATGCTGGAAAACTGGATATGCAAAAGAATGAAACTAGACCCTTGTCTTCCATCATATACAAAAATCAAACCAAAATGAATTAAAGACCTAAAAGTCCCAAATCTAAGACCACAAATTATGAAACTACTACAAGATAACCTTGGGGGAAATCTTCAGGACATTTGTCTGAGCAAATATTTCCTGAGCAATACCCCACAAGCACAGGCAAGCAAAGGAAAAATGGACGAATGGGATCACATAAATTTTAAAAGCTTCTATACCACAAAGGACAGAAGAAAATATTTGCAAGCTACCCATCTGACAAGGGATTAATAACCAGAATATATAAGGAGCTCAAACAACTCTTTAGGAAAAAAAAATCTAATAATCCTATCAATAAATGAGCAAAATATTTGAATAGACATTTCTCAAAAGAAGTCATAAAAATGGCAGACAGACATATGAAAAGGGACTCTATACCACTGATAATCAGAGAAATGCAAATCAAAACTACAATGAAATAGCATCTCACCCCAGTTAAAATGGTTTATATCCAAAAGACAGCCAATGACAAATGCTGGCAAGAATATGGAGAAAAGGGAACCCTCATATACTGTTGATAGAAATGTAAATTAGTGCAATCACCATGGAGAACAGTTCGCAAATTTCTCAAAAAAGTAAAAATTGAGCTACCATATGATCCAGCAAGCCTACTGCTGGATATATACCTACAAGAAAGGAAATCAGTATCTTGAAGAGGTATCTGCACTCACATGTTTTTTCTTTTTCCAGCACTGTTTACCATAGCTAAGATTTGGAAGCAACCTAAGTGTCCATAAAAAGATGAATGGATAAAGAAAACGTGGTACATAAACACAGTGGAGTACTATTCAACCATAAAAAGGAAGCAGATCCAGTCATTTTCAACAACATGGATGAAACTGAAGATCACTATGCTAGGGAAATAAGCCAGACACAGAAAGAAAAGCATATTCTCACTTATTTGTGGGATCCAAAAATCAAAACAATTGAACTCATGGACATAGAGAGTAAAAGGATCGTTACCAGAGGCTGGGAAGGGTAGTGGGTGTTGGCAGGAAGGTGGGGATGGTTAATGGGTATAAAAAAAAAAAAAAAGAATAAGACCTACTATTTTATAGCACAAAAGGGAGACTGTAGTCAATAATAACTTGATCATACATTTTAAAATACAGAATGTAATCAGATTGTTTGTAACTCAAATGATAAATGCTTGAGGGGATGGATAACTCATTCTCTATGATGTGCTTATTTCACATTGCAGGCCTGTATGAAAATATCTCAAGTATTCATATATATATATATGAATATATATATATGAATATATATATACACACACACACACACACACACACACACTATGTACTCACATACATTTTTTTTTAAAAAAAAAAAAAGGAAAAAAAAACATTGATTCAGCCTGGATTGTGGCAAATGAGGAATGTAATCTACCTTGAGTGAGCAGTGCAGGCAGAGGGGATTAAACCTTTTACATATAGAGAGTGAATAACATCATGAAAACAACATTTTAAAAGATTTGCCTTCTCTGGAAGCATAGTGAAAATTATCATGGAGAGAAATTAGAGATGAAGAGTTAGGAGATAATCCACATATGTGATTATGAGAGCCTGAAGTATCATGAATATATGTAATACAGTACAGAGAAATACTTAAAAGATATTTGACAAAATAATTGACAGAACTCAGTGGATCTTTTGAACTAAAAAGATACAAAGGGGTAGATAATAATCATAGCCAAGTTTTCTGAGTCCAGAATACTAAGAAATTGATAAGGCCCCTAAAAACAAAATTAAAACTGCTAGAATTTGAAAGAATATGTAAACCAATATTGTAAAATTACTTTTTATATTATCAATATTCTTTAATCAAAAATGAGGTAAATAATCCTTAAGAATACTGAAAAGTTTTTCAATAACTGATTCTATTATGCAGAGACTGACATTTTAGGAAGTTAGGAGCATAAGTAAGCCCAAGAAGATTCTAATTCATAGCAATAGTTTAAACCCTATTACCCTAAATTATCTTACTGTTCAAAAAAAAAAAATCAGAGGCAAAATATCAATTATAATATTGCCACTTGGCTAAAATTTTCTTTGGATATATGTTCTTTGAGAAATAAAGATGAGCATCATTCTATATAGAGTCATTAGATTACTTGTGAGTTATCAAATTGATCTCTATGCTGAGTGAAAGTGGTCTATTTCTTGCCATATATGCTAGTGTCAAACCATGAATAATGCATTTTATTATGACTCAACTTATTTTTTTTAAAGAGTGTCCCCTGCAGGTAGATTCAGGTTGAGGCATGAGCACAGATTATATACGGTAATTATTTTTAATAATTAATAGTACTCTATTATTTATAATAATTGATTATACCATGTAATAATATGATAAACAATTCAATATGGTCCAGCTCTTGAAAATTGCTAAGACACAATTAACTGTGAAAAATTAATTTGGAGATTAGCACATGTTAATTATTAGAAGAATAAAAAAAAGGCCTTATGATGTTACAAACCACTGGTGAGAATTTCAATTTTTACAGATTAAATGAAGTGGTTTTAAAATTAACTATGACAGAAGGGGGGTATAAATGGCAGGAAAAAAACAATCACTGTCAAGGAATCAAGAAGAATAGGAAAAGGGAAGGTTCTATTCAGTGTTTTGGTAGAAAACAAGTAAGTTTAACTTTACTGAAAGTAATTGAAATAGGGAGAAGAAAAGCAGATTCTCTAGTATTTTCATTTAAATGCCTATTGCATATCTTTATATCATATCACCTTTAAGAATGACCAAGCAATTAATAATAATCCATTATTTAAAATTCCAATGAGATCAAATAATATTCCTTTATGCCATAATATATAGGTTTTATTTATTTTGTTATTTACATTTTAGAATCCATCTTTATCTTCATTAGTCATTGTTTTGAAAAAGCTTTCATGTGAAAGCATGGATTATAGTCATGAGATATGAAATACCTTCTCCAATATTTCACACTCTTTTGGGATGAAACATAAAGGCATGCAAGAAATAATGTGCATCATGATAAAATCTAGACATATACATAATTCTACAGTGACCATTATTTCACTGTTGTATTAGCAGCGTTCTTCACAATGAAGATACTCAGGCATAATAGGCTATCAGTGTATATTTGGTGAAATAACATATAAGGGTAAAGATGAAGTGGAATTGATAAGGAAGCATTCTTCCTTTAATTCACATAAAAAACAAGAGTCTGAAAGAATGGCTTAACGAAGAGATACAGGCACAAGAAAGGCTATTTGCTTTCACCACTTTCGTTTGGCATTGCATTTTCACACCCAACCAGTATAAGGCAACATAAGAAACTATAAGGACTTTGGAAGGCCAAGGCCAGCGAATAGCTTGACCCCAGGAGTTGGAGAATAACCTGGGCAACATGGCAAAACTTTTCTACAAAATCTTTTAAAACTGCAAAAAAATTAACCAGGTGTGGTAGCACACACACCTGTAGTGCCAGTTACTAGAGGCTGAGGTCTGAGGATCACCTGAGCCTAGGAGGTGGAGGCTACAGTGAGTGAAAAAAAGAAAGAGTGAAGAACATCTAGATCTTTGAATGAAAAAGAATGAAACCCAGCTTCTATCTTACACTATACAAAAGCATTTGTTTAGCTGAATCATGAGCCTAAATGTGAAAGCTAAAGTAATAAAAACTTTAGAAGGAAATATTGGAAAATATCTGTATAATCTTGGTGTAGTCAGGAGCTTTTGAAGAACACACAAAGTACTAGCAAGAAATTGGAAAATTTAAATTCATCAAAATTAAAAATTTTTACTATTTGAAATATATCATTAAGTCAATGAAAAGCCAAACTGAGAGAAACTGATACACACACACACACACAAACACATACATATGGCAGGATTTTTTATCCAAAATATATAAAGAACTTCTGCAATTCAATAAATAAAAGATTTTTCAGGAGAGTTTAAACTGAGCAAATAACTTGAACAGAAACTTCACAAAAAGATGTTATACAAATGGCCAATAAGCATACAAGATGATGCTTAATGTATTTAGCCATCACTGAAATGCAAATTAAATCACAACTAGATGTCACCTTATATCAGGAGAATATCTTTTAAAAGACTAACAACACAGTGATTGTGATGGAGTGATTGCTGGTGAGGAAGAAAAATGGTAAAACCACTTTGAGAAACAATTTGGCAATTCTTATGAAATTAAACATAAACTACACTAAGATACAGCAATTTCCCTCTTAGATATTTACCTAAGAGAAAAGCAAACATATGCTTACAAAAAAAACCAAACCCTTATATAACAATGTTTATACCGTGGCAGCTTCCCTCCTAATAGACTAAAGGAAGAACCCAGCCAGATGCACGTCACTGAATAATTATTAAACAAATTGATTTATTATTGCAATGAAATGCTGCTGAGCTATGTAAAGAAATAAACTACTGATATACAAAACAGTATTTTTAGTAAACTAATTCTAACACACACACAAAAAAGTTATTACTGTGTTAAGAAGACGTTCTAAACATGCAAAACTATGCTATAGTGAAATACAATCAGTAGTTACTGTTAATGAGGGTGTGGAATTCCTGAGGAAATGCAAATAACTTTCTGCAATAATAGAAATCCTCCACATTTTTTTTCTGTTTTAACTAGATGTTCATATACCTTGTGAAAGCCCACTGAAATAATTAAAGTTGTGCATTTTACTTTGTGTATATTATACCTCAAGTAAAAAGGCATATAACTCTACTTGAGAGAAGGAATAATAAAAAGGAGATGCAGATATTAGAAAGATTTTACTGGACAAATTAAAGAACTTGGGACAGGCGGAATACAGGAGATAAAGAAGAGAGTTTCCACTGACTCTCATTCTACTACATTGCTCTTATCTTCAACATGTCTAGAATTAACGAGACATTTTTCATGGTAAGCAGAGTATATGCAACCTTTAATTATATGGCCCTGATATTTAATCATCCTTTATTAAAAATAAGTTAAAATATTAGTTCATGAAAAGCAGCTACAATATACCATATGCCATTTTCTATTCTTAGTTAATGCATTCTACCAGTTATTTAACTATCTACATGAAATGCCCTTTTCTCCTTTTCATTTCCCTCTCACCTATTGGAACCTCTTTTGACTTACAGTGTTCCAGAAAGGTTAGTTCTCTCAAAAAATAAGGTTTCTGGCCTTGAAAACTTAAGTAGAAATAAAGAATAGTTTCTGTCTTACTACCTGTTGCTACATCTTCAGTTTTAGTTTCTATGTATAAATATTTTTTATCTAAATACCATTTGTAATAGAAAATTTTGAAATATAAGCACATGCATAGAAATAATATATTCATTGTTGTATCTCTATGAATAATGTAAGCAAAAAAAAAATTCCAGAGAACTCTAAAGAAATTATATTCAAGTTATTCTTGAATAGATTTATCCTATTCCTCTGGTGATAGTAAGCTTAGAAAGTCAAATTTATTTTCATACTAATGGGGGGCTAGAATAATCTTAAATTCTCTGCTTAATACAATACAAAAAGAGGATTAGAGTAAGGTCTTCGTAGCTACTGACAGATTTAGCATGCAAATATTTAGCTGCCTAAATGCTTGGAGAGTAAGAAAATAATAACTGAGTTGGTACTCTGACTTTAAATTTTCAAACAAGTTGCCATATTTGAATGAGATCACTACAACAGTCATTTTTCTATTTGTCTTTGTGTGACATGGGAGAGTAAGGCAACGGTGGCTCTGAAAGCTGAATAATCTGAATTTAATAATATATTCGTCATACAAATATTCTGGGAAACTATTTTGGAAATGGTGCGTCAATATGTAAGAGTTTACAGGAATAACTATATTTGGTCTGAGGGTTAAAGAGAGATATGAGAAGTCGAGCAGTGGTGAGACATTTGAAATACTGATCCATCAAATTGGACAATCCTCATTCATACTACAGAAAATTTATTTGAAACCTAATCATGGAAAGACGACAATGTTAGGAATAAGAATTACATTCTGGCATACTTGGAAAAAACTGGCCTATAATTGTTCCAAATTTAATAAAAACTTTAGATATGTATATTCAATAAGCTTAATGGAGGCACAGAATAAATACAAAAGTGTTCACACTTAGCCAATCATAGTATTGCTGAGAACTAAAGATAAGTAGATTTTTACAGAAGCCATCAGAAATATATGTATAACGTGGAGAGAAACAAAAGGTAAGTTTCTGATTTCTCATAGGAAACGAAGGAGACCAAAAAACAATGAGAAACATTTTGAAGTAATGAAATAAATAAACAAAAAAATCCCAAATCTATCTACCTGAAATTTCAGAATTAACAAAAATACTTCTAAAATGAGAGTTATATAAATATACATTTTGATAAACTAAAGTTGACAAAACAAATTCTTAGTTGATCTGCAATGCAAGCAACGGTAAAGGATATTCTTTGGGTTAAAAAGTAATGATGCCAGATTGAAACTCAGATGTATGAGAAAGCATAAAAATACACAGAAAGGATACATATTTGCATAAAAGATCTATGTGTTCATTTTATAATTTCCTTAAAGAAAATTATAATATATAGGTTTCTTTTCTTTTTTGTTTTATATCTACAATGTTATAAACCATCATCACTATCCATAGTCACAATTTTTTCATCAGCTCAACAAAACTCTGTGACTATTAAACAATAACTCCTTCTTACCCCCTTACCACAGCCCCTGGTAATGTTTATTTTCTGTCTCTATGAATTTGCCTATTCTAGGTATTTAGTAAGTGGAATTGTACACATTTGTCTTTTTGTGTCTGGTTTATTTCATTTAGCATAATGTTTTCAAGGTTCATCCATGTTGCAGCCTGAACTTAATTCCTTTTTATAGCTGAATAACATTCCATATATGTATATACCACATTTTGTTTATCCATTCTTCTGGTGATAAACACTTGAGTTTTTTCCACCTTTCGAATCCTGTGAATAGTGCTGCAACAAACATTGGTGTAGAAGTGCCTGTATGACTATCTGCTTTCAAATTTGGAGGTATATAATGAAGAGTAGTTTGGTGGTTTACAAATCATGAAAAAATTAAAATAAATAAAACCAAAACAGAAACATCCACAATGGTTGTGGGAGATTTTAACATCCCATTTTCAGTATTTGATAGAATAAATAGACAAAAAAATCACTAGGGATATAGAAGATCTAAACAATTTTTCCAACCAATTTGATCTATTAAACATGTTATAAAATACTACAATCCCCAACTGAAGAAAAAACATCTTTTAAACCGCACAAAGTTTACAAAGATGAACCCTATTTGGAAGCATGCAATAAGCCTCAATACATTTTTAGGTACCAAATTCTGATGAGATGTCTTCTCTGGCAACAACAGGATTATGAGACCATACAGAAGCTATCTTTTATAATCTTTGAATTCCAAAGAATATCATTGTTCTGTATATAATTCCGACCATGTCTCTCAGTAATGCAGTCAAAGCTGTATACTATACAAAGACTCCCGAATTATTTGTCTTGCACTTCATTTGCTTCACCAGCCATGTTACAACTACAATCATAAGCTTTCCTCAACAACATGAAATCAAAGCTTCATACTGAAATAATCTTGATATATTAATAAAAAGACAAAACTCTTTAAAAACATATTAAAAGGAATAATATTTTCTTTATTCCGGTATCTCCAAAGTATATGATAAATGTTAGGTGTTCAACATCCCTTATGGAACTGGTATAATTTATCTGAATATGTCAATATATACTTTAAATTTCATTTATGGTATTTGCTTCACTTTATTGTCCACTATATTTATAATCTCATTTTGAATTCTCTATGCTATATACTGATCATTTGTTTTTTAATTGTTTTATTAACTTTTAGTCATCTTCTGTATTTGGCCATTTGATAACTGAATTTTAGATTAATTCTACTTAGCTTAGGATTTTCTATAGACATCTATAAAATTTCTATAAAAATTCTATAAATTGTTTTCTATAAATTGTTCTTAATACATTGATAAATGTTATTATTGGCAAAATACTCAATATAACTATTTTATGAACATCCTTTCAATTTCTATACTGGAGTTAACTTGTCTTCATTGAATTATTAGTATTTATTCAGTATTTTTATTGTTTGTATTTAGTAACTGTGTGTGGATGTGTGTTTGTGTAAATTTGGCAACATTCTTTGTTCCCTAGTTTTTAAAAATATAAGTGATAACCTCTTGAATGGTTTTTGATTTCTTTTTATATTTCAAGTTTTATTTTCGTGGGTTCCTTTTTATCATATGCTATATGTTTTACTCACTGACCTAAGTGCACTTGCTGCTGAAACCCTTCTCATGTTCTGAATCAGTGTCTGTCTCTACAGCAAAGAAACAATCCACAAAACTAGAGGCCACTCAATTGCAGACACCCTTTATTTTGAGGATATGGAGTCTGAGGTATGGAGAAGTGGTTCTCTGATGCCTGAACTGTGCTACTAAGAATATATATCTAGAATTACAGTTGACTGTGTGTAAGTACTAACTGTCAAACTCCAAGTAGTAAGTATCTTAACACAGGATGTGTGCATGTATGTGAATGTGTGTATGTAATATTTGGGGGTCAGTTGAAGTGTAGGACTATGCGAGTGGTTTTTACTGCCCAGGATTAAGTGTGATACTCTTTTTGGATAGAACCATCTGGTGATATTCTGCATTTTGTTCACTTTAAATATTTAGTCTCCTATTTATAATAGGGATATTGTGAGATTTCTGAGTAGGGAAATTTGGTATTTATAAAACGAGGATAATAGATGTTGAAGAGGGTAGTTATGAAACTAGTATTTTTTTATGAAGAGTTTGGGGTTTTGGGGATTCTTCTGATGTATTCCTAGTGCAAATAAATTGATCCCATGTATCCTAAATGTCCAACGTCTTATAAGAAGTGAGTAAGATCACTAGAGGGGACCCTGAGGTCAAACAAATGTGGCATGTAAAAATTTCTCTCCCTCTTAATAATCCCACAATGTATTATGGATTTGGGCTGTTAACATGACTGAAAAGAAAGATTAATATCCTATGAGATCAAAAA
Source organism: Macaca fascicularis (assembly GCF_037993035.2). Classification (NCBI taxonomy): domain Eukaryota; kingdom Metazoa; phylum Chordata; class Mammalia; order Primates; family Cercopithecidae; genus Macaca; species Macaca fascicularis. The sequence continues at coordinate 69,171,999 of NC_088389.1, read as the reverse complement.
ACTCTTCGAGCCAATATTATTTTCACTATCATTATTTATTAAGCCATTTCATTTTCTTTCAAATTGCAAGATGGAAGTGAAAGTATGCAGCAATATAACTACGACAATATGATCAAGAAAAGGTAGAAAGAGAAGAACAGTGCTATGCATAAAGGTGATGCATTTTCTTACTGGCAGGGTAACAACACATAATTTTAAAAAAATATTTAGGAGTGAGTCTGTGTATATATGAGCAGTTCATCCTGAATCATTTAGATTCCAGGAACGGCAAAACAGATTTGACATTTTTAAATAATATATTGTAGAAAAGATAAAGGGACTTTCAAACATGCCCAGTTTATGAGTTTCCTGCTAGAGAATGAGTCAAAAGAAGCCCCAATAAGTGAATCAATGTGAGTTCTGTGTTCTGGTGAGAAATGCCATTCAAAATTGATGACAAGATTTCTGACCAAGATCTATTTTGGGATAGCTTTCTTCATACCATCTCTGACCTTACACTCAATGTCTCCTTGACTTATGTTACTGACATCTGAAATTAGAAATGAAATATTAATTGCTAAGCTACACATATACGTTGTTTCTTCACTCAGTAGCAGTCAACCTAGAGGTAACCAGGAAAAATATAGATGGTTCTTTGAAAACTAGCTCTGAAAAATAAAACCTCGGCAGGCATAAACTATTATTAAACTGTGATTTATGTAGTCCTCTGCTCCCTACTTTCCTGATGATAATCAGAAAGATATTAATTATAGTTACACAACACTGATAATTGGAATCAGCTCATTGGGTTAGAAAAAATAAAGATTAGTCCTAACATTTTTTTTTTCCAACTCACTACTCATAACAGAGTGTGAAAATAATGTTCATTACCTTGTTTTAATTGGAAAAAAAGCCTTCTTTCAAATGCTTTGGTCTTTTATTATTTCAGTAAGGAAAATATAGTTGGTTTTTAAATGTCTTAGAAAAAGTGTTATTGTTGCACTTTGGACAATTTGTGAACAAACAAATACACGGAACCAAGGACAATGTTTAAATATATATGATCACATGCAAGGCAGAGGAAACATTTCTAAATAACTGACTTAACTATCACAGCAATTTATATTATAGACTGACTCAGGTACTCAAATATACCAAAATTAGGTCAACACACTCTCATTCAATAACAATGCATTTATCTGCTTTCAATTCTATTTTCTTTAGCACTTCTATATTAACCTAATCATGAAAGATTAGGGTACTAACAGGAAAAGGTAAAAAAAAAAAGATCTTTGAAATTTCAAATCATCTTCATAATAGCCCAGTCACAAATGGGGAACAGAATCCTTCTTACCTTTAGAATCTTGACATTATTGAGTTTTGCTATCATGATCCTTACTTTACTTTTCTTTGCTGTATCTTCTGACATTTTAAATCACTGATGCCCTGTTCTTTTGGGGGTCTATTTTAATGAAAAGAGCTTTCTTGGTTCACCTCTTGACTTAGGCTTTGGTTCCATTTGTTTCAAGACTTTCAGTGTACTGACATTTGAAAGTTTCTTGGTGCTTTAGTCTCAATTTCATACTATAATTATTACTATGTATGTTCCCTGGTCAATTTCATTTCTTTTGTTGTCTGAATTCCTTTATATTCTTTTGAGTCCTCAATTCATAACTGCAACACTCTACAAGGCATCCAGTGTTTCTTCAGTATTCTTTGTTGATTGTTAATACCACCCGACTATACAGTTTCTCAATCCATAAATATATACCTTTTGTTATTTTCTTTCACTGAATTTCTGTATCTACTTGATTGGTAATTAATTAGGAAAAAGTATTCACTCAATATTGTCACAGAATTAATTTATAAAGTATCAGAATTAATTACAATCCTGATTCACAGGAAAATACTCAAATCTATTTCTGTAGGCAAATTTAGGTGTTTAGATGATTTAAAAAGTTTTTGTTCTGAGTTTTTTTTTCAGAAAGTTTTTTATTTTGATTTCAGGTAGGCAGACAAGAGTATTAAGATTTGAGGTCTAGCTTTAGGTCAAGTTGCCCCTACAATTCTACTGTTATTATATTTTTTATGATACTTTAAGTTCTGAGATACATGTGCGGAACATATGTGCAAGTTTGTTACATAGGTATACAGGTACCATGGTGGTTTGCTGCACACATCAACCTGTCATCTACATTAGGTATTTCTCCTAATGCTATCCCTCCCCTAGCTCCCCACCCCACCGTAGGCCCTGGTGTGTGATGTTCCCCTCCCTGTGTCCACGTGTTCTCATTGTTCAACTCCTACTTATGAGTGAGAACATGTGGTGTTTGGTTTTCTGCTCCTGTGTTAGTTTGCTGAGAATGATGGTTTCCAGCTTCCTGGTTCATCCCTGATGAACATCAGTGCATTCTGAGCTTTTGTAAATGTTTTCATCAGGACTGTAGTCTGAGTCTGAGAACTCGCAAAACATCTATTTTATATCTGTCTATATAAAATATATATGACAAATATAGTTGAAATACATAAAACTAACAGAGAGTTTATATCCAGAATATGTACCAAGGGTCTACAAATCAATTTTACAAAAAGATAGGAATCCTAAAAGAAATATAGACAAGAGACTTGAGCACTGTGTTTCAAAGAAAGAAATGAGGATATCTAGTCATTAAATACATGAAAAGTGGTTCAACTTCATTATTATATAGAAAAATATAATTTAAAATTACAGCATGATATCTCTATGGATAAGCCAGAGTGGAATATTTTTACAGAAGAAAAAAATATAAAGATAACAGCAACAAAAAATAGACCACAAGTTTTGGTATGTGAAGAAACAGGAGCTCATGAACAGCTTGCAGGGGAGTGATTTGGTTAACCACTTTCAATACCAGTTTCACATTATATATAGACTCTAAAGACAGGTGTTGGGTATCAAGAACTGTTCTGGTATTTGTTCTGAGTTCTTGGAATAAAGCTTCTAAAATTCTTGGAATACTCCAAGTGATAGGAGTGTCTTTATTATTCATTGACTTCTTGGAATACACCTTAGTTTAACTGGACAATTTAGGATGGGGGCTGGTCATTAGAAAGATTAACCATATGATTAAGAGGTTGAGGCTTTGTGCCAGTTCAACCTCCAGGCAGGGGAGGATGGCTGGTGATTGACTTCAATCAGATGGCCAATGATTCAATCAATCATATGTGTGTAATAAATCTCCAAATAAAAACCCTGGACACTGGAGTTTGGTGGGCCTCCTGCTTAGTGAACACATGAATGTTGTGGGAAGGTGATGCACCCTGATTCCATGGGGAGAAGGCACAGAACATCTGCATTTGGGAACTTAACACACCTTGTCCTAGAAATGTCTTCATTTGACTGATCCTGATTTGTATCAGGATAAATAAACTGTGAGTATAGAACTTTCCTGAGTTCCGTAAGTTGTTCTGGTGAATTTTCAAAACTGAATCATTCATGGTAACACCCCTGGATTTGTAGCAAGCAAGTCAGAAATGTGGTTCAACGTAATTATTGAAACAGGGGAGACTAGGGGCCCCTAAACTTGCTGCTGGCATCTGATGTGGTAACATTCCTAATGGGGATAATGCCATTAGCTCGTGGGGCTTGCACTAAATCCAGATGGTTAGAATTATAATTGTATTTCACTACAATAGGCATACACTAAAATCCAACAAGTATACTCCTAAGCATATTCCCTAGAGAAATGTGTCCATGTGTGCACCAGAAAACATGTATAAGATGTGTTATTAGCAGCATTATTCATAAGTCAAAACCTGAATAAGTCATAAACCCAAATGCATTTTAACAATACAAGGAATAAAATGGTGTATCTTCATAAAAAGAGTACTAAGCAATGAAAATTACTGAACTACATGCAAAAATATGCCTGAGTCTTAAAAAAAATTTTTTGAATGAAAGCAGGTTACAACAAAAGAATGTAGTATTGCAATTTCCCATATGAATAATACCAGCATAAAGTATAAGAAAACCTAAACAAGATTGTTTATAGAACCTTAGAGTGTTAATAGATACATAAAGTAAGAAATGTACAGAAATACAAGGAAGTGATTACCATAAAATTCAGAATAGTGACATTCTTTAGAGGGAAGAGAGAATGTTATTACTAGGATGGGCCAATTAAAGAAACTAAGATGTTGACAAACATTTCATGTATTGTCACAAGTGGTGATTACATAAGTGTTTGTTTTGTGGAAATATTTTGCTAAATATTTGATTTATGCATATTTATGTAGACTATATTTCACTATACAAAAATCAGTATCATTATTTGTTTCATAGTTTTGGAAACTTGTGAAAAGTTTTCCCACTTCTTTTCAACTAGCTTTGAACCATATTGATAACAATTCCACAGTGGTTTTCACATAAAAGTTTGATTTGAAAATAATGATTGAAGAAGGTTATTTTGTGACAGGAGACATGCTTCCTAAAATTGTTTTCATAATTTATTTGATGAGGATACCAGTAATACATTATCAAAGTAGAAATGGGCTTCAGCTAAGCTCCTTACAAAATGTAAATAAAAATTAGAGAGTAGAGTTCAAATAAATGGAATTTTAGGAATGTAAATTTTTCTTGTCATAAGACAAGCTTTACTTTAACCTAAGCCAGGGTCTGGGAAATTAACTAATGTTCTATAGCTCAAAATCGAAACTGCCAAGTATACTCATACTGTTATAAAAATATATGATGTTTGAAATCAGAACAAATCAATGTTTTGCCAAATAAAGTAAAATAATTTAAAAATAATCTACATATTATTTTTGAGTAAATGCTGACAGGTGGAGATATATCAATGGAAATTCTTCAAAACAGTTTTTGATATGGCTTATCACTCATTCTGCAATCATTGCAATTTTTTAACAAAATACTTAAAATATTCTAGGGAATAAGTTGTGAGCTTTATTTGATTTCATTGCTTTCTCCAAACCTCCCCAACATTTATTTTAAAATAAACCCTTTTCTTAAAATATGACAATAATATAAATATGATGTGAAAACAACTTATTATTTTTATTTGTTTTGTATTCCTATTGCTCAAATTGTTGTATAATGAATGCATTAAAATAACTTTCTTTTTGTATTTTTGAAGAGCAGCAGTTTATTGCCTAGAGCAGTATTTCTGAAATGTGGTTGCACACAGTAATTAACAGTAGATGAAAATTCTGACTCAGTAGGTTTGGGGTGTGGCCCAAGTATTTGTCTTTTTGAAAACCTCTATGAAAAAACACATGTGCAATATAATATGAGAATAAATAGATGCTATATAAATTCCTATTTATTAGTATCATTTTCTCCTTTTGGAAGCGTGTGTAACTATCTCCAGTAAGAACGGTTCAGTTCTTATGATATGTGATTTTTCCCTATTTATTCTTAATTTTTATGGTAACTGTTAACTTCTTGCAGAATACCAAAACTGGGCAATTGTAATTTTTCTTTTTGATTTAGGATAATAATTAATATAAAGAATATCTCTCCTTTTCCATACTCTTGATTTACCTGGGACCAGTGGAAAATTATGGCTGGCCTTTTTTTATTAATAGGAAGTCTTATTTAAACAATGTCCAAAGTGGTTCTACATTTTTATTAAAACCTGAACTATGTTTGAACATATGCATCCCTAATTTATTTCCAAACCTTGATTTTTCTGAACCATTTAAATCAACTACCTCTCCCATTACATTAAAGCAAATATACAACACAAATGTTACATTTACTCACCTTGGTTTCAACAGCATTGTCTGAGAAGGAGTGGGACTCTTTAGAAAAGGCTTCCAGGTACACATGTACCCTAGAACTTATAGTATAATAAAAATAAAAATGCAAAAAAAAAAAAAAAAAAAAAAAAAAGACCGAAAAGGCTCCCAGCAATGAGGTATTTGGGGACAAAACAAGCCTAAACTAGCATATTGGCCTGCCTGACAATGCATATAGCTAACCCATCCCTTCATCTGTTTTTATGTGTAGGAGTAGCAGAACCTTTTGTAATTATTTATCGACAGCCTTAGAAGTAATTGAAAAGTACAGAATTTCAAAGTCAGACCCACATTTAAACTGACAAATACACTTGACCACTCTGCTTCATTTTTCTCGTCATTAGTAGAAATAATTATGCTTTTGAGGTGAATAATTATGCTTTTGAGGTGAAATAATCATGCTTTTGAAGTATTGATCAGTGGAAGACTCTCTTGGATAAGAGGAAGGGAAAGCCATAAAGAGTAACTAGAAGAAATGGAGCATGTCAACTTAAATTCAAGAGAGACTGGAAAAACAGCAAGATCATGGGAGAGAATGACATTTTGGGAGAGAAGACCTTTAAAAATTAAAAAAAAAAAACTGAGAAAAAATCATGAAATGGTTTTTATTTCACTAACCAGAAAAATGACCAGAAGTCCAGATCATAACAGGAATATAACCAGGTAAATTCAAAGAACATTCTCAAAACTGCCCTATAAATTCCTAATTTCAGGCACACAGGTATGCCTTATGATGAGAAAAAAAAATTTAAATAAAGTAAATAATTTTTAGAGTACAGGGCAACAAATGTCTTTTTAAATTTGTCCTAGAGAACCATTTGGAGAAGATTATAGCTAATATTTGGACCACAAAGAGTATTCTCTATATTGTAATAGCTGATATTTACTGAATATTTATCATATGTCAGGAACTGCTCTAAGTTATCTGCATGTGTTGAGTTATTTAATTCTAATAATAACCCCACGAATAAATATAATCCCCCTTTTGCATACGAGGAATCTGAAATGAAGAGAAATTAAGTAAATTATCCAACGTTACCTCGCCTGTCTGTAGATACTTAATATTTGACGAAAGTAATATTGATGTATACAGAATATAAAAGACAATTTTTCTACACTGTAAGTATTTCTATAATATACCAAATCATTTTCCTTCTGGTTCCCTTAGGAAAAAAATAAAATCACTAATGATTATCTCTATGTGAAATTCGTGCTGTCTTTTACAGAAAATGTATTTTTTTTGAAATTTGCAATAATTACTTGTAAAAATGAATTATTCATGTACTGACAGAAAATGGGCCTTTCAATCCTCTTAATAAAAATAATATAAAGTAGTGGAAACATTCTATTCTTTAAAACCAATAGCCGGCATCATTGTACCTTATAAATAAACTCAATCTTTGCAATTAATTTTCCTCAGGTGGAAAACACTTCCAACTTTTTGATCCCCAAGCACTTTAAAGTGTCTAGCTTTTCCTCTTTTCCTCCGCAATTTTTCTTCCTAACTTCACAGACTAGTCTAGGACAGGAATCATGGTAAACATGTTGGCATTGCTATAAAAAAAGACCATGAACCATAAGGTGAACAGACATTCTTTTTGTTTTACCAATTAGCTAAGATTTTTAGGATTTTCAACTAGTTAGAATGTATAAAAGGCAAACTAATTTACACGGCTTTCTATTTATAGTTTTTATATATCAGCATATTATAGAACATCACTACACAGATATAGACATACTGCAGATGGAGTTCCATCTGTTCAGCCTAATTTTGGTACATGCTTAAGAACAAAGCCCAGGCATCAACCCTTAAAAATTCACTGCATTTTGACATTATAGACTATGAATGTTTTCCTTGCCTTGAATATCATTTTCTTTTCCTTGAAAATTGATTGTTTTGCTGGAAGATATGCCTATAATGTAATGTGTTATTTTTGACAAGTATTGCCTGTTACATCTCTTATATTAATTTTAATTGTAAATTTATTCATTAAAATGCTTTTGTTTGCACCAAAATTCCAAAAAAATATTGCTTTAAGTCAACACAATGAATACATAAATGTTGTCTTACTAATATTTTTGTTACTTTAATTATAACCATCTTTTTTACCAACAGCCATTTAGTACTGACTAAATTGACATGGCATTGCCTTAAAAATACAATGACAAAAAGGTAGCTTAAATCTATAGGATGCATTAGCACAAACAAATGCAAGCAAGGCACATGTGTCATGCTCTTTTGTCTTGAGAAGCAGAACCTAATGTCAGGATGGATGATTTCTAGGCTCCCTCTGCAATCTCTTCCACCATCTTTTCAGAGTGGGTTAGAAAAACAACAAACAAAATAAAACATAAATGACAGATGAAATTAAGAAAATGCTGCCATCATTGCCTCCACTGGAATGCCTACAGTTTTGGGGAATAAACTCATGGTTCAGAAATGAGGTCTCTGTATCACCTATGTCCCTCATAGTAGTACATTTACAGCAACACACCAGTTATTTGTTGTGCAATAAAATATGTTATATTGGAGGAGAGGGAGTATAAGAACATGCATAATATAGGTCTGCAACTGCTTTTACATAGATAAACAATGTTTAACTTCAGTCTAGAGCTTTCTTACTTTATGATTAATAATTCTACAGACACACTTCTGTCCATCTGAGAATAGTCTGTTCTAAAGTATTCTTTACTCGAATTGATGAGAATTTAATTTATTTCAATCTTTCTTTCCATCTTTCTGCCTCAATCTCTTTTAACCCATACTGTTCCTCATATAGAGAATCTCTTGAGAACTTTTGCCTCGTCAATGAAGAAACAGTTATTTGATATTCCCCGCTGTGGAAAGATTATCAATTTCCTCCTCCCATCATACAGCCATATGTACACACACACATGCACATACAGTATTCTTTTTGAGCTACCAGCTGGAAGAAATTTCAGAGTCATTGAATCCCTCTTCCTTTCCCGCCTGCCCCCTTTATCTTGCAAGGTATATGAAAAGGTCTGAGTTTAAAAGCTTCAGTCAGGGAGATTTGATTTTGAGTGAGATAGTTGAAGCTCTCAAAGAAGGAGCCACCAGCCAAGCAGCTGTAACAAATCGACGTTACAGGTGGTGATCTCACACCTAGAACATCCTGGTGGACTTGGTCACTGTCCTCACAGGTATATGTCTCTCTAAGAGCATTGCACCCAACAATTTCAGTCAAAGAGTATAGGGCCATAAAAACAGAATGGAGTTTAAGATCACAGAATCCTGGTTTGAATCCTGGGTTTGAGAAGTGTCTGTTCTATTTTGTTAACCTGCTGAGATGTGTAAATCCTGTTTTTGCTCATGTCTAAACTTGATTCCCCTACTTTCTGCAACACCCTTCCTGTTATCCTTGCACCTTTATTTCCAGACCTAACTCTTATTCATGCTGTGTGTTGTATAACATTAGTACATACACAAACACATGGTATATTAGTCAGGGTTCTCCAGATGGACACCACTAATAGGATGGATACCCATATCTATAAAGGGGAGTTTATTAAGTATTAATTTACACAATCACAAGGTCCCACAATGGTCTGTATGCAAGCTTGAGGAGCAAGGAGAGACAGTCTGAGTCTCAAAACTGAAGAACTTGGAGTCTGATGTTTGAGGGCAGGAAGCATCCAGCACAGGAGAAAGACGTAGACCGGGGGGCTAGGTCAGTCTCTCCATTTCACATTTTTCTGCCTGCTTTATATACTCCGGCAGCTGATTAGATTGTGCCCACCAGATCAAGGGTGCACCTGCCTTCCCCAGCCCACTGACTCAAATGTGAATCTCTTCGCTGTCTCAAACGTGAATCTCTTTCAGCAACACCCTCACAGACACACTCAGGATCAATGCTTTGTATCCTTCAATCCAATCAAGTTGACATTCAGTATCAGCCATCACACATGGGATTTTAAACAAAGTTATGTTTATATCACATTTAGTAGATTTGTACAGTACTTTCTCTCTACTTCCATTTTTCTCCTATATTTGGCTTTCACAGTAAGGGTTCAGGTTTTTGTTGGTCTATTTTTACACCAGCATATTAACTAAACATTTCACATTTACTTAAATAATTAAAATAATAACTTTATTATATATTATTGACATATGATGATGTTATTTCCAAATTATTATGTTCTGCTGATACACACTTTTCTTTTATCAATAATATAGTACATTTTCTAAAGCCTCAGTTTAATGAGATTAACAAATATAGGTCAAGCATTTTATCCAATTTCTCGATGAAGTAGTAATTTATCTTAAAATCTGAATATAGTTGTATTATTGTATATAGTTACGTAAAATATATAAAGAAAATCACTAGTAGGAATTAAAAAGAAAGAAAGAAATTAGTGTGCAAAAGTAACATGTTTATAAACATTTTTGATAAACCAAATAGACATATGTAAACAAGAACGCTTCTACCGTCAATGCAAAAATTATACATAATTTCTTTACCCTAACGAAAAGAAAAAGGTAGATAACCAAGAAAATATTAATTGCATTTAAATTTCTGAAAGCTTTAAGAATTTAAACAAACTTAAACAAATTAAAATCCAGAAAATGATCCCCTTCTAGGGCAGAAGAGACCCACTGTGCTTTTTCCCTGGGCGAAATAGTTAAAAAGGAATAAGTTGACATTATTAGGAACAAGGAGAAACCAACTGAATATTTTCCATAACTTTTAAGACTATGTGTGGACTAGCATGAGTGTTAACATTCTAGGGAAGTCTGAAAGGCAAAAGAAATTTCTACACACCCATCACCAATTACCCACAGTTCTTCCTCATGTACTCATAAGGAAAATAAGAAGGGTTCATCAGGGTAGGCAACAAAGACCCAACCAAGCACTGCAGGTCCTGGAAAGTAGAAAGAGGCCACGAATGCCTAGGAGAGAAATGCATCATTTACATAATTGCCAGTGAAAGTGGCTCTCAGCAGGCAGGAGAGCTGAAAGGTGATGGAGTGGGAAACCACACCATCAAGCCATCCCTCTGAAATCAAGCTGCTTCTCTCCGACATTAAGGCATGGTCTCCCACTCCAGCTGCTTATTCTCTTCTCTTTGTCTCCTGTCTCTGCTGGCAGAGTCTGGGGTTTTGTGGGCACGGGATGAGGGGGCAGGGCAGACCATGGGTGGTTTTCAAAAAGGCAAAATTCAAGCAGGAAAACAGTAATGTATGTTCTCTCTTTCGGCCTCAGTTCATGGCTTGAAGGTGAGGCCCTTGCTGGGGACCTGCCCTTTTCTGCCCTGAATTTCCCTGCCTCCTGTTCCTATCACTAAGAGTCAGATGTGTATTTATATATTGATCGCAAACAAATGGAGAATAAAAAAAATTGAATACTAGTAACAAGTAAATAAAAAACAGTATCTATATATTAACACTGAAATGTGCAAATCCTCTCTTTTAAAGACTACCATACATTGCTGACAGAAAAATAAAAATACCTAAATAGCTTGTTCTCAAGCTATTTTTGCTCATTGAACAAAAAATTCAATATTGTTAAGATGGCAATTCACTCAAGTTGATACACAGTCAACCCTCACTATCCATCGGGGATTGATTCCAGAACACCCTCAGATACCCAAATCTATCAATATTCAAGATCCTTATATATAATTTGTAGTATTTGCACATAACCTACACAAATCCTCCTGTATAATTTAAATCACCTCTAAATTATTTATAATACCTAATACAATATAAATACCACAAAAATATTTGTGATACTATATTGTTTAAGGAATAATGGCAAGGGAAAAAAGTCTGTATATGTTCAGTACAGATGCAAACATTTTTTTTTCTGAATATATTTTATCCTTGTTGAATCCATGGATGTAAAACCCATTAGTATGGGGGGAGCTGACTGTATTAATTGCCTATAATCTCAATCAAAACAGAAGCAATCTTTCTCAATGAAAGAATAATCTTCAAATATATGTGGAGAGTTTGATACTTGAGAATACCTGAAGCAATTTTTAAAAAGAAGAATAAATGTTTAAAGCAGGAAAGAAGTTTTCAAAATATATCTCTGCAACACTGGTTCAACAATATAGTCTATAGAAAAGTAAGGATTAGTAGTCAACCCAGTGTGGTAAAAGTAGTATACTGTGAGTTGCATTTTTAGAAAAAATGTACAGTGCACACTAACATTGTCTATAGGAGTAAGGCAGTAAATATTATATAGGGTTTAATCCATGTTTCCCAGACTTATTTGACTACCGAAACTCTTTTCTACTCACTTACCTCCTCTTAACACTCTTGGAAAGTTAAAGTAAATTGAATATTCTTTGAGAATCAGTGCTTTATATCTCTGTAACTGAGAAAAAGACAAGATAATGGCAAAGATAATATGTATATTAAAATATTTTTAATGCTGAAATAAGCTACCAAAGTCAACAATGTGGTTTTCTTTAATGCCATAATTATAGTGTTTTGACTTTTGCGTATGGGCAACATTTGATTAAATCTGATGAAGTGCTAAATGGCTGAAAATCTACTTTTGATCCACTGGCCACAAAGCTAGACTAAAAATACAGTTGAATCACATTGACCCTCAAGAATTACATTTATCAAAGAAATAGCAGAAATGAAATTTCTACATTCCAGGAAAGAAATAACTTCTTAATAACTATGATCAGGGTGTGTTTGTGGCTATACATCGAGTGAGCTTAGCAATAGAGCAGGAGTCTTTATGTTACATAAAATGTCACTGTGATGGTTAATTTTGTGTGTCAAGTTGACTAGGCTATCTTAGATATTTGATCATACACATCTGGATGTTGCTGTAAAAATATTTTATAGATTGATAACATTTAAATCAATAGACTTCAAGTAATACAGCTTAACCATTCACGATGTGGACAAGTCTTGTTCAATTATTTGAAACTTTTCATAGGAAAAGAATGACTTCTCCAGAAAAAGAAGGAATTCTGCCAGCAGAGTGCCTCTGGAGTTCCACTATAACCCTTCTCTGAGTCTCCAGCCTGCTGGCTTACCTTTTTGGACTTGCCAGCCTCTACAGTTATGCAAGCCAATTCCTTAAAATCAGCCTCTCTTTCTCTCTCTCTCTCTCTCTCTCTCTCTCTCTTTCTCTCTCTCTCTCTGTGTGTGTGTGTGTGTGTGTGTGTGTGTATCTCTCTCTTTCTCTTTATGTATGTGCTATTTCTCTTGAGATTCCTGTCTTTGGGTATCCTTGTCTACTACAGCACATATTTCCATTCATTTAAAAAATGATTATTCCCTTTAAGAAATCTATAAGATGCAAAATTCTTTTGAATGTGTTATGTACAGAAATGCTATTAATCACTCCATTGAAGTCACTTTGTGCATCTGCTCTGAAACCCAAGATAATGTACTTCTTAGGCACTAATGAAAAAATAGAAAGCATGTATTAAATAATGTTCTAAATGTGACCATTCATTAAAGCTTGTCATTCTGATACTAGACAATGGATATTTCAGCAAGAAATTGCATTTTAAAATTCATCTGACTTAGGCAACAATTTATCTCTAACCGTGAAAGAGACAGCAGCAGCATATTTTAAAGAGTTTTTCTTAGAAAACAGTGGCTTTGCAGCCTTTGAGTAAATGTCTTTGATGAATGAGCTAAGTATTGGACATTGTGTTCTACTCTCTAAGCATCTGGTTAATCCCACTATGATGCAGTTTGACTCATTACAGTCAGTCGGGAACACAAAACTTTGTAACCATTCATTTGGCTAATTGTTCTGACTCACAAGGTAAGGTTTAGAGAAGAAAGAATGAACAAATTCAGTAGGTATTCTTTATGCCCTTGTATTCCAAACCCTTTTATTTTTCCTGAGGAAAGAAAGAGTTCCTAGGTAAGTTTAAAAATATGTCTGGTTACTTAATTTTATGACCAAAATGCTCTTGGTTTATATGCCCATAAGAGAAGGATCTCTCATTTTTTTAGCATCCCCAAATTTTGTCTTATTTAAATGTGTAATAATTTATAAAGAATGCTTTGGTAGTGTTTAAGAATAAAAGTAGAAAGAGAAACTGCCTGAAAATGGGAGAATGCATGATTTTAAAAAGTAGTTTACATTAAATGGGGCACTCCAATCTGCAGTCTCAGTAGAGACACAGCAACAATAAGAAATGAGATTGTGTTGGTACTACCCATGAAGTTAGGAGAACATCGCTTCCTATGAAATCCTTCCTGGCTAATTTAGGAAGTCATGGGTGGTGCCATCTCTTTCATCATCTCCCCCTCTCTTCTAGTTTTGTTTACTTTAATACTCACAATTCCCTCCAAGCATGCTCTTCTGTGCTATTTTTTTCTATTTCCAATAATGGATGCATTGCTTAAGTTGGTTCTCTGATATTTTGCTTAATCTTAAGTAGGTTATAATGTTGAAGGCCCAAACAGTCTTCAGTACTTTATATTGACCATATAAATATACTCTGCTACTTCTTGCATAAAAAAAGGGCTACATATATTCTTATTTCCAAAATTTCCCAGATTCCTGCATCCTAAATTCTCAGTTTCCATCTCCTCACATGGGCATTTCGTAATACAGGAAGAAAACTCTCCTTCCACTTTTGAAATTAATGTTATTAGGGCTCTACAGATTTCTAAAGGAAAGTAAGAATATTTAAAAGGCCATTTATGAAAAGCTCACAGTTATCATCACAATCAATGGGAAAAAATGTGAAAGCTTTTCCTCTAATACCTGGTATGAGGCAGGGATGCCCCCTATCACCATATCCACTCATCATAGTACTGGAAGTACTAGCCAGACTAATCAAACAAGAAAAAGAAATAAAAAGCATTCAAATCAGAAACAAAGAAGTAAAATAATCCTTGTTTCCAGATGACATTATACTTTTTGCAGAAAACTCTAAAGATTTCAGGAAAAAAACTGATAGAACAAATAAATGAATTCAGTAAAGTGTCAGCATACAAAATCAACACACAAAAGTTGCAATCTGTTATTCCAACAATGATCTAGCTGAAAAAAGAACAAGAAAAAAATTCAAGTTATGACAGCATCAAAAGAATAAAACACTTAAGAATAAATCTAAAAAAAGAAGGGAAAGATCTGCACATTGAAAACTATAAAGCATTGATGAAAGAAATTCAAGAAGTCACACACACAAAAAGATATTCCATGTTTGTGGACTGGAAAAAATAATATTGTTTTAAAAATCCATGCGAACTGCCAGGCACAGTGGCTCATGCCTGTAATCCCAGCACTTTGGGAGGCTGAGGCAGGCAGATCACAAGGTCAGGAGATGGAGACCATCCTGGTTAACACAGTGAAACCCTGTCTCTACTAAAAACACAAAAACAAAATTAACCAGTTGTGGTGGCAGGTGCCTGTAGTCCCAGTTACTAAGGAGGCTAAGGTAGGAGAATGGCGTGAACCCTGGAGGTGGAGTTTGCAGTGAGCTGAGATAGTGCCACTGCACCCAAGCTTGGGCGACAGAGAGAGATTCTGTCTCAAAAAAAAAAAAAAAAAAAAATTCCATTCTAGCCAAGGCAATATGCAGATTCAATACAATCCCTATCAAAATTCTAATGACATTTTTCATAAAAATAGAAAAACAATTCTAACATATGTATGAAACACAAAAGACATCAAATACCAAACAATCTTGAGAAAGAAAAACAAACATAAAGTTGGAGGTATCATATTTTTTTATTTCAAATTATATTACAAAGGTACAGTAATCAAAACAATATGTTACTAGCATAAAAATAGACACATAGACCAGTATAACAGAATAGAGAATCCAGAAGTAAACTTAAGCATATACAGAGAGTCAACTAATTTTCACCAAACCCACTGATTTGTTATGGCTCTGTATCCTCACCCAAATCTCATCTTGATTTGTAATCCCCAAGTGTTGAGGGAGGGACCTATAATCCTCACGTGTCAAGAGAGGAATATGATTTGATTATGGGGGCAGTTTCCCCCATGCATTTCCTGCAATAGTGAGTGAGTTCTCTGGAGACCTGATGGTTTTATTAAGGGGCTCCTCCCCCTTTGTTTTCTCCTCTCTCCTGCCACCTTGTGAAGATGGTGGCTGCTTCCACTTCTGCCATGATTGTAAGTTGGCTGAGGCCTCCCCAGTCATGCAGAACTGTGAGTCAATTAAATTCTTCTCTTTATAAATTACCCAGTCTCAGTAAAGTTCTTCATAGCAGTGTGAAAATTGACTAATACAGTAAATGAATACCACAGAGAGTGGGGTACTACTATAAAGATAACCTGAAAATGTGGAAGTGACTTTGGAACTGGCAGAAGCTGGAATAGTTTGGAGGGCTCCAGAGAAGACAGGAAGGTGTGGGAAAGTTTGGAACTTATAGAGACTTGTGGAATGGTTTTGAAAAACATGCTGATAGTAATGTGGACAATAAAGGGCAGACTGAGGTGGTCTCAAATGGAGATGAAAAACTTCTTGGGAACTGGAGCAAAGATCACTCTTGCTATGCTTAGCAAAGACACTGGTGGTATTTTGTCCCTTCCCTTAGAGATTGGTGAAACTTTTAACTTGAGAGAGATGATCTGAAATTGGAAGTTATGTTTAAAAGGGAAGCAGAGCATAAAAGTTTGGAAAATTCGCAACCTGACAATGTGATAGAAAAGAAAACCCCATTTTCTAGAGAGAAATTCAAGCCAGGTGCATAAATTTGCATAAGTAACAAAGAGTAGAATGATAATCACCAAGACAATGGTGAAAATGTCTTCAGAACATGTCAGAGATGTTGGCGGCAGCCCCTCCCTTCACAGGCCAGGAGGCCTAGAAGAAAAAAATGGTTTCCACAGCCTGTTCCAGGGCCCTGCTGTTGTGTACCCTGCATCCCAGATGTTCCAGCTCTGGCCATGACTAAAAGGAGCCAAAGTACAGCTCAGACCATTGTTTCAGAGGGTGCAAGCCCTAAGACTCTGTGGCTTCCATGTGGTGTAGGGCCTGTGGGTGCACAGAAGTCAATAATTGAAGTTTAGGAACTTCAACCTAGATTTCATAACATGTATGAAAAAACTTGGCCATCCATGCAGAAGTATGCTGCATGCGTGAAGCCCTCATGAAGAGCCTCTGCTAGGGCAGTGCAAAGGGGAAATGAGGTTGAAACCCCCACACAGGGTCCTCACTGGGGCACTGCCTAGTGGAGCTGTGAGAAGAGGGTCACTGTCCTCCAGATCCCAGAATGGTAGATCCACTGATGGCTTGCCCTGTGCACCTGGAAAAGCCACAGTCACTCAATGTCAGCATATGAATGAGCTACCCAAGGCCATGGGACCCTACCCCTTGCATCAGCATGCCCTGAATGTGAAACATGGAGTCAAAGGAGATCATTTTGGAACTTTAAGATTTAATGACTGCTCTGCTGAATTTAAACTTACATGAAGCCTATAGCCCCTTTTTTGGCCAATTTCTCCCATTTGGAAGAGGAACATTTAGCCAATGCCTGTACTACTATTGTATCTGGGAAATAACTAACATGCTTTTGATTTTACAGGCTCATAGGCAGAAGGGACTTTCCTTGTCTCAAATAAGACTTTGGACTATGGACTTTTTGAGTTAATTCCAGAATGACTTAAGACTTTGGGGGAGTCTTGAGAAGGCATGATTAGTTCTGAAATGTAAAAGTCATAAGGTTTGGGAGGAGTCAGGGGCATATTGATATGGTTTGACTCTGTGCACCCAAATCACATCTCAATTTATAATCTCCATGTGTCCAGGGAGGGATTTGTAATCCACCCTTGTAGAGGGAGGGAGATGATTGAATCATGGGGGCTGTTTCCCCCATGATATTATCATGATAGTGAGTGACTTCTCATGATAGTTGATGGTTTTAAAAAGGGCTCTTCTCCCTTAACCTTCTCTTCTTTCTCCTGCTGCCTTCTGAAGAAGGTGCCTGCTTCCCCTTATGCCATGATTGTAAGTTTCCTGAGGTCTCCTTTGCCATGTGGTACTGTGAGTCAATTAAACCTCTTTCCTTTATAAATTACCAAGTCTCAGGGAAGTTCTTCATAGCAGTGTGAAAACAGACCAATACACCCACTAAGAAGGCACAGTGGAGAAAGGATAGTCTCTTCAATAAATGGTGTTGGAAAAACTGGATATCTATATGCAAAAGAAAGAAACTTTATTATCCAAAACACAAAATCATTTCAAAATAAATTAAAGACCTAGATGTAAAACGCAAAACTAGAAAACTGCTAGAAGGAAACATAGGTGTATAGCTCCTTGATATTGGCCTTGGCAACAGTTTTTTCTTAATATCAAAAACTCAGGCAACAAAACAAAAATAAAGAAGTGGAACTATCAAACTGAAAAGCAACTGCACAACAAAAGAAATAAGAATTACAAGAAAAAGGCAGCCTATGGTTTGGGAGAAAATATTTATAATCAGTATATCTGATAAAGGCTTAAGATCCAAACCATGTAAGGAACTTTAACCAATAGAAAACAAAACCAATAACAAATAGCCTAATTAAAACTGCGAAGACACTGAATAGACATTTTTCCAAAGAAGATGTAAAAATGGCCAACAGTTACATAAGAATGTGCTCAACATCACTAATCCTTAGAGAAATGCAAATGAAATCCACAATGAGATATCACATCACAACTATTAAATGACTAGTAACTGAATGTTGAAAGATGACAAGTGTTGATAGGGATGTGGAGAAAATGGAACACTTGTATACTGTCAGCAGGAGCATAAATAAGTATAGCCATTATGAAAAACAGTATGGAAGTTCCTGAAAAGAATTAAAAATAGAACTTTAATATGATCCTGAAATCCCTTGGTTGAGCATATACCCAAGGAAATGGAAGCAGCACTGCATAGAGATATTTGCCCTTCCATATTCACTGAATTGTAATAGTCAAGATATTGAAACAACCTATTTATTGTCAAATGAATGGATAAATAGATTTATATATATGTGGCCAGGTGCAGTGGCTCATGCCTGTAATCCCAGCACTTTGGGAGGCCAAGGTAGGCAGATCACAAGGTCAAGAGATCGAGATCATCCTGGCCAACATGGTGAAACCCCGTCTCTACTAAAAATACAAATAATTAGCTGGGCATGGTGGTGCAGGCCTATAGTCCCAGCTACTTGGGAGGCTGAGGCAGCAGAATTGCTGCAACCGGGGAGGCAAGGGTTGCAGTGAGCCAAGATTGCACCACTGCACTCCAACCTGGAGACAGAGACTCCATCTCAAAAAAAAAAAAAAGACATTTTGTATATGTATAATAGTCCTATATATATAATGGACTGTTACTATTCAGGATTAAAGAAGGAGATACTGCTATTTGCAGCTACATGGATGAACCTGGAGAATATTATGCTAAGTGAGATGAGCCAGAAACTAAGAAAAATACTATACCATGTTGCTTATATGTGAAATTTTTAAAAAGTGGAACACATAAAAACAGAAAATAGAGCAGTGTTTATTAGGGTCACAGAGAGGAAATGGACAGAAGTAGGTCAAAGGGCATAAATTTGCCATCAGGGAGAATAAATAAATCTAGAGGTTTAATGTACAACATGAGGAGTATAGTTGATAATGTGCATTATATACTGAAAATTTGCAAAAAGGGGTAGTTCTAGATGTTCGTAACACACATACACACAAAAGGTAACTATGAAAGGTGATTGACATGTAAATGTTTTCACTATAATTATTTTACTATGTATATTTGTATCAAAAATTCATATCAAAACATGCTGTATACAACAAATATCAAATAAAATAAATTTAATTTAAAAAATAATATTTGAATATATACACTGATGCTCTCAAAATAACCCTTTCATATTTTCTGGCACTTAGAGATTTTCAATTACTTTAGGAAAATCTCTTTCTCCTGAAGACATCCAAAGCATTAAAAAAAAAAAGACCTATTATAAATAACTTAATACAATGAATTTGTCCTACCAAGTCAGCATTCTGTGATAAGTCTGTATTTAAAATGTGTACACAGCTCCATTGCCTCAATGGCTCAATTGTTATCTGTGTCCTTACTACATAAATAAAGTGAGTAGGCAATGATCTGCTTGAACCCAGTGCCAATGAATGCAAAATCTGGAAAATGTAAATGATGCCACTCAACATTCCATTATGGAAGCAGTATACCTTGAGAGGATCAACAAGGGAGTTAGTTTACTATAAAACACCTGTAAATATTAGTGTGGCTTTTAATTAAAATATACTACTACATAGTACCACTCACAACAAGTCAATATCTGGGATAGAGATAAGATTTTACAAAATTGAATTAATATGATTCCAAGGACAGAAACTCAAGGTCAACCTATTTTATGCTAAAAAAAATACTTGCAATGTAGAGAGTAAAAGATTCATTCTCAATTCAGAAAAGCATGTTACTCTTTATTGAGCATTGATTATGTGCTAGGCATGGTATATACATTATCACTGAATGTTCTATAAATCCAAACATGCTAACTTATGTAATATTTATACTTTGCACCAGTCCTTGAGGTAAGTAGTAGTAGTAATTGCAGTTTACAGATGAGGAAACTGATGTATCCACAAGTAAAGTAATTTACTCGTGATGCTTCTGGTTAGTTACAAAAGCCAAAATTAAAATAGAATTGTTGGCAGCCATGCTTCTTAAGACATTGTAAAGCAAAAACTCAAAATGTTCAATAAATAATGAGATAAACTGAACTTAATTTCACTAACGTTTATAACTTTAAAATGTAGTTTTGACTGAGAGACATGTATTTTAGTTTGAAAAAAGAAAAATTAAGTATCAATGTAAAATCCCATCATCTAGTGAAACATTTTAAACCCAATTCTCTTTGGACTACATTTAAAAGATTTATGAGAACTTAGTAGCCAAAATATCAGAAAAAACTACTAAGGTATGCTTGCTTTTATTTAAAAACATGACAGAAAGAGCAATAAATTTTTTTCATTTAGTATTTTTTGAAAATAATTTCCCATATATCTAGTAATTCATCATAATTTATTATTTTATATAATATAGGCTATGGAAAACATGAAAACACATAGCTTGGTTCAACTAATATTTAACACTTAAATAGCTCA
The DNA here is from genome assembly GCF_037993035.2 of Macaca fascicularis. Lineage (NCBI taxonomy): Eukaryota > Metazoa > Chordata > Mammalia > Primates > Cercopithecidae > Macaca > Macaca fascicularis. Next base: position 69,151,140 of record NC_088389.1, on the reverse strand, counting down.
TGATTCTTCTCAAATAAACCAAAAATTTTAAAATTTTGCAATGATGGAGGCCAGTAATAATTTATTTCCTTTGAAATTATAATTTTATTTTCTATTTTCAATTCCTTAAACTTAAATTTTAAAATTTGATTTATTTTCCCTTTGTAACAGTACTAATTTTAGAAATAAGAAAAAGCCATTTAAATAGCAATAAGATATTATTATTAATTTTAATTTACTTATAGGTTGAGTGACAAAATCTTTATCAAGTGAAAATAAAATTTCACAATAAAAATGAATTCCCTTGATGGAATAATTTTGTTTCTGGACTGGACAATTAAGAACTAAATAAACTCACTCTTCTGTAAAATTATGAGCAAAACCACTAAAATCCAACATTTCAGAATTCTGAAAATTGATCAAAACTACATGACATACTGAAAATCATCTATCAAAAAGAAATTATAAACCCTCAGTAAGACAGCAGAGTCTGAAATGCTTTGACTTGGGAGTATTCTTATATCTTTCTCTTCTGCTCAGTGGTATGGTAGCCAAAAGCCAGCAGCCTTGAAGTAAGCAGCAGAAAGAATAAGTTTGGAGCTGTGTTGAAAGCATACTTCTCAGAACGTCATAATTATTTTGTCCAAAGCTGCAGGTCCATGAAAATGCATGGGTATTTGCTTTGACTCTGGGTCAGATCAAAAGAAAGGGCCCTTCCCCAGAGCACTAATAAAACATTAACAATATGCTGGCTATATCGAAGCCACCTAAGATTATGATTTCAATTGAGGTAGACAAGAGTCAGAGTCTGGAGAATTAGACAACCATAAGGGACTTTGAAAACCTCTGACATGTCCCTGGGGATCTAATAAGTTCACATTTCCAGAAAAAAACTTGAAAAAGAAGGCCCCATTTAGTCATCACTTGTTGACCTTAACGCCCTGTGCAAAGTTAAAGCTAAGGCTGTCTTGTGACCCTCCTGAAGTTTGAGCACCTGGCTTCTCACACTGATTCCTTGGACAAAAAGTGAGGAACAAATAGGCATAATTTTAAGAAAATATTCCGACCAATCACTGGCTGGCCAGCAATTTATACTGAGGTATGATACCCTACAGAGCTGGGGCTTAAAAATAATCCCCCAAAAATTAAAAAATGAAAAGCTAACATGTAACTCAATGGACACAAGGGATAAGAATGAATGATCTAGATAATTAGCCCAGGAAAGTTTACAAACAAATCACCAAGAATAAGAAAAATAAGAACAACAAAAAGTGATATCAGCAAAATGGCTGTCTAAGTACTTCTGGCATGTTCCCCACTCCCACAGGAAAGGAAGAAGGCAACAAATAAACAGATTTCTCTGGCATGTCAAATGGAGAGCCCTGGAGTGCAGCATAGGAGTGGAGATTCACCCGTGGTGACTGGAATTTCAGAAGGGAATCATGGAGGCACCTGGCCTCTGCATCCTCATCTACCTCACTTAAATTGTGTTTGCCTGTAGTCAGGAGGAACTTCTTCTTGTGGGGAAAAGATAAGCAGAAGATCCCCACCAGTGCCTATTGCCAAGGAAAACACTTACAGCTCTTACAACAGGACAATTCTACATTCTGCAAAAACCCTGAACCAAATATGAAGAGCTGGGGGAATTCACACAACTAGATTGCCCCAGAATAGGAGCATAAAGTGTATAATCCTGACCCCAACCTTCCCACTATGAGCCAAGCTGAAGTAGCACAGCACTATCTTTATATCAAAGCCACCTCTGGAGTGTGCCCTGCTCTAAGGGCCAGTAGCTACTGCACTTCTACAGCACAGGGGATCCATCTTCATTACCCCAAGCCAATATAGGTGTGCTGAACACTATAACCCCAGCTATATGGAGCTTGAGCCCAAGATTAGTTGTGACTCTGGTCCTGTACAGCCAGGATAACAATCATAATTGACTACACTTCCCAGCCACAGAAGCAGTCTCTCTTTCTTGCCCAGGGTGAACCTGCCCTTGAGCCAAATAAACTGTTTCACACTCTATCCCAACAGGCCCCAGAGCTTCTGAGTAGCAAATATGCCCCTCCACCAGCAGAGTGGCTATACACCCATGCTTAGGATGTTAGAAACAGCCTCAAGCATCACTGTGCCCCACAGACATGCCCTTGGCCTGTCTAATATCCCTATACCCCTAATAAGAGTCTGAGAAACAATCTCATAGGACACTCCTGGAAGGCATGTTCCAGGCCAGCCAAGAAGCTATGAATCTGCATACTGGGCCTTTAAAACAGCCCTACAGGCTGCCCTCAGCAGGCACGCCCTTGAATCAGCCAAGCAACCTTGCACTTACCTCAAAGATCTGAGAAACAGCACTGTGGATCACATCTAGCAGGCATGCCCCCAGGCCAACCAAGCAGTCCTGTGCCCATGTCCTGGGCCAACAAAACAGTCCTGTGGGCCAGACCCATAGAATGCTTCCAGACCAGCCAAGCAGCCATGAAGCTGTATTGGGAGCATAAGAAACAGCCCTGTGCCTGCCCCAAGTGTATGTGTCACCAGGCCATTCAAGCAGCCATGCTCCAAAGTCAAAGAACTGAGAAATGGCCTAATGGGTCATCACACTACCCTATGCCTGCCCCCAAGCACACACAGCCTCAGGGCCAGCTAAGCAACCTTGCACCAATATCTCAAGCCTGAAAAACAGCCCCATGGGCTACTCCTTACAGAAATGCCCTGGGACCAGCTGAGTAAATATGCAGCTACGTCTTAAGCCTGAGAAACAGCCTTATGAGTTATTAGTAGCTGACACACACTTAGGCAAGCCAAGAAATCCTGGCAGGTACATCCCTAGGTCATTCAAGCAACTGTGTGCCTGTGCTTCCAGTCAGAATAGCAGCTCCATTGCCCCAACCCCAGTGAGCCAGATCCTAAGTCAGATGATCCTCCTATACCCCTGATCTGAGAAACAGCCCAGTAAGCCAACTCCTGGAAAAGCCACACCACCATTGCCACAGGTTCTCTTAGCCTAGGTCACTGAGAAACTTGCCTATGCCACTAATGTAGACTATAGCTGAAGAAACTACTTGGAGACTACACTACTGCCTCTACCCAGAACCAAGACTAACAAACCCCACAAAAGCAACACCCCAAGACCCAGTCATACAAATACATCTTTTTATATGATACCTACTCCATAAAATTGGAAGCACTGAGCAACTTTCCACCTGATGCATAGAAGTCAGTGCAGGAACACATCAATCATGAAAAAGCACGGAAATGTGTCACCTCTAAGGTAAACAATAATTCTCCAGTAACCAAACCCAGTCATAAGAAAACATATGAAATGTCAGAAAAATAATTCAAAATTATAATCTTAAGGACATGTAAGCAAAGGCAGGTAGACGACTTGATGAAATTAAAAATGCAGTTCATAATTTGAGTGAGACATTTGACAAAGAGGTAGACATAAAAAAGAACCAAACAGAAATCCTAAAGTTAAAGAATTCAATGAATGAAATTAAAAATACAATTGAGAACTCCAAGTACAGACTAGACCAAGCAGAAGAAAGAATTTCTGAACGTGAAAATAGTGTTTTCCAATAACACAGGCAGACAAAATAGAAAAAATAATGAAAAAAATAAAGAAAGGCTACAGGATTGTATTAGTCAGTTTTCATACTTTCATAAAGAATCCTCGAGTCTGGGTAATTTACAAAAGTAGTTTAATTGCCTCACAGTAACACATGGCTGTGGTAGCCTCAGGAAACTTACAATCATGGTGGAAGGTAAAGGGAAAGCAAAGCATATCTTACATGGTGACAGGAGAGACAGAGAGAGAAGGAGGAAGCACCAGGCATTTATCAAACAACTAGATCTTGTGAGAACTCCCTCACTATCATGAGAACAGAATGGAGAAACTGCCCCATGATCCAATCACCTCCCATCAGGTTCCTCCCTTGACACGTGGAGATTACAATTCAAGCTGAGATTTGGGTGGACATATAGAACCAAACCTTATCAAGGATTTATGTGATACCATTAATCAAATAAATATGCATATTATGGGAATTTCAGAAGAGAGGTGAAAAGGTTAGGAAAACACATTTAATGAAATAAAAGCAAAAAACTTCCCAAGTCCTGAGAGAAAAATGAACATTAAGGAAGATAGATATCCAGGAAGGTCAAAAAAGTCTCAAATAGATTCAATCCAAGCAGGTCATTTCTGAGACATCATATACTCAAATTGTCAAAAGTGAAACGCAAAAAAAACATTTAGAAGCAACATGAAAAAAACATCAAGTCAGACATACAGGAATCTCTTTTAGGATAACAGTGGATTTCTCAGCAGAGATCTTACAGGCCAGGAAATAACGGATGATAAATTCAAAGTACTGAAAGAAAAAAATGACAACCTGTCAGTCAAGAATGTTATACCCAGCAAAACTATCCTTCTGAAATGAAATAGAAACAACATATTTCGTACACAAGTAAAAATGAAAGAAATTCATCACCATTACACCAGGCTTACAAGAAATGCTAAAGGAAGTCATGTTTGGAAGTATAAAGATAACAACTATCATTATTAAAGTAGGTGAAACTATAAAAACAAGTTGGTGGAGCTGATACACAAAGAAGAGAGAAAAATGAATGAAACATATGATTACAGAAAATCACCCAACTGCAAAAATAAACAGTACAAGATATAGAATCAAGGTATATAAAAAACAACCAGAAAACAATAAATTGACAAAAGTAAGTCTTCACCTATCCATAATAACCTTGAATATAAATGCAAATATATTAAATTCCCCAGTTAAAATATATAGAATAGCTGAACAGATTAAAACAAAACAAAACAAGACCCAACCTATGCTGCCTATAACAAATTATCTCACCTCAGAAGACTCATATATACTGAAAAAGAAGGGATGGAAAAATATGCTCCATGAAAATGGAAAGTGAGCAGGAGCAACCATAGTTATATCAAGGTAGATTTGAAGTTAAAAGCTGTAAAAAGAGACACAGAAGAAAATTATATAATAATAAAAGAATCAATTTAGCAGTTATTATATTTGGCAAGTATATATGCACCCAACATTGGACCATCCAGACATGTAAGGCAAATATTATTAAAACTGAAGGGAGAAGTAGTCCTCAATATATTAATAGTTGGGGCCCTTAACACCCTACTCTCAGCATTGAACACATTATCTAGGCAGGAAATAAACAAAGAAACATTGATTTTAAATGTACCATTGGGAAAATAGACTTAAGATATTTACAGAACTTTTCACTCAGCTTCAAAATAACACATATATTTTTATCAGTGCCTGGAGCATTCTTAAGGTTAAGACACATGTTAGGACATAAAACAAGTCTCCACAACATTTTAAAAAATCACATCTAGTGTCTTCTCAGATGACAATGGAATAAAACCATATACCAAAAAAATGAGAAATAAGAAATATTTGAAACTATAAAAATACATAGAAATTAAACAACATGCTACTGAATGATAAATAGGTGAGGGGAATAATTAAAAATAAAATGTATTTAAATTTTATTGAGACAAATGAAACTAGAAATGCAAGGCGTCACAACCTTTGGGACTCAGGAAAAAAACAATACTAAGAGGAAAGTTTAGAGTGATAAATGACTACATCAAAAAGCTAGTAAGATTTCAAATAAATTACCTGATAATATCTCTTTTAAAAAGTGAGAAAAAACCCAAAATTAGTAAAAGAAACAATAAAGATTAGAGCAGAAATCAAAACAAAAAGTTAAGTAAAAGATGCAAAAGATGAACAAAAAAATTGGTTATTTGGAATGATAAACAAGATCAATAAACTATTAGATAGACATAAAAAGACACAAATAAATAAAATTAGAAACAAAAAAGGAGACATCACAATAATTAGCACCAAAATACAAGGTATTAATAGAGACTACTGTGAACAACTATACACTAACAAACAAGAAAATCTACAGGAAATGGATAAATTCCTATACAAATACAACCTACTGATGTTGAACCAAGAAGAAATAGAAATCCTAAACAGGTCAATAACAATTAACAAGATGGAATCAGTAATAAGCCTCCCAACAAAGAAAAGTCCCAGATTATATGGCTTTACTGCTGAATTTTACTGTATCTTAAAAAAAATTATGCCAACTCTTCTCAAACTATTATGAAAAAGTGAAGCAGAATAAATTTTTCCTAACTCTTTTTATAAGACTGGCATAACTCTGATACCAAAACCAGACACACTCATACACACACCTCAGACCAATATCTTCAAAGAACATAGATGAGATGCAAAAATTCTCAACAAAATATTATCAAACCAAATTTAACAACACATCAAAAATATAATACACCATGATCAAGTGAGTTTTATCCCAGGAATGCAAGGATGGTTCAACATATGCAAATCAATAAATGTCATGTCATCCATCACATCAATAGAATGAAGGAGAAAAACTATATCTTTATCTCAATAGAGATTCACGAAGAGCATTTGATAAAATTCAACTTCACTTATAAATTTTAAATAATATTAAACACAAAAGAATAACAAATTTTAAAAGAACAAGAATATACTTTGATTAGGTAGATGTGAGTATCAGATTAACTATAATATGTTATCAAAACTGTTCAGCTTTTAGAAATAAATAAGAGATGTGCAAAGACATAGGAAAATATGCCTGAAACACAGGGTAGCAGAAAGTAGCTATTAAATGACCCTGAGAAGGCTTAGATTTTAGGCTTCATAGAGATTTTAAATGATCTATCAAAATATATTAACAGAACTAAATAAATTATATCTAACAATAAAACCATCAGAATGCTGCCTCATGAAATAGAGAATATTAGTAATGAGATAAATGCCAAGACTAGCTTGGTTGCGGAGACCCTAACCCAGCAGTGCTAGAGGAATTAAAGACACACACACAGAAATATAGAGGTGTGAAGTGGAAAATCAGGGTTCTCACAGCCTTCAGAACTGAGAGCCCTGAACAGAGATTTACCCACATATTTATTAACAACAAGCCAGTCATTAGCATTGTTTCTATAGATATTAGATTAACTAAAAGTATCCCTTATGGGAAACGAAGGGATGGGCCAAAATACAAGGATGGGTCTGGCTAGTTATCTGCAGCAGGAGTATGTCCTTAAGGCACAGATCGCTCATGCTATTGTTTGTGGTTTAAGAATGCCTTTAAGTGGTTTTCTGCCCTGGGTGGGCCAGGTGTTCCCTGCCCTCATTCCGGTAAACCCACAACCCTCCAGCATGGGTGTTATGGCCATCGTGAACATGTCACAGTGCTGCAGAGATTTTGTTTATGGCCAGTTTTGGGGCCAGTTTATGGCCAGATTTTGGGGGACCTGTTCACAACAGATAAAATTATAAGAAAGTATCAAATAGAAATTCTAGTAATTAAAAGTATAACTGAAATGGAAATTTACCAAAATTTCAACAACAGATTTGAGCTGGCAGATGAATTAATGAACAACACTGAAGATAGGTCAATAGAGACTATTCAGTCTGAGAAGCAGAAAAAAATATGAACAGATCCTCAGAGACATGTGAGCCCATACAAATTGTATCAACATCCACATAATGCAATACCAGAGAAATGACTAGAAAATTTTTTAAAGAAGTACTTTCCAAAACACTCCAAAATCGTATAAAAGATACTAATCTTCAAATTCAAGAAGCTCAGATAGAATAAATTTACCTGCAATTCCAGGTAGAAAAAGTCTAACAAGTTAATCGATGACAATAAATGAAAAATACAAATCCTTGAAAGCAGTGAGAAGGATTAACTTAACATATTGCAGAGATCCTTGTAAAAGTAATAACTGACTTCTCATCAGAAACCCTGGATATCAGAAGACAGTGGAATGACATGTTCAAAATATCTCAGACTGTAAGCTGAGAATTCTGTATCCAGCTAAAATTTCATGTAAAAATAAAAAAGAAGTTAAGACATGCCCAATTAAACAGAGAGAGAAAGAGAATTTCTTGCTTGTATACTTGCCCTACATGATACATTAAAGTAAGTTCTTTAGGCTGAAATGAATAAAACACTTTATGAAACTCAAATTCACATCAAGAAGTAAAGTGCAACAAAAAATAACTACAAAGAGGGCTGGATGCAGTGGCTCATACCTGTAGTCACAGCACTTTGGAGGCTTAGGAAGGAGGTTTGCTTGAGCCCAGGTGTTTGAGGAGACCAGCCTGGGCATCATGGAATAGCCTCATCTATACAAAAAATACAAAAAAAAAAAAAAAAAAAAATTAGCCAGGCATGGTGGCACATGCCTGTAGTCCCAGCTACCTGGGGGAGCTGAGACCAGAAGATTGTTTGAGCCCAGGATGCGGAGGTTGCAGTGAGCCAAGATTACACCATTGCACTCCAGCCTGGGCAACAGAGCAAGACCCTGTCCCAAAAAAAAAAAAAAAAAAGGAAAGAAAGAAAAAAGAAAAAAGGAAAAGAAAACTACGAAGATAAATATAAAAGCCAGTGTAAATGTGGTTTGTTTGTATTCCTTGCCCTACACCGTTTTAGATGACAGCGGCACAAAACAATCATTATAAAACAGAGTTAAAAGATTATAATGTATAAACATGCAATTTGTACAGCATTAATAGTAAACAAAGGAGAAAATAGAAATATTGGAGCATGTTTTCACATACTATAAAAATTTACTGTTATTCTGAACTAGATCTTTTAAAATTAAGATACTAATTCCCATCCCCATAGCAACCACAAAAAGAAAATCCTCAAACTTTTAGCAAATAAACAAAGCAATTAAAATGGTATGCTAGAACGTAACTATTTAACATAAAAGAAGATAGTAATAGAGGAAAAGAGGTAAAAATATGTGATGCATATAGTAATATATAACAAAGTAGATGTAAACCCCACCATATCCAATCAAAAGGCAGATATCCACGGAATAAATAAATTATGATTCAACTCTATGATCCCTATGAGAGACATGTTTTAGATTCAAAAAACAAAGAGGTTGAAAGCAAAAGGATGAAAAAGTTATAATATGCAATCAGTACACAAAAATGAGCTGCAATGCTACACTAAGACAAAGTAGAGTTAAAAGTGTTTGTAAACAATGAGAAAATTTTGTAATGATAAAGAGGTAAATCTACCTTTAAGTTCTAATAACTACAAATGCATTTAATAAAGCCCTCAAATTCTGTCAGCAAAACCTGACAGAATTGAAGGAGGAAGAAACAATTGAAAAAAAAATTGTTAGAGACTTCAATACTCATTTTCAATACTAGATGGAACAAGTAGGAAGATCACCACAAAATAGAAGGCTTAAATAACTATTGTGATTGCTTCCCAGAGACAGAATAGATGCCTACACACTCAAATTTGACTCAGATATCAAGATTGATAACACCACCTGTGTACCAGGAGGGCATAAAAAGGATCTTTTTTTAAAATTTAAGATATTTATTTTAAAAAGGTTACACTATGTTTTTTGTTTGTTTATTTTCTTTTGTTTTTAAATGGGCTCTCTGTTGCCCAGGCTAGAGTCAGTGGTGCAATCTCGGTTCACTGCAACCTCTGCCTCGTGGGTTTGAACCCTGCCTCAGTGATTCTCCTGCCTCAGCTTCCTGAGTAGCTGGGACTACAGGCATACGCCACCATGCCCAGTTAATTTTTGTATTTTTAGTAGAGACGGGGTTTCACCAAATTGGCCTGGCTGGTCTCGAACTCCTGACCTCGTGATCCACCCGCCTCGGCCTCCCAAAGTGCTGGGATTACAGGCGTGAGCCACCGCTCCCAGTCCTCACTATGATTTTTATACACTGTTGAAAACAATGACTTTTATTTATTTAAAAGCAGCAACAGTTCCCATTACTCTCATAATGTTATATTTAAGCCTTGATTTAGTTCCAGAAAATAAATAGGGTACATTTTTAATATTTCCCTAGCTCTGTCTGCTATAAGAGAATTTCAGAGTATGAAGGTAAGATGAAGCAAGACATAGAAGAACATTTTTAGATACTGACCATTTTTCCTTGTAATTTGGTGAAAATTTAGTTTCTTTCCCAAATTCTGTACTTCTATACATAAAAGTAAATTTCTATTTTAGTAGCTCTAAAAGAACTAGGTGAGAGAAGATTAGTATCCATAATAGTAAATAGCAAGTACTTTGGAAAGTCTGAATTAGAGTACAAGTGAAGACATTGACAAACAAACTTTCTGTCTCCTGGATGTGGTATGGTATTTATGTTAGAATTAAAGCATCACAATTAACTGATTGTAGGGTGCTGGTCGGCAATCCGTCAACAGGTCTACCCCAACAGATGTGGAGACACTTGGAAAAAATATGTTAACCAAAGTGGTCAGGAGAACAAAATACAGAAAACACCATAAAACTGAGGACATTATCTCTTCTTGTCTGAAAAACAGGGGTTCCCCGGAGTACAGGAAGTATTTATCAGGGGAGTGCTTCTATTCTGTTATCACAGGAGGGCTTGAAGCAGATTCCGGCCATTCATACACATCTGGCAGCAGGGAATCATATTCACTCCATCATATTCTTTCTTTAACATATTTGGCCTTGTCTTCAGGTTCTGGGTATTGGAAAGCCATTTTGTTAGCATATAGGTATTCTGTAACTTTAATAGCAATGTTAATAGAAACTTTCTGAATATTAGCAAGTGGTGGGTAAAGTTTCCCTTGGGCTAACTTTTCATCCGTCATTTGGCTTGTCAATGCCTTTGCAGCTTCTAGGAAAACATTGTCACTAATACGCTGGGTATTACAGAGAATAACAGCTAAAGATGCACCTGGAAAAATATATACATTGTTTCCTTGATCTGGTGTAAAGATTCTCCCATCTGTGAGTTTCACTAGCCCAAATGGACTGCCACTGGCAAACAAACACTTGCCCTCTGTAAGTGTATATGCTTCTTTGGCCGTGCACTCTGCCTGTGCTGTAGGATTACTTAATGCAAATATTACAGGCCTTTCATTGATAGGGGTCATGGCTCTGATTACATCAGGAGTGAAAAGATGGCCAGCACCTGCAACTCCAATTGTAGTTGAAGTCCTCATTGTATTCACCACATCTTCAAAAGTATCAGGTATGCTCTCTGGGACTGGGTAAGTAAATGGTTCCTGATAACTATCTATTTTTGCTTTCCGCCCCTTAACTAATAAACCATACTTGTCAAACATCCAGATTTTCTTTTGTGCCTCTTCTTCTGACAGGCCATTTTCTACCATAGACATACTTTTTTAAGATTTGCAATTCCAGGAGTAGTCTCTCCTGTTCCAAGGAATAAGATTTTGTGTTCGGAGACTGGTTTATTAATAACTTTTTGTGTTGCAAGAAGATCTGCTAGAGCTACTGCAGCTGTCCCTTGAATATCATCATTGAAAGTGCAGTATTTTTATTGATGTTTTCTCAAGAACCTGAATGCATTATGATTTCCAAAATCTTCAAATGGAATGAGTGTGTTCCAGCCATATCTGTCAGTAATAGCTTCCATAAACTCATCAATCAGGTCATCATACTGTTGTGTGCGATCTTGTTTCTGGTACAAGCCTATGTAAAATGTGTCTTTTAAGAGTGCGATATTATCAGTTCCCACATCAATACACACCGGTAGGCATCTATCAGGCCATATTCAGGCACAAACTGTATACAAACACATTTTTCCTACTGGAATTCCCATTTCATAGACACCCAGCTCTCCAAGACCCAGAATTCTCTCTCCATCAGTCACTAAAACAATCTTAACATGATTTTCTGGCCACTTATCCACAATTGATCTAATATGACCTCTGTCTGAGATCGACATAAATAATCCCTTAGGTCTTCTAAAGATGTGTCCATACTGGGAGCAGACAAGACCAACTGTTGGTGTATATACAATTGGCATTAAACTCTGTGTCATCTTGAAGTATTCGATAAAACAATTTCTCATTTCTTTCTTGTATTTCCATTATGTAGATATACGTTTCCAAAGGGCTAGTCATTTTTTTCAAGTTTCTGTGGAATCCTAAGGCTTGAATATCTTGTGTCTGTATTTTGGGAGGTGGAAGCCCTTGAAGACCAAGCATTTGTCGTTCTTGTAAAGTAAATGCCATTCCCTTGTTTGTTCTTGGATTCAGCATAAATGGCTTGCCTTTTTCTTTTATGTGCAAATATCGACATGCCAAAGTACAAGTGGTGGAAACTGCTCTTAACCCGGGACAACATCTTTTCTTTCATCAGAGGTCTCACCACACAACAGTTGGTGCTGCGGACGAAGAGGCTGCACCCTGCCTCCCGTCCTGGCGATGCTCAGCTCTCGCATCGCCGGGCCCTCCCCTTCTGCGAGCCTCCTGGAGTCCGCGCCAGCTCAGGCTCGCACTGGCGCGAGAGGTGCCACACTCTGAGGTAGACCCGTGAGAGTGGAGGGTGAGGGGGGGCAGGGCCGAGTGGCCATGGCCCACTGGATTTTTTTTAAACGTAAATTATCCTTTTCTATTTTTAATTTTTTTTCTCCTATTGAAGGTATTTGCCATTTTCAATTAACTCATATGACTTCTTTATAAATTAAGGTAATTAAAACTTTATATTATCTGTTACAAATATTTTTCTCTCTTTTTCTTTTTCTTACTCTATTAGCCATAAATGATTGATATGATGTAGTGAAATACATCAAAATTTTCATTCGTGGAATATTTTTTGAATATATCTATGGTGTCCTATTTTCCCAGGTTCATACTTTTAACTGCATGTTTGTTATCTACATTTGAATATTGCACTGATACCGCTAATGTCTCACATGGAGACATCTCATGTGATGCCAGCCTTAACTTTACCCAGAGCCCTTGGTCAATTGTCTCTACACTTTCACATTAGTTATCAGATAATGTGGTTTGAAACTCTGTCCCCACCTAAATCTCATGTTGAAATGTAATTTCCAATGCTGTATGTGGGGCCTGGTGGGGGATCATTGGATCAGAAGAACAGTTTCTTATGGTTTAACACCATTCCCCCTTGGTGCTGTCATCACAATACTGAGTTCTTATGAGACCCAATTGGAGGTCTCAGAAGAAGATATGAGGGAAAGATTGGAACTTCCTAGAGACTTGTTGAATGGTTGTGACCAACATGCTGATAGTGTTATGGACAGTGAAATCCAGACTGAGGAGGTCTCAGATGGAAATAAGGAATTTATTGGGAACTGAAGTAAAGGTCACTTCTGCTATGCTTTAGCAAAGAGCCTGACTGCATTTTGCCCCTACTCTAGGGATAAGAGAATTTGAACTTGAGAGTGATGATTTAGAGTATCTGGTGAGAGAAATTTCTGAGTAGCCAAGCACTCAAGATGCGCACTGGCTGCTTCTAACAATCTGTGCTCACATGCATGAGTAAAGAAATGATCTGAAACTAGAACTTATATTTAAAAGAGAAGCAGAGGGTAAAGGTTTGCAGCCTGTCCATTTCATAGAAAAGAAAAGCCCATTTTCAGTGGTGGAATTCAAACAGGTTGCATAAATTTGCATAAGTAAAGAGGAGTCAAGTCCTAATAGAAAAGACAATAGGGAAAGACCTCAAATGCATTTCAGAGACCTTTGTGGCAGCCCCTCCAATTACAGGCCATGAAGCCTAGAAAGACAGAATGATTTTGTGGGCCAGACTCATGACCCCACTGCCCTGTGCAGCCTTGGGATGCTCTCTGCTTCCCAACCACTCAACCTCCAGCCATAGGTAAAAGGGGACAAGGTACTGCTCAGGCCACTGCTTCAGAGGCACAAGTTATAAGTCTTGGTGGCCTCCATGTTGTGTTAAGCCTGTGGGTGCACAGAATGCAAGAGTCGAGGTTTGAAACACTCCACCTAGATTTCAGAGGATATATGGAAATGCCTAATGTCCAGGCAGAAGCCTGCTTCAGGGCAGAGCCCTCGTGGAATCTCTACCAGGGCAGTGCAGAGGGGATATCTGGAGTTAGATCTCCTATTCAGAGTCCCCACTGGTGCACTTCCTAGTGGAACTGTGAGAAGTGGAGCACCATCCTCCAGACCCCAGAATAGTAGATCCACCAACAGCCTGCACCCTGCACCTGAAAAAGCAGCAAGCACTCAATGCCAGCCCCTGAAAGAAACTGTGGGGGCTGAAATTGTCAAAGCCACAAGGGTAAAACTGCCCAAGGCTTTGGGAGCCCACCCCTTGCACTTGTATGACCTGGTGAGACATGGGGTCAAAGGAGATTATTTTGGAGCATTAAGAGTTAATGACTGTCCTGTTGGGTTTCAGATATGCATGGGACCTGTAGCTCCTTTAATTGGCAGATTTCTCCCCTTTGGAATGGGAGTAATTACTCAATGCCTTTACCTCTAAGGTATCTTGGAAGTAACTAACTCGTTTTTTATTTTACAGGCTCATAAGTGGAACAGACTAGCCTTGTCTTAGATGAGACTTCAGACTGTGGACTTTTGAGTTAATGCTAGAATGAGTTAAGACTTTGGTGGACTGTTGGGAAGGCATGATTGTATTCTGAAGTGTGAGAAGGTCTTGAGATTTCAGAGGTGCCAGGTGTGGAATGATGGTTTGCCTCTGTGTCCCCGCCCAAATCTCATGTTGAAATGTAACCTCAGTGCTGAAGTTGGGGCCCAGTGGGAGGTGATTTGATCATGGAGGTAGGTTCTCATGATTTAACACCACCCCCACTTAGTGTTATCATCACAATAGTGAGTTCTCATGATATCTGGTTGCTTAAAAGTGTGTAGCACCTGCCCCTTCTCTCTCTTCTTCCTGTAGCAGTCAAGTGAAGCTCCTAACTCCCCTTTGCTTTCCAACATAATTGGAAACTGTCTGAGTCCTTCCCAGAAGCAAAATCCACTATGCTTCCTATATAGCCTGCAAATGTGTGAGTCAATCATGACTCTTTTCTTTATAAATTACCCAGTCTCCAATATTTCTTTATAACAGTGTGAGAATAGACTAATACACCAAGTTAGTCTGATTTTAATCCAGTCAATGGCTGAGGCAACAAACTCACTATGAGAACAGCCAGACAGTGCTTTACAACTTGCCCTTAATGCTATGCTTTATTTCCCATCTCACGGCTTCTCTACTGTTTCTGAAGCATATACCATATTCTTATTGCGCATAAATACAAAATTTGGAGGTATCGAGTAGTTACTACTCTTGAGGTTAATCTGTGATTGCAGAAAAATAATTGGTGGAGAAATTCATATCCCTTCTTCCTCCTGGACCTCTCCTTTGCAGTGCTTTGTATTATATGACCTCTTGGAAATCCTGTGAGTTTGAGTTATTGATAGGAGCTTGACCCAATAATCAGATAACCCAGTTATGCACCAATATTTGTTCTTGTTCCTTTCCTACCTTATTTCCCCTTTCCTTCACACTTGCTTCTCAATGATTGCACTTTCGAACAGCACATTTACACGTAAACTTTTGCTTCAAGCTTTGATTTCTGAAAATCCCATATTAAGTAGATGTCCAATAAAAAGTCATTAATATGTTAAATATAAACCATTTATTTTCTTAAACTTGCTTTTTCTAGTGTCTACCCCATCTTATTAAATGACGACTCCATTTTTCAAGGACCTTATACTCAGAATTTTGAAGTCATTCTTGTTTATGCTCTTCTTCTCATATTCTACATTTAATTCGTGAGCAAATCCTGCTGTATATTCCTTCAAAATACAAGTACAAAATGACCCTCTCCATTCACACCACAATCTCTCATATTCAAACCACCATCAACATTCATTGGCATTTTTTTCATTATTCTTCTATTTGGTCCCATTGTTTTCATATTTGTTATCTACAATTCTATTTGCCATATGCAGGGGAAAGATGCTTTTTAAAAAGACACATTGTATCATGTCGCTACTCTTCATTCAGTGCTTCAAAGACTTTACACTTGCTCAGAGTAAAGCTGTGACCTTACAATAACTTATTAAAGTCCTACTTATTTTAGCCCTTGTTATTTATCTAACCTCATTTTCCTACTACACATTCGGTCTTTTCCCCTAGTCACAGACCTCCTTGCTGAATGTTAAATATGCCAAACGCCCTCCTTTTTAATGGCTTTTTAACTTGCTATATATTAATATTGTTAAATAGATAATTCACAAATTTTTTTTAGAATAGTGTCTCACCCATGTAGTAATATAATAGTTATCACTTGTTATGACATTCCTAGATTAGAAACTGTTATTAGTGTTAGTACCTCAACGTTATCATCATCAGTAAAATGTGGATGTTTTGTTCTTTTGAATATATGTGAGAATAATATGATAGGGTGGTCAATACCAGAAAAACATTATACAAATGCTAATAATTATTTCAATATTTAACGTGTTCACTGCACTAACAATCACTTTTTTCACATTTCTAAATTTTTACTATCATACATTTAGATGACTAAATGTTTCATGGTTATCGAGTTCAGCATGTGCCTATGTTAATATGTTACTTCTCCAATCACCTCCTCTTTCATTCCCTTTCCATTATTTAATTACTATATCCATTCCTGGTCCATTTCCTCCTTCATTCTAGCAACTATTCCATTGTTTTTTTTTAAAAAGTCTCCATCACCATTGTTTTTTAGGTTCACGTCTCACTTTTCTAGGTTCTTTTCCATTTCTCATCTTCTTTTTCTAATATCATGAGATTTCTCAGCCAGTGTTTGATTGCCAAGTTTGGAATTGTCTGTTACCATGGATACTGTTTCAGCTACTTGCCCACAGGAGGGAGCCCTCTACTTGTTAAAGGTATGTTGGCGGCAGCAAGACGTTTTCCTGGTAAAGGACAGTGGGGCCGGGACTAATTAGCAATAAAGATGTAAATGGCTTATTTTCCCACAGATAGTGTACATCTCATGCTGGTTCAAGTATGGCATTTTGCACTTTCACTAGACTTATATCAGAAACATACAAAATAGGTACTTATATGGCAGAGTATGAAAGGCATCTACATTGCCCCAATATTTCTTCTCACTTTCTTTTACCAGTCATGTTTATCTCTTTGCCTTAAAATCTTAAAATAAAATATCTCGTTAGGTAAAAAGAACCTAATGGAAATGAACATCACATAGGATAGTTATCATGGGAAAGAAATAAAAATAAAAATGAGTGGCTCTCAAAGAGGGTAAAGTGTAAATGGGAAAAAGCAGCAGAATTATCTAGATAATTGTGAAATTTTTTTGTAAGATTTTATCTCGAAGACTAGAATGCTGGAAATAAAGGAAATTTCAAGTTAATCTCTCCACATTCACAGTTTTTTGGGGGGGCAATATGTCAAGATAAAAATGTTTGTATTCAGGGTTAAAAGAGTGATGTGTAAGTTGGGAGACCGGGAAATATTGTTTCACAGTTATCTGCCACTGTCAGTCCCATAGATACACTATAGTTACTCTGAAACTTTGAAGTTCTGGAAGATAGAATGCATCCTTCTGCCTTTCCAGGCAGTCATTTCTGCTCACTCACCTACCCCTGCTGAATGAGATTTGGCTCATTGTGAGTTTACAGTTTACAATTATTTCCCTGGCTACACACTTTTCATAACTGACTAATTACAATTTACAGTAAATAGGAACACAAGGTTATCCCTAAAATAGAGTATGCTGCCTTCTCTAGGCAAAAAATTTAAAAAGGTGTTAAAAATCCAAAGGAAGTGTTTAAGTAAAATATGAAGAAGAGGACATTGGATAGTCAAAGTTGGTGGGTCAAGAAGCACAGTTCTCTTAAAACATGTTAAGTCTGATGCCTTGTATTTCTTAAGAAACAAGAGACATCTATCTGTCCAAATTAATGTGGGGATGAAGTTGGCATAAAAATAAGAAGGCAGCAATTGAAACCATATCTCTTGTTGTGTTTTTACAGTTCTGATCACAAATGCTCATTTACAATAAAGAGTATTAACTTAAAGCAAATGATTAGATTATACTCACATAAAATAAGGCCTGTATTTTATTATTGAAAAGCATTCTATTATTGAAAAGGCTTTTTATGGTAGAGAAATAGAGATTTAGGATGGCAGACCATCTTCATCAACCCTAAATTGATGATTATAAAACACATATTGAGTGTAAAAAATGGAGCTGTAATTTCAAATATAAATGATTCAAAACAAAGTGAATTTGATGGACTTTCTGCTTTGTTCATTTTTATTTTTACTCTTCCTTTAAGCAGGATTCTCAACTTTCACATGGCATATCCAAATACTTCCATTTTAAAATGCTGCATTCTATATGTTGATGCTGGATATCTATTTTATTTGAGTGCCTGAAAATAATTTCAGAGCCAGAAATTAATGATAGAGGCCAAATTCTTCAAAAACGATTAAAAAAGAAGAGATTCCTACTACAAAAAAAGTCACTATTTTCTATTACAACTAGGACTAAGGGAAAAATTCTTTCATCAAAGCAGCATCACATATATATTTGAAGCACTTATCTGTTCCCTAACTCAGTAAAGATTTCACAGATTGATTCTTTTTTTCTCATTTAGCTCTAACAGTCAGAGAAAAGTAGACATTTTAAAATAATAATAATAATGACACCATAAATTTAAATAACAAAGCAGCTTTTTTTCCCCCAAAGTAACCCAACAGAAGAGTTATATGGCTGAGATCTGCATGGACTTATCACATAAAGGAAAACGTGCTCTATTTGTAGCTAAGTTTTGTTTGGGGGGCGGGGGGTGGGGGATATGTTGGATGTGTCTGAAGGCTCATTAAAACCCTCTAATAATTTTCAAAACATGCTAACTGCAGACAGAGGTTGAATTCTAAAACACCTTTTAAAAATTTTGTATATAAGTCATCACAGAAACAACACAGAAGCAAACAAATGAACAAAATGGTGAACAAATTAACTGAAGGGTAATAGTCACTATGCAACCTACCTGTATCTCTATAAAATAACAAAAATGCCATCAGCACATGACAAGAAAAACAACATTTAAATAATTGAGGAAAAATCTCCTTAAAAATTCTTGCTGAAATGTTTTGGTTTCACCTGAGCAAACCATCAATTCAATGATACAAAGTGATTGAGCTGATTTTATCTCAAAGCACAATACCTGTGAGCACAGTCTTATTTTGAAAAACAAAATTACATATAGATACATATATACATATATGTATATTATTTATTTAATCTATAATTATTTAACCATATTTTTATTAGAACCTGTTTAAATTATTTAGATTTGCTAGATAATATATGTGACTTTAATTTAGACTACTAAAAAGTGAATTTGTTTTACTTTTTTAGTATGAGAGTAAAATATTATTTCAATATAATCTTTACATGATTGCTGATTCAAAGTGGCAAAAATAAATTTTTTTGAGCATGAAAAATTTAAACAGTTATCTATAAAGTCTGGACTTTGGACAAGTGAGTAATTAGCTTGATCTTTTTGTCCTTTCCTACACTGTTCACCAATTACACATTTTGCTTTTGAAAACCAAGGTGGGAATCTAAATTACAACAGGTTTTTCTCACTTGACCTTTCTTACTTTGCTTACAGGCTTTAGAAAGATAATTACTTATTTACATCAAAAGGCTTTTGCTAGGTTATTTAAAAAACAAATCTGTTTACTTCTCTTTACAGGTGAAACGATCTAAATGTGTTGGCCTCACATATAAAAAGGATAAATGAATAAAGTCCTTGCATACTCTCTGTACTCGTAGCAACATATCTCCCATGACCCAACAGCCAGGGATCCCAGAGGAAGCAATTCAGCATTCAAAACCACTAACATTCCATTGTAAGTCAATCATACTTCCCATTTATTGAAAAAAGATCTCGAATTTTTCTTCCTCAGAGCGCTGATTGTTGCACACTCATTCACGGGAGCTTTATGTTGGAAGTAATTTTGTACACCTACATGTTTGCTGGCCTTCAACACATACAGTTCTTTTACACTTAATACCATTTCAAGGGGTGTGTGTGTGTGTGTGTGTGTGTGTGTGTGTGTGTGTGTGTTCTTAGTTGCTGAGTCATAACTTTGGTACTTCTTTTCCATTACTTTTGCTTTGTAATAGGTTGCAAACTTCTGCAATCCTCTTTCTTCCTAGACAGTCATCACATAAATCTTGGCTTCAAGTCTTCTTTGTTCTACATTCCAACAAACCCCATGCTGTAGCCTTACTCCCGATGATACAATTCGAGACATGATCACAACCTCATCACTTTGCAAAACTTTGAACTGAAGTTGTGCAATAATAACACTAACTGTCATTCATTAAGTAAACCTGCAATTCAGCAGGTTAAATCCTTGCAACCCCTTTCACCTTTGTCCGGTGGAAGATATGTCTTTTCCAGAAACCCATTTTGAAGTAATCAACCCTTCTTTATCTGTTGAATTCTGCGTATCTATCACAGTCGCTATTGCATGTTTGTCCACGGATTTGTACACATTTGTCTTTCTTGATGCCCTAGACTGTAAACTCGTTAAGGGCTATATTTTTTTTAATATATGCCCATTAGCTAGAACTATACTAGATATGTAACAGATTCTTAATAATTTTTTTTCAATAAATAAATCCTTACAACAATACAGTAATGTAGGCATCATTAGCACATTTTAATTTGAGAAACTCAGGACTGGGAGGTTAAGTAAATGTTCCCAGCTCTTATTGAAACTAAAACCTCAGATAAATCTAATGCTTATACTTATTCTTTTTGATCTTTTCTTTCTTTTTTTCTTTTCTTTTTTTTTTTTTTTTTTTGGAAACAGTCTCTCACTTTGTTGCCCAGGCTCCAGGCTGCAGTGTGCAATAGCATGATCATAGCTCACTACAGTCTCATACTACCTGGCTCAAGTGAGACTCCCACCGCAGCTTCCTGAGTAGTTGGGATCAAAGGCTTGTGTCCCCATGCCCAGCTAATTTTTTATTGGCGTAGGGGACAAGGTTTAACTTTGTTGTCCAAGCTTGTCTTGACCTCCTGGGCTGAAGTGATCCTCTCACTTCAGCCTTCCGACTAGCTGGGATTAGAGGCACACATCACCACACACAGCTAGTTTTTTAAAAAAATTTTGTGTAGAGATGGGGTCTCTCTATGCTACTCAGGTTGGTCTCAAACTTCCGGACTCAAGTGATACTCCTCCCTCAGCCTCCTAAAGTGCTGGGATTACAGGCATGATCCACTGTGCCTGGCCATTTTTTTTTTTTTTTACTGTTGCTAAACCCTTTATGACCTATTATTCCGATTTCATCATTTACAGAATTGAGTTTGTATTGTTGGCATTTTGGTTGTCATTATTTGATGTGGTTTGGCTCTGTGTCCCCACCCAAATGTCACCTTGAGTTGTAATAATTCCCACATGTCAAGGGCGGGACCAGGTGGAGATAATTGAATAATGGGGCTGGTTTCCCGAATGCTGTTCTCATAATAGTGAGTGAGTTTTCACAAATCTGATGGTTTTACAAGGGGCTTCCTCCTTCAATGGGCACTCATTCTCTCTCTTGCTGCACTGTGAAGAGGTAATTTCGGCCATGAAAATATTGAGATTGAAAAATTTGAACATTATATTTAAAAACAGAGTGCAAGGTCTTAATCACACTATTTTTGAAAAGAGGAGAAAAAGAGATGTTGAAATTAGCCTAGTAGCCAGAATTATTGTTCCTAGGGGAAATACTTCTAAGGCAGTTACTGTAGTTCTGAATCTGTAGTTTCGCTTTGTTTTTATTGCTGCTCTTTTTTCCTAACCCTTCAAAATGTAGCTATCAGGAAATGTTATTACAACCTATTCAATTTTAGCTGGACTTCATTAAAGGCTAATCGGCCGTTGTAATCTATTTTATATGTTTCTGTACGACTTGCTGAATTGTTTTCTCAAAATAACATTTTTAATATGTTCAGCAATACCACAAGTATACTTGTGAACTCAATAAAAAATAACATTAAATGTTCATGTCCCCAAGTACTCATAAGAACAAGAGAACTTGACTTCCCAGAGAATACTATATAGAAAGGATTTTTGTCTACACCAGCATACCTCAGAGATATTGCAGGTTTGATTTCAGACCACTATGATAGAGAGCAACACAAATTTTTTGCTTTCTAAGTGCATATAAAATGTATGTTTATGCTATATTATGGCCTATTAAGTGTGCAATAACATTATGTTTAAAACATTTTTTATACTTTAACTTAGAAATATTTTATTGATATAAAATTCTAATAATTATCTGAGCCTTCAGGGAGTCCTAATTTTTTGCTGGTGGAGGGAGTTGTCTCCTGTTGTTGGCTACTGACTAATCAGGGTGGTGGTTGCTGAAGGCTGGGACGTCTGTGACAATTTATTTAAATAAAACAACAATGAAGTTTACTCCACTGATTGACTCTTTCTTTCACAAATGATTTCTCTATAAAATGAAATGCTGCCTAATAGCATTTTACCTAGTAGAAATTCCTTCAAAATTAAAGTCACTTCTCTCAAACCCTGCCACTGCTTTATCAACTAAGTTCATAAAATATTCTAAATCCTTTGTTGTTTTTTCAATGATGTTTACAGCATCTTCACCAAGGGCAGGTTCTATTGCAAGAGATCACTTTATTTGCTCATCTGTAAGGAGCAACTTCTCATTTGTTCAATTTCATCATGGGATTGCAGCAATTCTGTGACAGCTACAGATTCTATTTCTCAATTTATTCTCGTTATTTACATCACATCTGTGGTTCCTTCCTCCACCGAAGTCTTCAAATCCTCAAAGTCACCCATAGGGGTTGGAATCAACCTCTTTCAAACTCCTATTTATGTTGCATTTTTGATCTCCATTATAAATCACAAATGTTTTTAATGGCACCTAGAACTGTGAATTCTTTCCAGAGGTTTTCAATTTATTTTTCCCAAATTCTTCAGAAGAATCACTATCAATGGCAGCTGTAGCCTTACAAAATATATTTCTTAAATTAATTAGACTCAAAATTCAAAATTACTCCTTGATCCATGGGCTACATAATGAACGTTCTGTTAGCAGGCATGGTCATCTCGACTCCATCTCAACTCATCAGAGCTCTCATCTCGACTCCATCAGAGCTCTTTGATGACCAGGTGTATTGTCAAATAAGTAATAGTGTTTTGAAATTATTATTATTATTATTTTTTATCTCCGAACAGTAGATCTCAACAGTGAGCTTGACGTATTCAGTAAACCATGCTGTAAACAGATGTACTGTCATCCAGGCTTTGTTGTTTCATTTGAAGAACACAGACAGAGTAGATTTAGCATGATTATTAAGGGCCCTCAGATTTTTTTGGAATGACAAATGAGCATTGGCTTCAACTTAAATCCATCAGCTGCATTGGCCCCTAGCAAGAGAGTCAGCCCGTCTTTCAAAGCTTAGAAGCCGGTCATTGACTTCTCTCTAATCATGAAAGCCCTAAATAGCATCTTCTTCCAATAGAAGGCTGTTTTGTATAGGTTGAAAATCTGTTGTTGTTTGCCACCTTCATCAATGATCTTAGCTAGATCTCCTACATCAACACGTCCTGCTTCACCATGTACTTTCATGTTATAGGGATGGCTTCCTTCCATAAACCTGATGAACCACCCTCTAATAGCTTCAAACTTTTCTTTTGCAGTCTTCTCACCTCTCTCAGCATTGATAGAATTGAGGAAAGTTATGACCTTGTTCTGGATTAGGCTTTGGCTTAAGGGAACATTGTGGCTTATTTGATCTTTTATCCACACCAGTCAAACATTCTCCATATCAGCAATGAGGTTGCTTCATTTTCTTATTATTTGTGTATTTGCTGGAGTAGCCCTTTAATCTCCTTAAAGAACTTTTTCTTTGCATTCGTAACTTGACTAAGTGTTTGGCACAAGAAACCTAGGTTTCAGTCAGTCTTGGCTTTTGTTACGCCTTCCTCACTAAGCTTGATTATTTATAGTTTTGCTTAAAAGTGAGACATGTGTGACTCTTACTTTCACTTGAACACTTAGAGGCCATTGTAAGGTGATTGATTGACCTAATTTTAATGCTGTTGTGTCTCAAAGAATAGGGAGACAGAGAGAGAGAGAGAAGAGAGAGAGAGATAGGGTTCTACAAATGGCTGATTCATAGAACAGTCAGAGCACAAACAAAATTTACTGATTATGTTTGCCATTTTATATGAGTGTGGTTCTTGGTGCTCTAAAACACAATAGTAACATTAAGGATCTTTGATCAAAGCACGTCATAATAGATATAATAGTAATAATAATAATCAAGTTTGAAATATTGCAAGAATTATGAAAATGCAACACAGACATGTAGTGAGCCCATGCTTTTGGAAAAATGGCACTTATAGACTTGATTGACATAGGATTGTCAGAAACATTAGACTGTAAGAAAATAAAATATCTGCAAAGCACAATGAAGCAAAAGATGATAAAATGAAGTATGCATTTATTTTATGAGTAATGGTAAAGGGTGGCAAGCTAGCGTGAAACAAACTGAAATAGGATACTGACACCAGGCACTGTAGTTTTGGAAATATTTTCCTATTTAAGCTGTCTTTTTATAAACACAGAAAACTTCTTTTGCAGAATTCTTACTATCATAACTTCCTTATGTGGACCCAGTATTTTAAAGAATACTGTTATTGTAGAAACAATACTTCAAAGTGCTTAGTGGTAAAGCTGTTGAGAGTAAAATGAATTTTCGACACCTATCATAGAATGTTGTATAAAAATAAGGATTTTTTGGATCATAATGAGATCATTGAGTTTTAACAAAATGAATCTCTCTCTCATTCTTTTTAACTTCTCCATAGATTACACAGAGATACTAAATACAGGCAAAATTCACTAAATGTATATGTAACTTTACATGTGTTTCCAAAATCACTGAGCAAAGAGGAAAAAGTGTGGGCCACTGAAAGTATATAAGGAGAGTAAGTGGGTGAAGAAAGCAAAGAGTGAAAGAAATAAGAAATTCCATTATATCAAAAAGAAAAAAATAGATAGTGGATATAGATTTAAAATTCTAGTTTCTTTAAATACTAATTATATTGCAAATCCTCTTAGTTATAAACATTGCATTCATAATATATAGCAAACTTTTTTTTCTTTTTGAGACAGTCTCAACTCTCTTGCTCAGGCTGGAGTGTAGTGACACGATCTTGGCTCACTGCAACCTCTGCCTCCTGGGTTCAAGCAATTCTTCTGCTTCAGCCTCCTGAGTAGCTGGGACTACAGGCAAGTGCCACCACATCTGGCTAAATTTTTGTATTTTTTTTTTTTTAGTAGAGATGGGGTTTACCCCATTGGCCAAACTGGTCTCTATCGGGGAACCAGCCCCCAATATTTCAATGTAGGTTCTTTTCTATTTTCTCTAAGTGTTGGCTAGTCTGAGAAATAAAGGGAAAGAGTACAAAAAGAGAGAAATTTTAAAGCTGGGTGTCTGGGGGAGACATCACATGTCGGCAGGTTCCATGATGCCCACTGAGCCACAAAACCAGCAAGTTTTTATTATGGATTTCAAAAGGGAAGGAGTGTATGAATAGGGTGTGGGTCACAGAGATCACATGCTTCACAAGGCAATAAAATATCACAAGGCAAATGGGGGCAGAGTGAGATCACAGGACCAGGGAAAAATTAAAATTGCTAATGAAGTTTCATGTCCCACTGGGCATGCATTGTCATTGATAACATCTTATCAGGAGACAGGGTTTGAGAGCAGACAACCAGTCTGACTAGAATTTACTAGGCAGGAATTTCCTCATCCTAATAGGCCTGGGGGCGCTATGGGAGACCAGGGTTTATTTCATCTCTTATCTACAACCGTATAAGATAGACATTCCTAGAGCAGCCATTTTAGAGACCTCCCCCTGGGAATGCATTCTGTTTCTCTGGGCTGTTCCTTGCCGAGAAAAAGAATTCAGCGATACTTCTCCTATTCGGTTTTGTAAGAAGAGAAATATGACTCTGTTCCACCCAGCTCCCAGGCAGTCAGACCTAATTGTTATCTCCCTTGGTCCCTGAACATCGCTGCTATCCTGTTCTTTTTTCAAGGTGCCCAGATTTCATATTGTTTAAATACACATGCTTTATGAACAATTTGTGCGGTTAACATGATCATCACAGGGGCCTGAGGTGACATACATCCTCAGCTTACGAAGATGACGAGATTAAGAGATTAAAGTAAAGACAGGCATAGGAAATCACAAGAGTATTGATTGGGGAAGTGATAAATGTCCATGACATTTTCACAATGTATGTTCAGAGATTGTAGTAAAGACAGGCATAAGAAATTATAAAAGTATGAATTTGGGGAACGAATAAATGTCCATGAAATCTTCACAATTTATGTTCTTCTGTCACAGCTTCAGCAGGTCCCTCCATTCGGGGTCCCTGACTTCCCGCAACAGGTCTCAAACTCCTGACATTGTAATCCACCCACCTCAGCCTCCCAAAGCGCTGGGATTACAAGTGTGAACCACTGCATCCGGCGATATATAGCAAACTTTTGATGCCAATGATTTTTCACTTTTCAATAGCTTTTAATGTTTTAAAAAGTTTTTCTCTAATATTAGCCTATAATATTATTTCTAATATTATAAACTTTCACCTTAAAGTGTTACATATAAAACTGCTTAACTGTATGTTTTCTGATTTTCAACTGTTAAGGAACTAATTCTGCTATTTTCTTATTTAAAAAAGAACCATGGATTCAAATGAAAGAATATTAAAATTCTTTTTATTTAACACTATTATTTAGTTGTGTTTCTTTCCATGAAAAGTTTCCAGTGTCTTTTAATAGATTCTTTATTTTCCTGCTTTTCACACAGTTCAGTGGGCATGCAATTACCTGCTATCTATACTTGCAAAGAAACCAATTATTGGAAAGTTATAACCTATTCCTGTTACTTTTCAGTAATTTAAATAGAATTACAAGGAACATATTTAAGTCTATATTTGAATCTGAATCAGATGTCTCTACAGTGGAAAATATATGTGGACTTGATTATATATGTTAAACTATATTAGCAGAAAACAATCAGTTCTGTTTTGTGCCATAGTCCTAAAAATGTAGCTGGAGATCTTTGCATTAGAATATATAGTCTGCATTTAAATAAAATCTTGACACAAGAGCTTAAAAAAACTAAAAATGTAAGTGCAAAGTAATAATTCCTAATATAGCTGGCCTAGACATTATGTGTACCATTTTTAAATGATTTAAATTTATTTGCTTTGCAAAAAATAACATTTTAAGTAACTGCTCTTTTATCTCTTGAGGTCAGAATGTCTGTGTGTGTGTTTAAATTGGCATTGAATCAAATTTACCTCAGGATTGCAATAAGTCACACATTTTTATTTAAAGATACTTTAGTCCATTTGAATATAATAACTTTTTAAAAATTTATAGAATTTAAGAATATTTTTAGAGCAGTTTTAGGCTTATAGAGTAATTGATCAGAAAATACTACGTTCTCTTAATCTTCTCCTCCCTACAACTTTCCCTATTATTGACATATGACATTAGCATTATTATTGACATATGACATTTGTCATAATGTAATTAAAATTGACTAACCAATATTAATGCATCATTGTTAACTATCTATGCATATCTTGGTGCATATAATAGTGTCCCACATTTTTTTCAGGCTGTGTTCAGTTTTCTTCATTCTTTCTTTTCTTCACATGTGCATAATTAACG
This sequence comes from Macaca fascicularis, assembly GCF_037993035.2. Taxonomy (NCBI): domain Eukaryota; kingdom Metazoa; phylum Chordata; class Mammalia; order Primates; family Cercopithecidae; genus Macaca; species Macaca fascicularis. The sequence continues at coordinate 69,123,507 of NC_088389.1, read as the reverse complement.
TCAGTCGATCTTCATATTGTTGATTCTTTTGTTAGTTCACAACTATTTTTTAGCTCCTCTAGTGAATTTTTTATTTTAGCTACAACACCATTCAACTTCTTTCATTTGTTTCCTTTTTATAATTTCTATATATTTATGTTCCTATTTAATGCAACATTGTCACCATGCCTTCCTTTAACTCTTTAAGAAAGGTTTTCTTTAGTTCTTTAAGTGTGTTTGTAGTGGTGCCTTTGAAAATTCTGCCTATTAAATCAGATATCTGCACCCTCATTCAAGCAGTTTTTGTTGTCGGCTATTTTTCTTATGTCTGTGTCACAATTCCCTGTCTCATTGTGTGTCTCATTACTTGCCATTAAAAGTGGATATTTTAGAAAACACAGCAATTCTAAACATTGACTTTTCTAATTAGAGTTTGCTGTGGTTGTGCATGTCTTCATTTTTTTTAATGAAGTCTATCCACCACTACTGCCCACAGCATCCATCAGAAACCCCTGAAGTCATTCTTTAGCCAGCATAGCCTTTGGCACGCACACCCAGGGATGAGACTAGCATCAGCGGGACTCTTTTAGTGGTATTATTTCCCAATCACACTCCAGTTGGGCTCTATAAATTACTAGTTGATTACTCTATTGTACTTGACAATGGCCTGGATATAAATTGCTCTACAGCCTGATCCAACTAAATTTGCTCTCCTTTGCAGAAGTATTTTTTCCAGCTTTATTGAAAATTAAAAATTATATATACTTAAGGCATACAATGTGATTTTTTGATACACACTATGAAATAATTATCACAATCAAGTTAATTAACATACCCATCACCTCTCATAATTACTTTTTTTGTATATATAGTTGCTGAAAAAAACTTAACATGTACTATTTTAGTGAATTTCAAGAATGTGATACATTATTATTAACTACAATCACTATGATGTATACTAGATCTTCAGAATTTATTCATCCTATTACATCTTAAAACTTCAATTTTTTAAAAACACTTTTCAGCAGGTATGTTGGTTTCACTGAAAAGGAGATCACAGAGCTCCTCGTGCTCCACGCCAGAAGTGGAACTCTGCAGCTCACATAAATTACGCGTTCCAAATGAAAGGTGCCTTGTAAATTACTTAATCATCGCATGTTGCTTACAGTAGAGTTGAGGCCTAAGGATGCTTAAATGATAGTCTAAATTCAAAACTAGTGAAAGACCAATAATTATAATTCAAATTATTAATCAGTATTTTTCTCCACTACATGCTGTTCTCAACCGAAATTAGGCAAAATGGAAACCATTCCATTTAAAAATTATATATTTAGGGGAATATTTTTATTTTTATTGACTAAAATAAAGATTTCTCATTTGTAGACTGACTGAGGCAGATTCCAATACAGACTGAACATCTTAAGAATTGATAGCAATATAATCTGATTATTGAATACACTAATTCTCACATAATTTTCCTTTTACTTATATTATTATTTTGTATTTGTTGTTATTTTTGTTGTTTTTGAGAAGGGAAAATTATTATTTATAATTATATATTATAAATTTGTATTATTTGTAATTTTATAGTATATATGTATCTGGGACACAATGTGATATTTTAATACATGTTAATGTGGAATAATTAAATCAACCTAATGAGAAAATTCATCACCTCACATACTTACCATTTTTTGTGTGTGTGGTTATAACATTTAAAATTAAGATGGCTTACTAGAAGCATCCAGGAAGAGCTTCTCCCACCAAGAGACCAGACAATTAAGAAGACTGGAACACTGCAAGCAGATCTTCAGAAGAAAGGCATTGAGAGTGGACGGAGGGAGGACACAGACTCTAGGCTGAAGGGGCAGGAAGCTGGCAAACGTGCACAGAATTGTCAAGCACCGAGACTCATTTCTGGCCCTGAGTGTCTGCTGGGGAAGGTGTTAGGTTAAACAGGTGAGGAATGGCTCACTCTTTCCACGGAACTCTGGATTCCTGGCTGCAGGAGACCCCACAACTTCCACAGACATTTAAGTAGGTAGGAAGAGATGCTTAGAGAGTTGGCAGGGACAGGACTCCAGCCTGTGTGGAACCTAGAGGATTTGGCATTAGAACAGCTGCAGTGGAGCATGGCTTTTGGGTAAGCAATAAAATTAAGAAAGAAGTCAATAAATTTTTTGAAACTAATTAAAACAAAGAAATAACATACCAGAATCTCTGGGACACAGCTTAACAGTATTAAGGGGAAAGTTTATAGTGCTAAACACCCGTATCAATAAATTAGCAAGATCTCAAATTAACAACCTAACAGCACATCTAGAGGAAACCAAAACACAAGAGCAAACCAACCCCAAAGCCAGTAGAAAATAAGAAATATCCAAAATCAGAGCTAAACTGAAAGAAATGGAGAAACAAGGAAACAAACAAAATATCATTGAAATCAAAAGTTTGTTTTTGAAAGGATAAATAAGGTTCACAGGCCATTAGTTGGACTTATATAGAAGAAAAGAGAAAAGATCCAAATGACAAAGGTGATATTACAATCGACCCCACAGAAATGCCAAAAAAAGCCTCAGAGTATTATGAACACCTGTAGGCACACAAACTGGAAAACCCAGAAAAAATTTGGTTAAATTCGTGGAAACATACAATCTGCTAAGATTGAACAAGTAAGAAATTGAATTCCTGAACAGACCAATAATGAATTCTTAAATTGAATCAGTAATAAAAAGCCTACAAACCAGAAAATGCTTTGGACCATACAGATTCACAGGCAAATTCTACCAGACTTATTAAAAAGAACTGGTACCAGTACTACTGAAACTATTCCAAAAAAATGAGGAGGAGAGACTCCTCCCTAACTTATTATATGAGGCCAGCATTATTCTGATATCAAAACCTGGCAGAGACACAATGAAAAAAGAAAACTTCAGGCCAATATACCTGATGAACACAGATGCAAGAATCCCCCCAAAATACTAGCAAGCCAAATCTGGCAGCACTTTAAAAAGCTAATCCACCATGGTCAAGTAGGCTTTATGCCTGGTATGCAAGCTTGGTTAAATATGTGCAAATCAAACAGTGTGATTCAGCAAATAAACAGAACTAAAACCAAAAATCACATGATCATCTCAATAGATGCAGAAAAGGCTTTCAATAAAAGTAAGCATCCCTTCATGTTAAAAAGTCTCAACGACCTGGATATCAAAGGAATATATTTAAAATAATAATAGCTATTTTATACTAAAATAATAATAGCTATGAGCAACCCACAGCCAACATCATGTTGAATGGGAAAAAGCTGGAAGCATTTTCCTTGAGATCCAGAATAAGACAAGAACATCCACTATTACCACATCTATTCAGCGTACTACAGGAAGTCCTAGCCAGATCAATCAGGCAAGAGAAAGAAATAAAAGGCATCCAAATGGAAAGAGAGCAAGTCAAACTATGTCTCTTCACAGGCAATATTATTCTATCCCTAGAAAAACCCGTAGTCTCTGCCAAAGCCTCCTATACCTGGTAAAAAACATTTCAGCAAAGTTTCAGGAAACAAAATCAATATACAAAAGTAACTATCATTTCTATATAACAATAATATCCAAACAGAACCAAATCACAAATGCAATCCATTCACAATAGCTACAAAAACAACAAAATACCAAGGAATGTAGCTAATCAAGGAAGTGAAGGAGCTCTCTAACAAAAATTACAAAACACTGCTGAAATAAATAATAGATGACACAAACAAATGGAAAACCTTTCCATGCTCATGGATAAGAAAAATCAATATTTTTAAAGTGGTCATACTGCCCAAAGCACTTTACAGATTTAATGCTATTCCTATCAAACTACGAACATTTTTCACAGAATTAGAAAAAAGTATTCTAAAATTCATATGGAATCAAAAGGGCCCAAATAGCGAAAGCAATCCTAAGAAAAAATTGCAAAGCTGGAGACATCACACTACCTGGCTTCAAATATAGTACAAAGGCTATAAAATTCCAGATGAAAATGTAGGAAATACCATTCTGAACATAGTTCCTGAAAAAGATTTCATGATGAAGTCTCCAAAAGCAACTCAAAGAAAACAAAATTAACAAGGGAAACCCAATTAAAGGACTTCTGCATAACAAAAGAAACTATCAACCCAGTAAAGAGACAATCTAAAATATTTGCAAACTATGTATCTGACAAAAGTCTAATACCCAGAATCTATCCAGAACTTAAACAAATTAACAAGCAAAAAACTAACAACCCCACTAAAACATGAGCAAAGCACAGGAACTGACACTTCTCAAAGGAAGACATACATGCAGCCAATAAGCATATACAAAAAGTCTTGGCATCACTAATAATTCGAGAATTGCAAATGAAAACCATCTCATACCTATCAGAATAACTATTATTAAGAAGTCAAGGCTGGGCACGGTGGCTCATGCCTGTAATCCCAGCACTTTGGGAGGTTGAGGCGGGTGGATCACGAATCAAGAGATTGAGACTATCCTGGCCAACATGGTGAAACCTCGTTTCTACTAAAAGTACAAAAATTAGCTGGACGTGGTGGGGTGGACCTGTAGTCCCAGCTCCTTGGGAGGCTGAGGCAGGCGAATTGGTTGAACCCGGGAGGCGGATGTAGCAGTGAGCTGAGATCGTGCCACTGCACTCCAGCCTGGAGACAGAGCAAGTCTCGGTCTAAAAAAAAAAAAAAAAAAAGAAAAAGAAAAAAGAAAAGAAGTCAGAAAATAACCTATGCTGGTGAGGTTGTGGAGAAATAGGAATGCTTATACACTGCTGGTTGGAATGTGAATTAGTTCAGCCACTCTGGAAACCAGTTTAGAGATTTCTCAAAGAACTTAAAAGAGAACTATTATTTGACCCAGCCATATATACCCAACATAAATATATATTATTCTAACATAAAAACACATGTGCATATATGTTCATCTCAGCACTATTTACAGTAACAAAGGCATGGAATCAACCTATTTGCCCATGAATGGTGGAGTTTATTTAAAAAATATGTGGTACATATAAACTATGGAATACTATGTAGTCATAAAAATTAAATCATGTTCTTTACAGGAACATGGATAGAGCTATAGGCTACTATCCTAAATGAATTAATGCAGGAACAGAAAACCAAATACCACATGTGCTTGCTTAGTTGAAGCTAAACATTGAGTATATATGGACACAACAAAAGGAACAATACACACTGGGGAATACTTGAGAGTTGAGGATAGGAGGAGGATGAGGACTGAAAAACTACCTATTGGGTACTATTTCTCACCTGGGTGAGAAATAATCTGTACACAGAACCCCCCAGGCTATGCAATTTACCCATGTCATAAGTCTGCATCTGTATCCCTGAATATAAAATAAAAGTTAGCAAAAATCGTTGTATTTAAAATTTACTTTTAGAAATTTTGAAATATATAATGTATTATTACATATTATAATCACTGTTCTGTGCAATAGATCACCAAAGCTTACTCCTGTGTAACTGATATTTACCCTTTTATCAACATCTTCCCTTCACTTATCCACCTGATCCCAGCCACTGGTAACCATTCTATCCTTTATTGCTATGAGCTTGATTTCCTTAGATTCCATACATAAGTGAGATTATGCAGTATTTGTCTTTCTGCATCTGTGTAATTTCATTTATAAGTATTATATCCTTCAGGTTCATCCATGTTATTGCAAATGACTGATTTTTTTTTCCTTTTTAAGGCTGAATAGTATTCCTTTGTGTATAAATGCCACATTGTCCTTATCCATTCCTCCCATAATGGACACCTAAATTGCTTCCACATCTTAGCTATTGTGAATAATGCCACAATGAACATGAGTGTGTATATATCATCTATGTACTGATTTCCATTCATTTGGATATATAACCCAGCAGGAGGATTGCTAGAGCATATAGCAGTTCTATTTTTAGTTTTCAGTGGAACCGTCATAATGTTTTCTATAATAGCTGTACTAATTTGCATTTCCACCAAGAATGCACTAGGGTTCAAGAAGGGAATAATTCTACTTCTGTTTTGTGCAGCAAAGTCTCATGAGTTCTTTCTGAAATATACTAAATTATGTACTGGAATGTCATAAAAGAATGCTATACTACTTGCATTCTTCAAAAATCTCCAAAGAGGTCTCCAAGTAGTATGGACAAAGATTATTCAATAAAGATAAATTTATTATGAAGTCTGAAATAAAACATAATCACTGGCAAATATTAGCAGCTGTAAACTCGTGGCTGGATAAATGGACTGTATACATGGTAGATAAATAGAAATGTTGATTCAAATCTATGCATACATTAATAATTCTTGATTGATTTTGTCTCCTGGGAATTTTAACAATTAGGCAGAGAACAAGGATACTGCTAAACATCTTAAAATGCACAGGACATTCTCCTCCAAATCTATCGATATCATCTGGCATAAAATGTCAATAGTGCCAAGGCTGACAAACCCTGTGAGTATAAGCGGAGGCCCCATTACTATATTGACATAAATTTATTTAACTCATATTTCTCCTGCATATACCAGGATTGAGCATTGTTCTAGGCTTTTTGGAATTCAGTGGTAAATAAGATACATGCAGTTGCCTCATGGAACTCAAGATTTTTATGGGGAAAGTTTTGCAGGAAAACACCTATAGAGAAATCTATATAAGAATCTAAGAGAGCAGCACAAAGACTCTCAAGTACATGGATGACCTCTTCCTGCCAGAACTCCTACCTGGTTTTATGATCATCTCATTTATGGAGAATGAAAACAAAGAGGTTACATTTGGAACCTAAGTTTTGTTCACTCTGAGTATTGAAAAATTTTAGATCTATCTAGATATGCAGAGGATCAATTATAGTGGATTTAATTTTCACATTTAACAAATAATTTTACTTTATTTCATGAATAAAGAAGAGTCATCCTAGGGAATATTTAAGAAGAAAAATTGTGTACATATTCTTGTTCAAGAATATCTAGAAGCAAGATTTATTTCTAATATAGCATAATATTATCAATTTTTATTAGGTGCTTGGCCCCATCCTTACAGATTTTATTAGAAACATAGGGTGAGAGAGATAAAATAAGAATAGTAGGAACAATATAAAAATTCCTTTGTAATGCCTATGGATAATTTGTTGGCAGTATTAGTAGTGATTCCAGCATCTTTAGTCTTAGATGTTCATTACCAGTCTAGGGAAAAGCAGGGGTTTTGCTCAGGTGTAAAGCTGTAAATTCTCAGCTTTGTTAGCACAGTTTCCATTTTTTGCATCCAGAAATAATATAAATATACATACATGAATCATGTCAGCTCATGGCTTACAGGAGACATTTCTAAGGTGTACACAATATATTTGCGACATGCAATTTCTGGCCCTTCATCTCCAGTATAAAATTTTAAAAAAATGATTGCAAATTATTAATAAGTCTTTTCTAGACTAAATATCCCATAAATTACATCAATGATTGTTTTTAGGGTCAAGTTATGAAGAAAATTAAGACTGACATATGTGCTTGTCTTGAAGAAGAGATTTCTAATTAATTGATTGTAGGCAGAGACACATGCTTTAGATGCAGGTATCATCACTAACATTTTGTTTGAAGAATTTAAATGCTTGGCTCCTAACTGTTTGGGAAGTGCCAAATTTTTTCTCTATGAATAGTTTCAGTTATACTCCAGGGCTCCAATATATATGTTGTTGACCGAACCAAATTGTGATTTAAAAAGCAGGGATGGAAACCATTTGTTCAGGAAGATGTTAAAAGAGGTAACTTCACATTGATTGGCTTAGGATTACCACTTAATGATTTACTCTGAGCAGGACTATATTGCTTTCTACCGCTAAAGTGAGTATCTTAGTTGGATTCACCTAAAATAGATCCTGAAACAATGACTTGGGTGCAGGAGTGAGGAAACATAACATGTAAAGGGAAGGGGAAAAAGCTAATATAAGGCTGAATTATCGGGGTCATTGCTCTAGGCTTTGACTCCAGATTCCACCTGGACATTTGCAGTGTGAGAATACCTCTCAGAATGGTCCATCTAAAAAATAAGAGAAACAGGAGTCTTTAACCAACAGCCTCTATTTTTCATTGTTTGAGGATTTCTCCTTTGGGATGTAGTCATCCCTGTACTTCTGGGCTTCCCCTTGGCCATATCAAAATAAATTTCTCTAGGGTAGAATATGGGAAGATGCAGGGAGTTTAAATTTGAACAATAGCAGACCAACGTGAGTCAGACTTACATGAAATTTTCCACCACAACTCGGGCAAAAAACAGAAGTGGGCAAGGGTAATTTGATGCAGGCGATGGAAGCATGTTCTACATGAGTTTGGATGGGAAAACAAATATATATACTGACTTTATAAATCGTCTCTTCTGAATGCTCATCCGTGTTTCCTAAAAATGAAAGCTTAGTTGTATTATTAAAACAATATTGTTTCTTTTGACAGTTGCAATTGTTTTTAAAGGAACTTCTGGAATGTGACAAAGATAAAGTCAACAGCAATTACTGTTATCTTATTAAATGCATTTTCATTATAGCTGTAAGATTTTTTAAATATAGATTTATAAATAAAACTGAAATTATTGAGTCATTGTCAAGCTTCACATCATAATTACAATACCTATGCCTAACTCTGGAGCATACAATTTTAAGAAAACAGTTTTTACATCAGGTGAAACTGTAGATAAAACTTCAACTGTATATTTTACTTATTCGACATACTAAATTAAAATGCTAAAATCTGTAGCTTTAAAATAAAAAAGACAGGGTTTTAAGAGGACAGCTAGCAAAATGCTGGATCTATAATTTTGGAGAGAGCAAAAAATATAAAGAATTAATCATTACTGAATACAATTGCACTGACATTTTTTATCAAGAGGAATAATTACAAATCTGGGTTACATCTTTAGACTGGGGCAACTGTCAATTATTTATGAAATGTTAAGTGAATTATTTTAACTTAAAAATCAGTGGAAAGAGAATCTCAGAGGGTTAAGAATAAACAACCAAAGAAATGTCTAAGCATCCAAAAGCATCTTAATTAGGGAAGTCCTTTGGTATATCCTCCTTATCGGCATAATTTTCCATTACTTTATATTTTACACTGAGAAAACTGCCTACAGCTTCATTAGAAACAGACTTAAGGGAGGGACTGCAACTTTAACATCAAAGAATAAATAATTATATTCAGCTATTAGGTATTTTTCTACTCTTCAAAGACAAGAAATTAGTTTCTGCCCTTGAGGATATCACAGTTAAGTTAGGCAAATGGACAAATAAACAAATTATGTCAATAAAATATGCTAGTTGGTATGATAGAGGAATGCATAAGATTCTGTTGGCGTAAGAAGGAAGGGATACAACCCACGCTGGTATTTGAGTACAAGCTTAATAAAGGAGATGGTTTTTGTGGTCCTTTCTGAAAGACAAATGAGTGATTTGAGTAAAGAGAGTGAGTGACCTTATATGGACAGAGTGTAGCAGGTGCAAATATGCAGTTCATGAGATATCATGACTTTGCAGAACACTCCAACTATAGTAGATTCATGTTTGCCCAAGGTAGGCTATGTTTTATAGATTTTCTTGTCTGATTCTGAAGGCAAGAGTCACTTTTTGATCATACCATGAGACATTCTGGTGGTGGGCAATAATTAAGTTTAATTATTAGAATCACCAGAATAAAATCGATTCAATTGATTAGTCACCCTTTAATAAAATCACCTGCCTCAAAAGAATCTTCCTAATTCCTGATAATTGAATTTAATAAAATATTATTTAAGTAATATTTTATTTAAAAATATAATATTTTATATAAAATGGGATAATACCAAATTCATTTATTCTTGGCTCAACTTCATCATAGTCTTATTACCTCTCTTTATAAAAGCAGCATCCGAAATTTTCTCCATCAGAAAGGGCTTATATCATGGTCGAAGATGTACTTGAAGGCCTAGAATGTGTATATTCTTTAACAACCTTATACAATAAAAAACCTTTTATCTCTACCTTCATTCCCACTTAGTCTACACTAATTTTACCATGTATTTGGTATTCAACTGATTTTCTAGGAAAATTAATTTTAATTTTATCTTAGATTCAGGGGGTACATATGCATGTTTGTTACATGGGTAATTGTATACTGGTGGGGATTGGGATTCTAGTGTACCCATCATGCAAATAGTGAGCATTGTACCAATAGGTAGTTTTTCAACCCTTGCCCCTCTCCCACCTGCTCCCTTTTTGGAGTCCCAGCATTTATTATTTCCATCTTCAAGTCCATGATTACCCATTGTTCAACTCCCGCTTATAAACGAGAACATGTGCTCCCCACTCCCTCCCAAGTTAGTTAACTTAAGATAATGACCTCCAGCACCACCCACATTGCTGCAAAGGATGTGATTTCTTTCTCTTTCATGGCTGTGTAGTATTTCATTATCTATCTATCTATCTATCTATCTATCTATCTATCTATCTATCTATCAATCACATTTTCCTGGGAAAAATTTTATCAAGTATTTTTAGGTAGAAACTCTGTTACCCTTGCCTTGATTCCTGTAGCAGCCAGACAAGTCATTTTGTGTGTGTGTATGTGTATATACTTTTTATTATATTTATATATAATATATAATCATTATATTTTTATTATATATAATATATTTACATTAAATATTATGTATATAAATATTTATATTAATTTTATTATAATTTATACTAGTAACATTATATTTAGGTAATAGAATGACATATATCTATTATTGTGAGAATAGCTGAGGTAATATAGTATATATTATGGTATATTATATTATACTATATATAGTATAATATATTCCTGTAGCAGCCAGGCAAGTCATTGTGTGTATATAAATATTTTATTACATTTATATATAATATATATGATCTTTTATATATTTTATTATATATAAATACATTATATATAATATACATATATAAACACGTCATATATAATTATATATAATGCATATATTATATAATATACTATATAATATAATATACATTTATATTATATAGTATAACATATATTTTATATTATATATTAATACAAAATATATAAATATATATAATGATAATATGTATTATATATAAAAATATAATAAAAGTATATACACACACACACACACACACACACAATGACTTACCTGGCTGCTACAGGAATATATTATATATAGTATAATATAATAGACTATAATATATACTATATTATCTCAGTTATTCTCACAATAATAGATATATGTCATTCTATTACCTAAATATATGTTACTAGTATAAAGCAGTAAAATTGACCACATGTTCTTGACTTAGCAATGGGTCACAATAGTATTCAAATAGCTCCTATGACACAAACAGAGCTTGCCATAAATACAAAGCTTAGAAATTTCAGTAATTTGGTTTCTCCCAGAGATTGAGATAGATATCAAATTTATTATCTAAAAGAAGAGAAAAATGTATGACCACCCACTAAGGTAATGGATCAGAAAAACTGAATTCACGGACCAGAGATTGAACAATAAACGATATTCTTTTGCCTGCAGGGGTTCCACTGACAGCTAAGTGGTTGTGGGTGCATTTCTCAGTTCTTGGACTTTCCCGCTGGAAACAGAAACTCTCAATACATTTTTCTGTCCATAGAGCAGACACTTACTGGCCTCTTTCCACAGTCCTACTTCTTAGTGTATCATGGCTCTAGGCCTAGAAGTCTAGTGAAATTCATTAATTTAACATTCATAGAAACATCTAATGCTGAAATTGGAAGGAATTTTAAAGGTTAGTTAGTATCAAGCTTATATGATGCATGATTCCACTACTTATTGACTGCTTGAAAGACAGTGTGCTGGAAATATTCTCTCTTGGCCCTCCCTCTGGAATCTGAGAAGCGGATTTCAATCTGAGTGTCATTACAAGGTTATACAAAAAGAAAGCTTGATAACTAGACTGCTGATCTTTCATCCTGACTCTTACCATTTAACTTTGTTAAGTTAAATGTACTGTGCCTCAGTTTTCTTATCTACAAAAAGGGATGAAAATACTGAATTCAGAGAAGTTCTGAGAATTTATTGAGATTTATGCAATGTTTGCAAAATATTTTCTGGCACTCAGTAATACTCAATGAGTGTAAATTACTATTTTCATTTAAGTCTGCTTAACTTAAGACTTCGTCTTTCTCAAAGCTATCGCTTGTAACAAACCTTCAGCATTTGTTTACATCATCTCACCAGGGAACAAAGAACATTAATAACTCTTTGCTCTCATTCATCTACTGCTTAGGAAAAATATGAAGAGTATCTTAGCAGTTAGTTTGCCTTGCTGGAAGATGTGTTAATTATAGAACAACTTTTATCTGTAAATCCCAGAAATCAACATCTTTTAATACAGCATATGTCAGAGGCATCCTGACATATTATCATGTTATTAAATTATCATGTTTTCCGATATTTAAAACTGTTATAATTCCTGCTTGCATAGTTCCAATTTTTATGTGTTCCACCATGTCAAAAAATTGTGCAAATGTTGGGGTTGTAACCTAAACATTACAAATCTGACATTATAAAATTGCATGCCATTTTAAATTAAACTAGTATCTACTGAGTTTTGTTTTAGATAAAATAGAAAGACAGTGAGAGTAGGAACCCTCTATATTTAATTCATTGCAATGTTAGTAGCACAGAAGCTAGTATATAGCAAACTCTAAGTAAATATTGTTGAATTCATGATTAATTCGTTCCTAAAAGATAAAATGTAAATTTTGTAACAATAAAACACTAATAGAATAAATAAATGTGTATTTTGCTAAAGGAAGAGTACTCATATGAACAAGATAAATTGATATTGAGATAAGAATGTAAATATTATATTAGCCATTGCATTCATTAAAATAACCATATTAAAGTGGAAAAGTCATAATTAATATCATAAATATTTGTCTGCTAAATATGTGCATGTTCAAATTTCCAACTAGTTTACTTTTGCTCACTAATAAGCTGTATGCTCTCTCTCTATTCACTAAGCAGTGCAGTTTTAAAAATACATATGAGTATAAAATACATATGAGTATAAAATATATCATCAGCTAACAGCAAATGGAATGTTTTTATTGAGTACTCCATCTGAATATTAGATTCTAGTGTAGATACTTACTTGAGGTTTATTTGGGTGACATTCAGTTTGCCTGTCCTACAAAAGCTAAGTTAACTTTTGCAATTTGTCAAAGATTGTAATTTTCTCCTAAATGTCTTAAACTCAAAAACTGCCAGGCTGAAAGTTTCTATTTTGAGTTCCTCTGAGAGATACATGCTGCTTTTATTTCTTATGAATAGTAAACTCATAGAGTGATTTCTTTATTCATGCTTTGTTTAACACTTCGCTTTTTATATTTCATACTTTTATACTTTAGTATACTGAAGGATAGTTTTATGCTTTACACTTTCAACATAATTTTAGAGATTATAAAGCAGGATTTTTAGTTTTTATAAAGCATAAAACTAAATAATTTGTAACTGCTTTCTCTTCCACATATTTATACATATACTATCCTATTTTATTATGACAGATATATACTATTAGTTTTTTAGATATTAATTTTTAGATATATAGATTTTTTTAAGAATAGGGTTATTCACATTGTTCTCTCTGCCTAACTTTGTGTCTATCATACCAGAAATGTTTAATAACTTCAATGTGTATAATTTATTAATTCTATTTGAGAGAATATTGGAATCCCATATAATGTTTTATTGGAATTATTTTTAATACTTTAAAAATCTTTTTCTAAGGTCTTTGTTTTGGATTGATGAAAATAATATATACTATAATTATAATTGTAATATATATTGTGCTAAGATTTGAATATGTATCCCAAAAGTTCATATATTGGAAACTTAATTGCCAAAGTGACATTATTACGAGGTGGGACCTTTAGAGATGATTGGGTCATGTGGGAAAAGTTCTCATGATTGGATTAATGCCTTTATTATGGGAGTGAGTAAGTTCTTGCTAAAGCAGGTTGTTATAAAACAAGTTAAACTTGCCCTGTGGTGTTTCACATGCATGCTGTTGACCTTTTGCCATGTTACTGTGGGGCAAGAAGGCCCTTACCAGATTTTGACACCACGCTCTTGGAATTCTCAACCTCCAGAACCACGGGCTAAATACTTTCTTGCTCATTATAAATTACTCAGTCTCAAGTATTCTAACAGAAAAGAAATTAAGACATCACAATTTTTAGCAACATAATTGTAAAAAGTAAGTCATACATGATCTCATTTGAAATTGTCATTTCTATAAACTATCAAAGATAATAGCTTGAAGTAAAATATTTCTGGGCATTTTTTCCATCTAAAACAACTTTACAAAGAAACTTGCTTTATATAGTGCTGTGGGCATGGGTTATGTGATGTATCCTTAGGTGATCAGTTCAGCTGTTTTCTACTTCATGCAGTAAGACCTGAACTGTTGGATACTGTCTCCTCACTACCACCCTCATCTTGAGCATGGCTAAATATTAGGTACAAGAAGATGGTATAAAGGGGGGCTTAGTTACTAACATATGTTGGACACAGGTAGTTTGTGTGAGATAATCAAGACTTGAATGAAACTAGGTGATAAGACATAGTATATCCTACGTTATACCAAAAAAAAGTGTATTTCTATTTGGTATTTTAATTGCTCAAAAAGTAAATGTGCAATTACTAGTTGAATATAGGAGCTTCTTGTCTTGAAAGAAAACTCAATTATTCCTATACATAGACCATTATAGTATTTTACCTGTTACATGCATATACTTTTTTTCCATTATTTTCCTCTTAAATTGAGAATGTCTTGATTTCAGTGAAGTCAGAGTACATGCATTGACTACCATGTGGATTTGTAAATATATTGCCCTTTTTTCAAAACCAATTACTAGTTTTATTAAAGTGATTTCAGCTAATTATACTGCAACTATGCCAATTATTTTAAAAGTCATTATAGCTCAAATATTAGCAATCATTAATTACTTTGCATACCCTAGCTGTCCAATTTTATTTAATTTACATGCCTATCTGACTCATTAATATCTTTGACATATTGAAGTTGATTTTTTTTATATAGAATGGAAAAGGCAGCCAGTGAAATAAAAGAAGCCTTTAACATTTACAAGAAATGCTTATACAATATTCTAGTAGTAAATAATTCAAAATAATTAAAGGTATTTGCTCTATACTTTTAATTTTACATAGTAAATAATTATAAATATGAAATTTATAATAATTCCTAAGTATAATAATTCATACCCTGAAAATGTGCTGAAACTTAACATGCATTGTATACTTTGTTTTCTCTAATATTTGTGCTTTCACGTGTGCTATGCTGTTGCACACTATATCCTAGTGTATGACAGATGTTTGAAAGAAGTCTGAAATAACACTAAGAATAACCTTAAGACACTTTATGTAGAGGAAAATATTTTAAATAAATGTTTGAATAAAAGGTTGTAATCTTACTAATACAATTTATCTTTAACTTCTCCTCAAAGACAATTGTGCTTTCTATATAATACTTTTTAACTTAGGAAACAAATTTTAATAAATGTTTAAGTTCACATGCGAAATTACCAAAAAAAGAATATAAAATGTGTCTTTAAATTTCATTGAAAAGTCATGTATTAAAACTCTGCAGATGAATTCCTATACTGATTATTAAAAATATTTATCCTAGCTGGGCATGGTGGCTCGCGCCTGTAATCCCAGCACTTTGGGAGGCCGAGGTGGGCAGATGACCTAGGGTCAGTAGTTCACGACCAGCCTGACCAACATGGTGAAACCCTGCCTCTATTAAAAATACAAAAACATTAGCTGGGCATGGTGGTGGCTTCCTGTAATCCCAGCTACTTGGGAGGCTGAGGCAGGAGAATCACTTGAACTCGGGAGTCAGGGGTTGCAGTGAGTTGAGATTCTGCCATTGTACACCATCCTGAGCAACAAGAGGGAGATTCTGTCTCAAAAAAAAAAAAGTTTATCTTGCAACATCTAATATGTAATGTTTCTTGGTTGTCTCTCAAAGCTATTCACAAAGGTTCTGAGTTCTAAGAAATGATTACCAACATTTTCTTCTGTTTTGTTTTCCAACCTTCCTTTTATCCCTGCTTAGCCATATCTACTGAGCAATGATTAGCTTCTGCAGCATATACACATCCTAACATTTGTTTCGTTGAGGAAGTCTAAGTGACTCAAGCTGGAAGCACACATAGCCAACTCATGAAATCCTTAGCTTAGCTTCATCCAATTCCTATGAAGGTTCTGCTTTGGAAGTCAATATGAACAGTCATAAGTGCTAGTATTTATTTAAAAAGAATAAAAATGTATTTTTTTTGTCAAAAACTTGATATGTTCTGACTTATCCTATCTTCTCCATGACTATATGAGTCAGGTACTAACTCTGTTCTATAGAAGAAAAAAATAACCAGAAACCAAAACCAAAATGAAACCCTGAATCTACACAGCTGTAAAATGAGCCAGTTAAAATTAAAATTACATGACTACCTTGAGGCAGAAATTAAATTTAAATTTCAGGTCAGTCTGATTTCAAATCCTGAGCTCTTTTTGAAATACAATGCTACCTTTCAAAACTGCCGCTCATTATTTACCTAAAGACTTGATATATAGGCCAGGAATGGTGGCTCACACCTGTAATCCCAGCACTCTGGGAGGCCGAGTCATGTGCTGCTGGATTCGGTTTACCAGTATTTTATTGAGGATTTTCACATCAATGTTCCTCAGGGATATTGGCTTGAAATTTTCTTTTTTCTGTTGTGTTTCTGCCAGGTTTTGGTATCAGGATGATGCTGGCCTCATAAAATGAGTTAGGGATGATTCCCTCTTTTTCTGTTGTTTGGAATGGTTTCAGAAGGAATGGTACCAGCTCTTCTTTGTGCCTCTGGTAGAATTCATGTGTGAATCCATCTGGTCTTGGAATTTTTTTGGTTGGTAGGCTATTAATTGCTGCCTCAATTTCAGAACTTGTTGTTGGTGTATTCAGGGATTGGACTTTTTTCTGGTTTAGGTCTTGGGAGAGTGTAGTGTCCAGGAATTTACCGATTTCTTCTAGATTTTCTAGTTTATTTGCGTAGAGGTATTTATAGTATTCCCTGATGGTAGTTTGTATTTCTGTGCGATCGGTGGTAATATCCCCTTATCATTTTTTTATTGTGTCTATTTGATTCTTCTCTCTTTTCTTCTTTATTAGTCTGGCTAGCAGTCTATGAAGCTACCTTTGACTTTCTTCACAGAATTGGAAATAACTACTTTAAATTGCATATGGAACCAAAAAAGAGCCCGCATAGTCAAGATAATCCTAAGCAAAAAGAACAAAGCTGGAGGTATCACCTGACTTCAAACTATACTACAAGGCTACAGTAACAAAAGCAGCATGGTACTTCTTACTAAAACAGATATCTAGACCAATGGAACAGGACAGAGACCTCAGAAACAACATCAAACATCTACAACCATCTGATCTTTGACACACCTGACAAAAACAAGCAATGGGGAAATGTTTCCCTATATAATAAATCATGTTGGGAAAACTGACTAGCCATATGCAGAAAGCTGAAACTGGATCCCTTCCTTACACCTTATACAAAAATTAACTCAAGATGGATTAAACACTTAAACATAAGACCTAAAATCATAAAAACCCTAGAAGAAAACCTAGGCAATGTCATTCAGGACATAGGCATGGGCAAAAACTTCATGACTAAAACACCAAAAGCAATGCCAACAAAAGCCAAAATTTTGTAGACAAACGGTATCTAATTAAACTAAAGAGCTTCTGCACAGCAAAAGAAACTATTATCAGAGTGAAGAGGCTACATACAGAATGGGAGAAACATTTTGCAATCTATCCATCTGACAAAGGGGTAATGTCCAGAATCTACAAGGAACTTAAACAAATTTACAAGAAAAAAAACAAACAACTCCATAAAAAGTGGGCAAAGGATATGAACAGACACTTCTCAAAAGAAGACATTTATGCAGCCAACAAACATATTTAAAAAAGCTCATCATCACAGGTCATTAGAGAAATGCAAATCAAAACCACATTGAGATATCATTTCATGCCAGTTAGAATGGCGGTCCTTAAAAAGTCAGGAAACAACAGATGGTGGAGAGAATGTGGATAAATAGGAGCACTTTTACACTGTGGGTAGGAAATTAGTTCAACCATCACGGAATACAGTGTGGCAATTCCTCAAGGATCTAGAACTAGAAAAACCATTTGATCCAGCAATCCAATTACTGGTGATATAAATTATATAAATGATTATAAATCATTCTTCTATAAAGACACATGCACATGTATGGTTACTGCAGCACTATTCACAATAAATAGCAAAGACTTGGAACCAACTCAAATTCCCATCAACAATAGACTGGATACAGAAAACGTGGCACATATACACCATGAAATTCTATGCAGCCATAAAAAACATGAGTTCATGTCCTTTGCAGGGACATGGATGAAGCTGGAAACCATCATTCTCAGCAAACTAACACAGGAACAGAAAATCAAACACCACATGTTCTCATTCATTAGTGGGAGTTGAACAATGAGAACACGTGGACGCCAGGAGGGGAACATCATACACCGGGGCCTGTCAGGGGGGTTGGAGGCTAGCAGAGGGATAGCATTAGGAGAAATAATTAATATAGATGATGGATTGATGGGTGCAGCAAACCACCATGGCACGTGTATACCTATGTAACAAACCTGCACATTGTGCACATGTACCCCAGAAGTTAAAGTATAATTAAAAAAATAATTTTGAGGAGGAAGGCCAATTATTAATTAATATTTGTATATTTCAAAGGGTATGTCACTTTACCAAGCACCCCAATGAATGGGAAGCGCGAGCAGGTCTCTTTTGACACTGACTGACAATACAGAGCAGCCAATCCTTTTTATCTCAAAACCATGTGCCAATATGTAGGACCCACTGTACCATGTCATGGCCTGAGGCAACAACAACTTTTCTGCCTTGTTGGAGACATGGCATGTGCCCTTATTACCCCCGCCATAGCCTACGGATGATTACCATTTCAGGTAAAGAACTTTGAGAATTCCTTGCCTCTCACATATCAAAGATACAAATTAAGATTATACGTCTTTGCCCACCCCAAGGCTCAGATGGCTGAGACCCAATTTAATGTACAAGCTGATAGATTAGCACAAATTTTGGAGACCAGGGTCAATTCTTCTCCAGATAACACTTCAGATTACGTTACCCTACTTTTTGTCCCAAGGTACTCATGAAATACTACATCATAAAAGATCCTCTCCCCTTGAGGCATGGATTAAATAGAAAGGGCTTTGCCCCTCCTCTGCCATAGCAAAAATTGAGACAAGCCCATGACAAAGATGGGTCATTGATAATATAATCTCTGGGGTGCCATCCCACAGGGATCTTGCTCCTAGAGTCACTCACCAAGATTTATCAGGCCTCTGTCCCCTCAATCAGTACCATTAATGTGCCTTGATCATGGTGGATACTTATTTTTGTATTTTTTCTCATCCCACCCACCAGACATGTCACCACTAAAACTATCAGAGACTTGCTAAAACACTCCTCATTGCCTTTGGAGTTCCAGGCACAATTAACACTGACCACAGTACTTACTTTACTTCTCAAAATATATAACACTGGGCTCCAAAGACCTAACCTATCAGCCCCAGACTGCGGGTCTTATGTAACACCACAATGACTTGCTTTAACAAAATTTATTTACCAAATAATGTGATCTTCTACATGGTTATTGCTTCTAATAGTGGCTCTCATTATTCTAAGCACCCAGCCTTTAGGGACCTGTAGTCTATATCAAATGCACCCAAAATACCTAAATTGACTTTTTTACCCTTCGTAGTGATGCTCTGATTTTTGAAGATCACAATGAACTAGGCATTCTTCCCTCACCGTTCTCCTCTTTTATCCAATTTTGGTTGGACCATCAGTCAGATTGAGATTGAAGCCATTCAAAAATGAATTGTAAGTTATGATCCACTCACTGTTGTATGCCCCTCTGGATATCTGCCAAAACTATCTGACACCCTGATGATGACAATTTGCCTAAGCTGCAAGTTTGCCAACATTTTTTCTAGCTATAAGGAAAATTTAATTAATAATGTTAAGAATGATTTCATTCAGGAAGTAGACGTCATACTTCAAGTTCTAGGACAGCCAGTACATTACATTTTGTCCTAGCTGCTGTCCACACTTACTTGGGCTCTTCAGTACAACTACCATAGCCAACCACTGAATGACACTGTAATCTCATTCCCACTTTTCTGGGAAAATTTTCTGCAGTGTTTAAAGCAGTCCCTACTGGTAATTCTAAATGCACAGGGGTTCACACCACACTGGAGGCCTCACATATACTTACTACATGCCCTGCCCCTCCCTCATTGAGCTTCTTGAATTAATGCCCCTAGGCCCAGACCTGACTTTTCACAATACATGCCAGACCATTATTCAGTCTCATGGAGTGAATGTATGCATCAGGCTCTTTGGGGGATTATGATATACCCAACATGATGCCAACAGAAGAATTTCTTTTCTTTCACGTTTTGCCCCTCCTTACTCAACTACATTCATACATTTCTGTGACTCCCTGATCAACAGTGTTTTATACCTGAATGTCCTAAATGAATGTGGCCTGAGTATTACAAATCAAGTGAGGTTCATGACCTTACACTAAACTAACTCTGTAATAGCCTGAGGGACTCTCAGATTACTCCAGTCTCACAGACAGCCTCATGCCTAATGATAACATGACATCTATACTGGGACCCATCCCTGAGGATGATGTCAGACCTTCAGCTAAACTCATTCTTCATCCTCTGTTAGCCCTCCTATCCTCACCTCTCCTTCCTCCCCAAGTCAGCCTGAACACCATGAGCTACTCTTTCTTCTCAAACACAGAAACAAATAATAAGTAATAATTCATAAACTATTTTTATGAGAAAATATTTTGCATATTCTTCAAATATTCTATTATGGCAAAGTTTGTGACACATATATATCATGCAAAGGTATTTTCACATTCTACAATGTATAGAAAACATGTAAACTAAACTATGTTTAATGGCCAAAGTTTCTATTTTTTTCTTATTTGAAAATATCCAATTAACCAAATATAATTTATTAACACAACTTAATATTAGTCTAAGGTCTTAAATTTAATTAAAAGTTTGGATATTGTAACTAAAGTCAACACATTAGTCCCTTATTATTAATATTATTTGAACTTATGAGATTAAACATTTTAAAAGATATCTTCTTGTTACAAATTAATTTCTTCAAACACCATTTAATATGTTTGAAATCCTAAACTATTGTCGGAACAATGATAGCCTCTTTGACTCATAAACCAAGTGTTGGAAAATTTGAAAAGTTTACATCATGAAATGTTTAACATAATTATATACAAAATAGAATTTTTTGGCAGTAATTTACATAGAAAACATAGAAGTCATATGCATTTGTTAACCAGTGTTGTTCAACTACTTATTTGAAATATTATATGCAGTTATTTTTAATAAAATGTTAAGTCCATGTGTTTAAAAGCTAAATTTTATAAAGACTCCTTGAATTATGTTTAAACTTTCTTTCTTCATTTTGTGGTAACAGAGATCTTCTTTTCTCTCTTAGTAAGTTAGTCCATTAGTCACTAAGTTTTCCTAGCTGCAGGTTTTTATATATAGCCCATATTTTTGAAAGCAAAGTAAATTCAACTTAATATTTTTTTTTCAGTTTTTAGGAGGCCATTTATGTCGATCTGTACTAGATATTTTTAGGAGGCACAGAGGCCAACAATTTTTTTTATGATTAATTAGTCTCCAAAAGTTCTCCACTTAGCAGATAAAATGAGAGAAAAAAATGAAAAGGAGAAGTTTGAGGGATCCAACTTCAGTCAAATGTGAAATTATAATCGTCAAGATACTTCTTCTCCCTTTGCATAAAGGAGAGAAAAAATAGATGCAGTAAACTTATTTTTACACATTCACACACACACACACACACACACACATCTATTATAGCTGACTTACATGAAGTAAACTTCACACACAGCTATTACAGCTGACTTACATGAAGTAAACTTTCTCTTAAGTGTGCTTTCTTTTAGACAAATAAAACTAGATTCTTTCCTTCTGTTTGTGCTAAGGTGCCTCTAAAGTAAAAATCCTATGCCCAAAGTTTCTAAAACTGGCCATTGTAATTCTAGATTCCCCTTTTTGAGATCCTTTCAAAAATTCAAATATTTTGTGCTGTTAGCATCCATACAATTAAGCAGAGAGAAACTCTCTTGGTGGCAAGTTTATGAAATAATGGATGCTTGTTGTAGTTGAAAAACAATATAATTGCAGGTCCCAAATTACCAAAACCAGTTCTTCACTTTTACCTAACTCATAAAACTTCATAGCAATAATAGAATGAAGTGGTGCTATCTCAACCAAGGATAGTAATAATAATATTAGTAACAGTCATAAAGACTCCAGCATCCTTCTAACACAAAAAGGCTGACTGTAGTAGAACTACTGCTGTTAGAGGCCCCACTATCAACACCCTGAAAAGGGAAGATAGCAAAGGGTCTTCAGCATACTTTATCCTCATTGAAGCTTTCTGGGCTAGGCAGGGGAAGTCTGGTTCTGATATGAATGATACTATCAAAAGGTGTGAGAAGCAAAAAATCCAAACAAAACAATCAGTTCAAGACTATACACTGCAAGTAAAAACAACTTAAGTATTCTTGAAGAGAGGGGCAAGTAACTTAAAAGACCGTATTTAGTTGGGGAAGATCAAACCCTTATTTCAAAAATTATTCACCATTCAAATCTCTGGAAGGCATGGGAAACAGGTTGGGTTAATCATAGGTCAATATGTAGGCACAGAAGAATGAAACTGGGGTATAGCAACTGTTGGTCAGGAAATGTCAGTTTAGCAGAACTGGGCAGGAACTTTTAGCAGACTTGCAACTATCAGTGAAAAATTTTTAATCTTTATGCTTCTTTCCATTTAGTTTGATTGTATGAGTTGATTTATAGAGTATGTGACAACATTTATAATGAAGATAATACAACCAGTACATTTAGTCAGTAATTAAAAACTATGAATATTCTCCAAGGTGTTTTAAATAAATCTGTCTTTAAAATAGCTCTTCTTTCCACTACCCTGTCAGCACATTTATTACTACATATGGAGAATAGTACTGAGCAGTGAGAAAAGAATGTGCTAATGGAGTATCTCCTTTATTATCCTTCACTAAGTTATATCTTTAGGATCTCTTATACATCAAACAGAAATTATTATTATTTTTTGTCTTCAGAATCAGGACAGATGAAACTCTAATACCAATTGTTGACCATCTTGCTATTTCCTTTGGTAAATAAAATGGCATAGAGTAGTCTTTGAAGTTAGCAATATTTTTTAATAATGTGAAACTTTGCTTTGTTTTCAGAAAAAGATAAAACAGATGAAAAATATTAGTGCTGACTGATGAAAGCTCCTGAGGATTTCTTTCTGCCTAGCATATTTCCCTCAAGCTTTTAAATTCAATAGTAAGATGAAAAACCTTGCTGAATAACCATGTAGAGAAGCATTGTGCTAGGCATTGTGGGAGATTTGAAGAATAAATGAGGAACATGGTTGTTATTCCCATCAAGCTTATCACATAATTAAAAATAGATACACATGCTGTCACACACACGCAGGCAAAGCCTAAGAGCGAATAATATTTAATAATACTAGATACCAATAAAGCTGAAAAATGCAAATTATTATATTATCTGTTTTCAAATACACATAGTTATGAAATATTACAAATAAAGTTGATAATCTTTGAGATGTAATAATGATGTGAAAAAATAAGATTTCAATGAGACAAATGTAGCTCTCAAATAGAGGAAAACTAAGGGTAATAGGAGCAATGGAAAAGAAAGATAATTCAACCTATTTCTCCAGCTTTATGAGAGATAATCATAGGGTAAGTACATAATATTTTATGCTTCTCATTTAATGTATTTTATGCATTTAAGGATACTATTTGAAGTACTAAACTAGAGTGAAACAAGTTCAAAAACTTCCAAATTACTGGAGAATTGGTTGCACAAGGGAGGAAAACATCTTATAAATAATAAATGTAAATGAAATAAATGTAAGCATAGGAAAAATGAGTCAGAATTTAGTCATAAAAGTACAACTCTATATGATCCTCAAAGGTAAACCCAAGCAGTGTCACTCAAAAAGACTGAAAGGGAAAAGTATGAAAACTGCCCAAGTAGACAATAGAGAAAAGTTAATAATTATAATGATAACATAATTAAATAAAACTATAAGAAAAGGTTAATTCATTGCAAAAATTATGTTAGGCAGTTAATTCATAGTGTTCAGAAAAGTGTGTGCAGCCAATTTCCTACTATTAGTTTATGAGTAATAGACAAATTGACAGAAACTACATAGCAATGCAATTTATTAACATTTTTCCCTGGCATTGATATTCAAGATAATAATAATAAAGCAGGCTATAGTATATATGTAACTCAATTTATGAAATTGTATCTATCTAAAACATTGAAAAAGATATATAAATACATTTAAACACTACAAATTTTCTATATGTCCTCTTATTGAATCCATAAAAAATATACAATGTTTAATAACATGCTGAATAAAAAGAAAAATTGTAAAATTCCAAGAAATAGAAATTGTACAGAATTACTCTCTAGTCACACCATATTTAGCACTGTAAAGAAACTGCAAATGTACAAATAAAAATTATCTTAACAATATGAAAATTTGTTCATTTGCTCTCTGAACAACTGTAGCACACGAGATAATCAAAATTAAATTGCCAAATAATTATTAGTACATATCTAAAATTATAAGATATAATGATAATTTTACTGAGAGGAAAATTAACCACCTAAAGCCTTCCATTAATCACCCATAGAAAAAATAGTAAAAGATACATTCAACTTGATATTTAAAATACCAAAAAGTACCCAAAAAATAAGAATGATAATGTGTAAATACAAAAGCAGAAATGCTGAAATGAAAAACAGTTGGGCAACATAATTATAATAAATGTAAGAGGTGATTCTTGGAAAAACATAAACTAATTGTTGGTCTAAAGAAAAGGAGGACAATACTTTCAAAGCAAAAACTGCACC
Organism: Macaca fascicularis; assembly: GCF_037993035.2. NCBI lineage: Eukaryota > Metazoa > Chordata > Mammalia > Primates > Cercopithecidae > Macaca > Macaca fascicularis. The sequence goes on along the minus strand of NC_088389.1, from coordinate 69,098,291 downwards.
AGTCAAAGTTAAAGAGGCAAGATAGGCTTTATCTAAAAGCTACTGCAGTATGGAAGAGAAGACAGAATGCAATCTGAACTCAATTCTGTTGTAATAAAAAGTTTTAGATTGATGTTTGTTAATTGGCTTTATCACAAAGAAAAGTAAACTTTCTCCCTGTCTTCATTAGGGGAGGTAGTTTTGTAACCTGAATTAGGCTCCCAGAGAAGTTAGGTTCCCACCCTCTCACAGAAGCTAAGAGATGGGGTGCTATCTTCCTTGATGATTGCACTTCAAAGAAATAGCCCCCAGGCTCTTCAGAAAGACATTTCTGGGTTATAAAAACGGCAAGAGAATTTTAAAAGATTTACATCTCAAGGGGTAGGGTAAGAATTCACAATTACAAATTCTCTAAAGTAAATGCTCTATCAAAAGGGAAGTTGGAGGCAAGGGTTAAGAAGAAGACTATCTAACGTTTAGTCAAGCTGAGGGGAACATTAAATCCATCTTGTTTAATATCCCAGGACCACACATTTCCACAAGCTATTATCTTCAACGTTTAACATAGTACATAGTACCCATGATAACTACATTGTCTTAGAACATAGAAAAAGGAAGAATACTTACTATTCCTTTTAAAGGCCCCACTTAACCCTTATATCTAAATCTTACAAACTAAGAACCAAACGTAAAACATCTGCCAAGCTCTGCTGAGTTTGACATACATACATTCACACACACACACACACACACACACACACACACACACACACACTATTTAACACTAACAGACTCATTCCAGCTGGCATTACCAGAAAACCCGCTGATAAAGTGGAGTTGTGTGTTAGTCAGAGGTCTAGCAGGAAAGAGATGATACAATCAAAAGAGGTTATTAGAAGATTGGAGGAAGGGACTACAATATTTATAAGGATCTGGGCCACGTTAAGAAAATCAATAGGGGCCAGGCATGATGACCTGTAATCCCATAACATTAGGTTGCTGAGGCGGGTAGCAAGCTTGAGCTCAGAAGTTTGAGGCCAGCCTGGGCAGCATGGTGAAACCCCATCATTTCAAAAAATAGCTGGGCATGATAGTGTGTGCCTGTGGTCCCATCTACCCCAGGCTGAGGTGGGAGGATGGCTTGATCCTCAGAAGATTGCAGTGAGCCAAGATCATGCCACTGAACTTTCAGCCAGGACAATAGAGGGAGATCCCACGAAGGGAATGTGGGTGAATGACCAAGGCAGGTGACCCTGCAGAGATCAGACACCAATGGAATATGGGTGAATAATCAGGCAGGCGTCCCCGCAATGATTAAACACCAAGGGAAGCCTGCCTTTCCTAGTCCATGACTGGTGCCAGAGTTTTGGATAAAATGTGTCTCCTTTGTCTCTACCAGAAAATGAAAGGAACTGAAAATAAGAGAAGGGAGATTGAAGGCTGCAGTTTGGGTTCCATGGATAAAATGTGTCTCCTTTGTCTCTACCAGAAAATGAAAGGAATTGAAATTAAGAGAAGGGAGATTGAAGGGTGCAGCCAAGATTGAAAGGAGAAAGGTTGAAGGATAGTGAGAGATGGTGGAGAAGACAGTAAAAAGCGGCTGCTTACCCGATTTAAAATTGGTGAGATGTTCCTTGGGCTGGTTGGTCTGAGGACCTGAGGTCACAGGTGGATCTCTTCACGGAGTGAGGGTGAGGACAGGGGACTGGCCTCCCGAAGGAGTCCTGCTGACCCGGGTCTTCGGCACCAAATGTCTCACGTATCCGTGTGAAGAGGCTTTGTGTGAGCAACAAGGCTGTTTATTTCACCTGGGTGCAGGCAGGGTGAGTCTGAAAAAGGAATCAGCAAAGGGTAGTAGGACCATCATCAGTTCTTACAGGTTTTGGGATAGGCAGTGGAGTTAGGAGCAATGTTTTGCGGGCAGGGGGTAGATCTCACGAAGTACATTCTCAAGGATGGGGAGAATCACAAAGAACCTTCTAAGGGTGCAGAAGAAACAAAACACAATGGTGGAATGTCATCAGCTAAGGCTATTTTCACTTCTTTTGTGGATCTTCAGTTGCTTCAGGCCATCTGGATGTATACGTGCAGATCACCAGGGATATGATGGCTTAGCTTGGGCTCAGAGGCCTGACACTAACAATCCTGGGTTTTGTTCTTTTGTCCAAACTTGAGGCTCTTCTTTCATTTTGATAGACAGTCTGGAACGTAGTGAAAGATGTTATAAAGCACATCTATGCTGGTGATGAAACTACCTTTGCAAATTATGACAGTAAGAGAAATCTGAAATAGTTGACTCCATTTTGCTTCTGACCTCTATGCTGGCCTTGCTTATTCCTGGGTGTAGGCCAAACTAACACTGGGAGAAATTTAGTTTATAGTTTAACCTTAACAAGGATGATAATAGCGCTTCTCAAAACTAAACTGCCTTTGTAAAACTAGTAAAAGCCCACAAGGATACAATTATGAGAGGGGCCTGGATTCTGCCAACATATAGGCTTAGTTAAATGATAACCACTTATTGTTCCAGAGGTCACAAGATTTGTAACATCCCCAGTTACTCCTGTTGATAACATTGCTATTGCAGAATGTAAGATTGGTCTCTTGAGATGTTTTTCAGACTGACCCCACTGGGATCCACAACCCAATTCAATTAGCCCTTTGGCCCTCCACCCAGAAGTGGACTCTGCACAGAAGAACCAATTTCTACACCCCTATAATGGCATCCCTAACAAATCAACAGCACCCATTCCCTAGCCACCTGCCCACCAGACTATCCTTGAAAACCACTAGTTTTCCGGGAGACTGATTTGAGTAATAATTTGGTTCTCCCATATGGGTCAGCCTCATGTCCCTTAAAGTCTTTCTTTACTGCAATGCCATGATCTCAGTGACTTGATGTTGTTTTTGTAGTTGGCAAGAAGAACCTGTCAGGTAATTTCAGTGAGACTTAAAACTCTGAATTCTGTCTTTTCATCTCTTGACATTTTTGCTTGGGTTTTTAGCTTTCCAGCATTTGTTCTCCATTGGATTTTCCTCCCTAAACCTTGATAGTTAGTCAAGAATTTGGGGAGATTTGACCTTGCAGTTTAGGGCTTCCCATTTTGGGGACTGCTTATAACCAGGATCTTCCTGTTCAGTTTCATGCCACTATAAGAGATCTGGACTTCAATATTTAACTCTAATTCTACTAAGTTTTATTTTCCATGACTGGGCCTTCAAAATTAGGCATGTGATCATGGACAATACAATTTAAATATTTTGCTTCCTTATTCTTTATAATTCCTGCCTACTCTGCTCACAATAAAATGCTTCCAAACATTTTTTTATTTTTGGCTGATTAGACTTTGTAATTGTTATTGCCAAGAAGATAAGTTTAGTAGCAATTAATTCAGAAAATAAAATTGTATTTTAATCTCCCTGGGTGATTCTAATGTGTACCCAGAATTTAGATCTAGCCAAAGGCTGACCTAATCACATATAATTGTAAATTCTTTGTCACTTAGATTATTAGTTGAGTTTGCATTGATAGTTACCAATAGCATAATAAATATTATTATAGTACCTATTCCAAATTAGTCTAAATTTTCTATCCAGCTGGTAATAGTTACAAAATATGATAAATACACTTTCCGATATTTTATTACTTTTGTCCTATAAAAAAATCACAATTCCTCAAAAGTCTATATCTGCTTATGAACTTTAAACAAGCTTTATTTATGTGTGCTTATTCATCTGTGTGACTTTCATAAGGCACTGGCCTATTATGGCACCTCAAAATACTTCGATAGGCTGAAATCACTCCTGAGATTTTAATCTAAAGTCTTTGTTCACAAAAGCAAATATTAATTCCCACTTCATCAGACAGCTGGAAGAACTAGCAGGCATTAAGTGTTCCCAAACATTTTACAAAATACGGTGTTTGTCTCTAGTTTGATTAAACCTAACATTAGTTTCCTAACAAATCCTGATACTTCAAGGTTGTTTTCTATAGGATTTTATACAAATTACAGATTATATGATGTGATTCTTTTAATATTCAATTCAGTCACTGAGATTTCTTTATTAAGGCCAAATTTTAAAAAGGCAAAAAAGGCTTCAGAATATATTGATAGATATAGATAGATAGATAATAGATTAATAGATAGACACTTGGATTCTGAAGCTCTATTAAAGCAATATTTATTGCTTTAAATATAACCATCTTAAATTTTTCTTTACTAATTTGGAGGACAATAGTATTAGTGGTTAATTTGTACTTTGCAGATGAAATAGAAATAGTTGAAGTGCAGCAATTCATATGCAAACAACATGCATCACCATTGCCATAGTCAATCATTTTTGCATTTCAAAAACACTGTAACAAAGACTAGGGTGCATAGAGTTCTCTATCCTCAATATAAAAGGAATTTCAAATAAGCCCTCTTTCAAGCATATCAAAGAGCGCTTAATGGGAAAATTATATTGTAATCTCTAAAAGAACCAGTTTAGTGGGAGAATGAGTTCCTAATTAGTGGGACTATCATTTTGCTGTTTGATAATAATCTTACTCTTTAGTGAAGCATATTAACTCTTTCAAGCCACTGGGGGACATTTATAAGTATTGCTGCCAAAAGCACTACAGTTGATATTTACTAAATATTTGGACCCTATTAAACTAAACATGCTGCAAAGCATTTAAAGTGTGAATGGTGAATGATAGCCTCCACAAGGTGTTTCATTGCCCTTGGATTCAGAAAGCTCAATTTGGTTCAGAAAAGATAATTTGTGGCTGGAGCGGTGGCTCATGCCGGTAATCCCAGCACTTTGGGAGGCCACGGCGGGTGGATAACTTGAGGTCAGGAGTTCGAGACCAACCTGACCAATATGACGAAACCTGTCTCTACTAAAAATACAAAAACTAGCTAGGTGTGGTGATGCACACCTGTAGTCTTAGTTACTCTGGAGGCTGAGACAGGAGAACTACTTGAACCTGGGAGGCGGAGGTTGCAGTGAGCCGAGATTGCGCCACTGCACTCTATCCTGGGTGACAGAGTGAGACTCGGTATAAAAAAAAAAAAAAAGGATCATTTATTTGTGTTTGTAAGATTAGTGAAATTTTGATTTTAGGTTTACGTGTATCTTCTCAGAACTAATCCTCAGAAAATATCATAAAAGGAAAAGCTGGAATGAACTAGCAAGTTTTGCTGAGCATCAGCCCTAAAGAGTTTATTTTGCACATTATGTTAAGATTTGAAAATAATGTAAATGAGGAAAGATGCTCCTTGATGTCAATTCCTTGCCCCTTATCAGAAAACAGTTTTTTCTAATCATTACATAATATCATAATGTTGTTTTCAAATATTTCTGTTAGAAAAAGGAAGTAAATTTAGATGATCTCTTGTTACCACATTTGATGTTTTAAAGGTTGACTTTTTTTTTTTTAGTTACAATTCAAAATGTTATTTTGTTTTTATTTTCCTCAGCCTCCATAAACATTTGATATATGTGGCAAAAATATAGTGGTAAATGATAACATTCCACTTAGCTTAACAAGAAGATATTTGAAAAGCACAATAGTAATGTAGTCATTGTTTGAACAAAACTAAGACTTGATGGTCATTAGATGACTAAAATAATGAGCTTCTGTAATAACAATAGAAGAAACTGAGATGAGAGAATTGATACAGTGTGTATCTCAGGGTGTGATTTAGCTTCTGTCCATCTGACTGAAGAAAAAAATAGATTGTATCTTAAGCTACTAAGATGAAAATAACTCTAGTATTTTTATTTCTCTCTCACAGATCCTGGAGATTAGGTCATGGACACCATTGTGGACTATTATTCCATCTACCACACTCTGTTTGAAGTAATCATTTATTTATGATCAACTAATACAGTAATTGAAATTATTCATTTTTATGATCAGGTCCTACATATTAATTAACCAACATTCAAAAAAATAGACATCTATTATGTACTCAAGATTATTTGATGTTACATAAAACAAAAAAAAAATTAAAAATTCCACTACATTTTAAAAACTTACAATTTACTTGAAAAACAAAAATATTAGGCAAAAGTTAATATGAGATATAGTTGAGTGAAAAATTATGAGAAATCTTTTACAACCTGAAGTAGAATATAATTCAAAACTCAGGTTATTCATTAAAAGCTTCAGGGAGTAGTTGAATTTGAGCTAGTCCTTGAAGAATCAGTAAGAGTTGTAACAGTAGAAATGAGAGTAGAAATGAAAGAGAATACTGTATGCTGGGTCAGTAAAAAAGGAACGTAATAAGCCAATGTTAAACAATCCTGGCATTCTAATAGAGCATGAAGAAATAAAAGCATTGAGAAATGAGGATTGTGGCCATCAATAATGAAACAATATTTTATTTTTAATGTGTATGCATGCATGTATGTGTGTATGAGTATGCTGGATATATTTTACAAAAGCTGGAACTAAAATAGATTGAAAATATGAAAATATAAAAACAAAGAAATAATTTTGTTACAGGTAGTTAGATAGGCATGAGTGGGGCAGGAGAGGGCTCTTCTCCCCTCCTCCCCTAGGAATGTCAGGTGATGATTCGTCAATTATCACAAATGCCTCCCTAAAAACGATAATTTGGCAGCCCACTGAGGGTGCCAGGGAGAAGTCATTTCCCGATGACCCACAGGTATTAACATTAAAATGTTCGTTGAATGCAGATGCCAGGGAGAAGAAACTTCCCGGGCACATGCACTAAGATGAAGTGGTGGAATATGACTCTCCAGGTGCACTCCAACGGAAAAAGGAGGAAAGCCTCAGATGGACATGCATACACCTTCCTAAACACACTGTGTGTGCTCATTTCGCGAGGGTCAAGGGGACTCGCTACATGCGGGAAGCCCACCCTAAGAGAAGAATCATGGGAAAGAGGTGAGCCTATAAAGCCCTAAGATCAAGGTTAAACACTCCTTTTCTCTTTGACCTTCAGGGGCCCTCTTGGATTTCTTCCAAGTGATTTTTCCTTTCTTTTCTGTTCCAAAGCCTTATAAATAAACTTCCGCTCCTGCTCTGCAACTTGCCTTGGTCCCTTATATGCTTTATGCCTGTATTCGTTTGTTCTCACACTGCTAATAAAGACATATCCAAGACTGGATAATTTATAAAGGAGAGAGGTTTAATTGACTCACAGTTCTGAATGGCTGGGGAGGTCAGGAAACTTACAATCATGGCAGAATGGGAAGCACACAGGTCCTTCTCAGGTGGTGACCGGAGAGAGAATGAGCGTCCAGGAAAAGGGGAAGCCCCTTATAAAACCATCAGATCTCGTGAGAACTAAGTCTCTGTCACGAGAACAGGATGGAGGAAACTGCCCCCATGATTCAATTATCTCCACCTGGTCCCTCCCATGACATTACGGGATTATGGAAACTAAAATTCAAGGTGGGACTTGAGTGGGGACACAGCCAAACCATATCAATGCCCCTCTGTCAAATTCTTTCTTCGTAAGAGGCAAGAATTGAAATTGCTGGAGACCGGTATGGTTTCACCACCAGTAACTCAGGGTAAATCGGATCTCTTCCACCAGTAGCGATTTAACTTTGTGTTTGTTTGTTTGTTTGTTTGTTTTTAGACAGGGCCTCACTCTGTCACTGAGGATAGAGTGCAGTAGCGTGATTTCGGTTTGCTGCAGCATCGACCTCCTGGGTTCAAGCAATTCTCCTGCCTCTGCCTTCCCAGTAGCTGAGATTATAGGCTCCCACCACCACGTTCAGTTAATTTTTTGTATTTCTAGTAGAGATGGGATTTCACCATGTTGACCAGGCTAATCTCATACTCCTAACCTCAAGTGATCTGCCCGCCTTGGACTCCCAAAGTGCTAGGATTACAGGCGTAAGCCACCGCACCTGGACAACTTAACTTTTCTTATTATAATGCTGTATCGCAAACCTTATGAAATACACATTTTGTTTAACTACATCACCCATTCTATTTATTTATTGTTAGATGGACATTGTAGGTAGGATTATTAATATTCCAATATTTGATTAATCTTGGGAAAAAGCAGATTCCTAGTAGCTTTGTTCTTTCAGGAGATAAAGTGAAAATGAATATCCTGCTGTATTAAAGCTATTACACTTGGATATGTGGCACAATCATTTAAAAGTTCCTTTTACAAATAATATTGAGTTGCATAAAAACATTGTAATAAAACATTTAAGAAAAAATGGTGCAGTGTGTTAATATGAAAGTAAGCAACAATAAGGGAGCAGATATTTGCAATGCATTTATCTGACAAAGGATTTATATTCCAAATATATGTAAGGAATTTCTTCAAATTACTATGTAAAATACATTACTCAAGCATCTTGGAAAACTTTTGATAACACCTATAAAAACTGGATCATCATTTCCCAAGACCCAGCAAGTCACCTCATATGTATATATCCAACATAAATCCTTACCTGGTAGCCAATAACTAAAACTCCCAAATTTGTCTCAATAGTCAAATGAATAGTCATCACATAAAATAACATAAAGCACAAACGATGCCTGACACATGAAATAGTAAGAATGATTCACAGATAATGAAAAACAAACATACAGTTGAACAAAACAGACAAAAATATGCATGCTGTATGTTTTCTTTAATGTAATATTGAAATAAGTAAAAATAATCAATGATGTTTGATAACAGAATATAGTTGTCTTTTAGTGGATGGTAGTAATGAGAGGCAGGGGTGTTTTATATCCTGCTGTCAGAACCTATTTTTAGATCTGCTTGGTGGTTCTGTGTGTGTTCACTCAGTGAAATTTCATTGCACTATAAACTTATTTGTAAATTTGTAAAATTTTTTTCCAATGTTTTTGCCATTTGACTGGCACAATTAAAATAATAATAGTTGGAGATGATGTGGATCAGTAAGATATTTTATTTATTTATTTATCTTGCAGAGATGGGATCTTGCTTATTGCCCAGGTCAGTCTAGAACTACTAGCCTAAAACAATCTTCCTTCCTCATATACATATACATATATATGTATGTACATATGTGTGTGTGTGTATATATATAGTTAAAAATCAAATGTCTACAAAGTAGCTAACAGTGTATTGATATTAATAATATTACCTATAAGACATAATTTGAGAGCTTTCAAGTAGAAGTAAGAACAATTTGAGACTGCCTCTATTTTGTTTTAGTACTACATATTTTGTTAAGTTTTGATTTACCTTATAGTCTATGATTATTTCAAGTAGTGTATTAAGAAGAGTTTTGTAATATTCCCTAATTAAAAAAAAAACAAATTTGCATTTGAAAATATTTTATTTTTCTAAGGCTTTTATTTAACACTTTTTTCAAATAGTAGTGCACATTTTTTCAGTCTTTTCAAACTGAAATTAAATATATTCGTTAGTATAACTAGATTTTTCCTATTTATGTTTTTCTACTTTAGTTCTTTTAAATATATAGGTGAGTTTAATTATCTGAGTAAAAATTTACTGAAATATATTATAAACGATATTTTTAATCATAAAAAATTCAGAATTTTGGTTTTGCCTTTGATGAAATGTAGTCTAAGAAATTTAAGTGTAATGTACACACTTTCTGCTCAAAATGGCACGTATACTGAGAACATCCATTGAAAATAGTAGTGCCAGATAATGTGATAAGTGCTTTTGTCCAATGTGTTATGTAGACTTCACAACAAAACCATGAATCTCAGCGTCCTCATTTCAAAAATAGGGATTAAATACTCATCATATTTCTTATAATTAAAATATGCTGTAATTTGTTGACAAGAAATAACTGCAAGCTTCTTTTCTTTTTATAGAGATTCATTATTTATATTCTAATAAATTCATGTATTATAAGTAATTAAGCAAAAAGTTCTAGCTGAATTTTAACTTTTAATTAATTATTTAGTGCCACTGATGGTAAAGTCAGTTTTGGGTCTGATTTAAAGTTTTTTCTGATTAAACAAAATATTCACTTAAAGCCTCACCACTGTCATAAAATGATCCCATCAAATAATGAGACATAATAAGCACTGAGAGAAAATATCCCTACCTGTGTCAATAGTGGGCATGGTGTGAAAGGTATGCAATTGAAGACAGAAAACCTGAATTAAAATGTGTACCATTTAGTACTTATGTGATGTCTTGCAAACAACTTTATTTCTCTGAGCTTTTTTATTCATTTGTTAATTCTCAAAAATTGTGCAAGGAAAAGTAAGTCAGATTTGCTCTACCTTGTTCATCTTTGCAATATTGGTCATGACTGACTCAAAAGTTGTCATAAATTCCAAGGTGGCAGGGTTAGTGCATTACTTTGCAAACCATAAATTCCTGCAGGACTGTAATAGATTATTGTTCAGGTAAGGGAGGCGCTCTACTGAACTAAGAAAATAATTATTTTTACTTCAGCCTGCCTTACCACCAGATTGATAAAGGATGTCAAATGATTACTTTTAACAATTTGTTTAGATTTTAATAAATAGTCTCTTAGATCTCATTGACTCTAACATTCTATACAATGTATTATTTGCATTGATTTTTTCTTCATTTAGTTTTCATGTACATTTGTTTGTTTATTCTTAAGACAAAACAATTACATGACCTTGTTTCAGCTACTATAAAGTCTAAACATCCTTAAGAGGCCATTGTATAAATTCTACACAGATGAGCTCAAAAACTGTACTAGATGAGATTAAATGCCATTCCTTTCTTCTGGATTTTGAGAACGTGTGTTCTTTTATAAATATTTTATTTTTTCTATGGATTATTATGAAGAAAAACATTCTTTGAAAATAATATTTCATTTCCTGTACCATGTAATAATTCATTATAATATCATTTCAGGATTACTAGACAAGTAAGGAGTAGGCAAGGGCAAAGGTAGAGAGCTTGGATACCTAAGGAAAATAAGGCAATGCAAGATGGTACTCCTCTCCCACCTCAATCTCTTGCTCCACCAGTCACTAAATTGGAGGGGGTAAATTCAAACTGATGGGGTATTAAATTAACGAGCAAGCATTCTACCTTTGATGCATTGTTAGACTCAACCAGACTTGAGAACTTATTGGGTGAGAAGAAAATGGGGGGAAAAAGACATTATTTCGAAGGCTAATAGGTTGCCTACAGGGTTTTACAGGTACAGCTATGTATGTAATTTAAGGGGACATCAAGAGAAACATTATTTTTATAAACTAGAAGTAGCCTCTGCTGCAACCATTTTATATATATAATATGTTTTATATTAATATATTTTATATTTTATTGTAAAACAATTGTATCACCTAAAATTAACCAGTTTAAAGTCCACAATTCAGTGACATTTAGTATATTCATTATATTGTACCATCATTCCCTTCTTTATCTTTTCTAATACATTGTTATCACTCCAGAAGAAAACCTGTTACCCATTAAGCAGTCACTCCCTCTCTTCCACCAGCCCCTGGAACTTGCCAATCAGCTTTCTGTCTGTATTCTGGATATTTAGTATCAACTTACCTAGTTTTTTAGCAATAGATCTTTGTGCTCTTTGTACTTGGTGTACTTTTGACACTTGTGCATCTTAGAGAAATTACCCTTCCTGTGTATTATATAATACTATTAATAATGTCATGGTAGAAGATGCACTGAAAGCTTGCCTCATGTTTGCACAGTTACCTTATTTTTTATTGCCACCATGTTGCAGTTAATTTTTTTTTTTTAATGATCCCATTTATCCAAAAGTAAACTTCATTTGTGATGCATCTAAGCGAGTGCCAAGTTAACTGTCCTTATAGCAACACGCAAGTTTTACATGGGGCTTCAATGACGTTGTGTTTCATTGTTTTTGAAATAATAGTTTTCCTAATATTTAAGCAGATATGTGTGTGTGTTTCTGTGTGTATATGTATATATGTGGAGGGGAGTAAGTGCAGCTGTACAATGTGCAGTAACATATCTGTTCATTTTCTAAGTTGGTGTATTTCAAAAATGTGCTTTTATGGCCCTAAGGACTATCTAGAAAAAGTATAAAACAGGTTTGAATCATGCTACAGTTCCCAGTTACCTAGAGGCTTTTATAGCAATCTCTGCTTCTTTTGTTCTCTTCCTCTTTTTCCATTGATTGGGTGTCTAACTTGATTCAAGGTCTGCTAATAACAGGATGCACTAGCCATTTTCACTCCATCTGTTCACCTGAGCTGATGGTGAGGTTCTTCCTGCTATTATTTTTGTTTTCCCCTGTGGATCAACAAAGGAAATAAGATACAAAGTTTTGGATTTTGACTTCCAGATATGTAGAATACCCACATTTAGCCTCTAAGTCTTTAGTTCTGAGCTACAGATCATTGCTTTTGTTATATGAAATATTTGCATAGCTATTTATGATGACCCATTTATTCATATTTGTTGCTTAATTTGTACAAAATTCTTCAGAGAAAAGCAACGGTGATTAATTGGACAAGAATTTAGCATTTGTTTCCTACCAAAAAATAAACAGATAAGCAAATAAATATACAGCAATTCCTAACTCACATCAGCTAAATAGCTGCTGCTTTACTGATCTACCTCTCTTGTCTACACCGAGGCGCCTAAGTGTAAAGTGCCTTTGATATATTCAGTGTCACTTCTGACCATAGAAACAGGTAAAGAGTATACACACAACACTCATCTGCAATATAATAAACATAAGATAATATTTTTTTATTTTTTATTTATTTATTTTTTTGAGACGGAGTCTCGCTGTGTCGCCCAGGGTGGAGTGCAGTGGCCGTATCTCAGCTCACTGCAAGCTCCGCCTCCCGGGTTTTTACGCCATTCTCCTGCCTCAGCCTCCCGAGTAGCCGGGACTACAGGCGCCCGCCACCTCACCCGGCTAGTTTTTTGTATTTTTTAGTAGAGACGGGGTTTCACCGTGTTAGCCAGGATGGTCTCGAACTCCTGACCTCGTGATCTGCCCGTCTCGGCCTCCCAAAGTGCTGGGATTACAGGCTTGAGCAAGATAATATTTTTTAAAAGTACATAGTGTTTGACAACTTCATATTGCAATGTTTGTTACACAGGATTAGGGAAGCTACTATAAGTATTCATATCTATATCTATACTTATATCTCTATCATACAAAATATTGAATTTCCAACTAATTTTACATTCTATATCAAGAGCCAATGATAGGAGTGATGTCAGCAAAAATGGTCAAGTAAGCACCTCTAATGTTTTGTCCCACTCCAGAAACACTGAAAAACCTGACAATTGTCGGAACTAACTTCATCAGAACTCTGGAAGACAGTCCAATGTTTACAGCAACCATGTGAATTCTTAAACAGAAGAAAGATAATATAAATGGACTGAGAGAGTTTTGCAGCATTTTGACTTAGCTTTGCCCACTCTCCCTTTCTGTCATAGTAGTTAGTTTTGAGATGGCAACACTTGCAGTGTGAGTAACTGGTATAAAAATCAATTAAAAAATTTAAAAGCTGTTGGAACACCCCAAACACTTTCAGACTTGAGAGAGGCGTGACTGTGATTTGAGTCACGTAGCACGTAGTTGCAACTTCTGCTTCTTAGATTATAGATGAACTATCACGTTGTTCTTGTTCTGTAAATGACATGGGAGAGACCAGAGACAGGACCTCCTCCCCTTCTAATCACTGACCTTTATCATAGATTAACTGCATCCTTTTTTGTTCTGTACTTAACTCAGAGCACTAAATAATATCATACACAAAAATTAACTCAAAATGGATCAAAAACCTAAATGTAATGGCTAAAACTCTACAGCTCTTAGAATAAAACATAAGAGTGACTCTTCATGCTCTTGGATTTGGCATTGGTTTCCTAAATATAATGCAAAAAGCTTAACCAACAATAAAATATGTTAGACTTCACCAAAATAAAAAAAAGTGCATCAAAGGACACTATCAAGAGAATGAAAAGACAACCCGCAGAATGAAAGAAAATATTTGCAAATCATATATCTAATAAGTACCTAATATCTAGAATATATAAAAAACTCTTAAAATTCCACAATGAAAAGACAAAAAGAAAAACCATATTCAACAATGAACAAATAACCTGAAAAGATATTTTTCCAAGGAAATATACAAATGGCCAATAAGCACATGAAAAGATGATCAATGTCATTAGTCATTGGGAAAAGCAAATCAAAACTACAATAAGATTTCACTTCATACCTTTTATTAGAATGGTGTAATGAAATAAATAGGAGATAAAAAGTGACAAGAGAATGTGGGGAAATTGAAACTGTCATAAAATGAAAAAGATACATATTGTCACTCTGGAAAACAGTTTGGTAGTTCCTCAATGTATTAAACATTAAATTACCATTTGTCCCAGAAATTCCACTTCTAGGTGGAATTGGAAACAGATATCCAAATAAACATTTGTACATGAATGTTCATAGCAGCACTGTTCACAATAAACAAAAGGTGAAACAACTGAAATGCCCATCAACAGATGAATGCATGAACAAAATGTGGTAACAAAATACATGAACAAGGTAATTTTATTAAGCCACAAAAAGTACTGATACCTCCTACAACATGAATGAACCTTGACAATATTATATGGAGTGAAAGAAACCAGAGGCAAAAGGCCACATATTGTTTATCATTTATATAACATATCCCAAATAAGCAAATACATAGAGACAGAAGGCAAATGAGTACTTGCCAGGGGCTGGGGGTAAGATGAAAATAGGGAGTGATTGCTTAATGCCTTTTGGTGGAGTTGATGAAGTAATTCTGGAACTAGATAGTGGATGGTTGCTCAACATTGTGAATGTACGCAATGCCACTGAATTCTATACTTCAGAATAGTTAAATGGTAGATTTATATTACCCATTGTTTACCACAATAAAAATATGCTGAAATAAAACAATGATAATCTATTTTTTCTCACTTCTACTTGAGAACCAGGTATATAAGAGAATCTATTGAATCTGTGGCATTGACTCTATGAGGTACAAGAAACAATTTCTAAGACTCAGTCAGTGACTTATTTCAGAACTATTTGAGAAAATGAATACATGGAACAAATTTTAATAGTCACTCAGAATTTGTCACAATTATGTTCAATGTAGTCACACAGCACTCTTGAGAGAGAGAGACAAAAATGTGAAGTCTGCTTTATGTAAATATTTTTCCTAAAACCAAAAAAACCCACACAATTTAATATTTTTAGTAATAAAATAAAATCCATGAGTTATTAAATAACCAAGAATAGTCATTCAGTCAAAATCAATGGCCTTATGGTCTTACTTTAGTAATTAAAACTTTATTTATATTTTCAAAAATCAAAAGATGAATGTATAAATATAACATGGTATAACCATACAATGTGATGTTATTCAGCCCTAAAAAGTACTGATACCTGCTACAACATGGATGAATCTTGAAAGCATTATGTTAAGTGAAAGAAACCAGAGACAAAAGGCCACATATTGCTTAATATCAATTAATCTTGGGAAATTGATCCATATCCTTGTAAAAGATTCAGAAATTAACATAACAAAATATTACTGTTTGAGTCACAGTATCCTCTACACTTGTTCTTTGGTGTGTTGTCTCCCAGCTTAGCCCAATTAGTTATAAACTGTCCCCACGCCCTTCCCTCTTTAAGATAAATATTGTGTTTATCTTAAGAATGATCTTTGAAGTGATACAATTTAATGAATTGTGTTCTAGGCTTCTCAATATAAGTAAAACAGAATAAGTTACAGAATATTTTAACTAGAAATATCTTTAGTAATTTATGTAGTTTTCTAATTATTTTAGAAAACAGATTTCTAGAGATTTAAAACATAGTCTTACCTAAAGTCACACAGAAAATTAGTAACAGAGCTGAGTTATAAGACATCAGGCATCCAATTTAGTGTTTCTTAACTTTTGCTGCTTGTATGTTTCCTATTACTTCTATAACTCCTCACTAATAATTCTTTTTTAAGGTTAAAAATCACTTTTATTTACAATTTTAATGGGTAGTTTAACTAGAGTGATCATAAAAGGCCATTCTGAAGAGGTGATATTTGAATTATGTTTAAATGATGAGAAAGAGGAATCTATTCAAATATTTAGGGAAAGAGTGTCCCGAACAAAAGAGGAGTGAGTAACCAAAGAGGGAATGAGCTTTAAATATGTTAGAATGAGGTCTCTGTAGCTGGAACACAGTGAAAGAAGGAGAAACAGGAGAGAGGCGACTTTGGACAGGTAGACAGTGGCCAGAGCATGTAGAGCCCATAGGCTATGGGAAGAGTTTTTGTTAAATAGTAATAATAATAAAATGGCAGCCTGAGGTGGTGGCTCACACCTATAATCCCAGCAATTTGGGAGGCTGGGGCAGGAGGATTGCTTGAGGTCAGTAGTTTGAGGCCAGTAGTTTGAGACCAGCCTGAACAACAAAATGAGACCCCTGTTTCTACAAACAAAACAAAACAAACTGAAAAATTAGCCACGTTTAGTAATGTATGCCTGTAGTCCCAGCCGTTCCAGATGCTGAGGTGGGAAGATGGCTTCAGTCCAGGAGTCCAAGGCTGCAGTGAACTATGATTGTGTCACTGCACTCCAGCCTGGGCTAGAGCGAGATCCCATCTCATAAAATAAACAACCAAGAAAGAAAAGCTGGAGGATTTTTAACGGTAAATGATAACTCTGATTAAAATTTTAACATATTAATCCATAGATGACTGTTCTATGAAGGATGAAGAGAGAGATGATAGCATCTTTGCACAGGGTTGTATCAACAGAGATGCGTGGAGAAAAAAAAAAAAGGTCTTATCTAGGATGTATTTTGGAGGTAGTCCCAGAAATGCCCACTGAAAGATTGGATGTAGGTTTTCAAATAGACAGATGAATCAAAATGACTCCTTGAGATATATATATATATATATATCACATATATCTCATATATATGAGATATATATATCCTTAAAAATCTAGGTGGATGTTATTGACATGATTTGGAAAAAGAAATCAATGGTTAGATTTTGGCCACATGAAATAGGAGCTTTCAATTATACATCCCAATGGAGATGTAATGTAGTTAGCTGGATGCTTAAGTCTTGTAATGTCTAAGTCAAGAGAGAGGATATATAAGTTTGAATGCTCTCAGTTTGTTTCCTTGAATCTTGTAATTAGATTAGATTATTTAGGAACAAAGGAAAACAGGGCAGTTCACCAGAGAGCTCCTTAGGGTACTCTAACATTTAAAAGTCTGTAACAAAGAATTAACGAGAAAGGAAAAGTGGAAAATAATTCCCATTGGAAAAGTAAAAATCCTGAGACATCTTCAAAAGCTTTCAAGAAAAATGTTTCAAATAAGAGTGTAGTGAACTGTGTCAAGTGCTTCTCAGAAGTCATGTAGAATGGAGATGGGGAATTGACTACTGTGTTTGCCAAAATGTAGATTATAACAGCTGTAATAATGAGCAGTGGAATTGAGAACCCAAATGCAGAAAAATGAGGTAAAGATATCTGGTAAGGAAGGAGAAACAACTATTTTTGAAATGTTTATCTGTGTATAGCACAAGTGAATGGGGCATCTGCTGAAGTTAGAAGTTTTTGAGCAAAGGCACATGATGGCATGCAATTTACCAGTATGCATTGTTCCTCTAAAAAATTATGAAGGGTATACTTTTATTGAACTGTTTCCAGATGAGGAATCTGGCTCAGTGACTTTGCTGAAAAGCCCAACTGACCATAAACAGTATGATTTCTGAAACTTAAATTCTAAATAAAGTGTCTAAACTCCAAAGATCACTCCTTTTTGGTGTATGATCCAAGGAAATCAATTTTTCAAATTCATTTTTGAAAAGCAAGTTAGTGTATGAGTCCCAGCAATTCTGTATCTGCATGCATGTTCCTCAGTGTTTATGAGATAAAAGAACTGGAGATCGCTTTTGACTGTCTGTGTCTTCTTGCCTTGACAATGAAAGGGTTAAAGCATAATTGCTTAGTACTTGTATACTTAAATGTATGTTGAATTATTCACATGAGTAATTGCATTGTGCTGGAGTTAGTATGGAAGAGATGACTAGATGTCTGTCAGAAGTTTGTGACTCTCTACCAAGGGGTAGAGATATGTTTAGAAATGACATTCTGGCCCCAGTTTCATCTCTTCCTTCATCTGGATAACACCATGTAAATAACTCTTACCAGTGCATTTTGAATAGAGGAAATATGTGTCAGTGCCAGATCAAAGTGATTCAGAAGCAGGTATGCATTCATCTTTTTTTTTTTTTTCCATTTCCTATGGACATGATGAATGTAGACAAATCTGCTGCCCCAGAAGTAGTCATTTCCATATAATGGAAAGGGTCTGGGGGCTTGAATGTCCCTGTAGAAGGTCACTTGTAGATAAGGATCATGATACTCAACTTTATGTGAGCAAGAAATAAACATCTATCAAACCACTAGGGTTTTAAAATTTAGGTATTGCAGCAACTACAGTTATCTGTACTAATGCACTCAGCTTAGGCTAAATCACTGTATCAAATTCTTTAGAATTGTAGAGTCATAAATAGTTTGAGAATATTTGGACATGGTAATAGTGGTGTTATGTTCAACAACATAAATGTCTTGCTGCTGAAAGGATGGAAGGTTTTGTAAATTTTACGTGTGATTTTGCTGCCTTCTGGGTGTCATGAAGCAGAACTATCACGGTATAGTTAAAAAAAAAAAACTGATAAAATAAAAAGCACCAGCCTAGCTAGCAACTGCAGTGTGACAAATAGGTGCTAGGCAATTTTCCTTACCGACTACGAAAAAACAAGTGCAATGAAGAAACATTTCCTCATAAAATACTAGTTTGTAAAATCAAGTGTTCTTTGAATATCTCTTTTATTTCATTTATAAATATCAAGTGAAAAAAGAGTAGTGTGGTGGGGCCAAGATGGCTGACTAGAAACAGTGGCATTTGGAGGCTCCCATAGAAAAAACCTTAATAAGCATGTGAATCCTTCACTGGAAACCAAGGTATCCAGGCTGTCTCATCAGAACTGACTAGGTGGCTGGTGTGACCCATGGAGAAAAGGAAGAACAGTGCAGTGTGGCAGCCCACATGAGAGCCACAGAGGGCAGGGGACCCCCTCGCCCCAGCCAAGGGAGGTGGTGAGTGAGTGTGCTACCCAGCCGAGGAAACCATGCTTTTTCCATGGCACTGTGCAATCCGCAGATCAGAAGAGCCCACTCACAGACCATGCCACCGGGGCCTAGTGTCCAAACCCCAGAATGCACAGTTTCTCAACAGCATCTCAGCTAGAATCTGCTTAAGCATACCAAACTCCTGTGGGGAGAGGCAACCAGCACCTTAGGTGTGGCTGCCTGCTGTTTAAGCCATTTGAGCTCCTTGTGGGAGGGGCAGCAGCCAGCACTAGTACCTGCAACTGCCTAACACACTAAGCTCCCAGGGCGGGGGAAGGGCAACAGCTACCTCTCTAGCTCCAGGCTGTACTTTTTCTCTGCTGGAGCTAGGGAGACTGGACGGCTTGGTTCTAAGATTTGTCTCCCATAGCCCAACATACGAGCTGTGGCAGTCTGAGGCCAGAGTGTCTCTTCAGGCCTGACACTGACCCATCCTTCCTTGTTGGGTGGGGTTTTTCTGCAGGAAGTCCAATAACTCCAGTCAGAGGCTCAGGGACAGAACCCAGATCTCCCTGGACCTGAGACCCTAAGGGGAGGGGTGACCACAGCCTCTGCAGACCAGCAGACTTAACTTTTCCTTCTGGTAGTTCTGAGGAATCCAGGCAGCTCAGATGAGTGGATTACCTCCCAGTGAAGCACATCCCCTCCACCAAGGGACAAAGTGCTTTGTTAAACAGGTCCTGTTTGTGTGCTACCCAACTGGGTGAGACCCTGTAACAGGGGTTGTCAGACAGCCTATCACAGGCGCAATCTTACTGGCATCAGGTTGTTGCCCTTCAAGATCAGATGTCCCAGAAGAAGGAGTAGGCACGCAACTTTGCTGTTCTCCAGTCTCCTCGAGTGACATCTCCAGGCGCAGGAGTGAATCAGATGAACAGGGCCTGAAGTCAACCCCTAGCAAACTGTAGCAGCCTTGCAGAAGAGGTACCTGACCATTGAAAGAAAAACAAACAAGCAGAAAGCAATAACTAAACCATCACAAACAGCAACACAAAGCCCACAAAAATCCCATCTAAAGGTCAGCAGCCTCAAAAACTGAAACTAGACAAACTCGTGAAGATGAGAAAGAATCAATGAAAAAATGCTAAAAATCTAAATGGCCAGAGTGCCTCTTCTTCTCCAAATGATTGCAATTCTCTCCATCAAGGTCACAGAACTGGATGAAGGATCAGATAGATGAATTGACAGAAGTAAGCTTCAGAAGATGGGTAATAAAAAACTATACTGAGCTAAAGGAGCATGTTCTAGCCCAATGCAAAGAAGCTAAGAACCTTGATAAAAGGTTACAGGAATTGCTAACTAGGGAGGAACATAAACAACCTGATGGAGCTGAAAAACACAGTACGAGAACTTCATGAAGCATACACTAGTATCAATAGCTAAATCGACCAAGTGGAAGAAAGGATATCAGAGTTTGAAGACCACTTTGATGAAATAGGGCATGAAGACAAGACTAGAGAAAAAAGAATGAAAATTAATGAAGCCTCCAGGAAATATGAGACTCCATAAAAAGACTGAACCAACAATTGATTGAAGTACCAGAAGGAGATTGGGAGAATGGAAACAAGCTGGAAAACACACTTCAGGGTATTATCCAAGAGAATTTCCCCAACCTAGCAAGACCGGCCAACATGCAAATTCAGGAAATACAGAGAACACCATTTAGATACTCCACGAGAAGATCAACCCCAGGACACATAATCATCAGATTTTCCAAGGTCAAAATGAAGGAAAAACTGTTAAGGGCAGCCAGAGAGAAAGGCCTGGTCATCTATAAAGGGAAGCCCATCAGACTAACAGCAGACCTCTCGGCAGAAACTCTACAAGTCAGAAGAGATTGGGGCCAATATTCAACATTCAAAAAAAAAAAAAAAAAAAAAAGAATTAGCAACCCAGAGTTTCATATCCAGCCTAACTAAGCTTCATAAACAAAGGAGAAATAAAATCCTTTCCAGACAATCATTACCACCAGGCCTGCCCTGCAAGAGCTCCTGAAAGAAGCACTAAATGTGGAAAGGAAAATCCAGTACCAGCCACCATGAAGACACAGCAAAATATAAAGTCTAGTGACACTATGAAGAAACTGCGTCAACTAGTGTGAAAAATAAACAAATAGCATCATGATGACAGGCTCAAATTCACACATAACAATACTAACCTTAAGTGTAAATGGGCTAAATGCCCCAATTAAAAGACAGACTGGCAAATTGGATAAAGAGTCAAGAACCATCAGTGTATGTATTTAGGAGGCTGTGTCTAGGAGGCTCAGCTCACATGCAAAGGCTCACATAGGCTCAAAATAAAGAGTTGGAGGAAATTTTACCATGCAAGGGAAAGAAAAAAAAAAAAGCAGGGGTTGCAATTCCAGTCTTTGATAAAACAGACTTTAAACCAACCTAGATCAAAAAAGACAAAGTAGGGCATTACATAATGGGAAAGGGAACAACTAAGAGCTATTTTAAATATATATGTACCCAATACAGGAGCACCCAGGTTCATAAAACAAGTTCTTAAAGACCTACAAAGATACTTAGACTCCCATACAATTTCAGTGGGAGACTTTAACACCACACTCTCAGTACTAGACAGATCAAGACAGAAAATTCACAAGGATATTCAGGACTTGAACTTAGCTCTGTATCAAATGGACCTATTAGATGTCTCCAGAACTCTCTACCCCAAATCAACAGAATATACATTCTTCTCAGTGCCATATGGTACTTATTATAATGGACCACATAATTGGGAGTAAAAATTGCCTCCACAAATACAAAAGAAATGGTATGATAACAAACAGTCTCTCAGACCACAGTGAAGTCAAATTAGAACTCAGGATTAAGAAACTCACTCAAGGGCAAGGCATGGTGGCTCATGCCTGTAATCCCAGCACTTTGGGAGGCTGAGGCGGGCAGATCATGAGGTCAGGAGATCAAGACCATCCCGGCTAACATGGCGAAACTCTGTCTCAACTAAAAGTACAAAAAATTAGCCGGGCGTGGTGGTGGGCACATGAACTCGGGAGGCGGAGCTTGCAGTGAAATCGCGCCACTGCACTCCAGTCTGGGTGACAGAGCAAGACTCTGTCTCAAAAAAAAAAAAAAAAAAAGAAAAAGAAAGAAGCTCACTCAAAACTATACAATTACAGGGAAATTGAACAACCTGCTCCTGAATGACTTGGGTAAATAATGAAATTAAGGCAGAAATTAAGATGTTATTTGAAACCAATGAGAACAAAAAGAAAACATACCAGAATCTCTGGGACACAGCTAAAGCGTGTTAAGTGTGAAATGTGTAGCACTAAATGCCCACATCAGAAGGCTAGAAAGATCTCAAATCGACACCCTAACATCACAATTAAAAGAGCTAGGGAGCCAAGGGCAAACCTTTGGAAAATCTAGTTTAAGAAAAGAAATAACTAAGATCAGGGAAGAACTGAGGCAGACAGGCATATGAAATACCCGCCAAAAAATTAATGAATCCAGAAAATGTTTTTTTGAAAAAATTAACAAAACAGATAGGCTGCTAGCTAGACTAATAATGAAGAAAGGAGAGAAGAATCAAATAGACACAATAAAAAATGACAAAGGGAATGTCACTGCTGACCCCACAGAAATACAAACTACCCTTAGAGAATAGTATAAACACCTCACGCAAATAAAGTAGAAAATCTAAAGAAAAGGATAAATTCCTGGATACATACACCCTCCCAAGACTAAACCAGAAAGAAGTCCAATACCTGAATAGACCAATGACAAGTTCTGAAATTGAGACACTAATTAATAGCCTACCAACCAAAAATAAATAAAAAAATATAAAGCCCAGGACCAGATTAATTCATAGCTGAATTCTACCAGAAACACAAAGAGAAGATGGTACCATTCCTTCTGAAACTATTCCAAATAATTGAAAAGGAGGGACTCCTCCCTAACTCATTTTATGAAGCCAGCATCACCCTGATAGCAAAACCAGGAAAAGACACAACAAAAAAAGAAAACTTCAGTCCAATATCCCTGAAGAACATCGATGTGAAAATCCTCAGTAAAATGATGGCAAATCAAATTCAGTGGCATATCAAGAAACTTATTCACCACGATCAAGTTGGTGTCACCCCCTGGGATGCAAGGCCGGTTCAGCATACACAAATCAATAAACATAATCCATCACATAAACAGAACCAAAGACAAAAACCACATGATTATCTCGATAGATGCAGAAAAGTCCTTGGATAAAATTCAACATCCCTTCATGTTAAAGACTCTAAATAAACTAGGTATTGATGGAACAGATCTCAAAATAATAAGAGCTACAAACCTACAGCCAATATCATATTGAATGGGCAAAAGCTGGAAGCATTCCCTTTGAAAACTAGAACAAGATAAGGATGCCCTCTCTTACCACACCTATTCAACATAGTGTTGGAAGTTCTGGCCAGGGCAATCAGACAAGAGAAAGAAATAAAGGTATTCAAATAGGAAGAGAGGAAGTCAAATTGTCTCTGTTAGCAGACAACAGGATTTTATATTTAGAAAATCCCATCATCTCAGCCCCAAAACTCCTTAAATTGATAAGAAAATCCAGCAAAGACTCAGGATACAAAATCCATGTGCAAAGTCACAAGCATTCTTTTTTACACCATCAGTAGACAATCAGAGAGCCAAATCATGAACAAACTCCCATTCACAACTGTTACAAAGAGAATAAAATATCTAGGAATACAGCTAACAAGGGATGGGAAGGACCTCTTCAAGGAGAACTATAAACCATTGCTCAAGGAAATAAGAGAAGACACAAACAAATGGAAAATATTTCATCCTCCTGGATAGGAAGAATCAATATTGTGAAAATGTCCCTATTGCCCAAAGTAGTTTATAGATTAAATGCTATTCCCATCAAGCTACCATTGACATTCTTCACAGAATTAGAAAAAAAACTATTTTTAATTACATATGGAACCAAAGAAGACCCTGTACAGCCAAGACAATCCTAAGCCAAAAGAACAAACCTGGAGTTATCACACTACCTGACTTCAAACTATACTACAAGGCTGCAGTAACCAAAACACCATGGTCCTGGTACCAAAAACAGATATATAGACCGATGGAACATAACAGAGACCTCACAAATAACAGCATACTTCTACAACCATCTGATCTTCGACAAACCTGACAAAAACATGCAATGGGGAAAGAGTCTTCTATTCAGTAAATTGTGCTGGGAAAACTGGCTAGCCATATTCAGGAAACTGAAACTGTACACCTTCCTTACACCTTATACAAAAATTAACTCAAGATGGATTAAAGACTTAAATGTAAAGCTCCAAACCATAGAAACCCTAGAAGAAAACCTAGGAAATACCATTCAGCACATAGGCATGACAAAAAAGCCAAAAACAATTGCAACAAAAGCCAAAATTGATAATTTACACTAATTGAACTAAAGAGCTTCTGCACAGCAAAAGAAACTATCATCAGAGTGAGTGGGCAGCCTACAGAAGGGGAGAAAATTTTTGCAATCTATTACTTGAACAAATTTACAGAAAAAAGCAAACAACCCCATCCAAAAGTGGGCAAAGGATATGAATGACACTGCTCAAAAGAAGATATTTATGTGGCTAACAAACATATGAAAAAAAGCTCAACATCACTGATCATTGGAGAAATGCAAATTAAAACCACAATGAGATACCATCTCATGCTAGTCAGAATGGCAATTATTAAAAATTCAGGAAACAATAGATGCTGGCAAGGCTGTGGAGAGATGGAAACGCTTTTACATTGTTGGTGGGAATGTAAATTAGTTCAACCATTGTGGAAGACATTGCATCTAGAACCAGAAATACCATTTGACCCAGCAATCCCATTGCTGAATATATACCCAAAGTAATATAAATCATTCTCCTATAAAGACACATGTACACGTATGTTTATTGCAGCACTATTTACAATAGCAAAGAAATATAAGTAATCCAAATGCCTATCAATGATAGACTGGATAAAGAAAATGTGTTACATATAAACCATGGAATACTATGCAGCCATAAAAAGGAATGAAATCATGTCCTTTGCAGGGACATGGATGAAGCTGGAAGCCATCATCCTCAGCAAACTAACACAGGAACAGAAACCCAAACACTACATGTTCTCACTCGTAAGTGGGAGTTGAATTAGAACATATGGACACAGAGAGGGGAACAACACACACCAGGGCCTGTTGGGGGTTGGGAGGCAAGGGGAGGGAACTTATAGGACGGGTCCATAGGTGCAGGAAACCACCATGACACACGTATACCTTTGTAACAAATCTGCACATTCTGCACATGTATCCCATTTTATTTTTAAAACAGATAAAAAAATTGAAAAAGAAAATAAAAAAGGATAGTGCATGTTGTTCCTTTCTAAATATTAAAATCCAGTGGTACAAGATTTTTTTGCAAATATTAAGAGCCAAAGCAATATTATTGATGATATAGATATGCAGATATGCGGATACAGGTATAGGTAGACAGATATGTTTATATGTGTGTGTATGTAACTGTTGTGCTGAGTATATATGTTTATGTCTCCACATTTTTATGAAGAAATTCTCTATTGGGGATTCTATTCTGGACTTAAATCTTGAAGAAAATCTAGGAAAGATAGGAGAGAGAGAAAGATTCTATTTCTCTGGAAAACCTAACTAATTCTGCTATCTCTGATATACAGATTCTTTCATGAGGAAAAAAAAACAGCATAGGAACATACCCCCTTTGTCTACTGTGCCTCTGAGATAACAAGAACCTTCATAAGTCCCATTATTTTATATATATATACACACACACACACACACACATATATATATATATATATATAAATGAATTCTATGCATTCTGCCTTCATTCACAATTTTTTTAATATTGATATCTGGTCCATAGTGCCTAAAATTGGAAAATGTTCAGAGGCAGTAGTAGAATATAAAATTTTACTTCTATATTTTGTTGAACATAAAAGTACCACAGAGCCAATAAAAATAGAAAGCTAAAGAGTAGAGGAGCACTCAATGAGGGATTAAGCAAAATTGATCATCATATGAGTCAGATACTGCTAAATTATTTTTAAACTTGTTATAAAATTCCTCTATAAGTGCTATAAAATGAGTAGGAGACAGCAAATATGTAGGCATCTCAGCCTATGATGGAAGTTATCAAAAACTCTTTGGGTTGGCAATAGGAAGGGAATATAAAAAGGACAGTCAAAGAAATATGCAGCAAAACCCTTATCTAGTTCAAATGTCAATGTTGCTGCTGGCCTTTTCTCATTTATATATTATTTATTGACTGAAAAGAACATAGAGCTCTAACAAGATGCCAAAATATCAAAGTGTAATATACACTACATATAATCTATGCATTCTTTTGGAAAAAAAAGTGATATAAAACACATTAGTAATGCATTTACTTTGAGTGCTCAGTGAATTTCCAGAAATCATAGACTCCATGAAATAAAATGTAAATGGTTATAATGCTCATAAAATGAAGTTAGTAGAAACTAAGTCAATGATAGAAAGAACTGAATATTGCAAGGAAAATAAAAGTGCAATAGAAAGACCTCTAACTCAGGCCATAGCGTCATATCTAGTACTGGTCTAGCCCTCCTGCTGTGTATAAAATATGAAAATGGATAAACTATATGAAACAAACATATTATATATTGGATACCTGTGAGAGTCTGGTTGTAATTCCCAAGATAATGGAAACAAATATGGTGAGACCCACAATGGCTCTAAATTTATGCTTGAAGGTACTTTCTTGCCTGTACTTAGCACAAATAGTAGAGCCCAATTAACTTCAGTGGTCTTGTTGAAATAGGAGAAAGAGCTGCAGTAACCAAGACAATGTGGGAATAGCATGAAAATAGGAAGGTGAGTAAACATCTATATAAATAACTCAGAAATAGACCCACAATTAGGTGTTTAAATGAATTTTGAGTAAGACACCAAAGCTATTCATTGGTGTAACGAAAGGAAGTGTTTTCAACAAATGTTGCCAGGTCATTTAGCAATCCATATGGAAACTATTGATCTCAACCTGTATTTAAAATGAAATATAAAATTTAATTTGAAATAATATGTATAGATGAATAGGTAGAAGAGGCCATGAGATATTCAGGAGACAGTAGGAGTGAGAGTCAGGGTGAAACATAGATATAGTAGGGAGTGGTGAGTCTTGCTTGCTTTGACTGTATAGTTTTAGACAAGCCCAACATACTCATATCAAGTATTCCAACATGTGATGAAATACAGAATATTTTTGTCCTTGGAGCAAGTGATTGTTTCTTAGATTATCAGGTAAAAACCCCACCCCGATATTTATCATGGGTTCTTTTATATTCCCTAAGTGTCTCAGCTGGTTTGAGAAATAAAGGGAAAGAGCACAAGAGAGAGAGATTTAAAGTTGGGTGTCTGGGGGAGACATCACACATCGGCAGGTTCCGTGATGCTCCCTGAGCCATAAAACTGGCAAGTTTTTATTAGCAATTTTCAAAAGGGGAGGGAGTGCACGAATAGGGTGTGGGTCACAGAGATCACATACTTCACAAGGTAATAAAATATCACAAAGCAAATGGAGGCAGGGCAAGGTCACAGGACCACCAGATGAGGCGAAGTTAAAATTGCTAATGAAGTTTTGGGCATGCATTGTCATTGATAACATCTTATCAGGAAACAGGGTTTGAGAGCAGACAACCTGTCTGACCAAAATTTATTAGGCAGGAATTTCCTTGTCCTAATAAGCCTGGGAGCACTACAGGAGACCAGGACTTATTTAATCCCTTTGGCTTTGACCGTAAAAGGCGGCCATCCCCATGGAGGCTGTTCATAGGCCTACCCTCAGGGTGCTTTCTCTTTCTCAGGGATTTTCGTTGCTGAGAAAAAGAATTCAGGGATATTTCTCCTATTTGCCTTTGAAAGAAGAGAAATATGGTTCTGTTTCGTCTGGCTCCCTGGCAGTCAGTTTAAGGTTACCTCCCTTGTTCCCTGAACATTGCTGTTATCCTGTTCTTTTTTCAAGGTGCCCAGATTTCATATTGTTCAAACAAACATGATCTACAAATAATTTGTGCACTTGACACAATCATCACAGGGTCCTGAGGTGACATACATCCTCCTCAGCTGACGAAGATGACGGGATTAAGAGATTAAAGTAAAGACAGGCATAGGAAATCAGACGAGTATTGATTGGGGAAGTGTAAGTGTCCATGAAATCTTCACAATTTATGTTCAGAGATTGCAGTAAAGACAGGCGTAAGAAATTATAAAAGTATTAATTTGGGGAACTAATAAATGTCCATGAAATCTTCACAATTTATGTTCTTCTGCCGCCGCTTCAGCCGGTCCCTCCATTCGGGGTCCTTGACTTCCCGCAACATTAGATAAAACACAGAAAGCTCTTAGCATAAATGAAACAAATATGTTAAAAAATGACTGCATCAAAATTTTAAACTTATGCTCATCAAGACATCTTTAATTACAAGAATGAAATACAAATCACAGACTAGAACATATTTGCAAAATAGATGTTATAGATGGCTTATATCCGAAAATATGCAAAAAAAAAAAAACCCTCTTAAAACTCACTGACAAGTAAACAAACACCCATTAAAATATGCAAAAAATCTCAGCACATACATCACTGAAAAAGGTATACAGACAGCAAGTAAGCAAATAGCAACATCAAACATCATTAGAGAATTGAAAATTAAAACATCAATGAGATGACACTTTATATCTACTAGAATGGCTCAAATTTGAAACACTGATGCCAGCAAATGTTGACAAGAATGTGAAGCATCAGTAAATCTTATTTATTGCTGCTAAGAAGGCAAAAAGGTACAGCAACTGTGGAAGGCAGTTTGGCGGTTTCTTACAATGCTAAATAGAGGCTTACCATGCAATCCAACAATTGTGCTTCTTGATATCTACCCAAATTCATAGAAAGTTTATGTACACACACCACACACACACACACAAACACTTCACACAAATGTTTATAGCCGTTTTATTCATAATTGCCCCAAATTAGAAGCGACCAAGAAATCATTTAATCGGTGAACGGATAAACAAACTGTGGTAGCTTTACATAGTGTTATGCACCAAATAATTTTAAGGGATGAAAAGAAATGACCTATGCAGACATGAAAGGACACAAAAGAAATTTAAATGCATATGAATAAGTGAAACAAATCAGTGTGAAAAGGATTAAAATTGATACTGCATGGAATCAATGATATGACTTTCTGGAAGAGGCAAAACATTTTTTATTTTATTGTATTATTATTCTTATTATTTGAGATGAAGTTTTGCTCTTGTTGCCCAGGCTGGAGTGCAATGGCACAATCTCTGCTCACTGCAACCTCCGCCTCCCGCGTTCAAGCGATTCTGCTGCCTCAGCCTTGTGAGTAGCTGGGATTACAGGCACGCACCACCACGCCCAGCAATTTTTTTGTATTTTTAGTTAAGATGGGGTTTCACCGTGTTGGCCAGACTGGTCTCGAACTCCTGATTTCAGGTGATCCACTCGCCTCAGCCTCCCAAAATTCTGGGATTACAGGCGTGAGCAACCACACCCAGCAAAACTTTTAAAGGTGAAAAGGTAAAAACATCTATGGTTGTCAGGGGATGGCAGAGAGAAAAAGGGACAGATGAACAGAAGGAGGACAGGAGATCCTTAGGGCTGAAAACTATTCTGCATGTTACCTTAATGGTGGATCCATGACATGATGCATTTGACAAAACTCATAGAACTGTGCAACACAGAAAGTGAACCCTAAGGTAAACTTTGGAATTTAGTTCATAACAATGATTTATTAGAATAAGTTTATCAATTGTAAGCAATGTACCACACCACAAGCAAGATGTTAATAATAGAAGAAACTCAGGGCAGAGCGGATATGGACAGAGAGTATGAGACAATTCTGTGCAATTTCTGCTCAATTTTTCTGTAAACCTCAAACCACTCTAAAGAAATAAAGTCTACTAAAAGAAATCTGGAATTGAGACAGCTGAGTCAACCAAAAGTTGGAGACATTGTGTACAGCTTTCTGTATTTTCTTATAAGAAAAAATACGATAAGTCCTGTATTTTAACTATTCATTATAAGTGAGGGCACTTACACAAAATGATACCATATGCTGCTGATATTAATTAATCTGCATGTTTTTTTATCTTGCTACAAAAATTTAGGGAGTCAGTACTTAAAAAGTGCCAATTTAAGCAGCATGTATGTTAATTTCACTTATGGAGTCTTAAACAGGAAAGCTTATAATAGAACACTCTAATTGATTACGAAGTAAAAACACCATTTTTGGTACTTTTTCAATATAAACATTTCTTATAAAAGCAGCCATAGGGTAGGCAGCATAGTATTTCTTTAAATCTGTGAGTTGAAAGATGTCAAAAGAATTTCACCAGCAAACAAATAGTAGTATATATTTTTCCCATTCCCCATGCCTTAGAGTACCATAATATCCCTCTTCAATGAAGCAAACATAATTCCTTATACTTGTGTTAAACAATACTGGGACTATACAAAGTGTTCCTATCTTAAACAATGCAGGATCTAGATATATTTTCCTGCCCCTGCTTTAAATACTGGGACAAGCCAATATATCTTAGCTCCTAGCACTAGGAAATGCCTGCTCCTGGAAGATACTATAGATAAGTAGCAGCTCCTTTATGACTAAACAGCTTCCTCATCGACAGGCGCTTAAGAACGCTCAACACTTTGAGTCAAATAAACCAAAGTTATTATATCATAAGTTTGTCCATGCCAAACTGGTTTTCTAAATCCACTTTAAAATCACCCAACCAAATATTATTTTTTGATTGCTTATACCAGCTGGTAAAGGTGTCACATATTAACTATAAAGAACATTTCAGTACTGTGTAGTACTGGTATAATTTAGGGTACACACACTCAATTCAACAGATTCCTGAAACAGGTTCATGGTCAATTCAAATCTAAAATCACAGACCTTAATATCGTCATGGAATATTTTATTTTATTTATTTTGGTAAGAACACTTAATATTAGATATGCCCTGTTATCAAAATTTAAATGTAAAATACGTTATTGTTAACTATGGTACAATGTTATGCAGCAGATCTCTAGGGTTTATTCATCTTGTTTGACTAAAAGTACACACTCATTGATTAGTAACTCCCTATTTCCCACTTCTTAGTTCCTGGCAACAACCATTTCACTCTTTGATTCCATGTATCTACCAAATTACATAAATGGAGTCATGAAATACTTCTCTTCCTGTGGGTAGCTTATTTCATTTAACATAATGTCCTCAAGGTTCATCTATATTGTCACATATTACAAAATTTCCTTTCTTTTTAAGTCTGAGTAATATTCCAATGTACCTATTGAAAAGGAAAATAAAATCTTGCGACCCCAAACTCACTATGCCAAAGAGAAAAGTTAAGCTTGGGGAATGAGTTATGTAAAAAACTAACTTCTTGTTCTTCCTAAACGGAGAGCTACCAAATAGAAGGTCACATATCTCCCTAAGTATCCTTCTTCATCCTGAAAATGTAGATCAACAGCTTATTTTCACAGGTAGGGAACAAAGACAAGACAAGAAATTACCCCTCTGCCTACTCTGAGACAAAGGTATATGTGGTCTTTCCACTACTCTATGTTTATTTTATTTTATGCAAAATGCACATTTACTGAGTGTGAGATGAATGCATAATTGACTGTTCTCTTTCCTCTCCTGCCCACTCTTTCCCCTTTAAATGTTAAAGTCCTCAAAATGCTTTTTCAATACAGCACAAGCCACAGATTCTCCTGTAATTTGTGTCTCTTTTTCCTGGGTAATTCCTCAACTTTGTCAAAATAAACCTCGAAATGGATTGAGACCTGTCCCAGACACTTTGTTGTTTGCAGTACATACCATATTTTCTTTATCTGTCTATTCCATTCACGTGCTGATGAACATTTAGGTTGTTTCTGCACCTTAGTTACTGTGACTACTGCTACAATGAATACAAGAATGCCAATAGCTCTTTAAGAGCTTGATTTTGTTACTGGTAGAAGGTATCTGAGTTACTGGTGGCGAATTCCTATGGGCCTGCGGCAACCTTAATTCTTGCCTCCTCAGAAGAAATAATTAGACTGAAGGGCATAAGGCAAAAAAATAAAATAAAAAAGAGAGGCAAGTTTTAGAGAAGGAGTAGAAGTTTATTTAAAAGGCTTTAGAACAGGAAAGAAAGGAAAGTATGTTTAGAAGAGAACCAAGCAGGTGACCTGAAGTACAAACGTGATGTTTAACCGATTCCTAGGACTTTCTAGGCTGTCTCCTTTCCCGTGCTTCTTCCCTTAGGATGGGCTGCCTGCATACACAGTGTTCTCCTTACCCTTGGGAAGTGAGTACATGCATTGTACTTAGGAAATTGTACGCATGCCCATCTGAGGCTTTCTTCCCCTTTTCTGGTGTAGTGTCGCCAGAAGACCATTTTGCTGGTTCCTTCTCTCAATTAACACTTTAGTGCAATAGGTGTAGACCATCAGGAAATGGCCTCACCCTGGCACCAGCTGCCAATTTATCACTTTTAGAGAGGCAATGTGATAATTACTGAACTATCACTTGACATATCTAGTGGACCAGGGGAGAGCCCTCTCCTTCCCCACTCATACCTGACTAACTACCTGTAACAATTTCAACTCTTTTGGATAAACATCCAGAAATGGGATTCCTGAATCACAACTTTAGTTCTATTTTTAATTTTTCTACTGAATGCCAAACTGGTTTTCATAGCAGTTGCAGTAGTTTGCGTTTCCATCAAAAGGGTACAAAGCTTCCAATTCCTCGATATACTCAGAAACACTTTTTAAAACAGTAATAGCCATCCTGACATGTGTGAGGTGATATATTATTGTGTTTTGTTTGTTTGTTTGTTTTGCATTTCATTTTCCTGATGATTAGGAGCATTGAGCATTTTCTCATACATCTGTTCGTCCT
The DNA here is from genome assembly GCF_037993035.2 of Macaca fascicularis. Classification (NCBI taxonomy): domain Eukaryota; kingdom Metazoa; phylum Chordata; class Mammalia; order Primates; family Cercopithecidae; genus Macaca; species Macaca fascicularis. The sequence goes on along the minus strand of NC_088389.1, from coordinate 69,065,194 downwards.
TTGTTTTATTGGTGAAATGTGTACTCAAGTCTTTAGGCCATTTTTAAAAACTTAGATTATTGGTGTTTTCTTTTTTTTTTCACCATTGAGTTGAAGGAGTTCTTTATACATTTTGGAGACTAACTTCTTATGTAGACAAAGAAAAAAATAGCAATAACTCAAATAAAATCAGAAATTAGAAGCGACATTACAACTGATGCACAGAAACAAAAAAGATTATGAGAGACTACTATGAAAAATTACATGCCAACAACTTAGAAAATCTAGAAGAAACTGATAAATTTTCAGAAATATATAAGCTACCAAGACTAAATAATAAAGAAATAGAAAGTCTGAATAGATATGTAATATAGTATAGAGATCAAATTAATAATTATAAACCTGAACAAAGAAAATCCCAGAACTGGATGCCTTCACTGATGAATTCTACCAAACATTTAATGAAGAATGAATGTTAATGTCTTTCAAACTCTTCCAAAAGCATTGAAGAGGAGGGAACACTTTTAAACCTTTTATACAAGGCCAGTATTTCCTCAATACCAAAGCCAGACAAGAAAATAAAACTACAAACCAATATCCCTGATGAATATAGATACAAAATCCTCAACAAAATATAAGCAAACTGAATTCAAGAGTTCATTAAAAGAAGTATGCACCATGAACAACTGGGACCTATCCTTGGAATGCTGAGATAGTTCAGCATACAAAAATCAATTGATGCGATATATTACATTAACAGGATAAAGGACAAAATCACTTGATCATCTGAATAGACACAGAAAAGCAATTGACAAAATTCAGCAGATTTTCCTGATAAGCTTTCAACAAACTAGAATTAGAAGAAAATTACCTCACCATAATTAAGGTCATGTATGAAAAGTCCACAGCTAATATCATTCTCAATGGAGAAAAACTGAAAGCTTTTCCTTTAAGATCAGGAATAAGACAATGATACTCACTATTGTCCAATTTAAGATCTACTTTGTCACATCTTTAGTAAGTTAGACTTTGGGGGCACATATAACTACTAGTCTTAATCATTTCAGAGACCTTTTTCTTTCTTTCATTAATTAAAGGAGTGCAGTCCAGATATGTAATCTCTCCCCGATGTAAATAATGATATCCCTATTATAAGGCGGACACATTTAGAGTTAGTTTTGCTCTTTAATATATCCCAAAACTAGACCTAGCTACATAATTTGTAGATCCTAGTGCAAAATGAAAATGTGGAATTCTTTGACCAAAAAGCAAGAAAAAAAGGCTACACATTGTATGTTTCCATTTATATGAAATAATCAGAATAGGCAAATCCATAGTTAGAGAAAGCAGATTAGTGGTTAACAAAGAATGCCCACTTAATGGATATTAATGGATATGTGGTTCCTATTTGGGGTAATAAAAATTTCTGGAACTAGACAGTGGTGATAGTGGTTCAATATTGTGAATGTACTTAATACTACTGAATTATGTACTTAAAAATGGTTAAAGTTGTAAATTTTACATTATGTATATTTTATCAAAATAACATTTTAAAAAGAGGGATAAATGAAATGATAAAGGTGCTAAATTATAAAAGTTTTTGCTTTCTTTTGGAGTCCATCTCTCAGCTTGTCATGTGTTTTTAATTTGCTATTTAATATTACAAATAACTAAAAATCAAAAATTAAAATGATTAGCATGAATTTTAAATTCCTCTTTATATTTTTCAATGCCAATAAGTATTCCATAGCTCATATATACATAGGTATTTTACCCTTGTCAGAACAGTGGAAATGCTGAATAAAACTCAATTACTTCATTTAATTTGACATGTGTACCCTCGACCTTAGGCTTACTGATGAGTAAGCGAGGACTAAAAATAAAAGGAACAATGAACTACCATTTCTTTGTCTTTCCTTCTAGGTCATCATTTTCAGCATAAGTGGTTGACTAAATACAGGGAAGAATTATGAGTAAGATAAGATATGATAGGGCTCCTTGATTGTTCAAGTTTCACAGAACATTATTACCTTCTTTCAACATTGGAAGCCAAAGAGAATGTGGCCTATCCAGGCTTTCAGCACCTTCACTTACCCAATGGTAGATGTAATGTGCATTCTTTGCACTTAATTTGAGTCTCACTGAACTCTCATTCACATGTATTTTGGATCCACTACAATTCTGCACTCAGAAGACACTGCAATTCTTATATGTGAGTGGGATGTCAAGGAACTCTACACATGGATCCTGTGCCTATCTCCTTTGCTCAATGTGTATACTCCATTGTCTCATCACATTTCACTGACAAAACACAAATTTAGAAGTAAAATTAAATTCAAGATGTTGAAAACAGTCTTCCACCACATGTGGGGCCCTGCTGAGTGTGAGGTTCCATATAACTTCACTGTTCCCCTGCCCATGAAGTCAACCCTGCTCCAAATACATTCATTTGTATCCTCTTTTTAATCCTAACTTTTCCCATTAAAATTGCTCCACCACCAAAATATTGTGGCCCTGTATTTGATTTTATACAGGTTCAGGGCACTTAATTTATCAATTTGAAAGACATGAATTTAATAACATTAAACCAATTTTTAACTTCTAGATGATATAATTAACATCCTTTGTTGCTTTTTTCAATTATTTATATGTTTCAACCCAAAATTAATGACTTTGGAATTTTTTTGTTAAACTTCCTAATGTTGTCCTTAGAACAGTTACACTATTGAACATTCTGATTCTCAGGTGTCCCCTTTCTTGTCGTTTAAGGTTGAACTCCTGAGGAACAGATGCTTCTGTTGTTGAAAAGTTATTTATTTATTAATATCTTTTTTTTTTTTTTGAGATGGGAGTCTTGCTTTGTTGCCCAGGCTGGAGGGCAGTGGTGTGATTTCTGTTCACTGCAACCTCCGCCTCCTGAGTTCAAGTAATTCTCCCGCTTCACCCTCTCAAGCAGCTGGGATTACAATAATGTGCCACCACACCTGGCTAATTTGTGTATTTTCAGTAGAGTCTAGGTTTCACCGTGTTGGCCATGCTTGTCTCAAACAACTGACCTCAAGTGATCCACCTACCTCAGCCTCCCAAAGTGCTGAAATTACCAGCATGAGCCACCACGCCCAGCTATTTATTTATTTATTTATATCTTAAGTCAATAATGTTTCTTTTTCTTTTCTCCCTATGATTTTCTGAGATTAATTTTCATACTTCTTATATATTTATTGTGTATTTTTATTTTTTGATCTTTAATTGTGTTTATCGTCCTATTATTTTAACATCCTCATAATTTATTTGTCCTTTCCTCTATTACACTCATTCTCCAATTCATACTGTTGCCAAAGGGATAACATAGTGACATGTATCTTACATGAGTCATTTTCTTATTTTAAAACTTGCTTTGGTGTTACATTGTCTGGTACATAAATTCAGACTTAGCTGATATACTACATCTACTGCATGAAACACACTATTGAATAGGCAGGGAATCAAAGGGAGAGTTACAAAGGGCACTCAATCCCTATAGAGGCTCCATAGAATCTAACTCTAGGGGAAGATACTAAATAATCTAGCAGTCACTTTACTAATTTTAGTTAGAAATACAGAAAAATTTCTGCAGTAAGAAACAATTTTTAGAAAGAAATGGAACAAAATAAGGAAAAGGAGAAACAATAAAATACCTTTGTATCCTTGCCACTATAAAAGTGAAGGTCATCAAAAATGAAAAAATTGTAACTAAGAAGGTAAAAAGTAATCAGCAATTGCACTGCAGGTACTCCACTTACAGGTATGCTGCTACAGCAACCCTTGATGGTGCAAAAATCACAATGGAATTAGGTAAATCGTAATTAGAATTGAAGTCAAACAGAACCATTTAGCATTACTTGGGGTAAGATCTGTGCCAGACTTTGCAAAAGGACTGTGCCTCAAAAAAACAATGTCAGGAAAGAAGTTCAGTTTTGTATGAAAATGCTAATTTAAATCTTCCATCTCACAGTGTGTCTAGGCACTCAAGACCTATTTCTTGTCTGCTGAATTTAGTTAATATAGGTAATAAACTGTGTAGTTGCATATTTATGTTGAACCACCTGTTCTATTTCTCAACATTGATGCCCGAAGGAAAACTCAAGAAATCTAAGAAGTGATACCAGATAGAAACTTATTCTCCAAGATGTCCTTGTCATTTAGACTGAGATTGGAGTACCTGCACTAACCAGCTGCTCATCTTATACTCCTCAACTTTTCAAAAATGCTGAATCTCTTCAGAGCATAATAGAGACAGAACAAAAAGCCAACACGAAGCAGACTTCCAACTTCTTATAGTTTCCTCTAAAATGAAAGATCTTTTCAAATTTCCTCGATTGTTTCATTATCTGGAAAACTCCATATCATCCTTTAAGAGCAATACAAGATCACCTCCACTGTGATATCTTAGTAAGAACCCTCCTGTCAGGAATAATTATCACCACTAAGGCTCTACAGTATTCTCTATGCGCTCTACTTTAGTATTTCATTGATGGCATTGTTTTGTAATGTCTGTGACCTTTCTCTGATGGGTTTCCTTCTCACTCTGGGTAAAGTCTGAAGTCCTTACTATAGATGTAAGGTGCTGCGTGACCTGGCTCCCAGCTATCCCTTGGATCTCATTTCTTCCCACCTTTCTCACTTTCACGTTTCTGCAGTCAGACTGACCTCTGTACTCTTCCTCTTTCTGCTACTCCAGGACATTTGCACTACCAGTCTTTTTTGGTCTTTTCTTGTTTTTTTTTGAAACGGAGTCTCCCACTGTGGTCCACCCTGGAGTGCAGTGGCGCCATCTCGGCTCACTGCAAGCTCCGCCTCCCGGGTTCACACCATTCTCCTGCCTCAGTTTCCCAAGTAGCTGGGACTACAGGCGCCAGCCACCACACCCGGCTAATATTTTGTATTTTCAGTAGAGACGGGGTTTCACCGTGTTAGCCAGGATGTTCTCGATCTCCTGACCTCGTGATCCTCCCGCCTCGGCCTCCCAAAGTGCTGGGATTACAGGCATGAGCCACCGCGCCCGGCCCTGGTCTTTTCTTTTACCGTATTTTCCTTTAGATTTATCATTGGTTTATTCCTTTGTTTCCCTTTTTAAATGGCCTCATCAGAGATCCTTCATAATCACTTCACCAAAAATAGGCCTATTCCCACCATGTCAGTTTTTTCTATTTTTACCATCTTTTGGTTTCTCTTCATAATACTTTTTCCCATAATTTGTTTAAAAAGTTTATTTGTTTGATCCTGTTGTCTATATGCCCCACCAATACAATGTATGCTTCATAAAAGGATTTTTTCTATTTTTTAAAAATTTTCAGATAATTGGAGATTCGCATACCATTGTAAAAATTAACTGCAGATAGATCTGTGTTCCTTTAACCAGTTTCCCCAAAATGGTGACTTTTTGCAAAATTATAGGAAGATATAACCACCTGGATACTGACATTGATTCAGTCAAGATATAGAACACTTCTATCACCACAGGAGAGGACATTTTTTGTTTTACTGCAATCATTTGCTACCCAGGACTTTTTCTGGAGCACAATAGGTATTCAGTAAATAGTTGTTGAATAATAAACAAATTTTAATCTCATATTTTAAAGTATAGATTCCATCAAGGCAAGGACTGCATCACATCTCTTCAGTGATTGGGCCACCATCATCCATAGTTGTGAACATATAACAAGCGATTAATAAATGTTTATTGCAAGAATAAGATATTTTTCTTAAATTATAAAACACGTTATCCCTTTATAAAACCTAAGTATAAAGGATATATGCCACAGATTGAAAAGACTCAAACTAACAAAAAGAAAGAAAGATATAGTTGGCACAGAGTTTGTATTTTCAGTTTTCTGTTTTTCTTCCAGATCTCAGCCCCATGAACTTGGCAGGCCCACATTTGAATTTTGCCCTTTGATCATCATCGGATCACAAAAGATCATGCTGGTGTCCCTGCTTCTTCCTGGTCATTCTCTGCAACTTCTAGAGCTTGTACTATGCTACTTAGAAAAACAGAAAATTAACTGAAGAGGAATGTAGTATATAGAATGTGAACCATACCTCAGTGAACATCCCTTCTTTCTAAAATTTTAATTCAAAAGTTCCCTACTGTCTTCTCTCTTCATACAAACTTGGTTTTATGTGTGTGTATGTGTGTGTGTGTGTGTCTGTGTGTGTGTGTTTCTCACCTATCTTTTCTAGTTTGTTTTTAGCAAGAACATTGGTCAGCACAAGCTCCAGCTATGTCTTCATAAACAGAAATGGAATGTAGATATTATTTTAATATTTCAATTAAGTCGGATGAATTATAGGTTTGGGATCTGTTAGGCTTCTTTTAAGATGAAGTAATTATCACATTTATGACAATAAAAACACTAAAAGGAAAACATGGTTGATGATACATACTATGAGAGGTATGTAATTAAATCAATTTGATGTAATATAAAGAATTTTATGCAATTTTAAAACAGTAATCTTTCTACCTTCCAAGTTTTTAGGACACAATGCTGCAATGAACATGGGTATGCAGATTAATAGAGTATTATAAGTCTATGCCTAAACAATTGAAAAATACTAAATATACTGGAAATGCAAAATAAGCACATAAGAAAGACTGGCTATCAGATTATAACAGTAGACTATTAAAAAGAGGATAGTGTAATGGAAATGATTGATATAACTATTCTGGTTAGAAACTGCAAAACATTTCAGTTGACCTTAGAAAATGAATATGTGATATGATAAAAGAAGTAGACTGCAAAAATGGCAAGATAACCCAAATATTCTCTAATTTGCACATGCGCAAGTAGTAATCTGTCATGAATTGGCATCGCTTCAGTTGAAAGAAACCAATAAATTGTCAGTTTCAGCATTTTGGAAAAGGTTTTATTCAGCATCCATTCACTCAGCCAATAGTGGCTGAATGACAGCAGATACTTAGGCAATGAGGTTTCATTACAGAAACAGTGCCTTCTGTACACTAAGAATCTAGTGGATGAAACACAAATTAATTGAATAATCACAGAAATGTATTTATAATTGTATATTGGATACCTGTTAGAAGGAGAGAAAATTGAATAATGGCAGAACAGTGAACAAAATTACTGCCTATCCAACAGCCACCGCCACTTCTTGCTTTTTCATCATAGTCCCTCTTACATGGTTGAAGTATTTTGCCACATCCCCCTTCCTCCCTGCTGGGATATTCTTAACCGAGGTTGCCACATTTGGGGCTCCAGAATTATCTTGCCAAAGTAAGGAAAACACCTGAGAAACACGGGATGGCAAGTCAGAAGCTTTACATCTTGGCATTGTTGAGCCACTGTTAGCCACTAGATTCATCTATGTAAAATGAATAAAACTCATACAATTATTTGGACAATATTCAGTTATTTGGAGCTAAACACATCTGTATTTAAAAAAGCAGTATGAACACACACATGCATATTCACTAGTTATGCTACTATTAATTATTATAAGTCTGTGCCTAAACAATTGAAAAATACTAAATATACTGGAAATGCAAAATAAGCACATAAGAAAGACTGGCTATCAGATTATAACAGTAGACTATTAAAAAGAGGATAGTGTAATGGAAATGATTGATATAACTATTCTGGTTAGAAACTGCAAAACATTTCAGTTGACCTTAGAAAATCATTATAATTATAAGATTATGGCTATTATAAGATTATGGCTATGTAATTGTTAACATTTTATATAATGATATTGTCCAACTATTTAAATGAACATTTACTTCAAAGACTTAAATGTATATTAGAAAAAAGTGTTTGAGAATTAAGGTTGACAGCATTACTGTCTCCTGTATGTCAGAGTAAATTTTATTTTTCATCACTTTAGTGAAATGTGAAGCTAAATACAGCCATAGAAAACACCAATAGAAATTTAGCCTATTGCTATCAAATGTCTTCAACACAATTTTTAATGAAATTCTCATCTCTCTGCCTCACTAATACAACCTGTTAAAGCCAATAAAGCGTTTTAGAACTCTTTAGAAATAAGTGAACTCAAGGGAACAGTATTTTCCAGGAAAATGATAATGTGATACAGAGCCTTTTATGTTTGGGTCACTAGTTTGAAAGTAGCTCATGTTGTAAGTGATGGAAAGTCATTACTGTTCACTGGCCTATGTGAAATTAGTAGGTGGTTTCAGTCAAATTGTTAGTGAATTGCTTACATCCCAACTGGCATTAATTGACATGTATGTTGACAGTTTTATTATGAGTACCAACGACTGTAGGCACTGAAAATATGATCTGGGGGCACGTGACAAATAATAGTCCACAAGGCCAGGCGAAGGTATGTTTCTGAGAATGTACCCATGGAAAGAGTTGGAAAGTTTTTCCTTCTCAGGAGTTTCTCCGAATGGTTTCTTTTGTGCTCAGAATTTTTAAATGGCAGAGGTTTATTTATAACATTGATTTGTTTTGTCTCTAACGCGGCTCCATATTTTCAGAATATTATTTTTTAAATCCCATGTTACTTCGAGTACATCCAAAAGCTAGTTATCAATTTTCTTAAACCAATTAAGTTATAACCTCTTGGCTAGAGCAAGTAATCAATCACTTGTTTTCTAGACGATTGTGAAAGTTAACCAACTTTGGAAGTAAAATAGAATGTACGTTATACAGATTCATCAAAATTCCTTGACTCAAATAGTATTAAAATATATTTTTTCAGTATAGAAAAATGTGTAGCTGTCTGAATCTCCTAATTAACTGTCAGGTGTAGTGGCAGAGGCTAAAAGGTCAATTTAATCAAAATCTCAGAAACACCATCAAGTAAACAAATATATATTGGACAAAGGCAATGCTTATTGTTCAATTTTGTGAAAGTTTGATAGTAATGTCCAGTAGATATAATTCTCTAAATAGGTCTCTTTGTATCTCTTGCTCTCTGACACGCACACGTAAACATACACACCAATTAGGAAATAAGCCATCCAGTAACCATTTGTTACTGAGTACCTATTATTTTATTACTTTCTAGGAACTTTAGGCTTCTTCAATATGATAGCTCATCTAATGCTCTCAAAACTCGTAAAGATTGCCATTTGTATTCCCATATCATAGATGAAAGGCAAGTCTAAGAAGAGTAAAAGTGCTTATCCAGGTACCTATGACTGAATAATAGGGTCAGGTTTCACATTCTGTGAAAATCCATGTTTATTTCACTACACTAATAGAGGTGCCTATTTTGAATTACAATTTAGGTATTCATAAGCAAGTAATGTCTGCTTTTTTAGAGATCTTGTATGAAATAAGAGATTAGAACTAAATACATTCCTAAATCCCTATTAGCTCACCTATTATAAGATTATGGCTATATTCTAGTTGTAGCAGGCAAGAATTATAATCATTAACTATGTTCTATCTAGAGTGCATCTAAATGGTAGGCACTATGCAGAGTGCAAAGGGAAGAATACAGGAACTTGTTTAAATGTTAGGAAATGAAGATTAGTAACTACGTAGTATGAACATCAAGTTTTATGTAAGGAATAAGTCAAAACTTTTAACGGATGAGCAATTATTACCAGGAGAGAGAGGAAAACTGTAAGAAAAAAAAAAGCAAATGAGAAAATTAAGTCAATAATATTTTAAAAGAATATATATAATTGTGAGAACAAGTTTTGCCATGTATGAAATACCTAATCATTCCTGGGTGAGATTTGTTGCCAATAATTCCTGAATAGAAGGCTCTAGACTTGGAATCTCAGGACTTTATGCACTTTTTTTTCTCTCACATCAAACTAAAGAAAGGCTACTCTGTTCGATACACATTAAGGGATGGCATCATGAATATAGTGGAAATTGGGTTGGGTCTCAAAGGATAAGAGGAGTAACTGAAGGCATATAAAATGATTTTCCTATGTACTTTAAACTTCCCATTCTGATAGCAGAATTACTGAAATTCTTGGTGGAAAATGTCTTTGCTTAGTAAATTGCACTGAGTATAAAACAATGCTAAAGCAAGAGAAGAAATGAACCATTAAAAATCAACTACATAAGCTCAATGACAGATTTTCATGAGACCAATCTAATTGAGCCAAAATTGAGGCTTTTTATTACAGGATCTCTATGACGCAATTTTTTTAATATTTGGAAAATTATAAAATTTTTATTTCACAGATATATCTTATGCAATGTTCTAGATACTCGTGAATGTTTTTAAACATGAAAAATGTCATTTCAAAATAAAAAAAAAGTGATCAGAGGGAAATGTTACATTAAATGTTCATATTAGGTAATAGTGAAAGCCTCAAATGAATAGTCTAAAAGTCTGCCTGAAGAAATTAAAACAACAACAATAACAATAACAAAACACTAAATTAAACTCAAAGCTAGTATGAAATAAGACCACAGGAAATAAGACCAGAGCAGAAATAACTAAAATTGAAAACAGAAACATAATAAATAAATAAATAAAACCAAAAGTTGGTACTTTGAAGAGATTAAGAAATTCAATTTTTAAAATGAATGAGAAGAAGCAAATTACTAGTATCAAGAATAATGAGGAGCTATGGTATCAGCTCTCACAGATATTAAAAGTATAGTAAGATACTATTAGAAAAAAATTTATACAATACATTCTAGAATGTAGATGAAATGGATAAGTTCCTTGAAAGACAGCAATTCAACTACAAAAGCACATTCAAGGAGAATAAACTGAATAACCTTAAATCTATTAAAAATTGAATTCATACTTAAAAATATTTCCATAATAGTTTCCCAGTAGCACATATTTCACAATAAATGTTAGTTGTCATCATATTGGTTTTTATTCAGTTATTCCATAAGTGTTTATTGAGTTATATACTTTAATTCAGAAATAGTTATGATCTTAATTAGTAAATATTATTTTTAAGAACATCAGGTTTTTATCAAATTTATTTTTTCTCACTTTGGGAATTCAAAGGCAATAATCATGTTGTCATTAATTTAATATGCATTCAATAATTTTTATTTCAATTGCTTGCAATATTTTATCTCCTTTTGTATATCATATCTTTATCTCCTCATAATGCTAAATATTTGTCTTCCCTTTAACCTCTTTTTTCAGAGATGTTTTTATATCTCATCTAATGTACTATAGCATTGGACAAAATAGTGCATCTCACTGGAAATTGATATGTATTGTTTAAAGCTACCAAAATTCCTTCCTTTTTAACTATCCAGTATCCTTAAAAAGAATATGAATGAAAAGGATTTAACAAAATAGTCTTTCTCCTGTTAGAGAATGCCTGGAATATAAAATATGTCAAATGCATGAGAACTTGCTCAAAATATGACTATAATGCTATAGGCATATTAGTTAATGTAATTCAATAACAATTCTGAAAAGGCATGTTTAAACTTTGCTAAGTAGTGGTTTTTGAAAGGAAACAAATCTTCCTTTGAATTTGATTGAAAAATGCTTAACTACTCAATTTCTTCAACTAGCTTTGTTTGCATATAATTTGGTTTCACTGCTTTGTGATTGCATATTTGCATTTAAATAGATTCATCTTCAAATGATGTGCAACATACAATACAAATGTAAGAATCTGTGGCCATTTTGTAGAAGACATTTTTACTGACCTGATAGTCCAAAATGCTCCAAAGCTCTCTTTGACATTTTAAGAACTGCACAATGAATTTTATCCCACCTATAACTCATAATGAAATAATAATTTGAAATGATTTCTCAGTGTGTGGCTGGAACCTACCTCTTTCCTTTATTCTTCACCTTATTCTAATGCACATTGATAAAAACTGAATATCTCATCCATTTTCCTAACTTTAAATCTGGGTAGAGGACTTTGCAATTTAAGGTAACTCAAATGACATTATGTACTTTTATTGATTTTTCCTTCTGCGTGCAATGTCTGCTTGAATTCTAATACTGTCAAACAAAATTCCTTCATACTGAAAATTATAGAGAGGTTGAACTCAGCCAATATTAAAGTTTTAATACTAATGTAGCCATTGAACATAGGTAACAATAAGATCATTAAAATATACATTCCTCTGTAAACCCTCACTACCTTTTATATTTACATACTTTAAACTACTTGTACCTTACTTATTTTCCTGACAGAAAATTGATTTGACAAGGGCTAGCACACAATGCACTGCATGAAGTCTCCTAGTATGTTCGTGACTTTGAGATGGCCAGTCTTGTTTTTATTTTTTATTTTCTAAAAAATTAATTTTTCTTTTAAGTCTCATCAACTCTATAGCATCAATCTAGTTTTTAACAATTGGTGTCCCTCACTAAAGCAAGAGCTATACAAATATAATTATTACATTTAATGCAATAGTAGAATTTATTCATGTGCTGTTTCACTAAAAAGTCTGTCTTTTGATGGAAACGGATTTCTTGCATCTGTGACAGGTAATAGAACTTGTACTCAATCTAATCAATATAATCCCAATCTAATGGACAGAGCCATTCATTCAAAAATATAATTGTTTTCAATCTGAGTGGAGCCCAAGAAATAATCTCCATATAAAGTTTTCTCTCTGCTGAAAATAAGTTAATAAGAACTGTTAACGACCACCTTGAGACCAAAAGGAGAAAAAACTACTTGATGAAAGAGCCTGTTAAAACAACAACAAAAACTGAAAAAGAAAATGAAAAGGGAGAACTCATGGCTTGGTCATATTAAATGCGTGCTGCATCAAACTGTACCTGAAATGTATATTAATGTCATTAACTAAATTTACTACATTACATTAAGTTAATCACACCTAACTAATTATATTACGTTAAATAAAATGAAATTAAATTATATATTAATGTAATTAATGAACTCTGGAAATGTATATTAACATATTGAAAGAAAATTAGCTTGAGATACATGTGGTTGATATTACCCTTCCCATGCTAAGAGTTTTATAATTTACCTATTTTCGCTAAGTAAAACATATATTGATAGTGCTGTGCTGGTAAATATTTAACAGCCAGGTCTCCAAACATAGGTTGTGATTTGTAATGTTGGTGTATCATCATCATGTCACTGAAGGTGAAGTTGGGAAGATTCACACAATCAGCTGTCACGAACCAGTGTGAGTCAACTCTGGCATATCACCAAGGCTCAATTGCAATTGTGTTATTAACTGTCTTCTTAAGTTTAATGATTTAGTAGGGTGAAAACTAGATTTATAACAAAATGTTTAAATATTATTTGAAATAACTTTTTAAGGGCTCTGCTGTGTTTCTTTTTTTGCATGATATTATTTGAATAGTGGGGAGTAAAGAGAGATTTATTTAAGCAGTGTATTGTGTAAGAAGTGTGGAACATAAACTGGAAAAGAAGGGGCGGGGAAGTGTAAGACGATAAATGATGACATAAATGTAGCTTCAGTTTCTGAAATCTTGTTTCCATAGGCTTCTTCCTAGACCATAGTAATGGCCCTAGACATATATGTACACAATCATATTTCTTTGTAAAATCATTAATGGTATAATATTTTAACCAGAGCTATTTAAGACCACTGTCTTTTGCAGCTATAATTTTTCTACACTTTTTTAGTATAGAAACCTATGGCCATAGGTGTTTGTTGAAACCATGAAAAAGAGATGGGACCCAAAGAATGTGTGTAAATTTTTAAAAATAGATAAAATTAAAATATTGGAATGGAATCGTTGAATACATGGAGAACAAAACCAGGGAAAGAAAACTATAGAAAGGGACATGGAACTCTGTAGTGGTGTAGACTTACTTGATGTCAGAGTTTCAAGAGAAGGAGTTTACAAGATCTCACAAAGGGTGAGAACTAAAATGAAATAATTAAATTTAGTTGTATGAAATCAATTTAAAATAACCAATTTAACAGCTTTAGGAGAACAAACTAGACAACAAGAAGACAAGAAACTAATATCAAATGCTGCTTTGGACTTTGGAGAAATGTGAACAACTCTCTCAATATTTCTCAACATGTTTGAACAAGATGTAAAAATAAACTAGCTTCAAGATGATCCCAAGCTTTAATCTCAGGTTTGACTGCTTCACACGTGCACGCGCGCACACACACACACTCAAGAGGTAATTTATATAATTACCTAACATATATGTGTGTGTATATATATACATATAACATAATTTCTATAATATATATAATTTGTCTCCATGTTAAAGAAACATTATTTCTAATTATTAAATTAGAAAATTAATAAAACTTTTGCAATTAAGGGAACAAACATTTAAGAATGGACTATATAAACACTAATCCAAAGTTTAGTATTTGTCTAATCTGTTTGTTTAGCTTTTTGCATTATTTCATTTTGATATACTGACTTATTTGCTCGAAAGGAATAAAAAGTGCAGATATAAGAAGGTAATTCATAATTGCTAACTGTTCAAGCCTAATGAAAGCTATATAGGACATGTAATTTTAGAAAACTGTGCAAAGCTAATTTGACCTAAATTCCTATGGTGTACTAGGCCAAGGAACAATTATTATTAAAAATTAATTTAATATACAATAAAGAACTATTTGGTGTTTATCTATTAGTATCTACCTTCTCTCTCACAATTGATGCAAGAAATATTATCTCTTTTTAAGATTTTTGTTCATTCCAAATTTCTGTACTTCCAGGAAAAAAATGTTAGATATGTTTTGCTACATTTACAAAAGACTACAGAATAAGAAGACTGCTTTGAAGTTGTGAGCATTTTTCTTCATAAGGGATGTGACAAGAAACAGTTTTACTCAGCCTTATCTTCCACTGGTACAAAGCCAAAACATTTGGGAATGGTGCATTTATTATTATTTCCATTACAGCCACTGTCAGTTTGAGAAACATTAATTTTGTCTAAATACACAGCTTGCAGATTTTGAATAATCATTTCTGGAAATAACAAAACGTAAAATACCAGGCTTAATGTTATACTGTGTATTATCTGAAAATGGGACATGCTAGTAACTGAATTCTCTTGATTCTAAACGTTTTCTTTTTTTCTTTTTTTTTTTTTTTTTTGGTTAGTAAACTAAATACATCAAGACTCATTCACAGGGATGCATTGTTGGAAGACTGACAGAGGGAAAGAAAACAGAAGACGTCACTCATAGTGAGGGAGTAGTTCTCTGAGGGTCTAAATAGGAATCAGAAAGATCACAAACTAATGGCAACAGTCCTACGACTAGGAGGTTGTACTGAACCCTTGTCAGGGCGCTAGAATCAGAGGAAGTTTGGCTTGAGCTTGAATCACTCTTCTGTTGCTGACTACTGACAAATTATGTAACTTCTACAATGTTTTGTGACATTGTTTATTGTGAAGGCAAAATAAAATAATACTTATGAAATGTTTGTTATTTTCCTGGTATAATATTAACAATAAATATAAACTATTACTGCTCTCTGAAGTAAAGAAAGTCAATAGCAGATATATGGACTCAGGCAAGAAGGAAAAAAATTACTGGGTACATTTAATATTCTATGTGTGACTTTGGGATCTCCAGAAATTTGCCAGTATATCTACTTCTAATATTCCCTCAAGAACGTTGATGATGCATTGATAGTCATTATTGAGGTAAATTCATTTTCAGACTAAAGTATATCTGGAATTTTCAGTGCCTGTTTTAAGCCTATGCATTTATTATTATTTCATATATTTTATTTTTCTTTCCTCTCTGCCCCCCCTTTTTTTTTTGGACAGAGTCTTGCTCTGTTGCCCACACTAGAGTGCAGTGGCATGATCTTGGCTACATGCAATCTCAACCTCCCAGGCTCAAGCCATCCTCCCACCTCAGCCTCCCAAGTAACTAGGACTACAAGCATGTGTCACTATACCTGCATAATTTTTGTATTTTTAGTAGAGAGGGAGTTTTGCCATGTTTCCCAGGCTGGTCTCGAAATCATGAGCTCAAGTGATTCATCCACCTGCCTCCTGCCTCGGCCTCCCAAAGTTCTGGGATCAAAGGCATGAGTCACTGTGCCCGGCCTATATACTATATTTTTTCCTAATTCATTTTATTAAATGCACTATAGTAAAAAATTTCATAAGATTTTAATGATGCCTAATAATTGAATGTGAAATGTGCTATAGAAATTAGAATTTTAAAGATGATATTTAGAATCATCTGTTAAGTCCTTTGATTTAGGACCTGTACATATTCCCTGAATATTAGTTTTGTGAAATCTCTTCAATTCAAGAGATAGATGATCAACTTAAAGCACTATGTCAATATTTAAAAAGTAAAGGATTCATTAAGCAAGTACATTTTTCTATTTTCCTGTACTGAAAAAAAATGTAATCAAACTTTGGTGATTTGGCCCTGTCAGTTCATTTAAGAAAAATAATCTTTCCAAAGCCAGCTTAATTTTTCAAAAAAATTTGATTTATATTTCCATTTTGTCAATTTTCTCATCTGTAACACTGTATATGTCAATGATAAATACCTTACAGAACTGTTTTGAACACCAGTGAGAGACTGAATGTAAAGCACATATCAGAGTGCCCAATACATAGTAAGTCTTAAATAAATCTGGGTTATTCTTATTGTTGTAAGTATTGGCATAAATAATAATTATATTGTGGAAATTGTATCTGTTGCTTCTTGGTCTTTTAGGTAAGATCAAGTGTAGAAATAGCATCTACACAATTAGTTCAGTTCTGTAGTCATGTATGTAATCTGTAATTGTTTCAGTAAAGGAAGAAGGGAGTGTCAAAGATAAAACTGGAAACTAAATAACTATATTAATTAGTAATAACTAACGCAATAGGCAAAAATAGTTCAGCATGAGCTAAACTCAACTTTGATTGGTACAGGAATGAATAGGTGTTTTAAACGGAGAATGAAAGAAGAGAGAGGATTGGTGAGTTGGGGCTCAGGGAAATGAAAAATTTAAAAAGGGTTAGTAAATCCTAATGTGATTAGCCAGCTGTGCCTGCTACCTAGCAATTATCAATGATAGGATTCCATCCTTCCACAGAGACTGGGAGATGTGGTGCTAGCCTGAGACGTTGGCAGAAACAAGCAGTAAATTATTTTGACAGCCTTGAGTTTTTTAAGGCAATTCAAGGAGAGTAGGATTATTGTAAGTATGTGGCCTTGAGTTGTTAAAAACTATGTTCGTGTTTTTTTCAAGTCTTTATGAGCCAAGGTTGAGAATTAGTTGAGAAGAGGCCTCAGAGAAGACTGACGAGGATTTTGTCAAAAAGAGAATTTTTGTCAGGGGTCATCAACAGAACCAGGAGAGAAAAATATCTGAGTAAGTGCTTTTGAATATTAGTTCCTTTCCTAAGTAGAGACATTTAGTTAATTTAAATTTAGTTCTTTAAATTTAATTATCATGGAGTTTATTATAAATTTAAATCACATGTGAGGGATTCCTTTTTTAGATTATGAAAAATGCCTAAAATATAATTTTAAGTTATAATATTTGAACTTCAATAGAAAGTTGAATTTGAACTCACTGTGCTAGACAAATCACATAAAGATCTTCCTTCCACATATCATTTTCCAACTAAATCTAATATCTCAAGCTTCATGATTCTTGGCCTTTATATAAACTGCCATTTAGCATCCCTACATAAAATTTTTGTTATCAGTAGTGTCATATCAAACTAATAAAAGAGTATGATTTACTCTCATTTCCTTCCAACTAAGAAAATTTTGTTGTGCACAGTATAAAATATTTCAGAAATCTTTCAAAGAAAAGCAAAATATTTCAAGCGACTTTTCTTTAGCTCCATTATCTTCACCTGACTTTCTTCCCGCCTGCTTTAAATCTCTGTACATTCTCGTCAGTCCTCCTTGAAATTCTCTAGTGATGACTCAATCAATTCAAATCTGAAATTTAGAAAGTGTACATTTACCTACCTTGACTCTTTCTACAAGTTCAAAGCTATTTATTTATCTTACTGCATTTTGGCTACATTCTTTTCTTATTTTCTAAAAATAACTGCTTCCGTAGGATAAAAATTTACCTCCCTACTGTGTTAATCAGGGGTTGCCAACTTACTAGTCCCAAGATGAATGTTTTCAAATTAAAGTGGGCAATTCTATATTCCTTGTCTCCTTGGAAGATGTCTTTCATGTGGGAAATATTATTTAATAGACAATATCTGTTTTAGGAAGCCAGTCTTTCAACTTAGATTTCATAATCTTCCTTTGTTTTGAACACCCCAGAATAGCCACCCCTTTCCTCCTCCTTAAACTATGACAAATCTATATTTTAGCTATTAGCCAACTGTATTGGCTGATCCTTATTAATGTTATTCATAAATAAATGAAGAAAACAGACATTTTCTCTTAAATAAAAAACTAAAGGAAAATGTGAATTTCAGGAAATGTGTACTATTGCAGGGAAGATATCTGGCGGGCTTAATAGATAAAACATCCATCCCAAAGGTAAAGACTAAAGTCTCTACCTAAAAAGTACAGATCTCATTTAGGCCAACACTCTCTATAGTGTAATAAACTGGGCTTGGTCATCACAAAAGATCTGGGTTCATTTCCAGGTTATCCACTTAAATGGATAGCCTTAAGCTTGCCCTACTTTCTATGTAGATATTATTTCTCTCCTTCATAATTTCAGTTAACAATTACATGAGATAATAAATATCATATGCTCAAGATTGTGTAGTTACAATAAATGATGAATAAATAGCAGCCAATTTAAAGATACTAATAATGGAATAATAATGTGATGGTGATGATAATGGTAATTATGATGTAATTCTTCTTTTAATCACTTCCTATTCTCCTCCATTCCTATTTGTCTATAATCAAAGATGTTGCCTTGAATATCTGCACATTTAACTTTACTATAATTTCTATTACTCTTTCATCTAAATTACTCATATCCTATTTTTTCTTTTCTATTTTACTATCTTATTTATATTTACAGAGGCTCCATCAAATCTTTGGAGGAATCAGACAGTAATACAAAAGGTTATGTATATGTGCATATATATGTATGTGTGTGTATAAATGTATATATATAGAATATTTACACATATATATTTATATACAATAGAATTATATGTAAATAAAATAGCATCAACTTGTAGGGTCACTATGTTTTTATGCACTGGCATAATATATAATATAACAATATAATATAATAGATGTTTCACTAATATATTAAATATGTATTTAATTTGTTATTTAACGTAGTGTAATTACTAGATATTTTATTGCCCTTAAAAGCACAAGTCATTGAAAGCTTGTGTCTATTTTTCTGTCTTCTAACTGGCCCATATACCTAACCTTTAGATGTAGATTATTATAAAAAATAGCTATTTTATAGACTCTTACAACCTTGTGACTGGAATATGTTAGAACACCCACTCCAATGTTTTACCCAATACAAGAGACACTTTTTAGAAAATTACCATTATTACAATACCCAGGCTTTCTTAACAAAAATTACAGTTTACTCCCTCAAGAAGCAGTCCCCAACTTTACTGTTCTGATTACTGAAAAATACTTCCAGTTGTTAGGTATAAAATCTGCTTCCCTTGGACCAACCAATGTAAGGTATTAGTTCTGCTCTCTAGAGCTCCTCAGTACAAGTCTAATCCATCTTCCACATGACAGCCTTCACATATTTGAAGACAGCCTGCACTGCCCCGCTAAGTCCTTAATCTATATTTTCCTGTGGTTCAACTATATTTTTGTCAACTCCAATTATTCTTTCTCACCTTCCTATGAGGTTATTATTTGTCTTGCTTTGGTTTTAGTTTGTCAGTGCTCAGTTTCAAGACATTCTTTTCTTAAAATGATCAATCTTCAAATGAATGGGTATAATATCAAATAGAAATTTAAAAATCAGTTGAAAAATAAATTTTTAAAATGCACTTCTGGGTGCTTCGGTTATCAGGTGTTGTATCACAAACTTTATGGTGTAAACCAACAATCATTTTATTAAGTTTATGAATTCTGTGAGTGAGAAGTTCAGACAGATGCGTATAGTAGAAACGGCTTATTCTCTGCTTCTTGATTCCTGAAGCTTCCTTCATCTGGGAATATTGAAACAGCTGAGCTAACTCAAATGTGTAGGTCCTGAAATCATTTGGAGGTTTCTTCAGTAACGTGCTAGGTTGAGATTCCTTAAATGCTGACCTCAGCTGAGGCTGTAGACTGGCGCACCTGCGTGTGATCTCTCCACACGGCTTGGGTTTCTCGGAGCCTGAGAAACAGTTCTGAAAGGGAGTGTGCAGAGAGAGCACTCAAAGAACAACGTAGAAGCTAAACAGCTTCTTCTGTCCTAGCTTCAGAAGACACCTAGAGTCACTTTAACTATGTTCTCTTAATTACAAGTGAGTTTTTAAGTTAACTCAGCTACACGTGAAGAGTAATCGGACTTCTCCTCAATAGTGGAGTGGCAAGACTACGTGGCAGAGGAACACGTGGGATAGGGGATATTATTAGCGTACTCTTTGGAAAACACAACCTGTCCCAGCCTGTCCTCTGCCTGCAGCTCGCATCCTTCCACATGCAAAATAAACTCACTAACTTCAGAAGGCCTAAAAAGTCTAATCTCATACAACAGTAGATTAAAGTCTAGGATTTCATCATCTAAATCAGGGACAGGTACAGATGAGTCTCTTTTTGTTCAGTTTTTCTTATGTGTCTTATCTCCATCCACATGCTTGTAAACTAGAGACAAGTTATCTTCCTTCAACAAACAAAATATCTGATATGAATGAAGTTTGGAATCGTTACATAGATATTCCCACTGGCGGAGGGGAAATGGAAAGTTCACAGCTCGCTGCTCTACAGCAATTCTGCAGTCTTTCTCGGGACATGTTGACAATTCCAAAGGACTCTTCATTTTGAACTGCCTCTGTCATTTTCAGCGCAACCAGATAATTTTTTTTTAAGTTCTGAGTGTCTTATATATCAATTTAAAATACACTCCAGTAAATGAAAGCCATAGCCACAAATCTTTTTTGCAATAAGCTCTCTCACCCTTGGGCTTCCTGTGAGGTAATCATGGGGCCACACCCTCAAGGTTATCATAATATTCTTTAAGAGAGAGTGTCTCTGAACCACACTGAAGGAACTTAGATGGCCTTTTGCTTGTCTGAAAGAGACCATGAGGCATCACTTAAAATTTTTTGGAAGATTTAATAAAGAGATTTTCAATCACACCCATGGTTTATCTTTATTCTGAGGCCACATTCTCCTGACAATATTGTAGATCTGATATTTTCCCTGAGCCCCTTTACTATTTTGAGAATCCTTTACATACTGAAAAGAATGGGAATGAAAAATAGTTGTATTTTCAAACTTCAGCAAGTCTTGTCTTCATATTTTCTCTGAAGTTTGCTTTAAAAATGAACAATAACTTTTCAGCTGATTTTTTTTCTATTTTTATCTTATACACAGCTAAAAGAAAGATGCTGGCATTTTTTAAATTCAGCCTGGAAATCTCATTAGCGAATTCAAATAGCTTATTAGCTATATTTTTATTTTTCCTGTTACCACAGGTTACAGCACTGCCAAATTTCCTATCGCTCTATAATAAGGGTCCTCTTCCAATGAATAACATTTATTTTCTACTTTCTTTGAATCCCCCATGGATAGCCATTTCAAGGCCTTCCAGGTTCATGCTTGTGACCAAGTCTCCGAACCAATGCCAGATGTTTTCAGTTTTGTTTTATTGATACTGTGTTTTGAGATACTAAATTATATTCTCATTATCACTTGCTCCACAACAAAGTGCCCTAACTTAGTGGTATAAAACAACAAAAACATTATATCATGCTAACTGATTATGTAATTAGGAATGTGGACAGACACAGGAGAAGATCGCTTGCTCTCCTTCACTATGTCTAGGGACCCAGTTAGGAAAAAAATCAATCAGTCAGAATGACCTAAATGGCTACAGGCTAGAATTGTTGAAAGCTTTTCATGCATGAGTCTGGCTGATAGGCTGGGATGACCAAAAGGATAGGCTCAGCTGAACACTGTAGACTGGAGCGCCTCCACATGGCCTCATACGTGGCTTGAGCTCTCACTGCACAGCAGCTGAGTTTTGAGATGGTTACCAGAGAGACAGCACAGAGACGGCAGGTGGTTTAAGAGACCAAGGCAGATGCAAAACTCTCACTGACCTAGTCTGTGTCACTTCAGCCTCATTCTGCTTATTCTGCTAATTACAAGTAGGTCACTGGAGTCAACCTGGATTCAAGGGTTGGATTTAGACTCCACTCTTTAGATGACTAGAAAGCTCATACTGCACAAGTTTATGAGGTGAGAGATGTTATTATAGCCATATTTGTAAAATAAAATTTGTCATACCTGGTAATTATTAACATGTGACTTATCTCCAAGCCTGGATACTGTGTATTATTTTGAAGAAAAAAAAGTCTCCATTTTCAAATCGATTTCACTATGAAATTATTCTCAAATGTACTTTGGAATGTGAAAAGTGAAAAAATATCCAAACTATCTTTTTCTTTCTTTTTTTTTTTTTTTTTTTTTGGAGACAGGGTCTCGTTTTGTCACCAAGGCTGGAGTGCAGTGGTGCATTGGCACAATACAGTTGACTGCAGCCTTGACCTCCTGGGCTTGAGAAATCTTCCCACCTTAGCCTCCTGAGCAACTGTGACTGGGACTATAGGCACACCCTACCATGCCTGGCTATCTTGTGTCAGTGTGTGGAAATGGCCTCTGACTATGTTGCCCAGCTTGGTGGTAAACTCCTGAGCTAAAGCATCCTCCTGCCTCAGCCTCCCAAAGTGATGGGATTACAGATGTGAAGCACTGCACCCAGCTCTTAAACAATCTTATAAATCAAGAACCACGTTACATAAAGAAAGTATTAGGGACCCTATTGCTTGTTATCTGATGAGCAAAAATCATTTCAGTACAACTCTTGATCCAATTTTTCTACATTAAATTCATTCCAAATGGATGTGGTAAGCAATGTAAACCCTGGCCAAATTTTGAAGTAAGCGGTTTGCTTTTGATGCTGTCTACTTTTTGTGAAGGAGCAAGTGACATAAAGGTAACCTAGATAACCTGTGCAGAGTAAAGACAACAGTGAAGAAAATTATTACCATCCTGCCTGTTTTGGGTCATAGAGGACATTTGGTCAATTGGTGCAAGGCATAAATCTATGTAAGTAATTCCATAATATGGTCAGTTTACTAATGTGGCCAAAACACCCATGTGATTCAAAAGCCCTAAGTGTCCAGAATACTACCTGGCCAGAACCCAGTTATGCAACCCCTCATCTTCAACCTCACCTCCTCTACTACTCCTAAGACAACTATTAAAATGTATGGATACCTCCAATCAGTACAGTAAGTACTGTTACTCCATATGGTTCTCTGATTTCAGCTACCCAGGTACTATTCCATGGGTCTTCATTATAAAAGCATGTTTACCAACTCCTTTAGTTTTTATGATTTCCCTACACCTCTGTTATACTTGCCTGGAGACACCCTGATTATAGTTAAATACAACTATCTTCCTTCTCTGTGTCTGCAATTTAACAGGTTAATATTGCTGAGAGAAACCCTAGATATTTCCTGAAACAATATTGCATGTCCTGAAGAGATTTGTTTGATTGAAATCATGGCTGTAACTATAAGCCACAGGTTTCAACCTTCAGTTAATGAAAAAACATAGAGGAAAACTTTAAGTAAATAAGCTGGTAACAGAAGTGCTTTGATAATGTTGAGCTATGTGCTAGTGATGAACCTTTGTTTAGAAAGCTAAGGAAGGAAATACTATATTAACATATCTCTTGCTGAAAAGCTTTAAAGCTTCAAATTTGTAACTTGTCATAATAAAGTTCAAGTGTTACCTGTCTGTTTACCAAAGGAGACAAAGAGCTTTCTCCCTCAAATTTAAAAATTTTAAAACATTGTTAGAATTGTTGGCTTCTAATATATGAGTGTTTACAATAGAAATACTTGTTAGACTGTTTTAGAAAAACTTGTGGTTCACCCAAAGTTTTAAAAATATTTGGCACAGGAGTATAGTTTTCCTGATAATAGTCAGCCACTATGACCTGGCTGATATAGTATAAAAGGCTTAGCATTTTTAAATAGGTTAGGATCATATCTAAAGACAATTTTTCTTGCAAAGAAAACTATAGTTTTAATTTACCCTAGGAAATAACCTAACAGTTGTCCTCTTAATCTACTTCTCAGTAGCACTCAGACTGAGCAATGCCCCATACTGAAGTATGTTATTAATTTAGCTTTGATGTCACCATATTTTACTGAGTGTATCAGATCTTTTATTGTGTATATGTGTGTCATGGTTTCAATGTATCCCCCAAAGTTTATGTGTTAAAAATGTAATTCTCAATGCAACCAGTGTTGGAAGTTGGATCCTAATAAGAGATAATTAGGCCTGTAATACCAGCACTTTGGGAAGCCAAGGTGGGTGGATCACATGAGGTCAGGAGTTCCAGACCAGCCTGGCCAACATGGTGAAACCCCATCTCTACAAAAAAAAAAAAAAACAAAAAAAAACAAAAATTAGCCAGGCATGGTGATGCATGCCTGTAGTCCCAGCTACTTGGGAGGCTGAGGCAGGAGAATTGCTTGAACTCGGGAAGTGGAGGCTTCAGTGAGCCAAGATCACACCACTGCACTCCAGCCTAGGCAAGAGAGCAAAACTCTGTGTCAAAGAAAAAAAAAAAAACAGATAATCAGGTCATGAGAGCTCTGCCTTCATAAATGTATTAATGTCATTATCAGGAGATTGGATTAGTTATCACAAGATTGGACTTATTATAAAGGGGGTTTGGCACTCTCTTGCCCTCTCTTGCCATGTTGCCATGTGATGCCTTCCAATGTGGGATGATGCACCAACAATGCCCTCACTAGATGTGGCCCTTTGATCTGATGCTGAACTTCCCAGGCTTCAGAATCATAAGCCAAATACACTTCTACTGTTTAAAAATTATCCAATCTCAGGTATTCTGCATAGCAACATAAGATAGATTAATACAATATACACTTAACATATCAATATATTTTACCTTAATCTGTCAACCTAGTGTCTGTATCTTTAGAAGATTAAAGTGTACACATCCTAAAATTAAATGACCTAGGGTATAACTGGTTTATTAAGAGAGCTGGACTCAGTGAGTTCAAGAATAAAGGAATTTCACTCAATACTTTTAAACTGCTCTGTTGAATTGTTCATCCTCATCCTTGTATAAGATGTTGAATATATCTCAAAGTTTTTATAATCACATTCCAGTATTTAAAAGTCATCTCTGGTCTAATGGCAAAACTTTATTGTATCATTTGATTCAAAGGCATTTTTTTTTCCAGGCAGCTTTGACCTGAATACGTCAAAGAAACTTTCATGTACTTCATATCCAGCTTCTTTCTTCTGTTTGCTTTACCTCCTGCATTCTAGTTGATGATTATATCTATTCTGACTTAGGGGAAAGAGGTAGGTTATAGGAAATAAGCATACTGTTACGTGGCCAGCATAACTGTAACATAACATCAGGACCACCTTTATGTCTAATGCTTACATAATAACAGTTCTGCCTATCAAATATAATTTGGGAGTTCTCCAAGATAACTGTCTCCGGAGACAACATTTTCTGTAGTTCCCCGATGAAGATGAGGCTTCTGTTGATAAGACTTTTTGTTAGACTGTTCTTGTCTTGCCATAAACAAATATCTGAGGCTGAGTAATTTATAAGAAAAGGTTTAATTGGCTTATGGTTATACTGGCTGTATGGGAAGCATAGTGCCAGCATCGATTTCTGGGGAGGCCTAAGGCAGCCTATAATCATGATGAAAGGTGAAGGGGAAGCAGGTATCTCACATGTCAGGAGCAGGAGTAAGTCAGGGGTTGGAGGTGCCCCACACTTTTTACAACCAGATCTTGTGTGTGAACTCAGAGCAAGAGCTCACTTATCACCAGGGGGATGGTGCCAAGCCGTTCATGAGGGATTTTCCCCGTGGCCCAAATACCTCCCACCAGGCCCCACATTCAATGCTGGACACCACATTTCAACATTTACTCAAACTATCAGATTTTTATGACTTGGCCCTCCTCCAGTCTATAGCTTCTAGCTATCTACCCTATTGCTCCATTCTCTTTTGAGGTCACCTCGTCCATGCTCCCTTCCACAAGCTCCAACTTTGGCCCATAAGAAACTGCCTGGTAGAATTCTAGAAGTTCTCTCTATTTTCCATGCTCTAACTTTATGCCGCTACTACAGGTCATTCAAGCCTCTAGCCTTCTTCAGGTTTGGATTAAGAAACACTTCTTATGCCCCTAACAACCCCAAAGATCACATAACTTCTCTAAATGGTTACCTAATCTTCTCTTCACATGACTTCATGATGGGAGAGGAGTGCACAAAATATTAACAGCTTTCACTCCAAATAAATTCCCAATTTGTAGTTATTTTTACCATTACTCTCTTTTCCCCTCATGGGGAGTTGAGCCTGCAGTTAGATGAGGAACCAGTTTTATAATGTCTTACAACGTTCTGCTTATGATGTAGCACCTTGTCTTCTTGCCCATTGGAGCTACTGCCAAAAGCAAAGATATTCCAAAACAGTAGAAAAAGTTACCCTTGACCTTATGTTACAATAGGTCAACTCCTAAAGAGAACTTAGGACCCATAATTCAAATTCCATACCTTCATTGTGGTCAAAAAACCAAACCAAAACAAAACAAAAACTACGAAAGACTGAGAATCAATGTTCAACTTTGTTACTTCAGTGATAATTATAATATTTTATTAATTTGTGGAACACATTTTAATAGTCATGTCTATATTAATTATTTCTTAAATTACTTACAGGTATGTATTACTGGGAGAGAAAACTAGATTGATATGCATATTTAAACATCTGGCGATACGTTTTGCCCAAATTTAAAATTATTAATAGTAGGTTCACTTAAATCGACTGAAGATTGATTAAGGTGGAAGTTTGTATTCCTGAATTCTTTGGAGGCTTGCTGATTAAAGAAGTCACCTGCAAATGTGAATATCAAATTGGGTTATGACTTTCCTAACAACATTCAATAACTTTCCTTTGCTTATGACAATAAATATAAACTTCCTAATTCAATGTCACAGGAGCTCCTTTTCTATATCCTTCCTGCTTTCTTCAATAAACTTTCCTCACACTACCTCCTCGCTTCATCTTTCTGCTAATACATATATACATATATATATTTTGTATTCCCCATCATTTGTTCAAAATCATGCCACATTCTAACTTGCTTCATGCTTCAGATTATAGTTGCTTGGTACAATATTTTCTTAGAATTTTAAAAATAATGTTTTTTTGCCATAGGTTATTGAGGAACAGGTAGTGTTTGGTTACATGGGTAAGTTCTTTAGTGGTGATTTGTGAGATTTTGGTGCACCCATCACCCAAGCAGTGTACACTGTCCACTATTTGTAGTCTTTTATCTCTCACTCCACTCACCCCATTCCCACTTTTTTCCCCTGTTTTTTTGTTGACTTTCTGTCTTGATGACCTGCCTAATGCTGTCAGTGGAGTACTGAAATCTCCCACTGTTACTATGTTGCTGTGTATCTCATTTCTTAGGTCTATCAATAATTATTTTATAAATTTGGGAACTCCAGTGTTAGATGCATATATGTTTAGCACTGTGAAGGCCTTTTATTATTATTTAATATCTCTTTTTGTTGTTTAACTGCTGTTACTTTAAAGTTTGTTTTGTCTGATATAAGAATAGCTACTCCTGCCCACTTTTGGTGTCGATTTGCATGAAATGTCTTTTTCCACCCTTTCACCTTAAGTTTATGTGAGTCCTTATGTCTTAGGTGGGTCTCTTGAAGACAGTCGATGGTTGGTGAGTTCTTATCCATTCTGCAGTTCTGTATCTTTTAATATTTAGGCCATTCAATGTTAGTATTGAGCTGTGGGGTACCATACCATTCATTGTGCTCTTTGTTACTGTATACCTTGGGGTCTTGTTTTTTTGTTTGTGTTTTTTAAATTGTATTTTTGTTTTATGGGTTCTATGAGATTTATGCTTTAAAGAGGTTCTGTTTCTATGTGTTTCCAGAATTTGTTTCAAGATTTAGAGCTCCTTTTAGTAGTACTTGTAGTGGTGGCTTGGCAGTGGCAAATTCTCTCAGCATTTGTTTGTTCAAAAAAGACTGTATCTTTCCTTCATATATGAAGTCTAGTTTTGCTTGATACAAAATTCTTGACTGATACTTGTTTTGTTTGAGGAGGCTGAAGATAGGGTCCCAATCCCTTCTAGCTTGTATGGTGTCTGCTGAGAAATCTGCTGGTAATCTGATAGGTTTTCCTTTATAGGTGACCTGATGCTTTTGTCTCACAGCTTTTAAGAGTCTTTCCTTCATCTTAACTTTAGATAACATGATGACAGTGTGCCTAGGCAATGATCTTTTTGCAATGAATTTCCCAGGTGTTCTTTGTGCTTCTTGTATTTCTGTGTCTATGTCTGTAGCAAGGCTGGGGAAGTTTTCCTCGATTATTCCTCAAAATATGTTTTCCAAACTTTTAGATTTCTCTTCTTCTTCAGGAATGCCGATTATTCTTAGGCTTGGTGAGTTTATGCCCCTTGTCTTCAGTTACCATGTGGGTAGGGAAGGACCACTGGGTGGGGGCAGGGCTAGGTGTGTCTGAGCTCAGACTCTCCTTGGGTGGGTCTTGCTGCAGTGTTCTGGGGGATGGGGATGAGGTTCCCAGGTGAAAGGTGTTATATGCCTAGAAGAATTATAGCTGTCTCTACTGTGTCATCCAGGCGGTAAGGAAAGTGGGGGAAAGTTGGCAGTCACAGGCTTCACCTAGCTCCCATGGAATTTGAAAAGCCAGTCTCACTCCCACCATGCCCTCCCCACCAATAGCACTGAGTCTGTTTCCAGGCAGTGGGCAAGCAGGACTGAGAACTTGCCCCAGGCTACCCACCTTTCAGCTGAGAAAGCAAGTATGACTTTCCTTCCCCAGCCTGTGGAGTCTGTGTATCAGATTCACACCCTTACCTGAGTTCTGGCCATGAGACTTCAAACTGTTACAAAATTCATCGAGACATTTCCTTCTCCCTGTGGCCTTTCCTCAGTGCCTCTGTTCACCCTCCCGAAGGACCCCTGTGAGGCCAGGTAGAAATAGTTTGCTAGGGGACCCAGAGAGCTCACAGAGCTCTTCCTGTTTCTTCTTCTATCCCTATATTTCACTCCGCTCTCTCAATTGACTCAGCTCCCAGTAAATGAGAATCTTCTCCTGTAATCTAGACCTTCATTTTTCCCAGTGAGGGTGTGTGTTAGAGGGCAGATAATCTCCCTTTCTTACTTCCACAGTTTGGGCACTCACAGTATTTGGGGTGTCTTCCGGGTCCTGCAGGATCAATCTGCTTCCTTCGGAGGGTCTGTGGGTCCTCTTGGGTTTCCTGATTTATTCCAACCGTTGTTTTGGAGCAAAAATTCGTGATGCGAGACTCCACACACTGCTGTGTCTGTCTGAGTTGGAGCTGCAATGTAGTCCTGCCTCCCTTCCGCCATGATCCCTAATCTTTGTATTCTTTGACTGTGAGAAACTCATCACACAAAATAGTTCTCCCAGATGTTTTCTTCCTCGAATTCCTCTCTAATTTTTTGTCCTTTTCTTCTTTGAAAGTCCTGTGCCAATAATTGAATGAACTTATTTTGAATTTGCTTGGGCAAATTGCAGATATGTATCTGCAGATTCACCTCAACTGGATTTTAAATTATTTAATCTTAAAACTTTTGGGGGTTCAAGTTTTAGTGTGTAACACAGGGTTCTATATACAGATAGCAGACTTGCAGGCTAACAATACATTACGTTGGTGATCATTTATTATGTAAACAAACAGAAAACACTACCATACAGTTTACATTTTGCTTACATTTCACCAAAGAAAAAAATAGAGTGCTTTGACTTGCTGATATTATGTGGTAGCATGCCATGCCTTGATTTAGTTCTCTCTGTTTATGTATACTTCTAATAGAGTTCAGATGCATCTACAAAGATATGAACTGATTTTTTGTTGCTTTGGAAAGGTGTTTATAAATATTTTAATCAAAGGTCATGTGTATTTAAAAATATATATGCATATACATATACACATATACATATTCATATGTGAGACGAGTTTGATATGTGTATGTGATATATGAAATACATATATATATTTCTATGTGAGTATATATGTGTATAGATAGAGACTATGGAGATTGTGACACTGGGCACAATACTTTGCCTCTTCCCATCAAAAAGTGGAGTCTTTCTCCACCCACTTGGATCTGGGCTGGTGTTTAACATGCTCAGGCCAAGGTGATAGTGGCAAGCATGGTGCAAATAGGTTTGAAAACCACTTTCACTTTAAGAGTCTGTCACTTCTGGAAATCCTCTACTAACATACAAAGAAGCTTCAGCTAGCCTACTGGAGGGTAAAACCACATGAAACCGAAACAGGTCTAATTCACTGGAGGCTCTAAAACCAACCAGGCTGTGAATCACCAGTAGTGTTAGGACATTCCAGACAACTGTGCCCCAGTCATGCCACCAACTGACTGCAACAATCAGCTAAGGCAGTCCAGATCTGAAGAGCTGCTGAGTTTACTTACTATGAACTAAGTAAATGGTTGCTACTTAGTCTCTTAAGTTTTGGGGTAGCTCATCATATCCTAAAATAGTGGTTAGATATTGATATGGTTTGGCTGTGTTCCCACACAAATCTCACCTTGAATCGTAGCTCTTATAATTCCCACATGTTGTGCGAGGGACTGGTGGGAGGTAATTGAATCATGGTGGCAGTTTTCCCCGTACTGTTCTCATGGTAGTGAATAAGTCTCAGGAGATCTGATGGTTTTACACTGAATTTCCTCTTTCACTTGGCTCTCATTCTCTCTTGTCTGCTGCCACGTAAAACACGCCTTTCCCCTTTTCGTCATGATGTGAGGCGTCCCCAGCCATGTGGAACTGTGAGTTCATTAAACCTCTTTTTCTTTATAAATTACCCAGTCTTGGGTATGCCTTTATCAAGAGCATGAGAACAGACTAACACAGACATAATCATAAATTTATTGTGACTATAAAAATGAAGTTGAGGCAGGCATGGTGGCTCACATCTATAATCCCAACACTTAGGGAGTTAAGCTGGAGAAACGCTTGAGTCCAGGAGTTCAAGACAAACCTGGGCAATATAGGGAGAACTTGTCTCTACAAAAAATATTAAAAGTCAGCTGAGTGCAGTGGCATTTTCCTGTAGTCACAGCTACATGGGGGGCTAAGATGGAAAGACCACTTGAATCTTAGAGTTCGAGTTTACATTGAGCACTGATCACACTACTGCACTCAGTCTGGGCAATAGAGTGAGAACTTATCTCAAAAATAACTAACTAACTAAATACTGTTTATTTGGGAATATATATATATAACATCTATATATCATTATACATAACATCTATATATCTCTTAATTCAAAAGAATTTAACCGTGATCTGAATCATGTTAAATGTGAATATCCCCTAATGTCTTTGGAAACTTTATTTTTTTTCCCTCCTTATGAAATTGCCCATGGATTTTTATGGGTAGGTATATTGAGAGTTTAGAGGATTACGTACAGAATAGCAGTAAGATTGGAAGCAGATAATTGCAGGCCTGCAAATAACTATTACCAGAAAAAAAAATTAAGCCAATAGAGATAAAGAAAGCAAGAGTGAGAGCCCAGGGAGTAACCTCATTCCTGTTTCACATTCATTTTAACAACTGCATCTTCCAATAAAATGAGTTTAATGTGATAGATAAATAAAATATTTTACTTGGAAAATATGATTTGAATTTTGTAACATGCCAATGCTAATTGCACGTTTTAACTTTTGTGTAAAGACGAAACTAAAAACCCAAGATGCCTATCCACAAAGTTATAGCACATTTAGATCAAGTAAAATATTACAATATATTTCTCATTAATTTATGTTCCAAACATCTGATTTTGTCCTTAAATTGTGTAAGAATTTCAAGCTTAGGCAGTTGTATGTATATATATGCAAATAAAAAATAAAATAACATACATTTATTTAATATCTATTATGAATCACTTGTTTTTCCTCATGTTATTTTATGCAAAGAGCCACTGATGAACTAGAAAGAGGATATGATGAGAGGCACCAGCTTCAGAGAGTGTACCAATGCCTAAGAAAAGTAATATAGTGGTGACCAATCTTCCTGGCCTTCCTCTGATTGCTTTCTTTTTTTTTTTTTTTGAGATGGAGTCTTACTCTGTCACCCAGGTGGGAGTGCAGAGGAGTAATCTTGGCTCACTACAACCTCCACCTCCTGGTTCAAGTGATTCTCCTGCCTCAGCCTCCAGTAACTGTGATTACCAGGCGTGTGCCACCACATCCGGCTAATTTTTACATTTTTAGTAAAGACAGGGTTTCACCATGTTGGCCTGGCTGGTCTCGAACTCCTGACCTCAGGTGATCCACCCCCATCGGCCTCCCAAAGTGCTGGGATTACAGGCGTGAGACACTGCGCCTGTTCCCTCTGATTGCTTTGAATATATATCATTATCTCTTGAAGCTTCACAGCAATCCAGCAAAGTAGATAGTATTATCATACATCATGAAACTGAGACAGAGAAAGATCTTATGGTCACTAGATAATAAGCGGGTAGAGTAGAGGTTTGAATCCTGACTCTCTGTTCTCTTCATATAAATGCCTGAATTTCTGTTCCTGCTGGAGGAATTGAACTGGGAATTATTTATTTAGGGTCAAATAGTAGGGAAGCTTAAAGAATAATGACTTGATTCCTCAAATGAACAGTTAAGAGTAATAGAGCCAGATACAGGTCTCAGTTTCCCATCATGCTGGCCTCTGGAAATTTAAAGCCAGCCAAAAAGGTAAAAAATACCAAAAGTTGAAAATTCCTCTAACTTATTTCTCAATTTTGAAGGTGGTAGGCAGCAGCCAAAACACACCAACCATCTACAGTGAGACCCTTATCACAACAATTCTGTGAAAAAGGTATGGATGTTCCTACTTCACAGAAAAGGAAATAAAAGCTCAGAAGAGTGAAAGAATTTTCTACACATCACCTGTTGGTAAGTAAATTTTCTTATTCCAGCTGCATTGTTTCTTCCCTTAATGTTATCTGTCTATAGTCTGTGCATATGGATCAATTAAAGAACTCACACAACAGTGGCCCATTCAGCAAGTCCCAAAACCCCACCTACACACACTTTTCCCCACTCAGTTTAGAGGGGGATGTGTATCTGAAATACACCTGACATGTTTTCATGATTTAACTGTAACCACAAGGAAAAATACAAGGTATGGCATTCATGTAGTTTATTGATAAGTAAATTACAGGGGTTTAATTTTCCCTTCTTCTTGTGTAGATTAAGTTACTTGCCTTCAAGCAATATTACTCCTAATTATAGGAGTGATCAGATTAAATTCCTAGATATTAGTGCTGAAAATTGACTTTCCTTCTTGGCAATCACTGAAGTTCATATAACTTATTTGGTACTAATTCTCTAGTGCTTCTTGAAAATGACCTCTAGTGCTTAGTATAAATTAATTTTGTAAAATGCTTTCACATTTGGAGAACAGGGATAGGCCTTTAGGTCAAGGATATAAGAAAATTAAATTTTAACATTTAAGACTTTCATTTCTTCCTGTGGTTATTTGAACTTCTGTAATTTTTGTGAATAAAGGCATTTTTGTTCTTTTTATGTGTTTTACTTTAAAAGTGGTTTAAGTAGGGAAAGTAAAAACAAAAAAGGCATTAAGGCTGAATTAAAGGAATGTTTCAAGTAATGAAGCATAGTGGCACTTACTTCACAATAGCAATGGCGGGAGTTTTGTGTGCACAAGTCTACAATGCAATCACCAGAGATTTAATAAGCAAATGCCCCTAAAAACGTGTAAGAATTAACCAAAATGTAAGGCAGTATTCGAAAAGTAATATATGTTAGATACTAAGTAAGTGAAACAAGAAGACAGAGGAAAGAAAGATACAGTATTACCCAAAGGGATTTGTGGAAGGAGAATGTAAATTGAGTCAAAGAATGGATTGGATGGCATGGAGGAAAAATTCAGGTAGTGAGAAGAGCATCGATAAGTCATAAATACTATAGAGTTCTTAGAACAGTGGTGTGGTTATATCTAAATTGAGATTTCTCAACAAATTTCTTTCAACAACCTGCCAAATCTAGGAAATGGAATTGCCGTAAGTGTTTATATGCCTTGCCTGGAAATCATGATGGAGGTCTTGAAACTTATACATCCATCAAAAAACAGAAGATAGAAAATATCACCATTGCTTTCAATATGAAATTTGGGAGATTGGGGGTAGTTAAAACTCTTTTATGCTAATTGTGAGTATTTTGACACCTGACACTTAACAGTTGATAGTTTTTATAATTTGAATAGGTCTAGGAGGAACTGAAGTTTACAGTTAATCTAATTTTAAAGACAAATTTTAAGCAAAAAATGAAAAAAAATGCAGGGATGATAGATGAGGCTATGTTTTAAAAATGTTAAGGAAAGTTTCAGATAACCATTTAATCAAAAAGCTAATGTGATCATTGTCATTAGTCTTTTTCATTCACTAATGTGTCATATAAAATGAATTAAAAGCTGTTTACTTAAGTTACAATACATCTTTTTAAAATTTTATGATTCAAATAACACATTTCTTCATCTTAGTCATCTGACATTTAGTCTGAATGAGAGAGACTTGCTTAGCATGTTCCCTTTTATAACTGTTTAACAGCTGATTTTTTGAATAGTAGTGTAGGAAAATTACTTTTTTCACCTCTTTCTATTTTAATGACAGTATCACCTAGTACTAATAGTTAGAAGATAAAACAATATAATTTTAATGTGTTTAGGTTATATATATTATATATAACAATTGTAGTGCAAATTAGTATGGGCGAGGTGCTTAATTTAACATCAACTGTATAACTAGGTTACGAGAGCACCATGCCTACTCAGTAGTGAAAGCATATCTGAAATACATATATTAAAAAAAATACCTCGCACCCCTGTAAAGATGTGGAATACAGTTATGCCTTGATTAATGATAGAGTTACATTCTGAGAAATGTGTAAGGCGATTTCATTGTTATGCAACATCATAAAGCATACTTGCATAAACCTAAATGGTATAGCCTACTGCACACCTAGGTGATATAGTATAGCCTACTGCATCTAGGCTACAAATCTGTACAGCATGTCACTCTCCTGAATACTGTACGCAATTGTAACACACTAGTCTTTGTGTATCTAAACATATCTAAATAGAGAAAAGGTTCAGCCAAAATATGGCATAAAAGTTTAAAAAATAGTACACCTGTATAGGGCACTTACCATGCATAGAGCTTTCAGGACTGGAAGTTGCCCTGGGCAGTCAGTGAGTGAGTGGTGAGTGAATGTGAAGGCCTAGGACGTTATTGTCTGCTACTATAGACCTTATAAAAACCGTACACCAAGGTTATACTAAATTTATACAAATATTTTTCTTTCTTCAATAATGAATTAACTTTAGCTGACTGCAACTTTTTACTTTGCAAACTTTTAAACTGTTTTATACTTTTTGATTCTTCTGTAATAGCACATAGCGTAGTACACAGATACATTTTACAGTTACACATTTTGTTTTTTATATCCTTATTTTATAAGCTTTCTCCATTTTAAAATTATTTTATTTCATTTTATTTTTTAAACATTTTGTTAAAGCTATGACACAAGCACACACATTAGCCTAGGCCTACACAAGGACAGAATTATCAAGACATCACTACAAGACAGGAATTTTTCAGCTCCATTATACTCCTCTGGGACCACTGCTGTATATGTGGTCCACTGTTGACCAAAATGTTGTTATGCAACTAATGACTATATTTTCACCACCCAAGAAATATTCCTTTTGCAACTCCTAAGACAAACCTTTCCTATTCTCCACTACCAAACCCATTAGTCACTGTTGTTATTTCTTTCCCTATAATCTTTTGCTCTTCTAGAGCTTGATTTAAATGAGATCAAAAAGTATATAATATTTTATGTTTGGTTTCTCTTGCCTAAAACAGTTTTTTAGGTTGATCTACATTGTTGCTTGTATCTGTAATTTGTTCCTTTTGATTGTGGAATATTATTCCACTGTGTAAATAAATTATAATATTTTAACTTATTTTCCTGTTTATAGACATTTTGGTTGTTTTCATTTCCTGGTTATTATGAATAAACCAGAAGTTGAATATTTGGGTATAACATGTTTTTATAGACATAAATTTCTATATCTTGGAAAATATAAAAAATATAATTGCCAGTTAATAGCATTAGTGCAATTATTCATTTCTATTAGAATGTCCTTCAATGATAGACTGGATTAAGAAAATGTGGCACATATACACCATGGAATACTATGCAGCCACAAAAAAAGGATGAGTTCATGTCCTTTATAGGGACATGGATGAAGCTGGAAACCATCATTCTCAGCAAACTATCACAAGAACAGAAATCAAAAACCACATGTTCTCACTCATAGGTGGGAATTGAACAATGAGAACACTTGGACATAAGAAGAGGAACACACACCAGGGCCTGTCGTGGGGTGGGGGGAGGGGGAGGGGGGAGGGGTAGCATTAGGAGATATACCTATTGTAAATGACGAGTTAATGGGTGCAGCACACCAACATGGCACATATATGCATATGTAACAAACCTGCACGTTGTGCACATGTACCCTAGAACTTAAAGTATAATTAAAAAAATGCCAAACTAAATTCTGATGGTTTTTTAAAAATAATTTTTATAATTCTAGTGATGTTCAGATTGCCCCACATATTTGCTAATATTTGGTATTGTCAATCCTTTTTATTTTAGATATTCTAATAGTTGTGTAGTATTATCTCACTGTAATTTTAGTTTTCATTTCCTTGATAGTGATACTGAGTATTCACTAAATCATTAGCCATCTGTGTATTGTTTCATGAAATGCCTATTCAATACTTTTTCCCATTGTTTATTGTGTAATTTGTTTTCTTAGTATTTATTTGTAAGAGTTTTTAATACAATCTGAATACAGCTTCTTTGTCAGATATATGTATTATGAATATCTTAATCTATTCAGTGCTTGCATATTCATTTTGCTAAAGATTTATTTTCAATAGACTTTGTTTCTAGAGCATTTTTAGTTTTACAGAAAGTATAGAGAGTTACTGTATACTCATTCTCCCACATATATATTTTGCCGTATTATAAATATCATATATTTGTGTGGTACACTTATACAATTGATGTATGTATTGAGTCTGATAAATTATTTTTAAAGAAAAATAGTTTATATTAGGGTGCACTAGTTATGATATACAGTTCTATGGGTTTTAAAAAATGGATAATATGATGTATTGCCCATTATAATATCATTAAGAATAGCTTCACCACCCCAAAAATGCTCTGCGTTCTATGTATTCATTCCTCTCCACCTCACTGTCCCTGAACTGTTGGTCGCCACTGATATTTTTACTGTCTCTATAGTTGTATCTATCCTAGAATGTTATACACTTTATATCGAAAAATATGTAGCCTTTTCAGAAAGGATTCTTTCACTTAGCGATATATATTTAATCTTGTACTTTTATGACGTTTTTGTCCCTGAATTCTACTTAATTATATGAATGTAACTCAGCTTATTTATTCATTCACCTATTGAAAGACATCTTGGTTGCTTGCAATTGTGGAAATTATGAATAAGCTTGCTAAAAATATTTGTGTGTGGGTTTTTGTGAGAACATAAGTTTTCAACTCATTTGGGTAAATACCTAGGAGTGTGATTGCTGAATCATATGGTAAGCCTATGTTTAACTTTGTAAGGAATTGCCGAGCTGTGTTCCAAAGAGGCTCTAATCATTTTGCATTTCCATAACAACAAATGAAAGTTTCTATTGTTCCACATCCTCACCAGCATTCGCTGCTTGCAGTATTCCAGATTTTGGCCATTTTAACAGGTGTGTAGCGGTATCTCGTTGTTTTAATTTGAAATTTCATAATGACCTACGGTGTTGTGCTCCTTTTATATGGTTATTTACCATCTGTATGTCTTCTTTGGTGAGCCATCTTTTGTGAGCTTTGGCCTGTTTCTTAAGTTGGGTTGTTGGCTTTCTTATTGTTGTGGTAAGAATTTCTTGTGTATTTTGGAAAACAGTCCTTTACTAGGTAAGTGTTTTGTAGTTATTTTATCATAGTCTGTGCCTTGTTTCTTTATTCACTTACCATTGTCTCCTGTAGAGCAGGAGTTTTAAATTTAATGAAGTCCAACTCATTAACTTTTCCTTTAATATATTGTATCTAAAAGCTCACTGCCAAACCCAAGGTCACCTAGGTTTTCTCCTGTGTTATCTTTAGGAGTGTGATAGTTTTGTGATTCAAATTGAGAAAATTTTTGTAAAAAGTATGAGGTTCATGTCTACATTGTGGTTTTTGCTTTTGTTTTTGTTTTTTGTGGGGTGGCTTTTTCTTTTTTGGCTTCTGGATGTCTAGTTGTGCCAGCATCATTTATTTGTTGAAATAGACCATCCTTACTCCATTGAATTGTCTTTTCTTCTTTAGCAAGTATCGGTTGACTATACCTGCATGTATCTCCTTCTGAACTCTCTATTCTGTTCCATTGATCCGTTTTTCTGTTCTTTCACCGATAAAAGATAATGTTGACTACCCCAGCTTTATAGTGAGGCTTGAAGTCAGGTACTCCTACTTTCTTCTTCTTCAACACTGTGCTGCCTATTTGGGTCTTTTCCTTGAGCATATATATTTCAGAATCAATTTATTGATCTATGATTTTGAGTGCCATTCAGTGACATATAGATCAAGTTGGAAAAATTGACATCTTACCAATATTGAATCTTTATGAACATAGAATCTCTTTCCATTTATTTAGATCTATAATTTCCTTCATCAGAGTATTGTAGTTTAGCTCACATAGATCTTATACAGATATTGTTAGGCTTATACCTAAGCATTTTATTTTATTCTTAGTGATAATGTAAATTTTGGCATGCTTTTTATTTCAAGTTATAATTGTTCATTTCTGATACAATGGCACATGAGTGACTTTTGTATATTAACTTTTTTTTTGCAAATTTACTATAATTGCTTAGTACTTTGGGGATATCTTTGTTTATTATTTGAGATTTCTACAGAGAAAACAATCTCTTATGTGAACAAAAGCAGCTTTACTTTTTTCCTCTCAATCCGTATTTCTTTTCTTTTCTCTTCTTTTCTTTTCTCTTTTCTTTTATTTTCTTTTCATTTCTCTTCTCTTCTCTTCTCTTCTTTCTTTTTGTTTCTTTTCTTTTCTTGATTAATTACATTAGCTGTGAGTTCCAGTACAATTTTGTATTGGAATAGTGAAAGGTGATATCATTGCCTTGTTCTCAAACTTAGAGGAAGAGCTTCTACATTCTCATTATTAAGACTGGTGTTTGCTCTAATATTTTGTGTACACACTTTTTATCAAGTTGAGGAAACTTTCCTCTATTCCCAGATTGCTGAGAGTTTTTACAGAGAATGAGTGGTACATTTTGTTACATGCTCTGTTTATTATTGATATGATTATATGACTTTTTAACCAATTGATGTGGCAGACAACATTTTAAACTGTTGAATAAGCTTTGTTTATTTTGAAGAAATCCCACCTGATTGTGATGTATAATATGCAATTTTTATATATTTACATATTTTATCTTAACTTTTAGGTTCAGGCATACTTGTGCAGGTTTGTTACATAGGTAAGTTGCATGTCACGGGTGTTTAATGTACAGATTATTTCATCACCCAGGTAATAAGCATAGTACCTAATAGGTAGTTTTTCAATTCTCATCCTCCTCTCACCCTCCACACTTAAATAGGCTCCAGTATCTTTGTGTCCATGTGTACTCAACATTTAGCTCCACTTGTAAGTGGGAACATGTGGTAATTCTCTTTCTGCACTAATTTGCTTAGGATAATTATATCCAGCACCATCCATGTTGCTGCAAAGGACATGATTTCATTTTGTTTTTTTATGGCTACATAGTATTCTATGGTGTATAGTACCACATTTTCATTATCCAGTCTACTGTTTATGGGCATTTAGGTTGATTCTACGTTTTTGCTATTGAGAACAGTGCTGTGATGAACATAGGCATGTGTGTGTCTCTATAATAGAATAATTTGCATTCCTTTGGTATGCCAAATAATGGGATTACTGGGTCAAATGGTATTACTATTTTAAGTTCTTTGAGAAGTAAACAAACAGCTTTTCCCAAAGGCTAAACTAACTTACATTTCCAACTGTGGTTTATAAGTATTCAGTTTGCATCCTAGGGAAAAAAGCCTACTTGATTGTTGTGGATTAGCTTTTTGATACACTGATGAATTGGGTTTACTAGCATTTTTTGAGGAATTTTGCATCAATCTTCATCAAGGATATTGGCCTAAAGTTTTATTTTTTGTTGAGTCTCTACCAGGTTTTGGTATCATGGAATGAGTTAGGGAGGAGTCCCTCCTCCTCAACATTTTGGAATAGTTTCAGTAGGAATGGTACCAACTTGTCTTTGTATGTCTAGTAGGATTCAGCTGTGAATCAAGCTGGTCCTTGGCTTTTTCTGGCTGGTATTTTTTTTTTTTTTTTAATACTGATTCAATTACGGAACTCATTATTTGTCAGTTCAGGTATTTAATTTTTTTCTTGTGCAATCCTGGGAGGTTGAATGTTTTCAGGAATTTATCCATTCCTTGCAGGTTTTCTATTTTGTGTGCAGAGAGGTGTTCACAGTGATTTCTGAGGTTTTATTGTATTTCTAATAGGCTGGTTATAAAGTTCCCTTTTTCATTTCTGATTGTGTTTTTTTGGATCTTCTCTCTTTTTGTTTTATTATTCGTTTAGCTAGTGGTCCATCAATTTTATTTATACTTTCAAGGAACCAACTCATGTATTCATTAATATTTTGTATTTTTTCACGTATCTTTTTTATTCAGTTCCATTCTGATTTTGGTTATTTCTTTTCTTCTGTTAGCTTTGGGGTTGGTTTGCTCTTGTTTCTATAGTTCCTCTAGATTTAGTGTTAGCTTATTGAGATCGTTCTAACCTTTTTATCTACGTTTTTAGTACTATTAGCTTTCCTCTTAGCATTTCTTCAGCTGTGTCCTAGAGATTCTGGTATGCTGTATCTTTGTTTTCATTAGTTATAAAAAACTTCTTGATTTCTGTGTTAATTTCATTGTTTACCTCAAAGTCATTTGGGATCAGGTTGTTGAATTTCCATGTCCTTATATGACTTTGAGCAATCTTCTTGTTACTGATTTTCATTTTTATAGTGCTGTGGTCTAAGAGTGTGATTGATATGGTTCCATTGTCTTTTATTTTAATTTGCTGAGTATAATTTTGTGGCCAATTGTGTGGTTAATTTTAGAGTATGTACCATGTGCAGATAAGAGGAATGTATGTTCTATTGTTTTTGGATGGAGAATTCTGTAGATGCCAGTTATATCCACTTGGTTTGGTGTTAAGTTCAGGTCTCAAATATCTTTGTAGTTTTCTGCCTTGGTAATGTGTCTAAGGCCATCAGTGGAGTGTTAAACTCTCCTACTTTTATTGTGTGGTTATATAAGACTCTTAATATGTCATTAATAACTTTTTATGGGTTTTGTTATGAATACAGGTGCTTCTCTCTTGTGTGCATATATATTTAGGAGAGTTAGGTCTTCTTGTTGAATTGAACCCATTACCATTATTCAGTGCCCTTCTTTGTTTCTTTTCATTTTTGGTGGCTTAAAGTCTGTTTTGTCTGAAATTAGACTAATAACCTCTTTTTTTCTGTTTTATACTTGGTTGGTAGGTTTTTCTGTATCCCTTTACTTTGAACCTATGGATGTCATTACTTGCAAGATAGGTCTCCTTAAGACATCATACAGTTGGATTTTGCTTGTTTATCAAACTTGCCACTCTTGTCAATGTGCCTTTTAATTGGGGGCACTTAGCCCATATATATTCAAGGTTAATATTGATATGTGCAGATTTTGTCCTGTCACCATGTTGTTAGCTTATTATTATCCAGACTTGATTGTGTAGCGCTTTCGAGTGCCAATGTCTATGTACATTACTGTGTTTTTGTGGTGGCCAGTATTGGTCTCAGCTTTCCATATTTATCACTTCCTTAAAGACTTTGTGTAAAGCATGTCTGGTGGTAATGAATTCCCTTAGCATTTGCTTGTCTAAAAATAATATTATTTATCCTTTGCTTATGAAACTTAGTTTGGCTGGATATGAAATTCGTGTTTGGATTTCTTTTCTTTGAGAATGCTGAATATCAGGTCCCCAGTCTCTTCTGGCTTGTTGATACACGATTAGCCTGATGGGGTTCCCTTCATAGGTGACCTGCCTCTTCTCTTTAGCTGCCTTTAACATTTTTTTTTTTTCATTTTGATTTTGGAGAATCTGATGACTACGTGTCGAATAATCATCTGCCATGGTATCTTGCAGGAGTTGTCTG
Organism: Macaca fascicularis; assembly: GCF_037993035.2. Lineage (NCBI taxonomy): Eukaryota > Metazoa > Chordata > Mammalia > Primates > Cercopithecidae > Macaca > Macaca fascicularis. The sequence goes on along the minus strand of NC_088389.1, from coordinate 69,022,730 downwards.
CTTTTTCTGAATTTGAATGTTGTCCTGTCTAATAAGGCTGGAGAAATTTTCAAGGATGATGTCCTCAAATGTGTTTCCCACGTTGCTTGCTTTCTCTCTCTCTCTTTCAGGGATGCCAGTGGGTTGTAGATTTGGTCTCTTTACATAATCTTATATTTCTCAGAGGTTTTGTTCATTCTTTTTTATTGTCTTTTCTTATTTTTGTCAGTGATTTTATTCAAAAAACTCATCTTTGAGCTCTGAGGTTATTTTGTCAGTTTGGTCTATTCTGATGTGAATACTTGCCTATTTATTATAAAATTTTTGAATGAGTTTTTCGACTCTATCAGATCAATTTGGATCTTTCTTCAAATGGCCATTTTGTCTTTCAGTACTTTTATTGTTTTATTACCTTCCTTAAATTCTTTGGATTGGTTTTAGACTTTCTTCTGAACTTTGATGAATTTTATTCCTATCCATATTCTGAATCCTATGTCTGTCATTTTAGTTATTTTGACCTGGTTAAGTATCACTTGGGAACTATTTTGGTCCTTTGGAGGTATGGAGACAGTCTGACTTTTCGAGTTGCCAGATTTTTGCACTTGTTCTTTCTCATCTGGTGTAGGCCGATGTTCCTTTAGTCTTTGAAGTTGGTTTCATTTGGATGGGTTTTTTGCTTTAATCTTCTTTGATATCCTTGGGGGTTTGATTGTGGTATAAGGTGGGTTTGGTAGACTGTCTTTGTTTCAAAACTAGTGGCTTCTGCAGACACAAACTTGCAGGAAAGCTTCAACAACAAATACAATGAATTGCTTGAGGCTGAGTGTGGAACAGCATGAGAGAGAGAATACATTTGGACTGCAGTCTTAAAGGCATCCACATGTTCATGGGCATCAGGTCAAGACACAGATTTTCATGATGAAGATCTGAGAAAGATGCTGTGGTCTCTCATGATGTTGGTGATTTCTATATAACCGACTCTAAATGAGTCTTAGTGCTTTGGAAAGCATGATTCATTTCCACCTCCCAGAGCCCAGTTCAGTACCTGCAACCCAGCCTATAATTATTTTTATATATTTTAGGATTCAGTTTGTTTACTTTTTGTCAACAAATTTTGAATCTAAATTTATATGAGGTATTGGTCTATAGTTTTCCTTTCTTGTAATGTTTTGTTTTATTTGGTATTACAGTAATAGTGGCCTTAAAGAATTGGTGAGGACGTGTTCCTCTGCTCATATTTTCTGGAACAGATTGTAATAAATTGATATTATTTCCTTCTGAAATAATTTGTAGAATTCATCAGAGGAAACATCTGTGCCTGATTCTCTCTATTCTGGAAAGTTATTAATTATTGATTCAATTACTTTAGCAGATAAATACCTATTTATATTATAGATTTCTTCTTTTGAGAGCTTTGGTAGTGTCTTTTGAGGAATTGCTCTATTTCAATTAAATTATCAAATATTGGACATGGAGTTATTAATCATGTTTTTTTATTTTCTTTTTAACGTTCATGGGATCAATTGTAATTGTTATTTCATTGCCAATATTAGTAATTTGGATCTTCTCTCTTTGTTTCTTACTATGATTAGGGCTTTTCAATTTTAGAGATCTAGTCAGAAAACTAAATTTTTGTTTCATTGATTTTTTTTCTATTTTTCTGTTTTTGCTTTTTATTTGACTTTTATTACTTATTTTCTTCTGTTTATTTAGCTATAATTTGCTTTAATTTTTAATTATCTTGTGGTGGAAACTTAAGTTACTAATTTTACATCTTTCTGATATTTTAATATACACATTCAATGATATACATTTCTTTCTAATCACTCACTTGACTTGGTTCTATATTTCATTTTAATTTAGTTCAAATATTTAAAATTATTTTGAGACTTCTCACTTGACTCATGTGTCATTCAGTATAGTTGTAATCTCCAAATATTTTAGGCTTCTCCATCTTACTTTCTATAATTGATTTCCAGTTTAATTATCTTGTTTGAGAGCATACTTTGCAAAATTTCTATTATTTTAAATTTGTTATAGTATGGTTCATGGTACAGATATGATCTTGGTGAATTATACATTGAGCCTGAGAAGAATGTGCATTCCTCTGTTGGATGAAATATTCTATAAATGCCATTTAGATCCAGCTGTTTGCTAGGACTGTTCAGTTCAAATATATTCACATTGATTTTCTACTTACTGGATCTGTCAATTATTAATTAAAGAGATTTGTAGTCACAACTACTATAGTGGATGCAGCTATTTTTCCTTGCAATTATATTTGTCTTTGCCTCATATATTTTGATTGTGTGTTGTTAGACATATACAAATTCAGGATTACCATATTTTCTTGAAGTATTGGCCCCTTTTTTATTATGCCCTGTTCCTTGTTATTTCTGGTCTTTTTTCTTGCTCTGAAGTTTGCTTTGCCTGATATTAATATAGCTTCTCCAACTTTGATTTGATTAGTGTTAGCATGCAATATCTTTCTCTCTCCCTTTACTTTTGCTCTATCTGTGCATTTAACTTAAAGTGGGTTTTTTAAGAAAAGATATACTTGAATCTTCCTTTTGTATCTAATATGACACTCTCTCTTTTAATTAGTGTATTTAAAAGTTTTACATTTAGAGAGATTATTGATATAGTTTGATTAATATATACCATATTTGTAACTGCTCTCTATTTATTGTCTTTGTTCATTATTTCTTTTTTTCTTCTGTGCTTTTTACTACCTTCTTGTGTTTTAATTATCATTATATATGATTCAATTTTCTCCCCTCTTTTAGCATATCAACTATAATTGCTTAATAAATTTGTTTTTATTTTGCATATAAATTTCCAGTTTTCCCAACACCATGTATTGAAGAGGGTGTCTTTTCCCCAATGTTTAATCTTGGTGCCTTTCTCAAAAATCAATTGGCTGTAAATGCATGGATTTATTTCTGGGTTTGCTATTCTTTTCCATTGGTCTATATGTCTGCTTGTATACCAATATTATGCTGATTTGGTTACTATAGCTTTGTAGTATATGTTAAAGTCAGGTAGTGTTATGTCTCCAGCTTTGTTCATTTTGCTTAGGATTGCCCTTGGTACTCGGACTCTTTTTTGGTTCAACATGGTTTTTAGGATAGTTTTTCTTTATTAGTATTTCTGCAAAGAATTATGTTATGGGTAATGAATCCATTACTCAGAGTCAGAAAATATTTGTATTTTCCTGTATAAGTATCAAAGCAAATTTTTTACTAGACAATTTGAAAAGGCAAGAATGACTTTTATTCAAGGTTATTGCAATGAGTAGAGAGGTTGTAGTCAACTCTGCTGAAATAAAGTTAGAGAGTTTTTAAGGGCTGGTGTGTGTATGTGCGGGGAGGTGGGTTTATAGGCCATTTGTATTGGCTAATTGGTCTTCTCCTATCCTTATCATGGAAGGTAGTTTTAGAACTTTGAGAACATGCCCACTGTCTGCATAAGTGAGGCTCTTATTCTCCCATAGATAGTAGGAGATGGGGAGGCTAGCTTCCCTGATGATTACACTTCAAAGAGATGGTTCCTAGGTCTCTGGAAAAACAAAAACAAAAACAAAACAAAAACAAACAAACAAACAAAATTCCTGGGTTGTAAAACTAGTAGGAGGCATTTAAAAAGAGGTATAACTCAAAAGAGCAAATAAACTACTTACAAGTTTTCTGAGGAAATTAGTCTAAGAAAAGGGAGGTCAGGTGCTAGAATCCAGGACAATAATCAACTGTCTAAGTTTAATTAACCTGAGGGAAATGTTGGTGTCCTCTTGGTATAGGCATAGAAACTGAAATAAAGCTTAAATAGGCATAGAAACAGTCCTGGCTCTACAATAACTATATCTTATCTTGGCTTTACAAGAATTGTATCTTATGATTCAACCTAGCTGATTTTCAAAGACTTGAGTCCTATATTCAAGGCCAGGGTAATCATAGCAAGCTGATTCTCTGAAAAACTGAAATGTTTGAAAGAAAAAAATTTATATTAGATGACTTAGGTAAATATTTGAAAATATCTAAACACTAAAATCTAAAATCAAAATTTTTTGGAAAAGGGATATGGTTATATTTTTAAATTTTATTTATACTTAATATTTTTTACTTCTATAGTTTTGGGGGTATTGTTTTTATTACATGAATGAGTTGTATAGTGGTGAAACCTGAGATTTTAGTGCACTGCCCCTCCCCATTCTGAGTCTCCACCGTCCATTACACCACTCTAGATGCATTTATGTACCCATAGCTAAGCTTCAATTTATAAGTGAGAACATACAGCATTTGGTTTTTCATTCCTGAGTTATTTCACTTAGGATCATGGCCTCAAGCTCCATCCAAGTTGCTGCAAAATACATTATTTCATTCTTTCTTTATGGAATAGTAGTATTCCATGGTATATACATACCACATTTTCTTTATCCACTCATTGGTTTATGGGCACTTAGGTTTGGGCACAATTAAAATCTTTGCAATGTTAATTGTGTTGCAACAAACATATGCATGCAGGTGTCTTTTTAATATAATGACTTATCTTCTTCTGTACTCAGTAGTGGGATTGCTGGATAAAATGGTAGATCTACTTTTAGTTCTTTGAGAAATTTCCATATTGCTTACCATAGAGGTTGCACTAATTTACATTCCCAGCAGCAGTGTGTAAGTGTTCCCTGTTCACCATATCCATGCAAACATCTATTATTTTTTGACTTTTTAATGACAGACATTATTGCGAGAGTAAGGTGGTGTCTCATTGTGGTTTTAATGTGCATTTTCCTGATGATTGGTGATGTTTCATAAGTCTGTTGGCCATTTGTACTTTTTCTTTTAAAAAATGTCTGTTCATGTCATTTGTCCACTTTTGACTGGCTTATTTGTTTTTGTTCACGCTGATTTGTTTCTTTGTAGATTCTGAATATTACTCCTTTGTGCAAATATTTCCCCCTTCCGCTAAACACCATAGAAATTTGAAGTGTAAACAGCATTGTAGATGAAAACATAATCCCTTCAATTCCACATATCATAAAAATTAAAACTTTAATATGTTCATGTCATAAAAAAATCAAGGCACTTTGCACTAATATAATTAATAGGTGTAAGGCTTCCTTTTTATAGTTTCTCTCTTTGAGTTTTATTAGTCAAATCTTCAAAAAAGCACTCCTCACAGAAGAAAGAAGGCAGCTATTGATGTAACTGCAAATTGTATGAATAATCACAAATTAAAGTTGAATAAATGCTCAATTTCAAGGATTTTACAGGGCATCGATATGTAAATATTGAAATATTATTGCTCCGGTAACTGGGTTTCCTGAGGCTATTTTTTAAAAGTTGCAGGCTTGTCTGTAGCTGCTGCAAGGGCAAAATCAAGATGGTAATAGTGATTTAGCACAGAAAACACCAGAGATGAAAAGCCAAGTAGATTATCTTTCAGTGCTTTCATTATGTCACTTTCAGATAAAGCTGTATTTTCTCTTATTTTACCTTCATTTAAAATTTGTTATTCTCACCTTGGCATCCTGTGTTCATTGTGGATTTGTCTCTATCCTTATTCCCAACCATGGTTCTACATTGCTGATCATATTTAAAAATATACAGACAAAGTTTTACCCAAAAGTAGTTCTTATAGTAATTGGATATAAGTGCTATAATAGCAGCTCATTCAAGGTGTAAATTGAGCAATAAAATATGGAGCCAGCTGCTGGAAGTATTCAAATAAGGCATAGGGCACCAAGTTAGTGTCATTTGAATGAAGGGGCGGCAAAAGAACAATGGAGATATTCTACCCATTAAGGAGCAAATATAAAGTTACAGGGACATGGAGAGGGACATGGGGAAAGCAAGCAGCTTTAGGTGCTAGAGTGCAGTGTCTTTGGAGGAGGTCAGTCAGGAAAGAAAAATATTTATAGAAAATATAGGAAAAAATAGAACTATGCTAAGGGAATTCTGTGTATTGTGATTGCAATCTGTGTATTGTGATTGCAAAGAAGATAATTGACAAACAATGGATTTTCTTAAAATTAATGCAACCAGACTTTGAGGGCATTAATTTTTGGGATCAGGAAAATGACATTTGGAGAAATAAAAGAGAAGACCACATAGAAAAAAACATTATAATAGTCTGGATAGGAAAAGATACTGAGGTTCTACATTCTCACTCTTATTTCAGATATTGAATAGTTGATTAATTTCTAATGATAATTAATTCTATCTTCTTTACAGGAGACATATATAATAATTCAAGTGCAAATCCTGTGTTAAATTATGGAAGACAAAAACAAATGAGACATGGCTGTTGACCTAGTAAAGCTCACAGTATCATGGTATACAAACAGGAGTAGAAATGGCTGTAATTCAAAGCCTTGGCTTACAGCAAAGATGAAAGTCAGTTAAAAGGAATAAATCATGTACCAAAACTTAATGTTAAGTGTATTATTTAGATTCCCTTAAATCTTTCATCTTTGGTAAAATTTGCAGTTTATACTGTTTCATTCTTTTAAGTTTTAAACAAAAACTACAAACGGTCACACAGAATGACAAAATTAACATAACGCAGATTTCATTTCTTTTGTTTATATTCATTGTGTTATTATTTGTTATTTATTTTGAATCTATTTTTTAATATGTAGTACCACAGGGGTTTGAGACAGGAACTGCCGAGGTTGGTTGAGCCCTTCTCAATCACTGAAAATGTACTATTGCAGAAGATGCATGACTCAGAGTCTACATGTGTTGGAGAAGCCAGGAGGGAACTACTGTGTAATTAGTATTTGTAGTAACATCTTTGTTGAGTACAATGCTTATTAAATACTAAGCAAAAATCATGTTGTAAGTCAAAGTTCATGTGTTAATATAATTAATAGTTACCACAGCATTTGTTTAGAACTTACAGGGGAAAATGTCCCATGTCCTCTTACCAGCAGAAAAGGTCACCTCCAACCACTAAGTCTGTTGGAGAGTTGTTGTGTGCCCTTACTGCCAACACTGGGAATGTGCAGTGCTCCAATTTCCCACTCAGTCTACTTATGCTAATAACTATCTATGTATTGTTGTGAATTGGATTTATAGACTAGATTACTATTGTATGAACCGTAATGATGCCCCAAAAGACAAGATTATTTTACTGTAGTGCATAGGATCAGACAAGAATGCAGCTATAATAATGCCAGAAGAACACAAGTTTAACAAATTGAACTCAAGGAAACCCTAGCATTTCTTAGAAGTAGTTCAGTCTTTGGTAAAAGAACAATCCAGGGTAAATATTTTAGTAATTTGAAAATACTCAAAAAAATATTTTATTCGTTTTATTTTGTATGACACAAATTTCACAAGGTTCTTTATGTGCTGAAAGGTTGCAAAATATTACTCTATATAAAAATAAACTTAAAATTATATTGTTCAAGGCACCAAGGGCACCCAGTGACCCTTTACATGAGTCACAGTAAGTGTCCAGGAGAGGAAGATACTATCTATTATGGACTGAATTGTATCTCCCCCAAAACATAAATGTTAAAACCCTAACCCCCAATATGACTAGATCTGAAAATAAGATCTTTAAGTATTTATGGAATTAAGGTTAAAAGACATCATAAGAGTGGGACCATAATCCAAGAGATGGTGTCCATATAGGAAGAGATACACACCCTCTGTTTCTCTCTCTCCCCCACAACCCTGCATGTACAGAGAGGAAGGACATGTGAGTATACAGAGATAAAGCAGCCATCCACAAGTCAGGGAGAGAGGCTTTACCAGAAATAAAATCTGATGACACCTTAATTTTGGATTTTGAAAGCCTCCCAAATGATGAGAAAACAAATTTATGTTGTTTAAGCAGCTATGATGTGGCATTTGTTACGGTGCCCAAGCTGACATCATCTTAAATGTAACACCCACAATTGTACCATAAATTATAATAATTGCAGCTACTTCCGAAACTATTGTGAAGACTGAACCATACATCCATGAAGCATATTTACTTCATGCATCTGCCCTGCCCTTAGAATTATGTTACATATTTGACAAGTAACCAGACTTCAAGTCTAACTGTATTCAGAACTCATGGATTATTTGTATTACCCAATAAAATCTAATTATTCATTTAACATTAAGATATTAATATTTCCCAGATTACTATAAACCTTTCAAATTTTATAACTTCTATTTTATAATTATGATGCTTAAAGAGACAGTATTTGTTTATGGATAACAAATCTGGGATCCAGAGGGAAATAAAAAACTAATATCATACTCCTCATAGTAGTGGGGAGGAGGCTAAAATCCAGGTTTTCTAATTCCCACTCTTCTTGTTCTACATCAAACTATCTTTTAGCTCTCACCAATATAATCTTTTTAGACAGCACAGGATTTTCAATATTCCCAGACAAGCCATGTTGATTCATGTTCCAAAATTCTATTTATAATAATAATCATTATCATCATCCTAGCTAATGCTCATGTAGTACTTATTATGTGCTGGCACTTTTCTAAGTGCTTGACATTTATTAACTTCTTAACTTCATTAACTTTTGAAATAAGTACTAGTCTCATTTTACAAATGACAAAATTAAAATGCAGGAAGAAAAAAGTTAGGTTGCTTAAAATCACACAAATGGAAAGTGGAGGTTCTGAAGTCCTAACCTTGAGAACATAATAAGATTGGCTAGAAGTGAGAAAATCGACACATTTCTATAGAATGAGAAAAGAAATTCACTTTTTCACATTAGAGAAATTGTGGCAGCCCAGTAGTAATCTTGAGAAACTGCCAAAGATAGGCATAGGACTTAGAGAAAGTTCCAAGCAATGTGGAGGATACTGACCCTCAAAGAAGAAACAATTGTTAAAAATTTCCTGCATCAAGATATGACGTAGGAAGTGTCAACAGATATATTAATATACACATAAAAAATTGCTACTCTATGTTATTCTAAATATTATATATGTCTGTCTGCAATATGTTTTGCATGTTATTCTACCCCTATGATTTACAAGAATCTTCAGACAACTATGAAAATGTACAGATTCAGTACATGAAGTTATATTAGCTGTTATCATTTTGATTTGTTATTTTGATATTCCATTTTTAAATGCAATAATGGATGAGATAACAAAAGTCTTAGAATTCTCTGATGACGCAAGGTTATGCTATTAGTTTGCTGGAGCTATAACAGAAGGTAGAATAATTGCCAAATCACTATGTGCTTCAATTACAAAATGTGTATTATATATTTTATATGATAGACCTGTGAATTCAATGATTATGCACCATTTTTCCTACATAAAAGTTTGATTATGATATAGTGAATATAATTTCAAGGAATGTCATTTATAACTTCACAATATCTTTTGCTTCACTAAAACATCCAGAAAGTGTAAAGAAATCAGAAGCACATTGTATTAATCTGGTTCTTGAGAGTTTTTTAAGAGGAAACATTCAAGGTATCCATGATAAATTTTAATATGCAGGCATGAAACTAGGGATTATTGCTAGGTACATTTATAAAAACAAAGGCATTAAAGTTGATGTTCTAAATTTTTTTTGTTCCATGGACTCTTGTGGAAGCATGGAAGCTCACAGACTCCCTGTCATCTTATTAGAATAATACTTTTAAATATATAAAATCCCACAAGATTGCAAAATCAATTATATTAAAACATATTATCAATAGTGTAAAATCCTATTTGTTATTTAGTAACATGTATCTTAATAAATTAACAAAGTAACACATTTAAAATACAGGCAATTTAAACTTAAATTTTGTTTTTTTTACTCCTTGTAGGAAAATTAATTCAAGATGGATTAGAGACTTAAATGTTAGACCTAATACCATAAAAACCCTAGAGGAAAACCTAGGTAGTACCATTCAGGACATAGGCATGGGCAAAGACTTCATGTCTAAAACACCAAAAGCAATGGCAGCAAAAGCCAAAATTGACAAATGGGATCTAATTAAACTAAAAAGCTTCTGCACAGCAAAAGAAACTACCATCAGAGTGAACAGGCAACCTACAGCATGGGAGAAAATTTTTGCAATCTACTCATCTGACAAAGGGCTAATATCCAGAACCTACAAAGAACTCAAACAAATTTACAAGAAAAAAACAAACAACCCCATCAAAAAGTGGGCAAAGGATATGAACAGACATTTCTCAAAAGAAGACATTCATACAGCCAACAGACACATGAAAAAATGCTCATCATCACTGGCCATCAGAGAAATGCAAATCAAAACCACAATGAGATACCATCTCACACCAGTTAGAATGGCAATCATTAAAAAGTCAGGAAACAACAGGTGCTGGAGAGGATGTGGAGAAATAGGAACACTTTTACACTGTTGGTGGGATTGTAAACTAGTTCAACCATTATGGAAAACAGTATGGCGATTCCTCAAGGATCTAGAACTAGATGTACCATATGACCCAGCCATCCCATTACTGGGGATATACCCAAAGGATTATAAATCATGCTGCTATAAAGACACATGCACACGTATGTTCATTGCGGCACTATTCACAATAGCAAAGACTTGGAATCAACCCAAATGTCCATCAGTGACAGACTGGATTAAGAAAATGTGGCACATATACACCATGGAATACTATGCAGCCATCAAAAAGGATGAGTTTGTGTCCTTTGTAGGGACATGGATGCAGCTGGAAACCATCATTCTTAGCAAACTATCACAAGAACAGAAAACCAAACACCGCATGTTCTCACTCATAGGTGGGAACTGAACAATGAGATCACTTGGACTCGGGAAGGGGAACATCACACACCCGGGCCTATTATGGGGAGGCGGGAGGGGGGAGGGATTGCATTGGGAGTTATACCTGATGTAAATGACGAGTAGTTGGGTGCTGACAAGTTGATGGGTGCAGCACAGCAACATGGCACAAGTATACATATGTAACAAACCTGCACGTTATGCACATGTACCCTAGAACTTAAAGTATAATAATAATAATAAAAAAGATGTACCTATGTGAAAACTGCTAACTCTTCTAATCTACATGTCTATATGTCTTATAAAAGGTTACACTCTCTGAGTTAAGCATTCTCATTTGAACTGTCATGTTTTAAAGACAAATGATGATAATTACTCACTTCTTTCCATATATTGATCAAACAATTGAGGATTGAGACTATTTGAATGTGGCATATCTATCTACATACCCAATGTAAGAACGCATGATTTCAAGATTTAGTTTGCTAAATGATTACTAGGTGTGGAGTTTTCCCAATACTGGGAGGTTAATGTTGATCAAATATTTGTAGACAGAAATAATAAGTTGAACTGTGATGGGGAATTTCGTTTATAACTAATGAAATCCCAAGTCAGTGATAATCATAAGTTATATATACAGCACCTCTAACATGGAATAGAAATACCTGCAATATATTTTGATGATTAAGTTGCAGTTACTAATACTCTGCGCTTTCTTGCCTATATTCATAGGGAACCCTAATAAAACAATTTAAGTAAATGTTACTGAAAAAAACAAACAACTATTTTCCTGCCTTCATGTCCATAGACTCCCTGGATTCAATATGTGAAACTCCTTGGGTGTCTATGGAGTCTGAAGAATAATGCCTGAATTAATAATAGGAAAATGGCAACTGCTAATATTTAGAGGGGCATCAGTATCATATTAAATTTTCCTAAGTAAGCTACTAAATATTCTACTGTAACATATGTTTTATTTGCTTCTTAAACAATTCCTACTTGTTCAAAATTATATTCAGCCGTGAATTGATGATTAGTAACAAATATAAAATACTGAAAATTTGGAAACTACTGAAAATGTAAATAATGAAGAAATACAGACTTTTAATGTAAAGTCAAAATTAAAATTTAATTTTAAATATCTGACACTTTTTCAGGTACTCATTAGGAACAGAAATTGCAAAGACAAATAAAATATGTCACTGTCATTATAGAATTTATCATGTAGGTTAAAAAATAAAAGAAGTCCCTTAATTTGCTTTCTAACTGAATTTTCTTTCACTTTTGTTACCACTGTTGATTTTTACCTGAATGATTCTTAGCCTCTGCTGATTGAAGTGTCCAGGACCTATCATGGCTCCTGGGATAGAAATAGAGTGCCAGGGCTTGTCATTAGACTTGTCCACTCTACGTGGAGGGTCCTAATCACACATACTGAAAGCACGAATTTGGTATCCAGCAGGGCCTGATTTAGAAATTGGCAAGACCTAATTTCCACAAAATATTGCAAACACCAGTCACTATATTTCAAAAAGTTAAATAACATGATCACTAGGAAAAGCAGTGTATCTTTCAAAATAAGAAGTAACATAGAAGACGGAAGACTGTCAATGAGCAGTAAAACTCAAGTTATCATTTACAGTTTCATAAATAGAGCTTTATGGAGAGATTAAGTGGTAGTAAAGAAAGACTACCTTTACTTATAGGTTACTGAAGTACAAATGATAGGGTGTAACAAACAGAAGCCCAGAACATGAACTGGGCACACAATGATGACCCGTACGGAAGTGGCAGATAGTAGAGGAATGTTTTGATAGAGGAGTGAGTCCAGCAGAAGCACTAGAGGGCTGTGTCTTGGAGAACAAATTCAGTCTAACGACAACTGCAATACCTGGGCAATGATTCAGTGTCACAAGTTATAAGAGATTTCAGGAAGTAACATCTCAAACAAGAAAAATCATATAGGAAAGTTGAAATTCCATGGATGTTTGGCAGTTTTCCTCATACTCAATACGTTTTCTCAGTAAAGTGTTCTACTGGCTAAAATTCTAAAATCTGTTTTTCTTTTTTGAAAATAAATCTGATTAAGTAATTTAATACTTGTTAATCAATTTATTAACATATGAAATCATTCAGTGGGCTTATGACGTGCTCACTATGCATAGGATACTACATTAGCCCAGTGAATACAAAGACACATGGATGATTAACCTAACTTTGAACAACTCAAGGTCTAGAGGTGACTGTGCTAAAGTTGAAGCATGGTACACTCAAGGTGCAAGCACCTGTCTGTGCTTGGCTTAGAAATAGGGACCACACAGCAATTTCAACACGTAAGAGGAAATTTTTTTTCCATTCTGAGGCAGGGTCTCACTCTGTCACCCAGGCTGGAGTTTAGTGGCGTGATCACGGCTCACTGCAGCCTCCACCTCCTAGGCTCAAGCAATTCTCCTACCTCGGTCTCCTGAGTAACTGGGACTGCAGGTGTACACCACCACACCCGGCTAATGTTTTTGTATTTTCTTATAGAGACAGGGTTTTGTCATGTTGCCCAGGCTGGTCTTGAACTCCTGGACTCAAGTTATCCTCCCACTTCAGCCTCCCAAAGGGCTGAAATTGCAGGCTTAAGCCACCATGCCCATCCTGAACAGGTAAGTGGAACTTAGAACTGAGACATGAAGGACAAATTTTTTTTTTAATTTTATTTTTTCAGTTACATAAGACAAAAATGAACATTCTAGAAAAATGGATCAATGCATGGAAAATACACAAAAAGAAAAGATTGTGGTATTATCATGCGTTGCTGACTGTTGACATTACAGTGTGAACAGTTTACCATCCCTCTCCCAGAACATTTCTACTGATGTGGAATGACAACACTGATATATTTATAATACAAAGGAAACATATAAGGAAAATAAGTAGATAATAGGAGGCATATTTCTTCATCTTCCAACTATGTTTAGGGCTGTGCTTGCTCACAAAGGAAAAAGATTTGGCTTAGACATTAATTCTACATAATGATATCATACACAGTTAATTTAGATTCAGATATATGTTTTACTTTTAAATTTTCAAAGTATTGTCTCATCAGTTGAAGAGATAAGAAAACATAAAAAGAGTTTAATCAGCTATTAGAGTTTAGCCACAGATCACAATTGACTGATTCTTTTTTACTCCAAGCAGAGGCAACACTTTCTCTCTACTTAACACAATTCAACCTGGGCTTCCTTGATTTTAAAAATATTATAAGAAAGAAAAGATATAGGCTGCTCATTAACAGCATATATGGCTTCTTGATCAGGATGGATTCGTGTTGGTAATTCCATTGTCTGCTGAAGGCATTGCATGGCAGACTAATTGCTGTCTATAAAGGTTGTACTCATTATGCTACACTTGGCAATCACTGGGGAAGAATGTTATTTTCCTGGCCACCATGCTGCCTAATACTGATTTTTTAAAACAAGTTGCACTGACTTTTACAGGTGTTATAATTTGTGCCTTTCCTTTTTATGCTCTATACCTCTCTAGATTCTTCATAATGTGTTTTATGCCTTATCATTTAATCAAGTCATAATCCTGTGGACTACTGGATGAGTTCAAGGTGTCTAATTGTTGACCTTGCTGAATCCTACTGTGTGAAATCTAGTTATCAGAAGAATGAGATCACAGCAGTGAAAAAAAGAATGTGATGATATATAACTGTAGTCAATTGTTTCCAGAGGAAAGAAATCTGAACTCTTAGGACCGATGACATTGATTGAGACTTTCCTCTTAGAAAGGAAGTGTTGGGCTCATACAAAACAGAGGATGAATTGCAAGGCTATCATCCCTTGTGAGGGAAAAAAAGATTAATCAGTTCATTGTTGAATAGAGTGTACACTCAATTTTTCATGTTATCTGAGAAAAACTTCTTAGAATAGACCATGAATAAACAAAATGCACTGCCTAATAAAATGGCACTTTCTTTTCTCCGTGTAGTATTCAGCCTAAATAAGAGATTGACAAACAATTATAGTTTGGTTATGCACATGGATCATGAAAAAGAAGAGAGGAAGAGTCAGCTTTAAGAAAGAAAACTAAGATTAGAAAAAAATAGTGATATGAATAATATAATTGTGTTAAGAGTGTACTATGCATATCCCTTCATGTCTGCTTTGGGTTAAAATGTCTAGAGGAGTGTAAACTGCTTCAATTCACGCAATTTTGTGAATATTTAAATAGTTCTGTAAAACCATGCTTTTACTTTTTCTCATTATCTATATTATTGACTATTTCTTTAAAATGTGTAAAAGATTTTCTCTGAAAGTGGCACATGAATATTTTATTTAGGCAGTCTGTGTGGTCCAAGGAGCTAACACCATATTTTTTTTTAATTATTTTTTATTATTATACTTTAAGTTCTAGGGTACATGTGCATAACATGCAGGTTTGTTACATATGTATACTTGTGCCATGTTGCTGTGCTGCACCCATCAACTCGTCAGCACCCATCAACTTGTCATTTACATCAGGTATAACTCCCAATGCAATCCCTCCCCCCTCCCCCCTCCCCATGATAGGCCCCGGTGTGTGATGTCCCCCTTCCCGAGTCCAAGTGATCTCATTGTTCAGTTCCCACCTATGAGTGAGAACATGCGGTGTTTGGTTTTCTGTTCTTGTGATAGTTTGCTAAGAATGATGGTTTCCAGCTGCATCCATGTCCCTACAAAGGACTTTATTATAATTCAAAGAAAATTTCAAACAAATTTTTGACAAATATGAAAAGTATAGGTTTTTCTATTTTCTTCTCAGAAAGTAAAATTTTTAAAATAACTTAGATTCTTTTTAAAATAAATATAAAATTAGTATTTCAGATAAGGCTACTAAATTGATTAGTTCTATTCAATGATCAATCATAGGAAATAAAAATGACTATTGTAGAAAATATTAATTACAATAATGCATAATAACATTAATTTTTCATAACATGATTATTATTTATTACAGAATACTGTACTGGTTCATTCTCACACTGCTATAAAGAACTACTTGAGACTGGGTAATATGAAGAAAAGGGGTTTAATCGACTCACAGTTTCACATGTTTAACAGAAACTATGGCTAGGAGGCCTCAGGAAACGTAGTCATGGTAGTAAGTGAAGACGAAACAAACATGCCTTACCATGGTGGAGCAGGAGCTGGGGGTCAGGAGACTGCCACACACTTTTAAACCATCAGATCTTGTGAGAACTCACTCACTATCAGGAGAACAACGGGGGGAACCTCCCCCATAATCCAATCAGCTCCCACCAGGTCTCTTCCCTGACATGTGGTGATTATAATCCGACATGAGATTTGGATGGGGACACAGAGCCAAACTATATCAAATACAAGTTGAGTATAATTTCTATTCTTTAATTAGCAACACATCATGGTATATTTTTTAATCACAAGAGTTTACAAACCATTTTTAATGTCTGAAGGTATAAGATCTCTTCCTCAGAAGAGTTCATGTAGCACACACTTGCAGGAGAGGAAAAACAGTTATCTTTTTGTCCCAGACAGTGATGGAAACCTAAGTAAGTGGTGAGTCATTGATTAGGTAGCTGGTGCTCCTTCCAGCTTCCAGCTAGACAGCTTCCTGGTCTGCTCTGAGATGTAGTTTGCAAAACTAGGCTTCCAGAGTGCTTCATCACCACATGACAGACGTAGAATTGGGATAAAGTAATGCTGTCATTTATTCTTCTGTTCATTTGACACATATTTATTGTGCATCAGGCTATGTTCTAAATTCTAAGAGTACAAAACTAAAAAGAAGTATCCTGCCTTCAAGAAACTCAGTCTATTTTCAGAGAAAACGCAAATATTAATAAATATCTTAAATTAATAGATGGCATAATAGAACATATAGGGAGGAGACATGGTTTAGAGATGAGGTCTAGTAAATGGAATCCAGTTAGGGGACAGATACTACTCCAGTTATTTTACCAGGTATATTTTAATGAAAGCAGTTACTAACATTATCAGAGAACTATTACAGCAAACAGAGGAACATTAAAGTGTCATAGCAGCAGTAACTGCAGGAAGCACTTAACAACCCCTTAGGCTAAGCTAACAGAGGAAAAAGGTTAAAATTATTGATGTTTAACGGCCCAAAGGAGAAGTTCTGTTGAGCTGGAACCCTGCCTTGTAAGAAGGGAGCACTGTATGCCTGGAACAGATGCCACAGGACCTCAGAGGAAGGACTGCATAGATCTCATACTCAGATTTGAGGAAGGACTACAAGAAAGATGGTTCTGATGCCAGTAACAGGTTATTATGAGGCTGAATCTGGGGTGTTTAAAAAAAGCTGATAGTGAAATCAACTGCCATTAGTAAACTGTAATCACCAAAGTCAAGATGTGCCACTACGGTGATGCTGACAAAAACAGAAAGCAGTCCTGCAACTGGGAGCAAAACACTAAGAGCCAAAACGCTTCTCCGTCTTCTGACTTTTCGGTCTTCCTCTAGCATCTCCAGTGGCAGAAACTATGAGGTAGCTAACTAGCAAAGCCAAAATATGGCTCTCAGAATCTTTGCTAAATATAGGAAAATGAGTTATAATTAGAGTATCTAGGAAAAAATAGTCTATTATGTGACACAGAAGGTAAATGTACATAAGAAAATAAAGGGCAGTAAGATAAGCAGAAGCTTCATAGGAGGGGACCCTGAGCTGAAGTTGAGAGAGTGAGCAAGGATTTTATAGTATGGTGCAGAAACTTGGGATGAGCCAGGAAAAAGAATCATGGAGAGGGCTGGTTCCCAAGAAGAGAAAACTAAGATACATGGACCATCAAGAATAATTGTGGGAATGTATATTTGAAAGGTTAGGCAGATAAAACTGCTTGAGTTAGATTATGAAAACCTGAAAACATCAAACAGTAATTGGATTGATATTTTTACTATGCAGCCATCGATGTTTGTAAAGGAGGCTAGTACTATGGGAGTAGATATTGTTTAAAGAAGACTGAGATGGGTACAGGTTGTAGGATCGATTGGAAGGAAGAAGGGAATAATAAATTAGATTCTGGAAAAGGAACTATTGTCATAATATAGAAACAGAGTGATGAGGGTGTCAACAAGATAATCAGTGTTGACAGATTCCAACAATATTGTAAAAGAAAAAAATTATCATTAACATTTAAATTTATTTGCTATAAACGAAGAGAAAGGATAACTTCTTGCATAGTGAATCATAGTGCTAACAATATGTTATTTTTAAATTAAGATGAATGACTCAATTTATACTTTGGAGCTGAACATGTGGATTATAATCATCAAGAGTGAAATGATCATATAGGTAATGAGAATGCATAAGATCTACAAGTGTATATTTTGAAAGATGAAGTCACATCAAAATAATCACACCCTAAAGATACATCATCCCAAGAAGATTTAAAAAAAAAAAAATAGGAACAGTAAAATAGCCGAGACAAGAATCTCAAAGACATGAGAGCATTTCAAAAAGCTGAATGATATAGAGCCAGAATGAGGACAGTATTTCAAAAGAAGAAAGGACAACCTGCCCGCAGAGTCACCCTTTTTTTTTTTTTTTTTTTTTGTGTGTGTGTGTGTGTGTGTTGGCAGAGTCTCGTTCTGTCACTCAGGCTAGAGTGCAATGGTGCAATCTAGACTCACTGCAACCTCCATCTCCTGGGTTCAAGCGATTCTCCTGCCTCAACCTCCCGAGTAGCTAGGATTACAGGTGTGCATCACCATGCCTGGCTAATTTTTGTCTTTTTAGTGGAGATGGGGTATCATTATGTTGTCAAGCTGGTCTCGAACTCCTGACCTCAGGGAATCCACCTGCCTCAGCCTCCCAAAGTGCTGGGATTACAGACGTGAGCCACTATGCCCAGTCCTTTCTTCTTTTGAAATGCTGTCTTCATTCACTTTATTTTCTTTGATGGATTGTTCCGTTTCTATTGTGAACAGCCCATCAAAGAAAATAAAGTGTAAGAAATGAGATCTGTCTAGGAAAAGATGATACAACTGTCACGGGATCCTTGGGGTGTCACTTTTCCAGCCAGAAATCTCCATAGCCAATGGTGCCTTTGCCTGAGTTTTGCTCTGGCCCGATGGGCTCATTCCACCCACTTGGCCTGGCAGGTGGTACTCAGCTCGTGCCATCAGGCTGGATCCCACACCTGTCAAGGATGAGCCAGGCATGGAGCAGTGAGGGGTGTGTGAGCAAGTGAGCATGGAAGCCAGCCACTGTGCACAGCCAGGCATGCCGGCGGTGGTGGAGTGGGCAGCTCCCTGCAAGATTACTGCAGGACCAGGCATATCACAAGCAGCTTCCCCAGCCGGCACCAGGGAACATAGTGGCACCTGGAGGCTTGGAGATGCCAGGAATCAAACAGCCCCAAAGAGGAAGTCACAACCCTGGCTCAGGGAGCTCCTAGGTCTGGGCTCCCTCAAGGGCTGCAGCTCTTCTCTCCTTCTCTTCTCTCTCCTTCTCTTGCCTGTAACGTGGTGAGCAAGGAGCGTGTTTCAGCCCTATTTGTGTTACAGCTCTTGCCCTGCCACTTGATAGGTCTGGAATTCTTGTTCTGCAACCAGGAAGAATGAGGCATGAGAACAAGTGGAGGATGAGCGAGGTGAAGAGGTACTTTTTTGAGTGACAGAACAGCTCAGGGATGACCCGCAGTGGTTAGCCCCTTTCTGCAGGCAAGGCATCCCAACGAGCATTTAGCTTTCAGCAGAGAGGAGACCCACAACAGGTAGTCCCAACATCTGCTCAGCTCTCAGCTGAGAGGAGACCCAAAATGGGTAGCTCCTCTGTGCAGGCAGGGCATCCTGGCGAGTGTTCAGCTCTCAGCAGAGAAGAGATCCACAGTGGGTAGCTCCTCTCTGTAGGCAGGTCATCCTGTTTTCTGCCCAAGTCTGGGTGAGCCCAGGGTTTTTATGGGCCTCAGAGAGGAGGAATTGCATGCTGATTGGTCCATGGGTGGCCATGAGCAACTCATAAAAGCACCACAAGTTCTCACTCTGGTCCTTGGAACTGGCAGCCAGATCTCCAGGCCTCAAGTCATCTCTGGCCCGAAGGTGGAGTTTCACGGAGGACCCATCCCTTTCCATCCAGGAACCTGTTTGCGTCCTGCCACCATTAACCTGCCATCCACAGTGCCCATAGCACCCAGGCTGTTTGTGCCTAGTGGTGCCTGTAAGCCCATGCCAAGCCACACTTAACCCACCTTCGGCCTCCCTCCCATGATCATAGTCACCCAAAATTCAGAGGGGGGTGAGGTGGCACAGGGCTGGAGTGTCGGTGCTGCACTGAGCATGTGCATACCCAGCCAGATAGTGATAGCACCTGGGCTCAGCCACCACTTAGCTCCAAAATCAGAGCGGGTGCCAGGAGTCGGGAGAGGTCAGGCAGTGGGAGCAGGCACTTTTGAACCTGTGGGAGCAGGGGGGCTTCCTAAGCCTCTGAGAGTGCAAAGATGCCCAGGTCTGCTTTGCAGCTGAGCAGCTGTAGCTGAGTCTGGGGGGGCGGGGCTCCTGCCCCTCCAACTTGGAAGCAGGCAGGGCTTCCACCTATTCCCAGCTCCTATGCCAGCTTTGTGGAGCCTGCAGCCCCTGCGGCGCCTTCCGCACTTCAGTTGGTGTCATGGCATAGGCCGCTCCAGATGGCCCCTGCTGCCATCACAACCTGTCAATTTCTGAGAATGTAAGGACCAAAATCCAAAGTGCAAAGTATTACGGTAGAAGGGCTATTGGAAAAAATAGAAGATTTTAGCAATCAAAAGAAATAAGAAAATATGGCAATGCTCAAGCAAGTTATTTTCATATATAGAATGCCAAGATTTTAGAATGGATTTTTCTTCATTATATGTTGGACTATTACAATTTCAAGAAACATTAACATCTACTTCTTATAGAAATAGTATTATGTACTCTACATCCTGTGATAAGCACTTTGTATATATTATCTAATTTTAGGCTCACCTTTTAAAACCGAAACAGTGTTATGTTTATTTGAACTAGAACAAGATACTAATTTTAAGAGATGAGGTAACATCATCGAGATCACAAGGGAAAGATGTGTTTAAATCCACAATAGTGTTAATGAACTTGCCTGGTTTTCCCTTTATTTTTTACAGTTCATAAAATTTTTCTCATTTTGTACCTCTTTAATTAGGCACATACACATTTATGATTGTTACATCTTTCTTATTAATTGATCTTTATTTATTTTAAATTATCTCTTTTTCTGCTAATAGTTTTTATCTTGAGGTTTACGTTTATATTAATGTAGACAAAACAGCTTTATTTTTACTTTTTGAATGGCATATTTTTTCACCCTTTTTCTTTTAATGTTTTCCTGTCTTTATATTTCAAATTAATCTCTTTTAGATAGCATAAGTTTAGGAGTGCCTATTATATTTACTGTGATGATATCTACCTTTAATAGGACTATTTAGTCAGCTTACATTTAGCAGAATTACTGATGGGAATTGGTTTGTAGTGTCCACTGTTCAATTTTTCCTATCTGATTTTGGTTTCTACATTCCTCATTTTCTGCCTTTTTGATTTCATCAAAAATTTTGTTCTCTTTTAATTCTTCTGTTGATGATTCTAGCTATACTTACCTAGTTTTCTGTTTTTTCTTTCTTTCTTTTTTTTTTTTTTTTTTGTAATGGAATCTTGCTCTGTCACCAGGCTGTAATGCAGTGGCACAATCTCGGCTCACTGCAATCTCTGCCTCGCAGGTTCAAGCAATTCTCTTACCTCAGCCTCCCGAGTAGCTGGGACTACAGGCACGTGCCACCACACCCTGATAATTTTTGTATTTTTAGTAGAGACGGGGTTGCACCATGTTGGCCAGGATGGGTTCAATCTCCTGACCTCGTGATCCACCTGCCTCGGCCTCCCAAAGTGCTGAGATTACAGGTGTGAGCCACTGCCCCCATCCCTTACCTGTGTTTTAATTGTTAATGTAGGAATTACATTTTTGATTTTATCATAATCTACTTACGGGTGATATCAACTTCATGTAAAATATAAGCACCTAGAGTAGTTCAATTTCCTTTACACAACAAAATTTTTGGCAGTATTATATAAATCTAAATTTTACATCTTCCTAAGTTATAAATGTCATAATAGATGACTTTTTTTGCATTAAAATGTCAACTGATTTTTAGATAAATTAAATGAAGAAAATTTATATATTCTTTTAAAGTTACTATGCCGTGTGGACAACCCTTCCACACGTTTCCCTTTCTCGTAGTTGTATGTTTCCCTACACTTAGGCTGGTATCGTATCCTTTTAGCCCTAAAACACTCCTCAACATTTCTATTAAGACAAGATCTGAGAGTTGCAAATTCTCTCTCTTTTGTTGCTCTGAAAAAAGTATTTTGCCTTCATTTTTCAAAAATATTTTTACCGGATGTTGAATACAGACAGTCCTCACTTTACATGATTCTGATATGCATGAATTTCAGTTATCATAATTAAATAATACCAGTGTCACACAACATGGTTTAAGTTTCAGTTATCACAATATATTAAATGTAATTTCCTAAAGTATTAATTTTATTCTTATTTCTTCAGCCACAAATAACTATGTAAGTGACAGATGCATATTATGACTAGTTACTAAATCACATCATTTCTTTCAAGTAATTCGGTAATCACTTCACATCTATTGTGCAATTCAAGTGCAAAAACCAACACATATATTCATGTTGCCTTTTTGTTTCTCAGTGATAAACTCACATGACATTTTACAAAAGTAGATAACTGAGAAAAGGAATTGGTCAACAAAGATGGAAGCAGAAACAAAAATGGTATAATGCTTGAAGTGAAATTTGATTTGAACATAAACGGAGTTATAGAAGAAATAGCTGATTGTCAGAATGTGGATGCTGTTGTCATTCAAGAAGCTCTAGCTATGGAGCTAGTAGACAAGCAAGTTCTTAATTTACAGATATTTTCACATCAAATTTGATCTGTTAACTTTTGAAAAAGTAAGGTCTTATGAAAAGGTAGGGTGATTCCAAAGTTAGAGTTTGTAATATTTGAAGATCAAAACTCTAATAATTTTATAAAAGCTACAGAAATCATATTCAGAAAAGTACACACAAATGTATTCTTCTACCTACAAATTCAAAGATTCAGATGAACATTGAAGCCCTGTTAAGGAATCAAATAAAAAATAAAAACAAATCCAGTCTAGAAACTGAATTTTTAAATTTCTCAGCTTAACTACATGTCTATTTTAAACATTTTGACTTTGTTTCAACAAGTACACACACACATACATGCTCACACACACAGTAAAATATAAAAGTAATTTTTAAAAAATTTTGACCCAATGTAGAAAGTTTACATTAAAAAATAGGTGTGGCCGGGCACAGTGGCTCAAGCCTGTAATGCCAGCACTTTGGGAGGCTGAGACGGGTGGATCATGAGGTCAGGAGATCGAGACCATCCTGGCTAACCCAGTGAAACCCCGTCTCTACTAAAAAAATACAAAAAAAAAACTAGCCGGGCGAGGTGGCCGGGCGCCTGTAGTCCCAGCTACTGGTGAGGCTGAGACAGGAGAATGGCATAAACCCGGGAGGCGGAGCTTGCAGTGAGCTGAGATCTGGCCACTGCACTCTAGCCTGGGTGACAGAGTGAGAATCCGTCTCAAAATATATATATGTGTGTGTGTGTGTGTGTGTGTGTGTGTGTGTGTGTGTGTGTTTAACTATATAATTGGTGTGAAAGCGGCTACTAAACACGAAGCTTTCAGAAGCGCAAATTTTCAACTGGTTCAAGAAGCTCTAGCATTACTTGGAAAGTGTGGCTCCCCCATGAGTCCTGGGTAAAGGTAGCTAAGAATATTGGTTTCTTATACTTTTTAAACAAGAGCATCTCATATATTTTAAGCTATTGGATCCCTAGTTCCATTTCAGTCAATAAGGGTTATCATTTACAAAGAAATAAACAACTGATCTGCAGAAGTAATGCAGAATCTAATCTAAATAACCAGCTCATACTTTTAACATTAGACATCATCACGCTATGATGTATTTGACTGCGATTATGAAATGGCTCAGTTAATTCCACCTTTAAATTACCACCCACTGATATTGTGAAGAGTATGTGGACTAGAATGATTTTTGTTACTTCTGTAATTGATAAACTCTGAGAACTCATTTATTTCCTATTAGTCTCCTTAAAGAAATCAGTAAGCTTCTCTTTAAGCAACCAGCAAGTAACAAGAATATGTGCAGCAATCAAGTCTCAGGACTGCAGTATTTTGTCAGTTCTTAACCTACATGATCGAATAAAATATGCTTTCTCTCCAGGATATGCATGTCATTAACCACTGAATATAATGCTGTTGAAAAGGATCATGGGCTGGGCATGGTGGCTGACACCTGTGATCCCAGCACTTTGGGAGGCCAAGGCGGGTGGATCACTTGAGTTTAGGAGTTCAAGACCAGCCTGGCCAACATGGTGAAACCCTGTATCCACTAAAAATAAAAAATTAGCTGAGCATGTTAAATTAGTACTTGTAATCCCCGCTACTTGGTGTTGCTGGAAGTCAGGGACCCCGAAAGGAGGGACCTGCTGAAGCCATGACAGAAGAACATAAATTGCAAAGATTTCATGGATATTTATTAGTTCCCCAAATTCATACTTTTATAATTTCTTATGCCTGTCTTTACTACAATCTCTGAACATAAATTATGAAAATTTCATGGACATTTATCACTTACCCAATCAATACTCTTGTGATTTCCTATGCCTGTCTTTACTTTAATCTCTTAATCCTGTCATCTTCATAAGCTGAGGATGTATGTCACCTCAGGACCCTGTGATGATTGCGTTAACTGCACAAATTGTTGGTAAAGCATGTGTGTTTAAACAATATGAAATCTGGGCACCTTGAAAAAAGAACAGGATAACAGCGATGTTCAGGGAACAAGGGAGATAACCACTGGGCCTGACTGCCTAAGGGGCCAGATGGAACAGTCATATTTCTCTTCTTCAAAAACGAATAGGAGAAATATTGCTGAATTCTTTTTCTCAGCAAGGAACAGCCCTGAGAAAGAGAATGCATTCCTAGGGAGAGGTCTCTAAAATGACTGCTCTAGGAATGTCTGTCTTATATGGCTGCAGATAAGGGATGAAATAAGCCCCGGTCTCCTGTAGCGCCCTGAGGCCTATTAGGATTAGGAAATTCCTGCCTAGCAAATTTTAGTCAAACCAGTTGTCTGCTGTCAAACCCTGTCTCCTGATAAGATGTTATCAATGACAATGCGTGCCCAGTGGGAGATGAAACTTCATCAGCAATTCCAATTTTGCCCTGGTCCTGTGATCTGTTTCTGCCCCCATTTACCTTGTATTATTCTATTGCCCTTGAAGCATGTGATCTCTGTGACCCACACCCAATCGTACACTCCTCCCGTTTTGAAATCCATAATAAAAGCTTGCTGGTTTTGCAGCTCAGGGGGCATCATGGAACCTGCTGACATGTGATGTCTATCCTGGGCACCCAGCTTTAAAATTTATCTCTTTTGTACTCTTTCCCTTTATTTCTCAGACTGGCCAACACTTAAGGAAAATAGAAAAGAACCTACGTTAAAATATTGGGGACTGGTTCCCCCAATACTCACGAGGCTGAGGCAGGAGAATTGCTTGAACTTGGGAGGTGGAGATTGCAGTGAGCCAAGATCATGCCATTGCACTCTACCCTCCAGCCTGGGTGACAAAGTGAAACTCCATGTCAAAAAAAAAAAAAAAAAAAAAAGGATTATGAAGCATAGCACATGTACGTTAATATGATTTGAAAGTCTTATTTCATTACATGTTTTCCATCATATTGAATTTACATCATATCACAGTTAGCTGTTGTTTATCCTAATAAGAAAGATGTAGTGTAATTAAATCTCTGCCTCATATTTATAAAAACAGATATAACTTGGCACGTTAGATTAACTCCTATGAAATGACTAAGAATGACTAATACAGAGGACAGTTCACAGAGTAATTTCCCCAGGCACTTTTTACACATTCAATTTTTCACTTGCTTTGTGTGTGTGTGTGTGTGTGTGTGCGCATCCTTGCTGAATGTGACATACATACGGAGATAAAGATATTATTTCACGCTATCTTTCTCTTTCTCCACGTATATATACATACATATATATTTAATTTAAATCTTTGATTTCTAAGTAGATAGAAAATGTGCCATGCTTGTGGGTTAAGAAAATATACATGAGATATACTCAATTTTCAAACCTATTAGGCTCTTTCCCTTTTATCTTTGAGAATTTCATCTTTAAAAATAAGTTACTATATTCACAAAGTATATTTGAGACCTGGCTTTGTTATCTTTAAACACCATTTCAAGTAGAGCCTTGCTTATCGTCTAATTCACCATCTAATAATTTTTTGAAAAGCACAATATGATTATGTAGTCATGAATTTTATATTTTACTTCTTGGAATGTTTTGGACTGTAGGGAGTTGTACAGCATTTAGTCATTATTTCTTTTATTCTAAAAATCAGGGAATGCTTTATTGCATGTAATAGTATACATAGTATAGTAACTGTTAAAACTACATGCTTATTGACTTGAATTCTTTATATAATCTGGATACAAGTCCTTTGTCAGATATATATATGTATATATATATTTATATAGTCCTTTGTCTCATATATATATATATATGAATATATATGAATATATATATATAGTGAATATTTTGTCTTATTCTGGGCCTTATTTTTTGTTTTGCTGAATACTAACTTTTGAAGGTGAGTTGTTTTTTTTGTTTTTTTTTTTTCGAGACAGAGTCTCGCTATCACCCAGGCTGGAGTGCAGTGGCGCGATCTCAGTTCACTGCAAGCTCCGTCTCCTGGCTTCATGCCATTCTCCTGCCTCAGCCTCCCGAGTAGCTGGGACTAGAGGCGCCCACCACCACACTGGCTAATTTTTTGTATTTTTAGTAGAGACAGGGTTTCACCATGTTAGCCAGGATGGTCTCAATTTCCTGACCTCGTGATCCACCTGCCTCGGCCTCCCAAAGTGCTGGGATTACAGGCGTGAGCCACCACACCCGGCCGAAGAGTGAGTTTTTAATTTGCTCATCTTTCATGTATTATTTTTATAGCTCAATTTTTTGTGTCCTAAGAAATCTTTGCTACTTGGCACAAAGATTTTCTCCTATGTTCTCTTCTAAAAACTTTATAATTTTAGCTTTTCCATTTAAGTGTGTGATCAGTTTGAGTTAATTTTTTAGTATAATGTGAGGAAAGAGTCAATGTTCATTTTATTTTATGTGAAAATCCAATGCTCCCAGCACCATTTGTTAGAGAGACTTTCTTTCCTTTATTACATGTGATAATAGATAAAATAAAATACCAAAAAATCTACATGCTTTGGGAGAATACCTTAAGTTTTACAAAGTGTATTCTTTACCCATGTGAAGTTATATCTTTGTCACACCACTTACCATAAATTCTTGGTTTTTTTTACTCGTTGTAGCACTCTCAGTAGAGCGAGGTATGATACCAGCTAACCACAGAGAAAAAATTTAATGTCGGAATTGGGTAGAAAATAAGGAGAATGTTAAAGGTGGTAAATATCAACCATTTCATCAGTTTCTTTCATATGAATATCCACCAAGAAGCATATGACCTCAATAGATCAAATAGAAACCATAGATGACAACCAATAAATATTAATTTACTATACACTGTCTAGAGCATGTCCACATCCACAAGATATTCAAGGAACTGTCCTATGACTCATGAAGTGTTCATCATTATTTTATTTATGTCATCTGTTATATGAACAACACAACAGATTTCATCTCACTGGGTAGGCTTGATGTTTCTAACCTAACTTGTGTACCATTTTTTTTTTCTCATGCCACAGCTGAAGCTGTGTATTTAACCTGTTGACTTCTGCAATTGGAGGGATATCCCCACTGGCCATTCACTTACCTAGTACAAGCTATTAATTTATCAAGATCACCTATACATGAAAGTTCCATCTCATTTTAGATAAACATTCACATATGTATTCCATTAATGATCCCAATAATCATAATGATTATATTACAGATAACCAAAAATTAATCAGTAGCAATACAACCAAAGTAGACCAGAAGTTGCCATATAAAACTTTGCCTTCTGCAAAAGCAAAGAAAAGAAGAAAAAAAAAAAAAAGAGAGAGAGAGAATAACAACTATAAGAAATACTAAGAGAAAGTGGTATTAGGAATAAAAGCAGAATTATACCATTTCTTTCTTGTTTGTTTATCTCTTCTTATTGACAAGTGGAATATTTAAGAAACATGTTCAACAAACATTAGAGGTCATAGCATAGTATTAAAGAAATTGCTTTTTTTTCTTTTATCCTAAAACCTCTTTTTTCCTAGTATTCCCTCCAGTGCTTGATTCTTTATTTACTATGGGACTCAACTTTTATGTTTAAATTATTGTACTAAGTTTTCTGCCTTATGTGTCATATAAAAGCAGTAGTTTAAATATCTCTCATGTATTTTTTTAAAGAAGTATATATATTTGACTAAATATTATGTACAATACATCTCATTTACAGAGGAGTAAACTGAAGTTTAGAGAAACTGGTTTGCCCAAGAGAGTGACATAAGATATAAAGATGAGATTCAAACCCAGGCCTACGTGACTTGGTTTTCTATTTTCATCATTTGTGTTGGACTCTGTAAAGTGGTCCTTATTAATAGTGTCCTTTTCTGCAATTCAGTTATGAATACATTGAGAAATAAAAGAAGAAATAGAAGACTGGGGTTAGCATATTAACTTAACCCCCCCTAAAAAAGGCAAGGTAGGAAGAAGCAGATTACTGTGGGAACCATTGCATCTGCTAACTGAACCCTAGCGTCAGGCTTACTGACCTGCACGGTCATGGGCACGCAGGACCATAGGAAGCCTCCCTTTACTAGCAAAGGTAGAGCTCTCCCCTAGAGAAGCAGATAAAACATTAAGTTATGGTAGGATGCATAAAAGGTTTAACTGAGATAAGCCCCTCCTCAGGGCAGAGTGTGCCGGGGAAAGCCACGGGGGTGCATACAAAAATCTGTCTTCATTGAAATCAGTAATAAGAAAAAGCAATCCCAGCTAATGCTTTACTCTAGTGAGTTTGACATAAAAGAAAACTATTTCTTATTGAAGAAAAAATATTTGTTCCTAAAAACTCTGTGAAATCATATATTCTATGAAAGTAATATTCTTAACTCTAAAGATCTTAAATTTCTTGAACTATGTTTCTCATATAAATCTTATATAGGGAAAAATCAAATATCCCATTCTCTGAAAATACATAAATAAAAATAATAAAAAGAAAATGAACCAAATTAAGTATTTAGAGAACTGTGACATTTTTATCAGCTATGTATTACATTTTTATATTTGTTTAGGTAGAATAAATTACTTTTTTAAAATCTTAAAAACCTTACAATTAATGAACCCTGTATTTCTCAGAGTAAATGTAAATTTCTTCTTATGTGAAAATTATTTCAAAAGGAATGTATATAAATATTAAGAAGTTCAAATGAATCTATGACTAAGTTTATTTCAATATTGCTATTAAAATTTCTTTTCTTCAATGCCTCTGGTTCTGTTATATACTGAAAACTATGCAGGATGTCAATGAAATAGGACTTCATGAAGGAGTGGGTGGTCATCATCGAACCCTTGCCTTATACTGCCTATCTTTTGAGCTTCCATATCATGCAGGAATACCTCAAAAAATACAATTACATTTTCCCAATTTTTAAAGAAGGCTAAGATTTTATAATGTTAGTAATTACTTGATTTGAATTCTAACCTCTTTGTATTGTAGTTTGATCCAATTTAACCAAAGGTCTGTCTTCATATAATTAGCAATGTCTCTGCCACAGAAGTCATGCTATATCTTTGATCATGAAGGCCACAGTCATTCCACAGAGACTGATTCTGATAAATATCAATTGACTTTATATAACCAGTAATGTATATTATCATTTAATTGGAACACATTTTCATGGCATTTTTAATTAATATTGTGTTAACTATCAGTTGTACTCAATTTCTCTATATCTACTGTCCTCAGTGCCAAAATTCGACAAAAACACATTAAAATATGCAATAAAATAAATTCATTATATTTGGTAATAAGGGCACAGTTCTGTCAAGCCCATAGTTATTAGTGAATAATAAAATGGAAAATGGTTTCCTTTCTCTCACCTAATTTCAATGCTTATACTATGTAGGAAACAAACATAATAAAACACTATCAGCAAACAGCTTAAAACTATGCTTTCATAAATTTCTTTCATGAATAATATATATCAGGGTTTCTTTTAGTGACAAATGGCCAATTGATTTGAATTAAAATTATACAATCTTAAGGTCTGTGAGGCAGAAAAGGCTAGATTCTTCTGGAAAACTGAAGATGAATGGTTAGGTCAATCATCTTAGCCAGGAATGAAAATAACTGTTATGAGAAATTTAATGAACACTAAATTCAGATAATATTAACATACACTTGAACTGCCTTTATCATATAAAGATTTGCATATCATCAGGAAGCATAGGAACTAACCTGAATAGTTCTTTCAACTTCCAACCTGAAATATGACTAGACTATCTGACAATTCTAAATAATGATGGTGCTATCTGGTACTATATCTGGTATTATAGCATCTATATTTTTACCTATATAATTATTTTTGCCATCTGTGGAATATTTCATATATGCAGGTAAGAATAGATTAAAAAAAAACGTAGACAAAAAATATATATCACAGTGTTAAAAAATCTGAACACTAAGGCACAACTTTTAACATTTTTATTTGAAGGAGAAAAAAAGGATAGTGTAAGCCACCTGTTCACTCTCCCCAGTCTCACCTTTCTTTCCCCTAGCAGCAGTGTTGTTTCTGTGCACATTTACTATGTATTTATGTATTCTCAAATATTAAATAAAAATTGTTTTACAGTATTTACATTTTAGACAAATGGCATTATATAGTGTTTTATACATAAATTGCTTCACGAATAGCATAATATTTTGAGATTTGTCTGTTGGTAGATAGTTACTATAATTCATTAATCTAAAATGATGCATTTTTCCACAAAAATAACATTTTAAAAATATTTCTAGCTTCCTGTTAGTATGTTGAGATTTATTCCCATTATTTTTTTAAATGCTTCAATACGTATTTTGTAAATTTACAAATTCATCTTTCATTTCTGTGATATGCCAGACATAGTCATGATGTCTTTTAGATTTTATATATTGCTGGACAGTGTTTGCTAATATTTCATTGAGAATTTTTGCATCTGGGTTTATAAATACTATTTGCCTGTAATTTTCTTCTTTCAGATTTTGGTATCAAGATTATGCTGTTCTCAGGAAACTAGTAGTAACTTTTTTTCCTTTTGGTCTATTCCCAAGAGGACTTTGTGTAAGACTGTCATTATTTCTTCCTTAAATGTTAGTAGATAGCCTGACATTTTCTATTTTTATGAGATTTTTATTTACATTCTCAATGAATCTCTTTAGTCCTTACAGTTATGACATATTTTTCTATTTTATTTTATTATTTATTTATTTATTTATTTATTTTTTGAGATGGAGTCTCACTCTGTTACCCAGGCTGGAGTGCAGTGGCGTGATCTTGGCTCACTGCAACCTACGCATCCCAGATTCAAGTGATTCTCCTGCTTCAGCCGCCTGAGTAGCTGGGACTACAGGTGCATGCCACCACGTCTGGCTAATTTTTGTATTTTTAGTAGAGACAGGGTTTCATCATGTTGGCGAGAATGGTCTCAAATTCCTGACCTCGTGATCCACCTGCCTCAGCCTCCCAAAGTGCTGGGATTACAGGCGTAAGCCACTGCACCAGGCCTCTATTTTATTTTTTAATATTGCATTTGATTTTAAATTGACAGATAAAATTACATGTACATTAAAAGTATGTATGTATATTGTAGGATGACTATACCTAATTAACATGTAATATTTTTATTACAATATTTAATTATGAATATTGCTATTGAAGTAATGTGAAACAATTTACAATTTTGATTCATTCTTGTTTACATTTACATTATTTACATTTTTCTAGAAATTCATACATTTTATTTAAATCTTGCAGTTAATGGGAGAAAGTTATTTTATTCTTTTATGTGCTTTTGAATCACTCCAGAATCTAAAGTACTGTTCCCTATTATATTCCTGAAATCGGTTATTTGTACCTTTTCTTTCCTTTTTTCTTCCACAAGCTGTTGTGAATTTTCACAGTTTTAGCAAAGACCTGATTCTGCTTTATTAATTTTTAAAATTGTAGTTTATATTCTATTTTATTGAGTTTAATTTTCCATTTAATATTGTTTCAGTAATTTTTTTGGATTAATCTACATTTTTTTCTAATTTTATTTCCTAAATCCTTGGCTACTTTCAGTCTTTCTTCTTTCCTTGAATGTGCATTTAAGACTAAAAATTTTCCTGCGAGCAAAATTCAACTGCAGCATATTTATTTTGACATGTTTTAGTTTGATTATACAGTAGCCCCTCCTTCTCCACGGGAGATACATTCCAAGAGACCCAGTTGATGGCTGAAATCATGGATAGTACCAAATCTTACGTAGGCTATGTCTTTTCCTACATACATACCAATGATAAAGTTTAATTTATCAGTTAGGCACAGTAAGAGATTAACAACAATAATTATAAAATAGAACAATGATAACAATATACTGTAATAAAAGTTACGTGAATTTGCTTTCTCTCTCTCAAGATATCTTATTGTAGAGTATCTTCTTCTTATGATGCTGTGAGATGATGAAGTGTTCTTGTGATGAGATGAAGTGAGGTGAACAACATATTCATTGTGACCTAGGCTTAGGCAACTATTGACCTTCTGCCAATATGCCAGAATGAGGATTATCTAATTTGGGTGATCCTGGATTACCTAGCCATGACCATGCTGATGGTTGGATGTTGAGAGCAGATGATGTGGATGACTAAGGGGTGGGTAGCTTTGACAATGTGGACACGCTGAACAAACGGATGATTTACAATCATGACAGGATGAAGCCGGATGGTGCAAAATTTCATTATGCTACTCAGAATGGTGCACAGTTGAAAACGTGTAAGTTGTTTATGTCTAAAATTTTCAGTGTAGTAATATTTTCGACCCATGGTTGACTGCAGGTAACTGAAATTGCAGAAAGTGAAAAGTCAGACAAGGTGGACTACTATACTGTATTTCTGTTTAAAATATTTTCTGATATGCATTGTTGTTATCTTGGACATGTGTGTTATTTACAAAAGTGCTATTATTATTATTATTTTCTTTTTTTGAGATGGACTGTCTGTCGCCCAGGCTGGAGTGCAGTGGGTGATCTCAGCTCACTGCAACCTCTGCCTCCCAGGTTCAAGCGATTCTCCTGCCTCAGCCTCCCAAGTAGCTGGGATTACAGGCGCCCGCCACCACACCCAGCTAATTTTTGTATTTTTGGTAGAGACGGGGTTTCACCATGCTCGCCAGGATGGTCTTGATCTCTTGACCGCAGGTGATCCACCTGCCTCAGCCTCCCAAACGAATGTATTATTTAATTTCAAAAATACGATATTTTTCTAATTATCTGATTATTTTCTTAAATCCATAGGTCTGCAGTTTTCTTATACATATTCTGCATGACTTAATTTATATTTGCGGATGTTCCAGCATATGATCAATTTTCATAAAAATTGCACTTGAAAATTATGAAAGTTCTCTAATTTGAAGATATAGTAGCCTCTACATATCAACTAGAACAAATTTGTAATTTGCGGTCTTCAAATCTTACACTTAGTGGTTTTTTCTTTTCCTTTACTACTCTGTTACTGACAGAGGTGTGTTAAAAACTTTAATTATCGTTCTTGATTTTCTTATTTATTTTGACTTCTCTGGATTTTTGCTTTATGTATTTAAATGCAATATGACTATTCTATCTGTTACAGTAACCACTTGCCACATGTGTCTACCAAAATTAAAATTCAGGCCTCATTCACAATAATCAGATTTCAGATGCTCAATAGCTACATATTGGAAAGTGGCTTTTATATCAGACAGTGCAGATATAGAACATTTCTATGTTTCCAGAAAATTAAGTGGGTCAGTACTGCTATGGAATTACATTTATAAAAATTTAGACTTCTTATATCTTCCCAAAAAATTAAGAAAAAAAATCATTGTCAATTGCCTGTCTGTATGTAGAAATCCTTCTTTCTTTAAATCCTGTTTTCTAACATAGGGTAATGACACAAAATTTATTTTGGATAGTTTTTGTATGTTAGATTTTGTTCCATTTCTTAATTTTTATTCTTTGTGTATGCTTACAATTCAAATTTGCTTGTTTAGACAGAAAATAGTGAACTGAAGTGATTCTAAATAAATTTATGTTAATAGTAATATACTTGGGTTCAAATCTGACATTTGATTATGTGCTTTCTACTCTATGTTTATTTTCCCCTAATTTCTTATTTTTAGATTTTCTATTTTTCGTCAATCCATGTGTGTCTTGAATACATATACAGTTTATTATTACTATTTTTGCAATGATTTAGAACATACACATTTCAGAACATATATACTTTGGTATTGTTACTACTTTTGTAATGTTTACCTTCCAAACTACAACCTGCATCCTTAAATTAGCTAAGGATAGTAAACATCTGGTCCTCTCAACAGATAAGAAAAGAGCCTAGAACACTTCAATTCCATTTTTAACCTCTGAACTTATACAATATTATTCTTATTATATGTGTATACATACAAACACATATAAAATATATTTATGTACATATTTGAAACTTCACAAACTATTTTATTTATATGATTTTTTTTAAAGTATCACTACACAGGTATCTTTGTTTCTATTAATTCCTTAATTTCCTCTATATTTTTTTATTCCAGAATTAATTAGGAAATTTACCTTCCTGACTAAAGTGCATTCCTTAGATTTTCTTTCATGTATATCTTTTAGTGGGAAACTTCATTTTTGTTAGTCTGAATTTTGCCTTAATTCTTGAAATTTAAAAAAATTGTTAAAAAATGTTTTGCTGAATTTAGAGTTCTACAAAACAATTGGAGTGAAGATATCATTGTGTTGTCTTTTCCTTGCATCTTGAACAGAGGAGTCCTCTATTGTGTCATTGGCACTCCTTTAATGGCAATTTGTCTTTTTTTTCCCCTGCTGGCTCCATTTTGAATTTTCTTCTTATTTAGGCTTTTCTCTAGTTTACTTCTGATATGTTTTTCTATTGACATTTATTTTCATTTATCATGTTAAGAGCTTGTCAGAATTACTAAATCTTTGATTGAGATATTCCAATATTGATTCTGCTCCTTTCTGTATCTCTCCTTCTCTGGCAAGCTCGTGTTAGACTTTTGTTACTAAGCCAAACTGGGTTCATTTGCCTGTGCATAACAAAAAGCCAGATGCCGAAACACAGGATTTTTGCAGTGAGAATAGTTTCTTGCAAGTTGACTGGTAATAAGACAGACAAAAAAGCTCAAATCTGTCTCCCCAAGATGGGGACTAGGTTAGGTTTTAAAAGCACAGAATAATGGTTGTGATCTGACTAGATATTTCAATGAGATGATTTCTAGAGGCGTGATATAACTGAATCCTGCATGGGTTGATGGCAGAGTATAATCTGATTGGATCCTGCTTCCTGCCATGTGATGTCTACTTCTTAATTCAGCCCCTACACCTCATTCCAAGCACTTAGGTTCCCCATGTGGTTACATACTTTGTTTATCTGGGTGTGCTCAGGTTATGTGACTTGAGCGTCCATGACAACTGAAACAATCATGTTACACAAACCAGATTAGTCTGGTGCAGCTACAAGCCCACCCACCCCCCACCTTTTAATATCCATTCCTCAATCTTGAGGAAAAATGGGCAATACTCACTCTAGCTACTTCCTGTTGATTTGGGGCTAATTCCTTTTGGTTTGCTTAGGGGAATACAATTGTTTAGCACTTTGCTGCAGTTGTTCCCTGATATCAAGGTAATGTTTCAGATGGAGTTGTTTTGACTTGTTTGTAGGGAAAGACATAGGGAGTTAATAACTTAAACATTATTTTTTCAAGAGAACAGAGGGAACACTTCGGTTTTCTAGCAAAAGTTCCCATCCAAATTCCCAATCAAATCTGCTTATGCAAATGAAGGACTGAAAGTTGAATTTAACTTAGTTCTGATTGGTCCATGTAGCAGTACCCCGTCTGGCTGACGCAGGTAAGCTTTAATTGACTCCTTTAGGTGAGTCCTGAAGGTCCCAAAGATAAACAGTGTGGGCTTTTGGCAACTCAGAGCATATGTGGAACCTCGAGTTAGCTAATGGCTGCTTTGCTCTATTTTAAATTTAGGTCTAGTTAGCCACTCAGAATCTATCTTGAAGAGTTGGTTCAAACCTGTCCCCAGACAGCACTGCATTTCATTATGGCACCAGTAACTTTCTCTGGGCACCAGCAACGTGCTTTAAGTCCGTCTAGTCCCACACATGGATCCTAGTAGCAGGTCGGTGGCCAACTGAGCAACTAAAGCCATTTACTATACTTATGAGAGGCACTCAGGTGCCTGTTAGATTTGAATCAGTTCCTCAGTCACTGTGAGGCACTGGAGAGACTCCCCAGATCGGTATAATTTTTCCAATAGGGCCTTAGCTACTGCCTTGCCTATGGCCTGCCAATAGGGAAAGGCTTTAACCCAACTTGAAAATGTGGCTTCCCTGGGCCACATTGTAAGAATAATTGTCTTAGGCCACACATAACACACACAAATGATAGCTGATGAGCTTAACAACAACAACAACAACAACAACAACAACAAAGGTCTGTGCATAAATCTCATGTTTTAAGAAAGTTTACAAATTTGTGTTGGGCAGCATTCAAAGCCTTCCTGGGCTACATGTAGCCACGGACCACTAGTTGGACAAGCTTTATGTAAACTATAACTAGTATATTCTGGTTTTCTTGAGAGGTGGGGAGCCAAATAAAATCTTGCTGCCATACTTCAAAGGGACCACTCAGTAATGGGAAGTGGCCCTTGGATGAATGTAATGTTTTTTCAGTATTGTATTGTGGACAACTTTTATATAGTTGGTATACCCAGTGGACACTGATGGTAGAGGGGCCCTGAGAATTTTGCTTTTCCCCTTGGGCCATTTGATCAGTGTTTCAGCAGGTAACCTCATAGTTTGGTAGGTGGCTTTTGATGTGAATCGAGGAGAGCCTCAACAGCGTATGGAACACAGTGAAAGGTGGCCTCGTGCCTGTCTTCTCTATGGTCTTACAAAGGAAGAGACAGCTTCAACTGCTTGCAAACAGGAAGGAAGTCCCTGAGCAATAGATCTAACTTCTCACCATAATATCTCATGGGTCTAGTTTATCCCCAGTTTTAATATTTAATTTCCATTGTTGGTTAGATTTAGAAAGGAGAAATCCCTTGAATGTCTGTGGAGCATCCCTATCCTGGAATGGAAGAAGAGGGTCAGGAAACATCATCGGGATTTAGTTGTAGCCAAACACTGAAGAAAATGAGGAGAATTCAGGATCTAGTTCAATCAGGCATATAATTGAAAACAATGCATGGAGTTACAAACTAATAATAGGTATACTTTTGTTTTCCTTAGAAGCATAACTTTTTCTCTCCTCATTGATCATATAGGAAATCTCAGATTTTAGAACCTCTTGAGGCTAGGAAGTCAAGCTTCTGCTATTACTTGTTTTCTTTTCTTCTGGGACAACTATAATTTTAAAATGGAGTCTCACAATCTACCCCCAGGTTTCTTAACTATTTGTTCGTATTTGTTTTTAAATTGCTTCTTTTTCCTCTCTGTTGCATTCTGTGTAAGTTCTTCAATGCTAAATTCTTATTCATTGTTCTATTTTCAACTGTGTTAACTTTAGAATTTTTCTCACATATTGTATTTTTAATAACTTCTTCCTTTTAAAGATTTCTTGTTTCATATATGCCTTTTCTTTTTTCATTTTTTCTTTAAAAATGATTTTTTTAAAAAAATCATTTTAAAAAATCATTTTTCTTTAAAAATTACTTTTTTAAAAAAACAGGAATTAATGTACCTATATTTCTTTTTGAATATTATTACAAAATTAAAGCATCTGTAAGAATCTCTTATAAAATTCTACTATAAAGTTTTTATTATAAATACAAATTTTGATGTTGTTGGCTATCTTTGCACTAGACTATTTTAAAATGTTTTATCATGAGTGAGTGCTTACAAGTTTTGGAGTTTGGAGATTGGTTTTTTCTCCCCACCATCCTGAGATCACTTCTTTCTAACAATACTTCAGTTGCCTCTACTCATCCTTACAGGACCACAATAAAAAACCAAGTCCTCAATGAAGTTTAGATTTTCTATCCTTTGATTATATTAGGAATATTACAAATTCAGACATAGAGGTAGTTAGTAATTTGGCTCAACTCCCTTTTGGAGACTTTGTTTATCCACTCACCTCCCTATATTTGAAGCTCTCCAGAATTTATAGATACAGCAAGTGATTGATATCATATATTTAATATTACTTTATTTTTTGTCTCTATTCAAAAGCTTATGGAGTAGGAGTGTCCAGTTAGCATCGCCTGGCTTCATTTTGTTAGTATAGTTCAGAATTATTTATTTTACGTGAAGCAATTTAGCAGCATTTACCCTGCAGGAGCTGAACTCCTGGCCAACACTGCCTTCTTTTGGGCCTAGTGCTCAGTAAGCCTGCAGATTCAGTCTGGCTCATTACTCTGTTTTTATTCTATTTCTGGTACACAGAGATTTTTATCTTGTATTTGAGCCCAGCAGTGCCTTTTGGATTTTCCTTTTTAATATTTTATCAATCATTATTATGTGTTTAGAACAGAGAGGGTGATCAAAGCATGAACTCCTTACTCCAACTTGACCTGAATGCCAGTAGCATTGATTTTTCACAAAACTGTGTAACTACTCTATGGAATATTAGACCTACCAATCCTTCCTGCAGATATATTGACCACAGACATAAAGGTACAATTATAAATTATGCAGCATACAGAGAAGATAGGAAAAACATAATGCCTCTATCAATGAAAATATTTTATGTGATATTGAGTTTGATTTTTCCATACTATTCAACTTAATGGACAGGTGCAACTGAGCTATACTAGTCCACCTGTAAACTTTGAGAGGCACTGCTTTTATTTTTCATAAATAGGTATTTCAAATCATATGTCTTTGAATTCTGGTACTACTACAACATATTTTCTCCACTACCATTTCTTAAGTAAAAAACATCTCATCATCTGATATTTTTGATCCTGAATATGATGCCTCTATTTAATAATTGAAAGGTATGGCTCAAGGCACAAAACCTTAGGTCTACAAAAAAGGTTAGGAGACTTTTTTTCCTTTTTCACTGCTCTTTGAAGTTTTTCTTCATGTATTATTCTTTGCTTTGCAATGTTTGGCAGATTCACATTGGTGAACACAAGTTAAAACAGAACTATTTTGACAAAACTGAGTAATATTGTTGCAATATTGGCTTTTCCCTTTAAGAAAATTTTTGTCGTTGACTCTTCCGTAAGTTTGGAGATAATTTTTTTCATGCCTTAGAATTTATATTGAGCTATAGTTGATTAACTTCCCTACCTTCACAGACACAGTGGGCTATATATGTGTATTTTGTGTCTGAGAGCATTAACAAATACAGTGCTATTGTATCTTATGTCATTGTGACGCTGAGTCTCTATTTAAGAAGGTTTTGAGATTTAACATATTATCAGAAATCAGTTATCACAGCTTTGCAATGGAGACCTAAAAGACTGATTTAACTCTACATTTGGATTGAATTTTAAAGCTATGACTAAAAAGGTAAGACACGAGGAATCAAGAATAAAACTCTAAGAGAAACCTAAACTTCACACGATTTCATGTTAAGCTAATTAATCAGACCTGA
Source organism: Macaca fascicularis (assembly GCF_037993035.2). Classification (NCBI taxonomy): domain Eukaryota; kingdom Metazoa; phylum Chordata; class Mammalia; order Primates; family Cercopithecidae; genus Macaca; species Macaca fascicularis. The sequence continues at coordinate 68,983,035 of NC_088389.1, read as the reverse complement.
CTTCAGACCATATTAGCTGATTAATCAGATGACTGGCTATGAAATCTTAATATGAAGTCTCATGTGGTTTAGGTTTATCTTAGAGTTTCATTCAACATTGAAGAGTTTTCTCCAATTTTCAACCTGTTGTTGTAAGTGATCACTGAAATAAGGAAATAAATCATATATACTCTATGATAAAATGTATTTAGCCAAACCTTATTAATGGGAAATGGGGAAAAAAAAATTCACTTATTGCATGAGTGCTATGATACTCAAAGATGCATCTAGGAGTTAGAGGGCAGTTTATTTCTAAACACTTTTCTAAATATGGACAAACAGTAAAATAATAAATAATAAAATCAGATTTTTAAAATGTAAGGCTACATAACAAACAAACAAACGTCAATTCAGGATAACCTTACTACATACAATGCATGCAGGATTATCTTATTCAAATGATATAGCTAAAATATAAAACTGTTTTGAGTATTATTACAGCAAAAGCAAATAAGGAAACACTATGTTGTTATGCAACTTACAGGGTTGACATGAAAAACAAACTAAGTACTCCCTGCTACTGACATCCAAGAACATTTATTGCATAAATGTTTATGAATACTTTTTGATGAAGTAAATGGCAATAGAAAAGTATCCCTTGTTGGGAAATGATTTTTTGTAAGTGACTAAAATAACAATTTTACATTCACAGCTTTCAAATCAGCTGCATAATCTTAATCTATCTAGATAAAGGGTTGTAAATTTACTTCTTACTTCAGATATATGCCATCAATGATTGTTAACAAACTGAATTGGGAGGAAATAAAACATTGGAATATCTGAGGTGATAGTGATTTTAATCCTTCCTTTAGTGAGGTATCCCTTCTCGTAGGGAAGAATCATAGGCAGCTTGAGATCTGCCACTTCTCTGTTTGGAAGTGAAGGCTAAGAAAATGTCTGTGAACATGGACAAGATTTTCCTCATGAATGCCACTTGAGTATTTTCTAATACATAGATACACAGTTTTTCAAGGCTGTAAATACTATGATGCAAATCATTTTAGCCTAAATAATTTTCAATTTAGAAAATACTAACCAACTAACAATTACAGTTAATTTTAACAATGCAACTTCATGGTAAATTTTCTAAGACAAATTAATTATCTCCATATAACTGGATGATTTCATCAGATGTATTAATTTTTAACTGCAGTTGTAACTAATTACCATAAACACAGTACTTTGGAACAACACCCATTTATTATCTCACACTTGCGTGGGTCTGAAGGCCAGGCACAGAGTGACTCAGCTCTCTCTTCTTCTCAGTCACGGTGTTGACTGGGCTCAATTCTCATCTAGCAGATTTGGGGAAGGTGCAAACCCATTCAAGTTGTTGGGCAAATTCAGTTCCCTGTGGTTGCAGAATTGAGGTCCCCATTTCCTTGTCATCTGTTAGCCAGGAATGGGTCTCTAGTCCTAAAGAACACTCTTTCCTTCTCATGCTTTCCATGTGGCTCCCTTCAGCAACACCAGATCAGTTATCTGTTACTTCAATTCTAACTTCTTCCACTGTATCTCTCTAAATTTAACCAGAGAAGGTTTTCTACTTTTAAGGGATCATGTGCTTAATTTGGGCTCATTCTACATAATCTAAGATAGTCTCCCTAGTTTACTCCACAGTGTCAGTTACAGTATTAAGTCCAATGTGCCATGTAAAATAACACACTCACATGTTTGAAGGAAAAGGGCATGAACATGTATTTGTGAAATGTGCTGTCTATCATATCTGTTTTTTTCTTTGAAATTTCATGCTGAAGAAATTAAATATTTAAACAATTTACAAAAGTTTTGGATTTTTACTGTATAAAGTCAACCCGTGTATAACAGTTCAATATTCCTCAATTAGTCCACTCCTAATTCTTGAAGAAAAAACTGTGACCAGTTTATAGAATGATATACATCCACAAGTCTTTTTAATAAGGGATATCTATGCCTAGAAATATAAATTTAGAAGAAAGTTGCCTGAATTCAGTTTATTGATGTAAGAAAATATATTATCCCACTTTTTTCTATCACATGTTCAGTAATGCATAAATAGGAAGATATTCACTATATAAAATAAAGACTAATGGTCCCATTCCACATATACAATATAATACCAATTCATATATGCATATATTCTTATTGAAACACTGTATTAATATTTTTCCTAATGTCAACTCTTGTCTATTTTCTGTATCTGGTAAAACATTGAAGGAACATTACTTTCTTCATTTTTCTTTTTCTTTTTTTTTTTTGGAGATGGAGTCTCGCTCTGTCACCCAGGCTGGAGTGCAGTGGCTGGATCTCAGCTCACTGCAAGCTCTGCCTCCCAGGTTTACGCCATTCTCCTGCCTCAGCCTCCCGAGTAGCTGGGACTACAGGCACCCGCCACCTCGCCAGGCTAGTTTTTTGTATTTTTTAGTAGAGACGGGGTTTCACTGTATTAGCCAGGATGGTCTCGATCTGCTGACCTTGTGATCCGCCCGTCTTGGCCTCCCAAAGTACTGAGATTACAGGCTTGAGCCACCATGCCCGGCCTACTTCCTTCATTTTTCAGTGTATCTAAATACGTATGTCATTTTTTCTTTCTCCTACTGTATGGGAATACAGGTGCATTAGAATAAGTAAGCAACCTAGAAATGCATGAAGAAAAATATAATAACCTTCACCTAACTGAATCCAATTCTCCTCTCTGAGATAAAGAAAGCTATCTGTTTAATGTATGCCTTTATAGTCCTTTCCTATACACACAAAATATCCTCCTCTATATACTTGTGTGTGTGTAAGTATAGTTTACTTTATTGAAACATTCCTATAATTATAAAAATTCAGGTTAACATTTTGCTGCTACAAAAACATTTAAATAAGCTCCTTTTATGTATTTATATATAATATTCTTATTTTTATAGCCTATATTTTGGTGAGTGTAACCAAGACTTAAATGTTAATAACGTTCAAAATTTGAAATGACAGATAATATTCAGAGTATTGTCCCTGAACACTGTAGCCATTGACTTCCCCTAAACAAGGCATAAGGTTAATCAAAGTTCTGCTAAAACAAGGTTTTATCATAATTTTTATATTTGTGTTTGTAGATGGAGATATTACTTAATCAGGGTCAATACGTGACCTAAACAGGATCTTTTCCTAGATACATTAGATTAAGGAATTATTTTCTCAGCTATTGAAAAGCCATGCATATATGATTCTGGATCCACTAGAAAACATTTTTCATAACCCTGAGAATAATGATAACATAAATTAAGCATTAATAGAATATGCAGTTTGAGTAGATGGATCAGGACATTATAAAAAGACAAGTCTACCCTTAAAACTTCTCAATTACTTTACACTCCCACCAACAGTGTAAAAATGTTCTTATTTCTCCACATCTTCTCCAGCATCTGTTGTTTCCTGCCTTTTTAATGATTGCCATTCTAACTGGCATTAGATGGTATCTCATTGTGGTTTTGACCTGCATTTCTCTAATAATCAGTGATGATGAGCTTTTCTTCATGCTTGTTGACCACATAAATGTCTTCTTATGAAAAGTGTCTGTTCACATCCTTCGCCCACTTTTTGATGGGGTTGTTTGTTTCTTTCTTGTAAATTTGTTTAAGTTCCTTGTAGATTTTGGATATTAGCCCTTCGTCAGATGGATAGATTGCAAAAATTTTCTCCTGTTCTGTAGGTTCCCTGTTCACTCTGATGATAGTCTCTTTTGCTGAGCAGAAGGTCTTTAGTTTAATTAGATCTCATTTGCCAATTTTGGCTTTTGTTGGAATTGCCTTTGGTGTTTTAGACATGAAGTCTTTGCCCATGCCTATGTCCTGAATGGTATTACCTAGGTTTTCTTCTAGGGTTTTTATGGTTTTAGGTCTTATGTTTAAATCTTTAATCCATCTTGAGTTAATTTTTGTATAATGTGTAAGGAAGGGGTCCAGTTTCAGTTTCTGCATATGGCTAGCCAGTTTTCCCAACACCATTTATTAAATAGGGAATCCTTTCCCCATTGCTTGTTTTTTTCAGGTTTGTTAAAGATCAGATGGTTGTAGATGTGTGGTGTTATTTCTGAGGCTTCTGTTCTGTTCCACTGCTCCACTTGATCTTAGCCAAAAGGCCAAGAAGCGATGTTCTATGTATCTGTTTGGTACCAGTACCATACTGTTTTGGTCACTCTAGTCTTGTTGTACTGCAGATCTCTTTAACTTATTCATTTGCATAACTCAAATTTCATACCTCTTAGGTCTCAAACTTTCCAAACTAAATGTGGGGTTGTGTCATCCTCTGTCAGATAAGACACAGAAAGAAAGATACTTCCTAATGACCTTCATTTTTCAGTGGTTAAGGTTGGATGAGATGAACAATATCTGATGGATAAGTAGTAGGCAATGAGCTATTCCAGAGTCTTGGGAATTTTATAACACTTTGTTAGAAGTAATGAGAGAACTTCTTTGCTTAAATACGTGTGTGTGTGTGTGTGTGTGTGTGTGTGTGTGTGTGTGTTTTCTGAATCTAAGCTGATCCAGAACAAGAGACAAGGATTATACTCTGAAAGAAAACTTTTAAATACACAGGCGGAGGATAAGCGAAGAGACTGAATGTTATATAGTCCCAACGGTGTTTTTTTTAAAGTTCTTGGAACTGGTGATGCATGATCTGGCTCTATTTTACATATAAGTGAATTATAAGGACAGAATTTCTTTTATTCATTTTATCATTTAGTTATATCATCTTCAGCTGAAAAATTTCAGTGGCCATTCTTCACATGTGTGTTGGAATAAAAATAAGCTAGGTGGGGTTTGTTTACTATTAAGTAAAATTACTTAAAATGTCAATGCATAGCTTCATATTATTAAACTAATCACTCATTTTTAAGACACAATTATTTATCTCTTTAATATTCCATTGAATAATTAGATATATTTCTGTAAAAATATTCAATTTATATATTTGACTCTTAATTTTAAATGTTTGTTTATATACATCATTTTAATAAGGGCCGTGTGTTTTCACACTGCTATAAAGAACTGCCTGAGACTAGGTAGTTTATAAAGAAAAAAAAGTCAATTTATAAAGGAAAAAGATTTAGTTAACTCACATTTCATCATGACTGGGAGCCACACGGAAAGCATGAGAAGGAAAGAGAGTGTTCCTTAGGAGTAGAGATTCATTCCTGGCTAACGGATGACAGGGAAGTGGGGACCTCAATGGCTGGGAAAGTCTCATGAAACTTACAATTATGGCAGAAGGCTAAGGGGAAGCAAGGCACCTCCTCCACAAGGAAGCAGGAAGGAGAAAGACACAGGAGAAACTACCACACCATCAGATCTCAGGAGAACTTACTATCATGAGAATAGCATGGGGAAAACCACCCACGTGATTCAATTACCTCTACCTGGTCTATTCCTTGACATGGGGGGATTATGGGGATTACGGGGATTACAATTCAAGATGCAATTTTGGGTGGAGACACTGCCAAACCATATTAGGCTGAAACAGAATTTGGAAAGCCATAATCTTTTTTCAAAAGTAAATTATAATAAAAAAGTTAAAAATATAAGTAAAAAGCTAAAAATTAAAATTTTAGAGTAAATTTAAGATAAATAGAGTTTAACTTTAAACAGAATGAAAATGATAAATAATTTGAAATATGACTGTTAAAAATCAAGTCAAACATATTTCCATTTTAAATTATTTATCATTTACTAAGTACCTCCTATGAGTCAGGCAATGTAGTGGGCTCTGTTATATACACTTTTTTTGTCTTCTCAACTTTAATTCCCTTTTTTCCTCTAACATTTTCTATCTTTCTTTTTGACTTTATATTTTAATATGTTATGACAGCAAATCATATGTATGTCTTTTAACTCTCTCCTAAGTTAAACTGAGATGGGAAATGGATGTTTTAATAAGACAGCACTGTTTTATTCACTGTTTCTATGAGTTCAAGTGTTGTAGATTCCACAAATGAGTGACAGCATGTGGTATTTGTCTTTCTATTTTTGGCTTATTTGACTTAACACAGTGTCTTCCAGGTTCATTCATGTTGTTGCAAAATGACAGAATGATATCATTATTTATGGCTCAGTATATTCCATTGTGTGCATAGACTCCATTTTCTTTATCCACTTATCTGTTGTTGGACACTTAAATTGATTCCCTATCTTAACGATTATTTATAGTGTTGCAAGAAACATTCTCTTTTTCTTAATGGTTTATAGAATTTCTATGTACATTTGGAAATCTCAATTTTGATTGTTTGTATGTGTTGCAAACCTCTTCTTCTAATTTATAAATGTATGACCCTGGGATTAGTGACAGTAGCTTTGTTCCTTAGTATGAGTGTGTGTTTATTAAATGGGCACAGACACACACGTGCATACATACGTATAAGGAACAAAATTGGCTCATCCCAAACTTATTACGTCTGTTTTATTAATCTAATAGTGGTTAATTAGTGGCTCATCAAGTCTAAAATTATTAACAACCAAGTGTCTTGGTGGAGAAGAAAACAAATCTATCCAATGTCTCTAAGGACAACATATTACAAATAAATTTCTTCCTTGTGAATATATTGAATGGCTAGTCATTAAAGATATATTCTCTCACTGTGGTAGAAATTCAGGAGTCTAAAATTATATCATGGCTATTTTTATGGCTAAAATATGTTTAATGGTAACTTAGCTTTCCTCATTTATAAAATTAGGAATTGGATTCAGAAATGATTAAGGCTTCTTATCAGATTAAATAGCCTAATATTTGACAACTCCATAAATCTAATGACATCATAGCTAAAATTTACTTTTATCAGGAACCTTTTCATGTGGGGAGGTAGAGAGCCTAAAGCATATATAAGGTTAATATGTAAGTATATAATTTTTTATAATTGGCATTTATAGAAAAACATTGTAATCATTTCATAAGTGATATTAACAAGTGAAATTTCTGTTGATAGTGGTTTTTACTCTTTGAAACCTATATGTAAAACATAACATTGCTTATCCAGTTTCCAAAATCTAACATTGATAGATTATTCATTCTCTAAGCACTCACTAAGATCAGATAACAGAAATATTTAAATACACTGTATAATTTAATTCTCCAAGCTATTTTATGTATTAAATTATTCTATAAATCACTAGCTTTATAGAAAAGGCACCAATTCTCAAGATTGAGAAATAGGCCAAAGTCTCACATTTAGAAAAACACTCCAAATTGAGATTAATATTCACATACTCTAACTCTGGAGACTGTCACCATGCTTATTAAACACATGCACACACACACTCTCCCACGCTCCAGATCCAAACACTACTTCAGAAGGCTTTAATTATTTTATCATTCACACTTCTGCTACAAGCATGAATTAAAAGGCTATGTTGCTGAGATAGTGTATAAAGATATCTTTGGATTAAATATTGACTTATATATGGTCCCTGAAACAAAGTTTCTTGTAGTTTGCAGACCACCTATCTGGTTTGGACTTATACCCCAATGTGTTGGAAACTTGATCCTCAGTGTGGTAATGTTGGGAGGTGGGACCCAATGTGAGGTGTCTGTGTCAAGGAGGCACCACTCTCAAAAATGGAGTAGTTATCACGAGAGTGGGTTCATTTTACAAGTATGACTTCAGCCTTCTTTTCTTTCTCTGTCTCTCTCTTGCCCTCTTGGTTTCCACAATAGAATGAAGCAGTAAGAAGACTCTCCAGATGCTGGGGACTTGATCTTGGACTTCCCAGCCTCCAGAAGTGTGAGAAAATATTCTATTTTAATAAATTACCCAGCCTCAGGTATTCTGTTATAGCAACACAAAATGGGCTAAGACAGAAAATCAGTACTAGAGAAGTGGGGTGTTGTTTTAACAAATATCTATAAATGTCAAAGGGGCTTCAGTACTGAGTAATGGGATGAGGCAAAAAGTATTTGGAGGAGCAGGCTAGAGAAAGCCTGGATTGCCATGAGTAGAACTTTAAGACAAATTCTGGTGAGAAGCCAGAAAAGAAGAACTGTAGGAGGACTATAGAACTTCTTAGAGATTACTTTAGTGGTTGTGATCAGAATGTTGATAGAAATATGGACAGTAAAGGCCATTTTGATGAAGTTTCACACAAAAATGAGGACGGCCTTATTGGAAACAGGAGGAAAGCTCATCCTTCTTATAAATTGGCAAAAAACTTCATTGAATTGTGTGTATGCACTAGGGCTTTTTGGAAGACAGAATTTAAGAGCAGCGAACTAGGGCAGGTGTACCCAACCCCCAGGTCACAGACCAGTAACAATTCATGGCCTGTTTGCCACCCAATAGCACAGCAGTAGTTGAGCAGTGGGCAAGTGAGCCTTACCGCCTGAGCTCCACCTCCTGCCAGAGCGGCAATGACATTAGATTCTTACAAATGCATGAAACCTATTGTGAACTGCACATGTGACTAATCTAGGTTGCGCGCTCCTTATGAGAATCTAACTAATGCCTGATGGTCTGAGGTGGAACAGTTTTACACCAAAACCATTCCCCTACAATCCCCATCTGTGGAAAAATTGTCTTCCACACAACCAGTTCCTGGTGCCAAAGAGTTCGGGGACTACTGAACTAGGGCATCTGATGGAAGAAATTTCTAAGCAAAATATGGAAAGGTGTGCATGGCTTATTTTAACTGCATACAATAAAATGAGAGAGGAGAGGAATAATTTTTTGAACCCTGAAAATCTGAGATAGGTCTCAGTTAATTTAGAAAGTTATTTTACCAAGATTGAGGATGCACACCCATCACACGGCCTCAGGAGGTCCTGATCACATGTGCCCAAGGTGGTCAGAGCACAGTTTGGTTTTATACATTCTAGGGAGACAGGAGACATCAATCAACATATGCAAGATGAGCATTGGTTTGATCTGGAAAGGCGGGACAACTCAAAGCAAAGGTGGGAAGACTAGAAGCGGGGAAGGGGCTTCCAGATAGTAGGTAGATAGGAGACAAATGGTTGCATTCTTTTGAGTTTCTGATTAGCCTCTCCAAAGGAGACAATCAGAGATGCATTTATCTCAGTGAGCAGAGGGGTGACCTTATTCTAAATAACAATAATTAGAAGGTTAAATATGTGTCACTTTTGTTTTTTACCAATGGTACTTTTAGATAATTTTTTTTTCATCTAAAATTAATGCTTAGCTATTTCATAGGTCCATTAAATGATTCAAAATTCCTAAGGGAAACCTTTTAAAAATAATTATTAACTTAGATATTTAGTAATGCAGAAAGGAAACACTACAATAGTTCTTCTTTTAAAATAAATATTTTAAATAACAAATAAAAATTTTATATATTTATGGTGTACAACATGATATATAGATATATGTGTACATTGTGGAATACCTAAATCAAGCTAATTAAAACATATGCATTAACTCACATACTTACCCTTTTTTTTGTGATGAGAACATTTAAAATCTATTATCTCAGCAATCTTTGAATATATAAGACAATGTTATTAACTATAGTCACCATGTTGTACAGTGAATATCTTAAACTTACTCCTTCTAAATGAAATTTCGTATCCTTTGACCAACATCTCCCTAACCTTTTCTCTCACCCTAAGGTTCACTTTCTGCTTCTATGAGTCTAACCTTTTTTATATTCCACATGTAAGTGAGATCATATGATATTTGTCTTTCTATATCTTTCTTCCAGGTTCACCCATGTTGTTGCAAATTGAGAGAATTCTCTTTTTAAGGCTAAATAGTATTCCATTGTGTGTATACATATATATGTGTATATATACACATACATTTTATATATAAACACTATATATACACACACACATTGTATATATATGCATATACAACATTTTGTTTATTAATCTATTACTGAACACTTAAGTTGACATCGTATCTTGGCTATTTTAAATGATACTGAAGTGAACATGGGAGCATAGATATCTCTTTGACATACTGATTTTTTTTTCCTTTGGACATATACCGAAAAGTGAGATTGTTGGATCATATGGTAATTCTATTTTTAATTTTTTCAGGAACTTGCATACTGTTTTCCATATTGACTGTACTAATTTGCACTCCCACTAACAGTGTACCAGGGTTCCCTTTTCTCCACATTCTTGATAACACTTGTTATTTTTAATCTTTTTGATAGTAGCCATTCCGGCAGGTGTGAGGTGATATCTCATGGTGGTTTTAATTTGCATTTCCCAAATAAGTAGTTATGTTGAGCATCTTTTAATATGCTAATCATTTATAAATTAATTTATAAGCTAATTTATTAATAAATTAATAGCAATGACATGAGAATGCACAGTAATCAATATGGCAAGGAAACCAACCAATCAGAGAAGACAGTGAGAAGCAAATAAGCCTGCAATGAAAGTTGCTGACTGAATCTCAGGTGCCAATTATATGTCAGATGCTGTTCAAAGTGCATTTCATGGATTGTCTCCATTCATAGTCCATAAGATTCCCTGGATACTTTCCATTATACTACCGTCTTAGAGATGATAAGAGTAAAGAACAGGAAAAGTGAGAAACAGCCTAATTCCTATGGGAAGAAAATACCAATTAAACCTGACCAACCAGACTTCAAGACCTTGCTCTCCACTTTTTAAACATGCTCTATGGTTAAGAGAAAAAGATTAGAAAATTAATGTAATTTAACTAACTTAGTCTGTTGATTTTCTTAGCCTGGGAAACAAGGAACATGATTCAGGATTGGGCTTCAGAGGGCTTATTCATGCAAAATTTAAAAGTCTATGGACATTTGAATATACATGTATTTGCGTGGTAGACAAATTCATAGACAATTTTAGAGCCTTCATTTTTCTCACTTGCAATAGTATAGCATATTGCATAGTCAAACTTTTGTATTTCACAAGTATTGAGATCCCAGAATTAAAATAAAGGCAGTGTGCATAGCTTAAATTATATATGACAGTGTCAATTCAAACCAGATTACACTTGGATAAAATTTGTGTATGTATTTTTAAAGTTTCTGATTATGATTAAAAAAATAACAAAAATATATTCCAGCTTATCACAAGAATATCCTAGTTTATCTGCACAGGATGAAGAGTTGTACATGGTTGTGTAATGCATGGCTTATCATGGATTATAATGCAAGATTTTTAAAAATATTAATCTATTTGGGGCTAACATACATGACATGTTTTATGTCAGAGTGAGAAACTAGCCTAGGTTAAGGATGAAGATCAATTTTAATTTTCTAGAACTTTCAGTCAACTTTAAACTCTAAAGTACAGATTTTTAACCAAATTACTTTGTTATTTATTTCAAGGAGAAACCAATTTTTGCTCACATACCCATAAAATGTTAAAATATATTTAAACAAACAGCCAGAATTTTATTTTTATTACACGTTTTATTTAATTCTGTAAAATTTTACTTATTTAAATAACTTCTTCTTACCTAGCAGCTATTTCACTCTATCATCAGCTTTGAACTAAAATAATTTTCGAAATTCTGACTCAGGTGTGTTCAATATTTTGAAGAAGTTTGTTTATGGTACAGAGGTCAGTTTTAATTGGGAGAGATTTCTTCATGGATCTATTTCCTGTAGTAGCAATAGTCAAAGGTCAATATAGCACTTCACTGAATTATTGTTATTTTATTGCTTCATTTCTTTGTCCTGTAGGCTTTACAAGAGTGCTTCAGACTAGCATGAGGGAAAATGAGAAACCACTTATTGATGATAAGATTGAATGGTTCTAAATAATTTATGACAACAATCAATAGTATCAGAATGGAGGCAAATGGAATTTTCTTCTTGATATATGGCATATAACTATTTAATAAGGTTTAAGTCAAGATTGTCCTTCAGCTAAAAACACATTATAAACTGTAGGACATGAACAAACCTCCAAGGCCCTCCGTCTACCCAGAAAAGTATATGTTAACTACCAAAAATAATTAAAATTGTTTAAATCTAGGATAAAATATTATTAAATATTAATTTATTAAAAGTTACAATGTTACTCTGAACATTAACATGAGTATGCTTCTGTCTACACTAAAGTAATTGAATAGAAGTATTTGAAGAAAAACACGTGCATATTTGTTTATATTAACTCTCCTTTTATTAGGTGAATAAATAGACTTTGGAGCTACTTGGTGGCCATCTGGGAAACACCGAATATAATTTTTTATGTAAAAGTCTTCTTAACAGTTTTATTATTTTGAACTTAGGCCTAAATTTATGAAAGGCAGTAAGTGTCAGAAAAAGTTATGAGAAGGCACTGCTCATTATATTAATATGCATGCATAAGTTATAGATGCATAATGTTGAGAAATGATTACATGTTAGATTTAGAAGGACAATAAATAAGTTATACATAGGAGCAAGTAAGAGTAATTATTAGAAATTCTACCCTTTTAATACAAAAAAAACTAGCCGGGCCTGGTGGTGGCGGGCGCCTGTAGTCCCAGCTACTCAGGAGGCTGAGGCAAGACAATGGCGTGAACCCGGAAGGCGGAGCTTGCAGTGAGCCGAGATAGCGCCACTGCACTACAGCCTGGGCGTCAGAACGAGACTCTGTCTCAAAAAAAAAAAAAAAAAAAAGAAGAAAGAAAGAAAGAAATTCTACTCTTTTAAAAGGTAAATAACTTTATCAAAGAATAGTATAATGAAAAATACAAAAATGTAACCAGCTCTCACAAAGTACTTTTTTTGTGTCTGGACAAAAGTAAATGTAGAAAATAGATTTTACTGCTGCTTCTGAAGAATCAACTGGATATTCAAAGAAAACTTTTCAAAGAATGTAATGGTTTTCTGATCCTAATTATTTACTATCATTTATTTAAAATTTTTAATATATTTTAAAATATATGAATAAATTCAGGTGACTACATATTAACCTTATCAGCATCCTATATAAAATAATTCCTTATGACTTCATCTTATGGGAGTGTTACTATAGTAAATAAGGACTCTATAGACAGAATATATAAGTTAAAACTATAATACTAGGTTGATTACTCTTAAATCTTTTTTTTTTTTTTTCTTTTAAGGCAGCAGCTCAGTCTGTCACCCAGGCTGCAGTGCAGTGGCATGATCACAGTTCACCGCAGCCTCCATCTTCTGGGTGCAAGCCATCCTCCTGCCTCAGTCTCTCAAGTCCCTGGGACTACAGGCGTGCACCACTACATTTGGCTAATTATTTGATTTTTTATAGAGACGAAGTCTAACCATGTTGCCAGGCCAGTCTCAAACTCCTGAACTCAAAGGGATCCTCCTTCCTTGGCCTCTCAAAGTGCTAGGATTACAGGCATGTGCACCATACCTGGCCTTAAATTGTCTTCTTACAAATTTTAATCTTCATAGAAATTGGTAACCAAAATCGTTAAGCAATGAAAAGCAGCTCATTTCTTATCCGTGTTAAAGATAGTCTAAAGTCCTAAAATCATTTGAAACTCTTAATTACACTACACACAACACAATGACAGTAAAAACTTATCTGAGAGACGACATGAATTTTTAAATAGTTTATGTGGAATAAATCTACATTCGGCTTTGTCTGAGGTTAACAAGGGATAAATCTTTTAAAAAGTCATTTTGTTAAAAATATGTTTATGTTTTCATGATCTTACATAAAATTAAATGTTAAACTTCTGTAATATTTTATACTGTGAAAAGACCAAAGAGGATATATAGCTTTTTTTAAAGCCAAGTTATGAAAGCACTGTAAGTTTAAGAAGTTATCTTCTTTATGGTACTACATGAGTATTAGATTATTACACAGTTTCTGGATAAACATTTTAACATTTTTAGAAATTTCCATTACACTTTTATGACAGACTATGGGTCATTTGCACTTTTTTTTTTTTTAATCTAATAAGCAAACAATATTATCTTAACTTGGCTTTTTCCCAGCTGGCAGGCAGTACACTTAAAGCATTGGAAGTTAAGATTCCTCCTTCTTACAATTCTCCAGAACTTTCATCTCAGATTTAAGTAAATCCTTAATAGTATCTATAATCCTATTAGAAAATTAGCTCCCTCACACTTGGGATATTTCATTTGATTTATTAATTCCTCCTTGAAGTAGACAACTTATGCCAACATGTTTCCCTTGAAAATATTCCACATCCATATGATGAAAGAATCTTATCAAACTCCCAGAAAAGCCTTAGGATTTTGAGGTTGTCTTTATGATATAAGCCATTTCCTTTGGGGCTGATATTAATTACAAATCTTAGTGCAGGTACAGAATTGTAACCCAGAGAATCCTGGAGTAAAGAGTTTGTGGTTAGATAATGTGTTATGCAAAAGGCTTAACTTGAACTTCAGTGCTTTGCTATTGACACACAAAGATTTACGTCAAATCTTGACTTGGTTCTTTGGTGTATGAAACTTCCTCACTTCTTACAAAAGAAAAAAGAAAAAGTCAGGGTCTCAGATATAAAGAACAAGACATTACGAAGATGTCAGACAAGTTAGACACAGATAGATGCCCCCCGTCTTGCACCTATAGTTTAATATTTAAGACACATTTCAGCTCATTCCCACAGTTGTCATAGAAGCCAGCTAGTGCTAGAAAGCAGAGCTCTGATCTTTAAGTAGTATAAAACTAATCTGAATTTACTAAGACATTTGCTTATATTTTTCCTTTTTGTTGGTAGAACCTTGTGTGATGCAGATATCCCTAGAATAGAAGCAAAGAAAGATCAAATAATATCAAAAAGTATACCCAAATAGATCATCCGTTAATACTTAGAGTCATTATTATAAAAGATCATTGTAGTACAGCATTGTACCTATGTTAAAAATATCATATTGCATACTTAAAATTTTGTTAGATCTCATGTGTTCTTATCAAAATAAAATAATTCATAAAAAAAATCTAAAACCCTGAATACAAAAACTTGAGATAATCTACGGATTTATAATACAGAAGTTGATAAAGAAAGAATAAAGTCAACAAAAAGCTAATAGTCCATTGTTTTCAAAAAGTTATTTTTATGAATAAAGCATCATAAAAATACATTTATTAGGTTGGTGCAAAAGTAATTGCTGTTTTTGCCATTGAAGGTAATGGCAAAACTGCAATTACTTTTGCATCAACCTAATGTGTTTTAGTATTAAAATCTACTTTTACAAAATTATTGATTTTCTCAATTAATACATATTTAAGCTAGATGATGACAAAACATAAATTTATGTTTTAATTATAAAAACACATTTTTATCTTAATTGACAAGAATAATTAGTGTAGGATCAAATATAACAGATGGTGACACATAACTTTCAGGTTCAAAATGTTACACAATAAGCTATACTAGAAATTTTTATATAACCTATAGGGCTCAAAAATTTTCTTTCATGTGACTTTTTCAAGACATAACTCTTATTCTTGAGTATTCAAAAAATTATGATTTACATATACAAAGATTAGGTATGGTTAAACCAATAATATTTTTATCTAAAAATATGTTAATATTTATTTAATAACCACATACATTTATTATTTTGTCTTATTAACTTATTTACCAAGTAGGATACAGTATTTCTGAGATGAGTTATTTTATTAGTGATGAAATAAAACACTAAAAATTTAAAAGGCCAATGTAATTGGCCATTTTGTTTTTGTGTTTTAGTAATAATGGTTTTCTTGTTTAAAATTAAGCAGCAACATAGAGATTATTCAGCTTCAATTCTGTAAATTAAGTCATAGGTTAAAAGAAAATGTATATTTTAACAACCGCTGTATTGTACACATACACAGACAAGACCATCTGAAATTTCTTTTACAGCCAAACTAAAATACCATCGGTTGGTTAACATGCAATCTGGAACAATTGTCTCAACTTTGCTGTTGACACTGGGCTGGAATCCTGGTCAAACTCCAGCCATTGTGATCTGTTCTAAACAGATGCCTCAATTACTAGATTCCTTAGTCCTGCAAAAATACCTACTAAAAGAAAGACATCCACCAACCTCTCAGCACTTTCCACTTGTTTTTTAAATATATATTAAATACATATTTTATATATAACATATATAAATCATATATTAATTTTTATATATTATATATAATATATTACATTAAATTTAAAATAAAATATATGTTTAAACTATATATTATGAGTGCATAATATTTAAATATATAAGTACATATAAAATATATATTATAAATAAAATTATAAAGTATATATTAAAATATTGTATATTTTTGAAAAATAGATAAGTCAGCTGTGAGTCAGAAATAATTCAGAAACACACTTAGTAAAAACAAGATCTTTCATTGCACAGACTTCCCCAGAAAGCCAAAAAAAAAGAAAAATGCTGAGAATAAGGGAAGAGTGAAATAAATTTTTCAGGCAATGCAACTCATTGAACTTCATTGAGTTAATCCTTATGGATATATTGCTGGAAACTTCATTTCAAATAAGAATAATAGAATTGAGAAATGTTTTGAGCACTGAATGAAAAATCATTATTGTTAGGGTTGTTTGTTAATTACAATAATTATAATGCAAAAGAGTCTAGAGTTCATAGAAATTAAATTTCTCTAAGAAGGAAGTCTGTGTTTATCATTCAATTGTCATAGACATTCAACAGTTCTGATTGGATAAAGTTGGAGTCAATTTTTAATTTAAAAAAATCCAAAACTTCTATATTTTATAATCAGCTTCTTGTCTTATCCAGAATGTAAAACTTTTAGGAGGACTCTGTTATTCATAGTATATGTGTTGAATAGCAGGGCCTTTAGAAGTATAAATCTCTTCTGTGCCACAATAATACTATGCTTCATTCAGACAATAGGGGAGGCCAAACTAAGCATTAATGTCTTTTTTAGATTGCAGTCATTAAATCATCAAGAGAACCACAAATTTTTTATAGTCACTGATTTAATGGGAAAAAAAGTCAGGATTTTCAGTCAGACAGATTTCTATAATTCTAGGTTTATGGTTTTGCAAAAATGTGAATCTCCAGCATCCTTTTAATACTCTAACTTCAGGATGCAGGCATTTCTTCTCTACAGACTGGCTGAATTGATTGTTTGGCAGTTTTAATCATTTCTACCATGAATGTTACGTTTGCATTCCAACAGAGTTTCTATCTGTTTTTCTGCATTGAGTCACATAACTAAATCCTTCCAGTTAGTATTAACATTGAATTTTGCTACCTTTCAGAAGGTGGGTAAGGGAGGAAGTAGACAAATTATTATCTCGGTAGGTATTCCAACTTCGGTTAGCTCTGCTATAATGCTGATTTTGAAACATGAATGTTTTTTCCAATAAGATTTATGTATTAGGAAACAGTTTGAGTATAACCCAAATTTTACACCTGCTTATCACCTGCTTATCACACAAATCACACACATCTAGGACATGTATTCACTTCAATTCACTAGGACTGTTATGAGGCACACCCATAGATTTGGTGTTATAAACTTCCAGCTGATTTCAGTTCACCCCCACCAATTCACATAATTCACAAGTTTACGGAAGAAAAAATATGCATTGCTCTTTTAGATTTGTAAATTGTTTCAGTCTGATTTTCAGGTGATTTTATTTTAGTTGATCTTATTCTTAATTGAGAGAAATCACTTTTCCAAACTATGTAGAAATACAGAGTATGCATGTGGTTGGTGGTTGCTATTTAAGTTATGATTAAACTTTTCAATCAATAATTGCTATTAAGCAACTTATTTTCATTAATTTCCCAGAGGTTGACTTATTTTTCACTGTTCAGATCCCCCGAGTTTTGGTAACTGTGCTCAAACAAGCACCTCTGTTTTAAACTCTAGATTAGGTCAAATGACTAAGCAATGCTGGCTACAAATAACATTATGATGATTTTATAAATAGAATTGAATTACCATTATCCAAGTTTTCAAAAACATCTTTTGAAAAACCCAAGTTTTGGATGACAGCCAAGCACCTATGTTTTTGATATATATATATACACACACACACACACACACATACATACATACGTGTGTGTGTGTGTGTGTGTGTGTGTGTGTGTGTGTGTAGTCCATTTAGCTTGATCTCTAGCTCTCTGGTGATAATTTTGGGGTTTAAATAGAGCAGAGGAACAAAAACATTACAATTTCTGTGTTTTGCAAAAGTCTGTTTCAGTTCATGAAATGGGACAGTTTACAACACACCCTTACCATGCCTTTTACCATGTAAAAGGCATCAATTTGATCTCATTTGATCCTCACATCTACTGTTATGTCAGGCATTATCATCTCAATTTTATTAATGAAGAAACTGATATTTTGAGAATATGATGTAGTGATTTATGGGATACTTCATTATTTTCTACTGATTTTCACTTCATTAGAAAACACCAAGCTTTGCCACAACTACATTGCTACTGAAGAAAACCAGAAAAAAATATTTCATATATATATATGTGTATATATTTATTACATATATATAATATATGTGTGGGTGTGTGTCACAAACATTTTACTTAGCCTCTGATATTATAACTAAACTACACTGGGATACTACCAAAACAGTTGTAAATTTTCAGTTTCTGACTTAATGAACATTTTCATTAATCATGAGTAAAAGGAAATTACCTTTTCTGATTTTTATAAGCACACCTGTTATTCTTATGCACATATGTACATATACAAACATATACACCTCCTCTATACAGATTGTAAAACGTGAGTTAAGAAAGAAGAGAAGGGGGAAAGTACGTCTAAGAAATGATTAAATATTTATGACAAAATCAGTACACTTAAACAATTTAGTAATTATATTAGCCGCATGGCATAAGGTTTTTGGCACCAAACATGTTTCATCTGTCTTTAGGATTTTAGTAATAATGTAAAAGTACTGAACACATGCTATTTTATGGCAGTACTCATTTTAAGACATTGCACAAAATGGTATGAAGTTCTTAAACTCTCAAAAATACATTAAAATCTCAGAATATGTTAGCGACTTCTTATGCATTCACAAAAACAGTCCTCTCCAATCTTAAAATATGGCACATCAATGTAAACATTAGAAAAAGATGCTCAGTGGCAGATAATTTTGCTATTTACCCTTCTGTATTCAGAAATACACTTTTTAGCTTAAGATAGTTTAATTATCACTTTACTGTTTCTTAACTTTATTCCAGCCACAGTTAAGTGATTGGAAAAGATATTATCTGAATTATAAAAGTGATTGATCAAATTTAGAATTTTTAAGGAGACTATAACAGAGCTCACTTTTTTTTTCTTTTTTTTATAAGGTTGCTTTTCTAAAATTAATTTACTGGTTTGTAAGTATTTCTGTTTAATGTCTATATAAATGATGCTATATTGAAATGATGTCCCAAAGATATTTTATAATATTTATACAAAGAATATAGACCACAGTTTTGATACCCAGGGATTTCCTATAAACAGAAAGATACAGTTAACTCTGAGTATTTCTGAATCATTTGATCATTTTTGAAATTTTGATATTATAAATCTTATGGCTTCTCTTCATGTCCAGGATTATAAAACAGAAACCAAAGCAAAATATATTAAGTAAATAATTTTAAAAGTCTTTTGTTTTGTTTTAATATGAAGACCAACAGTTATCTCTGAAACTATGTTTTCATTTTCAAGGTGCTGCTGTACAGTGAATTCTAACAGTGATTTAATTATAAATGCAAATTTTAAAGCTGGTCTCATACTTGAAACCTGCTAATAGGGTGAATTTTCCAATTGGCCTTCCTTCTTCCTTTTATATTACCTTTTCTGTTTTTGAATATTTTCTATAAACCAGTCCATTAATGTAATCAAAATTACATTATGTAAAATAATCTTAGGAAGGACAATTATGGGAATGAAAATGAAAAGAACTAGGAAAAAAGTGGCTTTCCAGAGTGAAACTGTATAGAGAATAATTTAGGTGTTCTATTTAACAGAATCAAAGTGTTTTTCCTCTTACTGAAAGCACTTTTTTTTTGGACTCCCATAAATGCTTTTAAGACTTTCTTTGGAAAACCCGTTATTTTCAAAGTACCCTTAAGAGCACATAATCCCTACATAATTTGAAAAAATTGCACTTTTCTGAAATAATGGCAATTTTCTAGATAACTAGTTTATACAATAAGGAAATGCCTCAGACTTGCTTTGAAAGGGGGAGTGCATTACAGATGGACACCTTGTGCCATACTTTGGATTAACTATATTACCTGCAAATACAGAAATACATTAATGTGCATTAGATGGTAATCTATACTTTTTTCAGGAAATAACGTGTATCTCAAAAACACCTAAGTATTTTTGGGGAGAAGAGGGTAGTGTTATAAACTAATAGTTCTTGAAGCTTTGTAAGGAGAAAACACAGAGCTATTTGATAATTATGTAGATACACTGGTATTTTTAAAGGTTACTTTACACTGTATATGTGGTGTCCTATAAAAGACAAAGAGAGAACGCAGGTTGAACCTGACCTACCTTGACAAATTACACATACCACATTTGCAATGTGATTTTGAGATAATTTATATGCTACACATGCAGGGAAGAAAAAAAATGTATAAAAGAGAGAAAATAAATGAACCCTCCTACACACGAGATTGTAATCTTCCTTAACAGGTAGGGATTGTATTCTTTTTCATCCTTCCAACAATCAAAATTCTGGTCTTATACCCACTGCTGTAAGATGACCTGATTTAAATTGTTTACAATTAACCATAATTAATCCATGGCAAGTCTAAACTGCTTTTATTTTCAGTCATCCTTATAATATCTACACTAGGAGAATATCAGAATTTCCGACAGTGGAAATTTTTACAAGGGGATCTAATTTTCGGTTTCATTATTATCAACTTTTTACTTATAGAGATAATTAAACATTTTAAAACGAAATTCCCTGGGAAGCAAAAAGTCCCTTGTGAGAGAATAGCCAAATAACCAATCTCTTACAAAAAGGCAGTCAATGCTGCTTGTCAAACCTTGGAAATAAATCATTGTCATTCATAGTCATACTCAGTTAAATCCGATAGGGGAACTGAGGATAAACTCTTTCTCTTGGGTTATATATTGCAAAATGTTTTATGTTGGGAAAATATTCATTATACTTCAAAATGGATCTTGAAATACCAGCTCAATTATAGTATATTCATGAAAGCAATGAAACCTACCTTTGTAGGTGAAAGCTCAAGAAAAAACAATTTCTAAGTAAGATTGATGAAAATAACATATCTAATAAGTTATTAGAAGTATTCAAAAGGAGACAATATTAAAATGATGCATTATTCTTGACTCTATACAAATATTTTAAATTTTGAAAATTTTGTATACACTATAGACACACCTAGCACAGTCCAAAGAGATTTGTGCTCTATGTAATTTGCCTTAAATAAATAAAAAATTTGTACTAGGTAAATAATACTTTAATAATATCACCATCTAAATAGTAAGCTTATTTTAGATAAAGCAAATATAGGAAGTAAAATATAATGTAATCAAAATAATATTTTGTTTTATGTATATGCAATGCAACAAAAGCTACAACTGATGACAGGCATTAAGCATTGCAAGGTTTACTATTAGAATAGAATTATCAAACCATTGATGTTTGATAATGAAGGAAACATGAAGATTTTACTGATTTGCCCTAATTTTTTTACTGATAACAATAGGATGTACTTAAGCTGGCAGGAGCTTCTATTATTTCTCTCAGTAGAGGCTGGAGTGTGAGTACTTATTAAATCTTTGGCACTAAGTACAGTAAAAGCATTTTCTCCTTGAATTTTGCTCATTATTCTATTAGGTTGATACAGTGGGAATAATGGAATTACTTATTCTGCAAGGATTCATAAGCAAGTAAGGTGGAAATTTTATAAAGTCAAAATTTCTCTGGAAAGTGCCTTAGGTGCCATGTGGGAGATGAATGAAATATTTTTGCAAGAATCCTTACAGCTAGTTTTTGCTATTGGTCAGATTATCATTTTTTTTTTTTTTTGAATTCCAGATAAGCTAGTTTACTGGCTTTGTATGAAAAATCCACATATTAAAGCACCAGTATTACAATCAAAGATGTGGTTACCCTGAAATGATTATTTTGGAGAAATTTCACATTGAGTGGAATGGGAGGCAAGTTATGATGTTTAATGTTTTTCCTGTCAGTTTATTAGTTTTCAGAGATCATACATTTTACTTTGTGTGAGTTAAAAATACTTGGCTCAACATTATTGTATTAAACTGTGGATTTTTTTCTTTTTCTTTTTTTTTTTTTTTGAGACGGAGTCTCGTTCTGTTGCCCAGGCTGGAGTGCACTGGCCGGATCTCAGCTCACTGCAAGCTCCGCCTCCCGGGTTCACACCATTCTCCTGCCTCAGCCTCTCGAGTACCTGGGACTACAGGCTCCCGCCACCACGCCTGGCTAACTTTTTTTGTATTTTTTCAGTAGAGACGGTGTTTCACCGTGTTTGCCTGGATGGTCTCGATTTCCTGACCTCGTGATCTGCCCGCCTCGGCCTCCCAAAGTGCTGGGATTACAGGCGTGAGCCCCTGCGCCCGGCTCTTCTTTTTTATCTAAAATTTTTACTTTCATTCGTGGGATACGTGTGCTGAATGTGCAGGTTTGTTACATAGGTATTCAAGTGCTATGGTGGTTTGCTGCACCTATCAACGCATCATCTAGGTTTCAAGCCCCACACGTATTAGGTATTTGTCCTAATGCTCTCCCTCCCCTTTCTCCCCACTCCCAACAGGCCCCCATGTATGATGTTCCCCTCCCTGTGTCCATGTACTCTCACTGTTTGACTCCCACTTATAAGTGAGAACATGCGTGTTTGGTTTTCTGTTCCTGTGTTAGTTTGCGGAGGGTGATGGCTTCCAGCTTCATCCATGTCCCTGCAAAGGACATGAACTCATTCTTCCTTATGACTGCATAGTATTCCATGGTATATATGTGCCACATTTTCTTAATCCAGTTTATTGTTGATGGGCATTTGGGTTGGTTCCAAGTCCACTATTGTAAATAGTGCTGCAATAAACATACGCGTGCATGTGTCTTTATAGTAGAATGATTTATAATCCTTTGGGTATATACCCAGTAATGGGATTGCTGGGTCAAATGCTGTTTCTGGTTCTTTATCCTTGAGGAATCGCCACATTGTCTTCCACAATGGTTGAACTAATTTACATTCCCACCAACAGTGTAAAAGTGTTCTTATATCTCCACAGCCTCGCTAGCATCTGTTGTTTCCCGACTTTTTAATAATCGCCATTCTAACTGGTGTGACTTCTTACCATGTGCATCATTCCAGACTCTTTCCCTTTCTTATCTCTAAATTCCTACTCCAACAACAGTGAAAAACCTGGCTCCTACCATACATTATCCATTTACTGTCAAAACCAGTATACACATATAGGGCTATCAGAATTATCAGCCCATGTCTTTATGAGACATACCTTTATCAACAGAAGCACAGAATTTATGGAAAGTTTATTTTGCATTTAGTCTTGCAGCCAGAGGATTTTTAAATTGACAACTTTGGTCATGTAGGTTACAAAGAGTAGTTCTGAATGAAACCCTTCGATCTGATGAGTGAGATTTTTTTTATTAGTTATGCTCATATTTGGTGTATCAGTTCATCTTTATCTGAAATGCTTTTCTCTGTCAATAAGACAATATCTTAATAAATATTAGCTTCTAATCCAGAGAAAAAAAACTATTCTGTTGCAAGTAAGTAGCATAATCTTTCTGGCATATAGCTGTGTAAATTGTTCTCTAGACAGTCACAATGACTTATTGATATTAACCTTTTATATTAAGTATAATTTCTACTCTTGTAACTAAGAAGTTATTAAGACTACCAGCAAATGAGGATAGAAAAGTCACATTTAAACAGATATATTCCTGCAAATGTTTTCAGAAAGTTGAGAAGCGACATGATGTTCGCTGTTTAGTACAAGCCAAGTATTAAAAAAAGTTTTAATTGCAATTTTCCTAATAGTACCTATAATAATCTCATGTTCCTATTAACGTGATTTCCTATGCACATCAAGTTATAGCAAAAGTGGCTCACACCTGTAATCCCAGCATTTTCCATGAGGTCAGGGGTTCGAGACCATCCTGGCCAACATGATGAAACCCTGTCTCTACTAAAAATACAAAAATTATCCAAGCGCAGTGGTGCATGCTTGTAATCCCAGTGACTTGGGAGGCTGAGGCAGGAGAATTGCTTGAACCCAGGAGGCGGAGGTTGTGGTGAGCCGAGATTGTACCACTGCCCTCCAGTCTGGGAGACAGAGTAAGACTCTGTGTCAGAGAGAAAAAATGAAAGTTATAACAAAAGCAGCACACATTTGTTAGGTGGAAAGATTTGAGTCCTTATCTGACTTGGTTCTTACAAGTTGATTGACCAACACATTTTTTTTCTTATATTTAGCGTGGTTGACCAACATATTTTTTTTTTCTTCTTATCTTTAGCTTCTACATGTGCCAAATGTGAAAAATAATTTCAAACTCTTAAGATGATTATTGTTTAGGATTAAGAAGATAATGTATAGAGAGCTCACTGTAGTATCTTTAGTAAACAGTAGATACTCCGAAACTATTACGGTAGTCCTCACTCATATGTGGTTTTGTATTCCCCAGTTTCAGTTACATATGGTCAACTATGGTCTGAAAATAATTAACTGAAAAATTTCAGAGATAAATGATTCATAATTTCTCAATTGCATGCCATTCTGAGTAGTACGGTGAAATATTGTGTACTTCCACTTCCTCTCATTTGGCACATAAATCATCCTTTTGTCAACTGTCTCCACACTGTATATGCTACCTGCCGGTTCATCCTGTAGTAGCCCCATTGGTTATCGGAATAACTGTCCAGGATTGCAGTGCTCATGTTCAAGATCAATGTAGCCTAATGCTAGGTCACAATGCTTACATAAGCCGCCTCACTTTATCTCATCACCTAGGCATTTTATCATCTCATATCATCACAAGAAGGGTAAGTAGAGTCATATCATATTTTGAGAAAGAGACCATATTCAAATAACTTTTATTACAGAGTATTGTTATGATGATTATTAGTTTTGTTTATTTCTTACTGTGCCTAGTCTAATTTATAATAGGTATATATTTACAGAAAATATAAACTGGTATATAGAGGTGTGTTAGGCCTTTCTTGCATTGCTATAGAAAAAAACCTGAGACTGAGTAACTTATAAGAAAGGTTTAATTGTCTGATGATTCTACAGGCTGTAGAATCTGTAGAATGATGATGGCATCTGCTTCTGTAGAGGCCTAAGGAAGCTTGCAATCATTTCAGCGGGCAGATGGGGAGCAGGAATTTCACATGGCCAGAGCAGGAGCAAGACAGCAAGACAGTTGGTGTGGGAGGTGCCACACATTTCTGAAAAGGCGGACCTCCTAAGAACTTACTATCTCAAGGACAGCAGCAAGGTAGGAGAGATCTGCCCCCCTTGACACAAACACTTTCCACCAGGCCCCACCTCCAGCACTGGGGATTACAATTCAATATATTTGGTGGGGCATATATTCAAGTCATATCATTTGGTTTCTATCCATGTTTTCAGACATCTGCTAGGGGTCTTGGAACATGTTATCTGCATCTTATTTCTAATTTCCTCTAGGAACAAAACTGTGTTGAAATAGACTAGAACCTACACTATTGGGAAGTAATGCTACAATATGAATTTCCATGATTGCCATCATCTCTTTAGGCATGACTTTGAGCAAATTCTATAAACTCTTATACTGCAACTCTGTTATTGATTCCATGGTATTTTGTTCTCTTTTATTCCCTTTTTATTTATTCCTGTAATGAACAGTCCAATCTGTTACTTAGGATAGGAGAGATTTGGAGACCTAAAATGGTAAAAAAAACAAAAAAACAATTATAATAATAAGCCTGTGTGATCTTAATTTAAATCTTTTACCTCTCACGGTAGTGAATACTCTCCCAAAGCACACAGGTATGTTCTTCAAAGCATTAAATGCAGGCTTATTTAGACCAGAACCATGTCTTCTTTTGTGCATCACTGTTTCTCCTATTCCTATTATAAGGGCTTATATTTGCTATTCACTCAATAAATATTTATGGGATGAATGAATAGATGAATTCAAATCTTATTTCCAACAAACAGAGGATATTTCCTCAGTTCTACCAATGATATTTAACTTTGTGCATATTCTATGTAATGCTCATTACATTCCTTATTTATCTTGAACTTTCAATACCATAATTTTACTAATAATTTCATAAGTAAGGTAAAAAGCCTGTGTTATATCTAAGCAATAGATAACTACAATCGATTGAATCAGGGATTGGCAGACTGTGATCCACAGACCTTGCTGCCTGTTTTTGTAAATTTTTATTGGAACACAGTCATACCAGTTTGTTTACTTATTGTCTGTAGCTGCTTCCTTGCTCCCATGATAGCACTGAGTAGTTGTCAAAGAAACAATATGGCCTACAGAATCTAAAGTATTTACTATATGGCCCTTTTCAGAAAAATGATGATCCTTAGATTAGAGGAATAAGATTAAGATTTTATCAGCAGTGTTTAGTCATCTCTGCATTATTTACAGTACAGAACTTCCTGGGGGGAAATATCATGTGTATCATATTCCACTTAGCATACAAAATATTAATTTAAAGCTATGCAACAGATTTTGTTAAAAGCATTTGAGAATTTATACATCTAAATGAGTGCAGTTTTTGGTGGTACATCAAATTATATATTCTCAATGGTGAAAACACATTTGTCTTTTAATGATAAATTTAAATTTTGGAAGCATCACAATTTTCTCAGAGCCAATGTAACAAAATATTGTGTTTGACAGTAGGCAGTATAGTTTTGGTGTAAAAATATAGAGAAATGGTACTTGTTTCCTTATGCGGCATATAATTTGACTCTAAAGGTGATATCACAAATGTAGTTAAAAATATTTTGAACAAAAAGCATTAGGGAGATTAGTGTGTTGTTTATCAACGTTAAAAATCTCAACATTGCTGCACCCAAGAATTTAGAGTCAAATCTGGTGTAAACATGGGATATAAACATAAAGTTCATGGTGTCATCTGTGATATCATATCATATCATATAATTTTGCATGTCAACATTCATCCTGAATATATCTTTTTCCTAATAAACATTTGGATCAAAAAGGAAAAAATAATCATTGAATGGTAAAATAAATTTGCTGAAATAAATTAATTAATATGCAGTCTTGTCCACCATGAATTATAGAGCATATAACATTTTTAATGTTCAACAAAACTGACAATTGATTCTTATTCTGTTCAGGCACAATGACATTACACGTTTTAACCACATTGGTTGTGAAAACATGTGTCGGCTTGAACATAATTTCTTAGGAATGTGAGGGTATTAAATATTGCCTTGCAGATGCTCACAAAATATGGACCCATTTTTGCCATATGGGAGAGACAAATGAAAGTCTTCAAGGATCAACAAGAGAAAAACAAACCACCCCATATGCAGATTAAACTAAGTGCTAACTTGGGATAATATCCTCTTTTGAAGTGTCAAGAATGTTAAGGAAGTTTTAAAAAGTAATCTATGAATATACAGTGGCAAGAGCAACAGAAAACAAATTCTCTTATTTTGAAATAAATGGATAGACATTCTGTTCTTATGTTTAAAAAATATTAAGGCATGTTGCAAGGGATACCATGCTGATTGTCTGTGTCTCTCTTTTAAATAGAATGTAGAAATAAAAACCCAAGATAATATGCCAATATATATGTTTTTTCAGTATAAGAAACCACTAAGCACCCAAAGGAAAATTAAATACCCAGTCTCCTGCAAATGACTGTAGGATACGTAAGAGTAGCTAATGGTGATATGAATGCTATATAATACAATTCAAAATTAGTATCGCTCCTCTTTCCATCACCCAAATTGGCTTCCTTTCCGTATTTAAAATTCACAATAAGTGGCATCAACATGAATGGAGTTGGCCTGTTGAGTCACTTAGACTCCTTTCTTACCCCTAATAACCAATCAGTCACCAAATCCTACAAATCATATCTGATGATTGTATCTTTCTTGCCTTGCTCCTTACCTTTTTTCCCACTGCTTTTAAGTCAAGATTATCCACACAGCTTATACAATTTACTTGCCATGACTACAGGTCCTTGCATATTTTTTACCCTTTCACTGGACCACAGATGTACATAATTAAATTAATACTATTCCTCTTTTCGTGACTCATTTTATCATTTTTCCATATGAGCAGTACTGCTATAAAAATACCTGTATTTGTCTACCATTGCATACACACAAGAATTTTGGGGGAGAGGGTATGCACCCCAAATTAAAATTGCCTGGATATAGTGTGAGTCTGTTAAATTTTATAAAATGTGTTTGAGAGTGTACACATCTAAATAAGTGCAGTCTTCTCTGGTGCATCCATTTATACACTCTCAATGGTGAAAACACATTTGCTCTTTAATGGTAAATTTAAATTTTGGAAGCATCCAAAATTTCTTTCAGAACAAATATGACTGAATATTGTCACAAAATAATGCTATTTTTTAAAGATGGTTGTACTAATTTACATTCCGACCAGAAATACATAAGATACCTTTGATCCCCATCTGCTACAACACTTGATATTGTCAAACTTTTTTATCTTTTCCAAGTAAATGAAAAAAAAATATTTTTATCATAATCTGTATGCCTCTGCTAACTATTGAGATAGAATATCGGCCGGGCGCGGTGGCTCAAGCCTGTAATCCCAGCACTTTGGGAGGCCGAGGCGGGCGGATCACAAGGTCAGGAGATCGAGACCACAGTGAAACCCCGTCTCTACTAAAAATACAAAAAATTAGCCGGGCGCGGTGGCGGGCGCCTGTAGTCCTAGCTACTCAGGAGGCTGAGGCAGGAGAATGGCCCGAACCCGGGAGGCGGAGCTTGCAGTGAGCCGAGATCGCGCCACTGCACTCCAGCCTGGGCAACAGCGTGAGACTCCGTCTCAAAAAAAAAAAAAAAAAAAAAAGAGATAGAATATCTCCTCCTATTCTCTCTAGCTATGCCCCATCCCACCTCTGATATAACCACAAAATGCACATGTACAGATGCACATTTACTCTCAGTCACAATCACACACTTACATTTTTCACTTATATATAAACATTTTGTGTCTTCCATTTCTTGGATGTTTTCTTTTTCCGATTCCATCTGTGTCTGATTTAACTGCACAACTATGTGCATGCCACAGAATTTTTCTATTTCTTTTATTATAGCATTTGTATTAGTCAGGGTTCTCTAGAGGAATGGGACAAATAGGATGGATGTACATATTAAAGACAGTTTATTAAGGAGTACTGACTCACATGATCACAAGGTGAAGTCCCACAATAGGTTGTCCGCAAGCCGAGGAGCAAGGGAGCCAGTCTGAGTCCCCAAACCTCAAAACTAGGGAAGCTGACAGTGCAGCCTTCAGTGTGTAGCTGAAGGCCCAAAAGACCCTAGCAAACCACTGGTGTAGGTCCAAGAGCTCAAAAGCTGAAAAACTTGGAGTCTGTTCAAGGGCAGGAAGCATCCAGCACAGGAGAAAGATGGAGGCCGAAAGACTTAGCCAGTCTAGTCCTTCCACATTCCTCTGCCTGCTTTTGTCCTAGCCACACTGGCAGCTGGCTAAATGGTGTCCACCCAGATTGAAGGTTCATCTGCCTCTCCCAGTCCACTGACTCAAATGTTAATCTCCTTTGGCAATACTCTCATAGACACACCCAGCAATAAGACTTTGTATCTTTCAATCCAGTCAAGTTGACACTCAATATTAACCAGGATAGCACTTATGATAGAAATGCTATCTAATGGACATTCACTTGTTTGAATTCCCCAACCTGGACCCATGAAATAAGAGACTATGTATCTCACATACCAGTGTGTCCCCAATGTATAAAGATTCACTGCTACAGTTATACTCTCTTGATCCAGCTCCTTGAATTATTCATTTAACAATTTCACAAATACTTTTGAGCCCTTGAGAGACAGAAGTTATAAAGAAAATCAAAAGGATATTTTGCTAGAATAACAGCAGTAGTTGCTCCTTTAGAAAGAGCAATAAAGGATATCCTCTCTGACGAAGTGACATTTGAGCTTAGATATTAGTAATGAGAAATAGGGCTGATATTTATTTCTTTAAATGTTAATTGAAGAAATCTCTGATTTTAGTTTGGTTAGTGCTCCTGATGAAATTGCCAATTCCATGCTAAGGATGCTACCTCCAGACATTTTCAAATGCTACCACATCCTACATATTGCCACAGTGGTGCTAGATTCTGTGCACAGGAGAGGAAAAAGGTCTACCCTACTGGATTAAGGACCTACCCCATTCTGGTGATATCTCATTTTAACTAAGTTACATCGACTGGCCCTCTTCCTTTGTCCCCTACGTATATACCCTTGAACTCATCAAGATATTCACCAAAGATGTCAGTTACTCTCCTCTGTTCATTTTCTCCTGCAGCCAACTTACAAAACGTCAACAACAACAACAACAACAAAATCTCTCTATTCAGGAAAATTTCTGTGTAATGCACATTCTTTGTTCACAAACCTAAGACACGAATGATACCCGTCCTTCCCTAAAAATAACCTTCAAGAAAAAGCTCTGCCACATTGAAGAGACTGCATAGAATTTGAACTTAGAAAGACCTGGATTCAAAGCCTTACTTCACTTACTGCTGTGGTATTCAAAAAGATAAAGCAATTTAATAGATTTAGTTACCCATTAACCTTCAATGGAATATAATTATTAGGTTTCAGACTGGCAAGTTTATGCCTTAAAAAGTAATCCCAGGTCAGCTGTATCAGAAAAGAGCAGATGCCAATACCCACTCTTACGGATTCTGTGTTATAGGATAAAGTTTAGAAATCTTAAGCAAGCAAATGTGTTCTTGGTCATATACACTAAAGCTTGAGAACTTCTGGTCTCTGACAACAAGAACAAGCTGATTTAAGACAAACATCAATGTCTTCGTCTCCTAGGGCTACTGTAACAAAGTACTACAAATTGAGTAGCTTAAAAGGACAGAAATTTATTATCTTATAGTTCTGTATGCTAGAAGTCAAAATTAAGATTTCACAGGGTTGGTTCTCTCTGAGAGTTCTGAGAGAGAATCTGTTTCATGCCTCACTTTTGGCTTCTGGTGACAGCCACAAACCTTGGGATCTCTTGGTTTGTGAACATGTCACTTCAGTCTCTGTCTCCATCTTCACACAGGATTCTCCCTATGTGTCTTTCTCTTTTCTTCTTCTAAGAACACCAGCCACATTGCATTAAGGGACTACCTTATTTCCTCATGACCTCATCTGAACTAATTACACCTACCAACAACCTGTTTACAAACAAGGTTACATTCTGAGGTACTGGAGGTTAGAACATTGCAT
The DNA here is from genome assembly GCF_037993035.2 of Macaca fascicularis. Taxonomy (NCBI): domain Eukaryota; kingdom Metazoa; phylum Chordata; class Mammalia; order Primates; family Cercopithecidae; genus Macaca; species Macaca fascicularis. The sequence continues at coordinate 68,951,640 of NC_088389.1, read as the reverse complement.
TATTCAGGGCTTTCCAGAGAAACAGAACCAACAGTAGAGAGAGAGAGAGAGAGAGAGAGAGAGAGAGAGAGAGACAGAGAGAGAGAGATAGGTAGATAGACAGACATTTATTATGAGAACTGGGCACAGGTGATTATGGAGGCCAAAAAATTCAATAGTACATCATTTGCAAGCTAGAGAACCAGGAAAACTGGTGGTGTAATTCACTCCTGGTGTGCATGCTTGAGAACCACTGGAGTCCAGAGTCTGGAGGCCTCACAACCAGGAGCTCCAATGTTTGAAAACAGGAGAAGATGGATGTCTGAGCTAAAGAAGAAACATACAGAATTCATTCTTCATGTTTTGTATTCTCAGGTCCTCAAAGAATTGGATGATGTTCTGCCACATTAGTGAGGGTGGGAACTTCTTTACACAGTCTGTGGATTCAAATGCTAATGTCTTCTGAAAGCACTCTCACAGAGACTCCAAGAAACAGTGTTTTACCACCTATCTGGGCATTCCTCAGCTTGGTGAAATTGATGCGTAAAATTAACCCTTTTGGATTTCAACAAATATTTTTTAGGGGACCAAAATTCAGCCAGTAACAAAGAATAACTGCATCTACAGCCAAGGGCTCCCCCACATGATATGCATCATAATCTTCCACTAAGGGTCCTGGTCATGCACTATGGCCCCTAAATCAGGATTATCAAAGCTATAGACCTGGTCCTGGGTTTTTAAGTAACTTTCACAAACATGTTTAAAAATCACTAAACACATATGCTAATGATATACTAATGTTTCTATGGCAATAGCTTGTGATATTTATAATGTATTAAAAGACTTTCTTAACATTAAAACTCTGTGTAAAACAAAATACCAATTTTTGAGTTAACCAAGCAGTATTAAGTAATACTGGTAGTAGGTTGCTTTGCAACAGAAGGAAATAAAAATAATAATTTCATCTGAAAATGATGTATTTTATAATGAATTTCTATCTCTATTACATTTTTCACATGCCCCTTTTTTTTGTATTATATTAATCTTTTTTCTATTTTCTGTATATGTTTATGTTTCTTTTTCTTTTGTAGCATCATAAATTTTTTCACAATTATGTTTTCATCTTAACAAATTTATGCTGAGTACTAACTATATATTTGGTTTTGTGCTAAAAGTTGAAGTAACAATGTCCTTTAAAACTCAGTCTCAGCCCAGAAGAAATTCTTAGTTTACCAGAAGAGAGACACATAGAACCTTAAAAAAAAAAAAAAGAAAAGAGAGAAAGAAAGAAAGAAAGAAAGAAAGAAAGAAAGAAAGAAAGAAAAAAAAGAAAAGAGAAAGTAAAACAACTACTGTGAAATTTGAAAGAAGGTACTTCCAAAAATTTAATGTGCACATGAATCAACTTGGGAACTTGTTAAAAATAAATTTTGATTCAGTAAATTTGAGGTGGACCCTGTGATTCTTCATCTCTAACAAGTTCCCAGGTGATGCTTCTGGCTAGTGATTTATGCTTTGTGGAGGAACTTGATTGGAAATAAAATGAAGATGCATGCAAAATGCTAATGGAACAGAGATGGGGACAAAATTATTGTTGTATCCATCTTAAGGCTTAATGTTTAAGGAATGTTGCAAAGAAGAAGGCTGTAGATTTTGGGCTTCAAATATCACAATGAATTAATTGCCTAATGTATTAGTCTGTTCTCATGCTGCTAATAAAGACATAGCCAACATCGAGTAATTTGTGAAGGAAAGAGGTTTAGTGGACTCACAGTTCCACATGGCTGGAGAGGCCTCACAATCATGGCAGAAGGCGAAGGATAAGCAAAGTCACATCTTACGTGACAACAGGCAAGAAAGCATGTGTAGGGGAACTCCCATTTATGAAACCATTAGGGCCAGGGACAGTGGCTCATGCCTGTAACCTCAGCACTTTGGGAGGCCGAGGTGAGTGGATCACCTGAGGTCAGGAGTTGGAGACCATCCTGGCCAACATGGTGAAACCCCATTAATATTAACAATGCAAAACTCAGCCAGGTATCATGGCGGGTGCCTGTAGTCCCAGCTACACAGGAGGCCAAGGCAGGCGAATTGTTTGAACCGAGGAGGTGGAGATGGAGGTTGCAGTGAGCTGAAATAGCACCACGGCACTCCAGCCTGGGCGATAGATCAAGATGCCATCACAGAAAATAATAATAATAATAATAATAATAAATAATAATAATAAAATAAATATATCTCATGAGACCCACTGGCATGATTCAGTTACCTCCTACCGGGTTCCTCCCGTGACACGTGGAAATTATGGGAGCTACAATTCAAAATGAGATTTGGGTAGGGACACAGCCAAATAATATCATTCTGCCCCGGCACCTGCCAAATCTCATATCCTAACATTTCAAAACCAGTCATGCCTTTCCAACAGTCCTCCAAAGTCTTAACTCATTTCAGCATTAACTCAAAATTCTAAGTCCAAAGTCTATCTGAGGCAAGGCAAGTGCCTTTGCCTGTGAGCCTGTAAAATAAAAAACAAGTTAGTTACTTTCTAGATACAATGGGGGTACAGGCATTGGGTAAATACACCCCTTCCAAATGGGAGAAATTGGCCAAAATGAAGGAGCTACAGGCCCCATGAGAGTCTGAAATTCAATGAGGCAGTAAAATCTTAAAGCTTCAAAATGATCTCACATCCGGGTCATGCTAAAGCAAGAGGTGGGTTCCCATGGTCTTGGGCAGCTCCAGCCCTGTACCCATTGTACCCTGTAAGGGTACAATGCCCCCTCCTGGCTGCTTTCACAGGCTGGCATTGAGTGTCTGCAGCTTTTCCAGATGCACAGCACAAGCTGTCAATGGATCTACCACTCTGGGGTCTGGAGGACAGTGGCACTCTTCTCACAGCTCCACTAGGAAGTGCTCCAGTGGGGACTCTGTGTGGTGGCTCCAACCCCACATTTCCCTTCCCCACTGCCCTAGCAGAGGTTCTCCGTGGGGGTCTTACCACTGCAGCAAATGTCTTCCTGGACATTCAGCAGTTTCTGTCATCCTCTGAAATCTAGGTGGAGGTTCTCAAACCTCAATTCTTGACTTCTGTGCACCCACAGACTCAACACCATGTGGAAGCTGCCAAGGATTGGTGCTTGCACCCTCTGAAGCCATGGCTTGATCTGTACCTTGGCCCTTTTTAGCTACAGCTGGAGAAGCTGGGACACAGGGCACCAAGTCCCTAGGCTGCACAGAGTAGGGGGGTCCTGGGCCTGACCCATGAAACTATTTTTTTCTCCTAAGCCTCCTGGCTTGCAATGGGAGGGCCTGCTACAAAGGTCTCTGACAAGTCCTGGAGACATTTTCCGTATTGTTTTGGTGATTAACATTTGGCTCCTTGTTAATTATGCAAATTTCTTAAGCCTGCATGAATTACTCCCCAGAAAATGGGTTTTTCTTTTCTACTGCGTTGTCAGGCTGTGAATTTTTCAAATGTTTATGCTCTGTTTCCTCTTGAACACATTTTCACTTAGAAATTTCTTCCACCAGATACCATATATCAAGTCCAAAGTTCCACAGATCTCTAGGGCAGGGACAAAATGCCAACAGTCTCTTTACATAGCAAGAGTGATCTTATTCCAGTTCCCAAAAAAGTTGCTCATCTCCATCTGAGACCACTTCAGTCTGAACTTTATTGTCTGTACCACTATCAGCATTTTTGTCAAAGCCTTTCAAAAAGTCTCTAGGAAGTTCCAAATTTCCCCGCATCTTCCTAAGCCCTCCAAACTGTTCTAACCTCTGTTTGTTACCTAGTTCCAATGTCACTTCCACATTTCAGGTATCTTTACAACATCACCCCACTCTATTGGTACCAATTTACTCTACTCATCTGTTCTCATGCTGCTAATAAAGACATATCAGAGACTGGGTGATTTAAAAAGGAAGTAAGTTTAATAGACTCACAGTTCCACATGGCTGAAAAGGCCTCACAATCATGGCAGAAGGTAGAGGAGGAGCAAAGTCACGTTTTACATGGCAGCAGGCAACAGAGCATGTGCAGGGGAACTCCTCTTTATAAAACCATCAGATCTCATGAGACTTAATCACTATCATGAGAACAGCATGGGAAAGACCCACCCCCATATTCCATTACCTCCCACTGGTCTCTCTCAAAACACATAGGAATTATGGGAGCTACAATTCAAGATGAGATTTGGGTGGGGACACAGACAAACCATATCACCCAGTAAGAAAAATAATATTTTTAGCAATGACAATGGAACAAGTAAAGGTTCAGATATAAAGAATAATAACCAATAATAAGTGTGCTTAAACCAGTGCTTTTCAAAATGCACTTGTTAAAAGAGCATTTTGTTGGATCATCCTCCAGGCACATAATTATTTAGAATTTATGAGATTAGGGCATGTGGATCTTTCTCCTTAACTATCCCAACTCCTTCTCCTTCTGCCCCCTTTATTTTGGGCTAGGGTTTTGCATACCTGTAGAAGGGAGAAAAACCATGTTCTGAGGGTATCTTTGCACACAACTTAGGGTCAAGTGATGAGGAGCCTTTCTGTGCCTTGTCCAGAAATTTGGATTTTATTTTTCAAAAGTAGTATTCAATTTTTGGATTCTTTGTTCATATTTAAAAAACAATTGAATATACCTTCATATATTTGTCATCATTTAGTTAAAATATATGTAACTATAGTTATATGCTTATACTATTGCATTTTAAATCACAGTAAAAGACAAAAACATTGGCATTAAGTACAGATAAAATAAATGATAAACAGTATTTAAAGTATATTTTAAGATATCTTCATATCATCAAATATCATTTCTTAGGACACAATATATATTTAAGGTGAGGTTTGTTAACTATAGTGACAAACCTGAAATGTTTTGAAATGCTGTAGTTATTTGAAGTACATTTTTGATAATGTCGATTTATAAGGCTTACATTTTATAAAATATTATATATTTTATATATAATATATATATATTATAATATATATATAATATAATATATAAAATATTATATATTATAGCAATGTTTTTCCTTTAAGCCTTGAAATAAAATTGATTGTCAGATTACCAAAACATATATGATCATTATTGTTCGTATTATTATTTTTTGAGACAGAGTCTCACTCTGTCACTCAGGCTGGAGTGCAATGGCATGATCATGGCTCGGCTCACTGCAGCTTTAATCTCCTGGGCTCAAGTGGTCCTCCCACCTGAACCTCCCAAATAGCTGAGATTGTAGGCATGTGCCACCATGCCCTGCTGGTTTTTGGTGCATATATTTCTGTAGAGACAGTGTTTCACCATGTTTCCCAGGCTAAACTCAAATTCCTGGACTCAAGTGATCTGCCTACCTTGGCCTCCCTAAGTGTTGGGATTACAGGCATGAGCCACTGTGCCTGGCCTAAAATGTACATTATTGATAGTATCCATAGTCATCAGATTCTTGAGAATTTTTATTGTGTGAAAGTTTTTTTTATTAGGTAAGAGTTTGATGAGTTAAGTCTACAAAATCTAAACTTTACATTCATGTAACTGGGCAGTCATAAATTGAAATATTTAATAATGTGCTAGAAGACAACAAAACTATGTGCTCTTATCAAACTCTCCCTGGACTAAAACTCTTTTTCTTCCCTGGGATGCCTCATTACCACGGGGACCTATGGACAAGAGGTACCTTTGTCAATTCATATATTAAATGCATGTGTGTCTATGTGTGTGTGTGTGTGTGTGTGTCTGAGTGTGTTTGGAACTAAATATAGACAAAATAGAAGCTCTAACATTCTAGTCAATATGATAGTCACTGCAGATTAATTCTTCCCAATCCACTGCCAAATGTATAACTACTCTTTTACAAGCTATGCCCTGGCTCCAGAATTTTCTAAGGAGCTTCAGAAAAAAAATAAAAATTCCTTTGCCCCGTGCTTACCTACTATATAAGAATCTCTGAGTATAAGCAAAGAGCCTTAGAATATGTACTTCTTCAAAACAACCAAGCTGACTCTGAAGTCACCCAAGGATTACATATAACTGGATGAAAGACCTTTAGAAGTTTGTAAGTAAGGGGGCATATAAGTAAGATGATCAAAATTATTTGAACTCTAAAGGAAGTGCAAAATATAGACTTCATAAACAGTGCTGGAGGTAAGAAGACCCATGGGTAATTGTGAAGGTATCAACTCCTAACTGATAAAGTTCTGGATATTAACTTATGAATGTCCCAATAGTGACCCATTTTAATCTTCAATTCTAAATTACACTGGCACATTAATTTTAATTATCTTAAATTTTTTGTCAATATAAGCATTATTTTCATTATAAATCCTAATCACTGTGGTGTTTACGGTAAGCCAAAGGTACTAAAAGCTGCATTAGAAACAACTCTTTGTGTTCTCACTCTCTCTCTCTCTAATAACAGTTGAAAAAAGAAAAAGGCAGAGAGTAAACCCGAGGTTTTAGATTCAATAAGACTCCCCCATGCATCCCACTCAACTTTTTATATTATGATAGGAAATGTTTATATCCCAATGGCTTACACAGTGAAATAATTTACAGCTGACATTGGTTGCCAGCTTTATGATAATTTTAATGAAATATTCTCCAGTTCCTCCAAATATAAAGAATGTTTAAAGTGTAAGATAATGCTCAACAATTGAGAGGATATAACCAACAAGGGAGAAATGATGCAGTAATAACCAAACTGAATTGTTGTAATGTGACTGTTCTTTTCTAACAGCCTTATTCACTCCTTTTTATGCTCTGGATAAACTATCTTACATAGTAGTGAATAAGTAATAATGGTTCATATCCCAGCTGTGAGCAGTTTTGTGGTTAGTAAAAGAGGGAGCAGCCAGGGATTTTCAATCTCAAATAACATTGTATATGACAAGTGAAACTTTAGTAATTTGTAGTCAATAATTTGATATAAGAAGAACAGAAAACTGGCTATGTGGCTCAATTTTTTTTTACATAAAATTGAATCTGTGTTTAAAACCTGAGGTTTGGGAATTTAATAAGTTAGGGAATTTAACATAGCTATCTCACTTATGATATTAGGCAAGTTGCTTAACTTCCCCAAATCTTGGCTATTCCCACCTGTAAAGTAGGAGATTGAATGATATTGTTGTATGTGAATCACATAGAACATTGTGGTAGATAGAATTTGTAGATAGAATTTGGTTACAGCCCCTTCCCCAGTTCTGACTCCTCTTCTTCCCATTTTCTCATCTTTAAAAGTTGCAGTGCCTAGGTGCAGGGCTTTTCTCTTCTCTTTCTACACAATCTCCCTAGAAAATCTCTTCTTGTCTTTGGTTTGAAATACTGCAGGTAGGCTGGTGGTTCCCAGGCTCATATCTCCAACACAAACTTTTCTCTTACTCGAACTCTGACTTGGCTCATCAAACAATGAAAACTGTCTACTCAGCAACTCCCCTTAAATGTCTGATGGACATCACCCACATCACACATTCAAAACTGAGTTCTACCTTATTTACCTTCTTCCCAAACCAGTCATCTGCTGTTCCTCCAGTTTACCCTACATCAGCAAATCAGATAAATCCTCTCTCTTACAACTCGTGTGTGATCCATGAGCAAACTCTGTCATCTCAACTTACAAATCATCCATGATCCAACCAAATTTTCAACATTGTACTGTTTTTATCATTGTCCAAAGCATTGCTATTTCTCACCTGTATTGTTGAAATAGCTTTCTAATTGAACGTTTTGCTTTTATCTTTGCCCTGCTTCAGTCTTTTCCCTGTTTAGCAGTCAGAAATTCTTTCAGAATATGTCAGATAAATGCCACTTACTTGCTTGCCTTATGCTGCAGAGCATGATCCAACTACAGGCTGTGACTTCCATGGTGCTGCTCTCCTTCTGACCTCATCCCCTTACTACTTGTTCTTTGCTCGCTCAGTTTCATTCCAACAGTGAAAATTGAACAATTTTCCATCTGAAGGCTTTACACATTGGGTGGGGGGGGGGGGGATCTTTTATAAATCTGGGATATGGCTGCTAGGACAGCCATGGGTGGGCTATTTGGAATAGCAAAACCCATATTTGTTCTCTTATCCTCAAAAAGTCTAACTTGGAATTTTTTACAGGATAGAAGAATGTTTTTCAGCAGCAAGAGAGGACAAGCTTCAATGTGTTATATGCAAGTTACTGGTTGTGTTTGTTAGTGTATAACTGAGCAAAATAAATCTCATGCCCAAAATCAATAACAACATGGGAGGAAACTGCACATGAGCATGGATATGTGGAGGTGCAGTGTCTTGGTGGCACTACTGTAACATTTTAATTATTTTCTTACTGCTGCTGTAACAAGTTACACAAACTTAGTGACAAAACAATTCAAATGTATTATTTTATAGTTACTGAGGTCCAAAATGAGTCTTAGGGGACTAACATTAATGTATCAAAGAACAGTGTTCCTTCTGGAGGAAGAATCTGTTTCCAGGGAAGAATTTGTGTCCTTGTCTTATTCACATTCTGGAGGTCATGTACATTCATCCATAGGCTAGTGGCCCCTTCTTTCATCTTCAAAGCATATCACTCCAACCTCTGTTTCTCTCATTACATCCCATCTTTTGACCTCAAATCTCCTTTCTCTTTCTTATGAGAAGTCTTATGATCACATTGGACTCATCTAAATAATTCAGAATATGTGTCCCATGTAAAGATTCTTGATTTAATCAAATATACAAGTCCCTTGTGCCATATAAAGCAATATATTCTCAACTTCCAGAGATTAGGATATGGCAATATTTAGGAACTACTACACCTACCACATAATGTGTTTTTAGAGCATGAAAAAAATTCTGTCACAGAATGGATATCTCTTAGATGTTTGTTGAATGAATGAGCAGTTATGAAGTAAACTTGTTTTTAAAATTTTTTTATGGCATATGTATGTATATTGCAAGCATAAGGAAAATTTCATGCTTCACAGTGCAAATGGTACAATAAAATTGTGTTGAGTTCTATGTAACAATAAAACAATTGCAAATATTATATAATACTAACTAATGTATGATGTGTTAGTATAAGAATATTACTTGTGTTAACTCATTTGATTTTTTTCAATAATATAACAAGGTAGATATTAATAGCATCCACCACTTGTTTACAAATACACTGAAGCACAAATTAGTTAAATGATTTGCTTATTATCACATATTTACTAGGCAGAGGAGTCATGAATGAAATCCAGGCAGTTAGCTTCAGATGTGGCTACATTAATTATTGAGTGATAGATTCCCGAAACAAACAAACAAACAAAATTCTGGACAATAAAGAAGAAAACAATCACATTTAATTAGAATTATTAGAAAGACTTCTTTGGGTTAGAGTTATTTATATTTAGACATATTTTAGGATAAATAATTATTTCAAGTAGATAAAATAGTCTTGAGTGATGAGGAATAGTTAACATTCTTGGTTGACTGGAGCATCTGAAATATTTCCATGCAGGGGAAATTAAACTAAGAAGATAGGATGAGAACATGTTATGGGAGAACTTGATGAAGTAAGATATCTGCCAAATTTGGAGAACAATGAAAAACTAACTAGGGGAATAATCTGATTAAATTGTCTTTTCAAAGTCTGATGTAGCAATGGCATACAGGATAGCCTAGGGTACTGCCAGTTTCCAGTGACAAAATGAAGCATTTTGCACAATTTCGGATAAATTGTCATTTATATGAATTAATGTGAATAAGTAAAAATGAAAAGAGACAGATGAAAGAGACTTGAGGAATTTAGAGTTCACATAATTTTCAGCTTTATGAATTTTCTACCTATTGTTAAGAAAAATCTAAAAATGCCTGATTTTTAAATTTCACATCAGTTAGATGTTATTTATTTTTTTCAATTATTTGCAAATATTAGCCAAGCACCTACTGTGTAACATATACTCTTCCAGTTATTGAAGATTCATTAATAAAAAGACAAAGGCCCTGAAGTGAAAGAGGGGCCACACATAAAGAAATAATTTTAGTGTTATTAAAATATAATTATGATTATTTCCTTCATGATAATAGTGGTGTTGAGATATAGCTATTCTTTTCATGGAAAACAATAAGTTATAATTAAATGCATGGAATTACAAAACAGGTAGTTGAAAATGTCAAGAAAGGAACTGGAAATATGGATCTATACATGAAAAAAGAGACCAAAGTTAAAAATAAGGATTGGAATGCTGAAGAGTCAGGAGAGGCTAACTGTTAAAACAAACAGCCCTCACATTTTAGTGACTTTCAATAACAATTTATTTATTTCTCATGGCTGAGTTCATGTTGTGAGTTCAATATCAGAAGGACAGGAGGTGAATAAGTTTAAGTTAACTTAGAGTCTGTTCTGCACAATTATTCAGGGATCTAAGCTACTTTCATCTAGCAGTCTCATTCTCTTCTAGGGCGTTGAAATCCTTTACTGGATGAATTGCATAAATCGAGTAGCCAGGAAAGAAAAAGCTTGTGAAAGGTGCATGGGATGTTTTAGGTGACAGGTTTGGAAGTGGTGTGTATAATATCCAACAGAGCTTCATGAATTCAACTCAGATTCCCTCAGGGTAGGTAGGGAAATGCACTTTAGCTGTGCATGATCAAGAAAAAAAATAACCTATTGATGAAGATGTAGTACAGTGTCTATGCTGCAGGTGGCATTTGCAGATATTGAAAGTTGAAGATACTAAAAAGGAGGAGAACTACTGTTATATGACTAACTATAGAGAAGATATATATATAGTATTACAGCCTTGGTGAACCCCTCAATTCAGAGAGCTATTGCAGGAAACAACAATAAAGAAAACAAAAGAACAATATGGGACATATTGATATTATCTACTATGAAATCAAGGAAGAAAAAATTTTAATACTGGACAAAAGTGAAGCAATAGGTTGACAGGTACAGATAATTTATACAAGTGAAAAATACATGCAGACATTAGATTTGCTAATAAGGAGCAATTTGGTGAATTCTGGTAGAAATTTTATAGTAGACTAATGACAGCACAGAATCAATTGCATTTTGTTTCTATACTTATTAACTGTGAATTCTTCATTTGGATCCTACATATAGCGTTAATTGGTTAGAGAGTTTTTAATTCAAATTAAGATATTTGTTGTTATGATCACGTGCTTTGTGGCTCAGTCTATTTATTGTGTTTTACATTTTCTAAAATCAGAATAAAATTGTATTCTTTCATTTATAAAAAAAGTTTAATAATATTAACCAGGTTTTCTAAACAGGATTGGAAAGAAAACTTTTACTTCATTTTATTTTATTTTATTTATTTATTTATTTTTTGGCAAAGCTGTGAAAATGTGAGCATCTAATGGAATGTTTCTAATTCATTTTCACTGTCATCTTTCTTCAGTAGTGAAGTACCAAAAAAGTACAGAAAAAAAATGATGCAGACGATTTTTGTGATGTAACTGTCTACAGTTTAGGTATCTCTGAACCCATCTCCGCTCATCGTTTCTGAAGTTTGGCCATTTAATTCAACACAATATCCTTTTTGCTTGATATATTTCAAATTGGGTTTCTGGCCTTGAGTTGGATGCTAACATAGTCTTGATTTTTATATCATAAATTTTGGAAATAAGTTCTAGTCTGCAAAATTTCTTTAATGACAAAGGAAGATCAGAAAGAAGGAAAACTAGCAGAAATTAGGAGTTAAAAGAAAACATGTGACCATGAAGATATGTTAATATACGTCTAAAGAGTCACACATATAACTAGGAAGACATGAAGAGGAAGAGAAAGAGGGTTTCCAATCCTTGTTGAATGCTCTATTTCTTCATACTTCCAATGAAGGATCTTTTTATGTTTTGTTGTGTTTTGTTTGGGTCTTTCCCTTTTTATTCTTTCAATTAATTGCAGTGCTTATCTTTCAATATGAATATGATAACTGTCATGTATTTCTTTATGTGTTTTGATATATACCTAAGAAAACAGTTTTGTAGAAGGCTTTCTCATAATTCTTAGAAACTTACATGGTGATTTATAAGTACCGTCTTGCACTAACATATATATGAACAATGCATACTTAATTTTGAAGCTGTGTTATTAGTATTTTATAATGGGTGATCCTGTTTTCTTTTTAAAATGTCAGTTGTCAACACATTGTCTTTTACTAGAACTCTAACATATGAATATAAATATAATAAGTTGCTATTTAAGTTAGTGAAGTTTTGTTGTTATTGTTTCAAAGGGAATATTGTGGAGTATTGTATACATTTGGAGAAAAATATGCATACCTGCAATGTAATTATATTGTTACAAAATTGACTTAAATTTCCAGAAGGTGATTTGTCAATACGTCCTAAGAATCTGAAAAATTGTAACGGCTTTTGACACAACAATTTTTCTTATAAAATCTATATAAGAACATAATATAGTAGATCAAGATTGAAGAAAAGATTTATGTATAAAGATGTGCATTGCAAAATTTTTTGTTAAATTTTAAATAATATATACAATAGGATTGTCTTAAACATGTTATATTTATGAAACAAATATTTAACTATCAAAGTAATATTTAAAAGTGTTTATAGCATAATAAATGTATATGCAAAATTGCAACTACAAAAAGATATCTTGAAAATTACACATTATGATATATTAAAATATATATTAATAAGGGAATTGAGGGAAATAGACCAAAATGTACTTTCTTGTTTCTCTTCTTAAAAGTAAATTGTTTTTATACATATTAAAATCTTCATATAATTTAACCCGTTGACCTTATATCTGCTAGATCATTGCTGTGGCTCAGAGAGTAATATTGGATAAAACTGGAGATCCACTAGGGAAACAACAAATTTGAAAGAAAAAAATCTATCAGTTAATAAGTTATTTCCCCAGTTGATGATACAGAAATGAAATGAACTTTCTAACCTCCTCTTGGTTGAATAAACTGAACTTAATATAACCTCAAGGCTAGAAAGGGCAGTGGAGATGTCATGCATTTCATCCCCTGCTTCCTATAAACTGCCCCCAGAAAAAATGAGAATGTTTCCTATTTTTTTATTATAATTCCCCAGAGACAGCATTGCTGTAACTTCTCACTTTAAGCCTTTTCAATATTTCAAAGTTCTGTTAAGGAAAACTTATTTCTTTAACACCCAAGGCAAAAATATTAATAACTTTCTTCTTGAAGATTTAAATGTTCTAACCATCACCTTGAACTCTTTACATCATACCGTCATTTTTAAAAATTTTCTACTCTAGTTAAAACAGTTGTATATCCTTCAACTTCTTCCAATATATGTTCTTTATAAGTCCATTAATTAACTCTGATCTCTTTTCTGAACAGTCTTCAATTTCTCTGCATGTCAGTTTATTTGTGCAAAACAGAACTGGTCAGAGTTCTCTTTCCTTATTTCCCAAACTCTAGGAATAACTCGAACTTTTTAACATAGTGTGACACTAAAATTTCTGTGAGTTATTTATAACCCTGGCAAATATTTTATTATTTTAAAATTTACTATCAGAGACAAGAGCAGTAGCATTCAATGAATACCATGATGTTTCTGTAGAAATGTTATCTAATTCTTATTTCTTAAAATAAGGCGTACTTTTACTTTTTAGAAATATCAGAACTTTATATTTAAACTACTTGGCTACAGTAGCCTCCCAACCTCCTAAAAGAACATCTACTTCAATTGCATATTCTTTCAATAATCAAATTTGCAAAAGGAACATTGTTTAAAATGAAAGTAAAATTTACAAGCATTAGCACTTTTTGCTCAAATATATTAATTCTGATATGACTAGTATCCTCTTTTTATTGGGAAGCCAAGGGCAGCAATTAATTTTCTATGATTTTTTATCATTAAAATGAAAGCTTTTGAACTTACAAAGATTTGCATTCTTGTGTATCTTAGTTGTATTAGGGGTCTCCAGAAAAAAAGTACCTGTAGCAGATTGCCTGTAATATAAATGTATATAAAATATATATGATTGCATATATATATAATTTATCATCTTATATATATATACATATATATTTGATTTATACATGGAGAATTGGCTCATATAATTACGGAGGCTGAGAAGCTCCACCAGCGGAGTCAATGTGTAAATTCTAGTCTGAGGCCTAGAGAAAGCAGTTATAGCTCAGCTTAAGCAGGCAGGCAGAAGCAAAAGGGATGAATTTCTCCTTCCTCTATCTTCTGTTCTGTTCAGGTCTTCAATTGATTAGAAGAGCGCAGTCTCCTTTACTGAGTCCACCAAATCAAATGCTAATCTTATCCAGAAACACCCTCACAGACACACCCAGAAATAATACTTAACCTTCATACCCCATGGCCACTGGAGTTGACATGTAAAATTAATCATAACACTAGTCGTGATTATGTAACAGTGAAAATTGCTATATATGCAGCCTCTGTAAGCTTGGGTATGAATAAATGTGTTACTTAACTTGAGCTTTATACAGAAAAAGTTGTAATGTTTTTTGATGATTTATTACAAAATATATACCTTTTGATATGTTAATCAAGTAAGCATCTGGCCAATTAACCCAAAGGAAAAGAATACACGTTGTCACTGAATATACTTACTGATCCTATTGGAAGATAAGAGTGATGATTAAAATTTGAATGTTAAGATAAAAATACCCATTAAAATGAATTGATATCAGACCAGTTATATACAAATGCTGTAAACACACAGTACTTTGCTAATGATAATGATATTAAAATGTGCTTTGAAAGTTAGTAATGAGAAGAATTGAATTTGTAAAGCAAGTAAGATCTATAACATTTATAAAGAATGGTGGTTCCATTATCCATCCACATCAAATTAATCCTACTCTTTACAATTTACAGAGCTTTATAAATCATTCAAATTTGTCTAGTTATTGAGTTTGGTCACACAGTCACACTCCTAGGTATGTGTCTCCAGCTTATTTCTGTCTCTGTTTTATAAGAGTCATTGGAAGTGTCATTAAATGACTGGCTCAGGGCCACTCTGATCAGTTAGATTTGAATTTCTCATCTGCTTTTATATTCAGTTTAGTGGGGCCATGGTTGCCTTTGCTTTAAGTAAATAAAATGTTATCTCAAGAGAACAAAAATAAATACATAAAATATATTTATCATTCCAGATGAATCAATCTAATATTGAGTACATACATCTATTTTTCTTTACTATTTATACATTTTTATTTATTTAAACTAATTCTATTTATATCAAACATGTAATCATGCTAATAATTTTATCATTGTATATGGAATATGAGATATCAACCGTAATTGCTATTGGAGAAGAATGTTAGATTTCTTAAAAAATGTATACTTTTCTGAAAAAATATAACATCCAACTTTCAAATTTAAGTTTCTTTAATTTTGAATTGTTTTTCTTTTAGTTCAACCTGGTTAAAACAGAAAATTTCTGTGGGTTCATTGTTAATTACCACACCTAAGACAGAACTGATAACCATTAGCCTATGTTCCCATTACAGGATTCCTTCAGTGTTGCTTCAGCAACCAGAAATCTCTATGGCCATCGTCGTCTCTGCCCAAGCCTTGTTTAGGGCCCGCTGGGCTCACTCTGCCCACTTGGCCCAGCAGGCTGCACTTGGCTGATGCTTTGGCCCAGATACTGCACCTGCCATGGCTCCATGCTCAGCCCACAGCTGGACCAGGCGTAGTGCTAGTGACTTCTGCCTTGGGCAGCAGCATCTAGACAAAGGGAACACAGTGACACCTGAAAACTTGGAGATGACAGCAATTGCGAAACCCCAAGGGGTGTTACAGCTCTTGCCTGAGGAGTCCCAAGGTCTGAGCCCCTAAGAGATGTTGCAGTTCTTCACTCCTGTAGCTCAGCAAGCAGGAGCGTGTTACAGTTCTCTTTCTTCCATAGTATGGCAAGCAGGAGTGTGTTACAGCCCTTTTATTCCCACTGCCTGCAACCCAGTGGGTTCTGGGTTCTTGTACTGCCACCAAGAGGAATAAGGTGTGTGAACACCAGAGAGTGAATAAGGCAGAGAAGAATTTTTTTGAGCGACAGAAGGATAGCTCTCAGCTGTGAAAGAGAGGATCCGAGAGTGGGTAGCCCTTTGTGAGGTTGAGTCCAGGATATGTGGACTTAGAATGGGTGAGTGCCTGCTGATTGGTCCTTGGGTTGGCTTTGGAAAAAGCACCATTCAATTGGTTTAAAGGCATCATTCGGAAGGAACCAATTGAGAGAGAGAAAGAGGGTGAGATGGGTATAGAAGTTCTCACTCTGGTCATAGACTCTATGTGGAACCAGCAGCTCAGTTTTCAGGCTTTAAACGGTCTTTGGCTTGAAGGTCTGGTTTCACCAGGGACTTGTCTCTGTCTGCCTAGGAATTTGTCTGTCTCCTGTCACTATTACTCTCTATTTCCACTGCTGCTTCTCTTTAAAGAATTTATCGGTTCATGCTTTGCAACTAAATTATTGTAGATGCCTGCCTCTTATTCCTTCAGTCAGTTCTGAACATCACTTCTAGATTAATATATTGTAACACCTCTTTAATTTTATCACTTCCACGTTCAAGTCTCTTGCTCACAGAATGAAGGCTTTCAGTGTTTTGTTGGTTGTGACATTCTTAACTGCTCTTATTCTTCATTTTGTAGTCCAATCTTTAGCAAAACTGTCAATCACATTCTTGGGCTTTTGACCTGTACATGTTTGTACTTCAGTACATTTGCCCTTGTCAATCCCTATTTTGCCTTTATGTCCACCTTCTCATCTCAAGCCCCACCTTGAAGTTCTGTACAGTTTTTAAAGCCTGGCTCAGACTTATAGACCACATTCTATATAAAATATCTTATGATAATGCTAGGTATAAGTGACTTCTTTCGTTTCTATAATCCCTGATCCCTTACAATTCTTCCGTTATGCCATGGGGGATATAACTATATGTCTTGTTTCTTATAGTGGTGGTTCTCTTCTCTCCTTGTGTCATACATTCCTTCATTCTAGAGACATTTTAAACTCCCCGAGAATTCCTTACAGATAAAAACTAGGGATTTCACACCTAAACTGATGTCTTGAATATAGTAACTAAAATTTTGTTTAATAGATATATCTATTTTTTTCTAAATAAATATATATAAAATATTCCTATGATGGATAGATCAATAAATGTATCCATTAAATACTACTACTTTATACCAATTCAATTCACATTTATAGAAGCTTTATTTTGACCCAAGCATGTAAAATGCAGAAGTGATTTTCATAGGCCATGTACACTTAAGGAGTTTAGTCTGACAAAAGAGATTCAAGATTAAATTAGAATGACAATAAAATGAGACACTGATTTGTATTGGTGAATTCTGCTTGCATAGAGGAAAGAGTTATTGTCTTAGTCTTGGATTCATAGGTGTTGTGATTTGATTTGAGTCAAAAGTTGAATATAATAAGGAAAATGTGGCATACAAAACATTTCACGAACAAGGTGGGAAAGAAACAAGAGAGTATGTGGTTACCAGTAAAGTGCAATGTTCATGTGCAGAAAGAGCTGGAAATGAGACACGTGGAGAGTAGGTAGTGGCCTCCCAATCTGAGCCAAAGTCCAGGAGTTGAAACGTAAAGACTTGGCTCTCCTGGTCCCTCTTCCTCACCCTAACTGTGCACAGGTCAGTCCTTGTGGCAAGTATTAGATGTTATTATTATTATTATTTTACTTCCTACTATTGTTTCCTCTCCTCATAAGCCATTACAAATCCCAGCGAGTGGAAGAAACATGAACATATCACTTTATTATCAAAGCTTCAAACCAATAACTTTGCCAAGGATTCTAACAGAACCCTACCATTAATACATAAATTTGTCTTTTATAGAAAAATAAAGCAAGCTAGGAAAATTAGAGTCCTAGAACATGGAGATTTCAAGAAGAATTAAGAGTATTTACCACAAAATTGAATATGGCTTCACTAAGAACACAGCTATTTGGGGAGAAGCAAGGATGGTAGGTCAAGGATCATGTTTTATGCAGTAGGTTTCTCACCTCTCTTATAGTCTTATACAATATTCATTCTCCACATTAAAAATTGTATGTGGAAAAGGAGAGACATCAGAACAATTATTAGATGTTTTATAAAAATGAACCACAGGAAGTGGTATGGTGAAGACTGAAGCCAACAGGATTAAACAAACATGATTTTAAATTATAGTTCTACCAATTATCAAATGTAGAACCTAAGGAAATAATTGAATATTATTAATGCTTACTTTTATTATCTGAAATCACAGGAAAAACATTATATCCATTTCCTAGGGTTGTTTGAAGACAAAATGACATAATAAAAGGACAGAGCAGATTTTGGCACATAGTAAATGCTCAGTATATGTTGATTATGCTGATTGCAGATATTATTTGAAAGGACTGTTTCTGAAAATATGTTTTCTTAGTTATATCTCAGAATATTCTCCTTGAAATGTTAATTAAAAGCACACTATTTCTTCCTAACTTCTGATACAGTCTCATTATTTTCATATAATATCACTTATGTCTTTAAAAAATTCTTCCATTTATGTATTATTACAAAGAAAATCAGATTTCTCATCAAAGTGGATTAGTTATTTCCAAAGCTACTATAAATATTTACTCTTAAACTCCTAACAAAACCTATAGTCACATTTATAATGAATAGAAGAAAAAATAAAATCTGGTTATACTATATATTAATTCCATTTCTTTCTACATATTTATTTATTTATTTATTTATTTTTGAGACAAGTACTCGCTCTGTCACCCAGGCTGGAGTGTAGAGGCAGGATCACAGTTCGCTGCAGCCTTGACCTCCTGGGCTCAACTGGATTCTCCCACCTCAGCCTCTGGAGCAGCTGGGACCACAGATACATGCCACCACACCCAGCTAATTTTTATATATTTAGTAGAGATGGGATTTCACAGTGTTGAGCAGGCTGATCTGGAACTCCTGGGATCAAGCCATCCCCCTGTCTCAGCCTCCCAAAGTGCTGGGATTACAGACGTGAGCCACCACACCTGGCTGCATTTCTTCCTTTGATGGTTGAATTCTATCCATCAAATGCTTAATCTACCTAAGGCTTGAAAAATGCAATTTATGATTAATTGAAAGTATTATTATAGAGCTGTGAGCAGTGGCTCACGCCTGTAATACTAGCACTTTGGGAGACCAAGATGGGTGTATCACCTGAGGTAAGGATTTCAAGACCTGCCTGGCCAACATGGCAAAACCCCATCTCTACTAAAAATACAAAAATTAGCTAGGCATGGTGGGGGGTGCCTATAATCCCAAGCTGCTCGGGAGACTGAGGCAGGAGAATCGCTTGAACCCCTGGGGTGGGCAGACATTGCAGTGAACTGTGATCACACCTCTACACTCCAGCCTGGGTGACAGAGGAAAACTCCGTCTCAAAAAAAAAGTATCATTATAGTATTTAAATTTTAGGAAATACAAAGATTAAGTGAACCCACAAAAGAGATTTTTTGTCGTTGCAGTTGAATGGAAAGAATACTATCCCTTGCAATCTTTATTTTCTTTGACATAATCCCCAGAGGCACCTTTGTTGTATTTGTTTATGGATTTTCAGTCTGTGAAATGCTAAAAAGAAGAACACAAAAAGGTTATCATGGTCATTATACACATGTGAATAATTAGATGTGACTGATTATAATAGCTCTGAGCAAATGCTTTAAAGTCTCTGCCTGTTATATGAACTGTTTCCTCATATTTCGTACTTTTCAACTGATAAAAGACTTGCTCAAACTTTTCAGTTTGGATGTGTGAATTCTATACTAATTCTATTTGTGTGTGTCTGGCTGTTCTAAATGGCTTTCTGGGAACTTTGGACCTAACAATGCTTTAATTGTATTTGCTTAGTTTTTGCCAGGATTTTTTTTTAATTTGTATCAGATGAGAAAAGAGAGGTTTAGATAAAGGCAATTGAAATAACTGAAAATTTTTGACTAAATAGCCTATTTTGATTACCCAAATGCATCCTCTATGATAAATATACTGGGCTATTTGTCTAGATAGCTGCATGATTTCAGCAGAGTTTAGCACAAATTCTTTATGTTTATGTCAGTGAACATTCATTCAGAAAATGAATTTCCAGCAGTTAAAAACAGCGTGATGCAGCCAGTCAACCTATCACAGCCGAAACTCAGATGAAGGAAAACATTACATGGCAAGTGGTACCACAACTGTTGAATAAAAATGACAAATAAAAAGGCTAATGAGAATTGAGTAGTTCATATCCTGAAACCTCTAAAACCGCATTCATTATGCTAAGAAATTAACCAAATGCATTTTTTATTTTGTAATAGAAACTTGCACTTGGCTAATTGAAGCTTCCACTGCATCTCCCACAGAGCCCAAGAAGTATCAGTATGTGACTACCGAATGAAGGACAATGAAATATATTAACACCATAAAAAAGAGAAAAGGGCAATTAGGTATCTGTTGAAGATTCTGAAATTTAAGTAGGAATATATGCCAGAGAAAACAATTATTTAATACCAGAGTTTTCAGACATATTTAGTATAAAAAACTTGGTAAAGTTTTATAAAGGAGAGGACTGAAAGTAAAAAAGAAAAAAATAGTTTTAAAATCTTTATATTCAAATAAAATAAACATGTGGAATTAATTTGAAATTATTAATAAAAACTCTTTATAAATAACATTTTATTATTCATTTCTGTGTCCCAACAAGTGTTACTTATTATTACAATCTTGTACTCATCTGCTATTCCTTGATGCAAACCTGTTTCTACACTGAAAGAAATAGAGTTCCAAGAGTTGTCTGCATCTTGGAACAGCGAAAATAAAGATAGGAGAAGTAAACAGAGTCATTGCTAGACAGTAAGAATACTTTCAGGGATGCAGAGCAGGACATTTAAAGGAGCTTCTCTGAACAAGGTGTGATCATCTAAGAATTAAATGTGAAAACAATAATTATTTGAAAACCCAAGAATCTATAATGATATTCAAATGTGTTAAAGAATGGTCATATACAAATGAATTTCAGGTCTTTATGCTTAACTCATTTTGATCAACATTTAAGTATCATTATACTTACTTGACAGTAAAGTTGTTACCCCTATGTCTAGTTGGGGTAATAAAAATCTAAACAGGTGAAATCAAACAACAAAAACATTAGAGAAAGTGCAGATATTTATATTGAATGTTTTAAACCCATGGAAATACATTTCAACTATTGGTTCCACATTGGAAAAATGGCATCTTTAAGGTCCAAAGTTTTACTTGATTAAATTCTTATGGTATTGTTATTTTACCTGTATAATTTAGAAACTAACTGGGCAAATATTGGTTTGAGTAAATGGATTTTATTCAATATTCTCTTACTCTCCAAACACACACAATCTTTGTTTCTATCTCATTTTCTCTCTCACACACACACACACACACACACACACACACACACACTAGAAATGATAAGGGCAAAACACATATTGTATGTTCAAAGGATGTGGGATTACTCAAGGTAAAAGGAAAGGCATCACTGGAAAGTTCCTTTCAGTATGTAATGGTCAATAAAGCCAAGTCTGGGTAGAGTCTTCTGGAAGCTTCACTCAGATCCAAGAGACAGAATCTTGGGCCATTACCTCCGTTACAGAATCAAAGTTGCCATAGCAGGTATGAGATGGTTATTAGGTTTCACTCCCTTAAAAGAATGCAATTGTAACTATGGAAGGAAAAAAATAAATATATTATTAAAAGTTCCCCCGTCTCTACTAAAAAATACAAAAAACTAGCCGGGCGAGGTGGCGGGCGTCTGTAGTCCCAGCTAACTCGGGAGGCTGAGGCAGGAGAATGGGGTAAACCCGGGAGGCGGAGCTTGCAGTGAGCTGAGATCTGGCCACTGCACTCCAGCCTGGGCGACAGAGCGAGACTCCATCTCAAAATAAATAAATAAATAAATAAAAGTTTCATGCTGCTTATATTAGTAACGCAAGTATAATAATGAGTTTTGGGGTCGTTGCATTGTGTGCCTGTGTGTGTGTGTGTGTGTGTGTGTGTGTGTATACACATATATAGTTTAAAGTTAATTTGAATGGTTAAATAAGACTGAGATACTATATTGATAAATGCTTTGTTATACTTACAAGAATGGCTTAAGTTCATAGTACTATTTTCCTTATAAAATCTATATATTTTCCTTGTTAAATGTTTGAAGTGATTAATATAATCAGATAAATAAATTTTTGAACATGTATTGAAGTGTAAATGAATTTAATTATTTAAGTAGAAGTAGATGTATAAACAGATTTTAATCTCTCAAATGTATAATTTAGTTAAACATAAATTGAAACCAGTAAAATGACTAATCTTATTTTACAGTTATTTATGACATTAGAATAAGTTTAACTTCCCAAGAATAACTAAACTTTAAAATTACTAAGTATAATAATTGAAATCTCTATTTTAAAAAGTAACCTGACCTGTTTTTTCCATGTAAAAATCATCCCCTCATACACTACGAAAAGACTAAGGAGACTTAAGTTTAAATATCTTACCATATGCTATGATATATATTTTTACATTATAAGCATATGTTTCATTTTTTAATGTGAGCAGCAACGTTATTCAACAATTTTTTGAAAACCCTCAGATTTCTAACTGTAAACTTTTCTCAACCAAAATCTTCACATTTATATTCTATGACTGAGAAGACACTTAGCCATAAGATAAAGCATACTAAACGTCCCTTTGAACCAAGATAAATATGAAATGAACAGTAGCAAAAGGTGAATTATTTTTAAAATAACACCAAAAAACTATTGTAGGATCTGATGTTTAATAAGATGAAACAACAACTAAATATTTCATAGCTATTTCAGAAATAAAAATAATCAAAAAGCATATAATTTCATTTTTATTCACTTTGGATATCTTACACTTCATGACTGTTATTTCCAGTTATTTCAAGATTTAGTCTAAACATTACTACTTTATTCCAAGAGGAATATTATATCTTTCTTCCCTGTCTCTATGCTTTCCCTTTATTCCTTTCTCTTCTCTCTTCTCCTCTTTGTCTTATTTCTTCCTTCACTTCTATGGTTTTTTTCTTCTTTCCATCATCCATTTCTCCATTTCTCATCTTCTCTTTCCTCCCCACAGATATCCCTCCTTCTTTCTCTCACATTCCTACTTTCCCTCCCCACCTTTTTTCATTTCTTTCCCCAAATACATGTTTTTGTTGATGTGCAAGACATTGCATTTTTTAAATCAATTTGGTTTTGCAGCTTTATTGAAGTATAGTTGACAAAAAATTGTATATATTTAAGCTGTACAACCTGATGTTCTGATATATATGTATGCACATTATAAAATGATTGCCATAATAAAGTTAATTAACATATAAAGCTATATTTAATCCAACAAAATGACATATTCTTATTAAATACCTCTCAATGTTCAAATATTCAATGTTTTGGGACTAAGATTTATTTTGAAAATATTCATAAATGGATGTATTTATCTAATAACTGCTTACATGCTGGGAAAATAGCATCTTTTAAAGTTGAGTGCTGTATCTGATGGAATCCTTTTCCTTTTTTCCTTGCATAATGTAGAAAATAAATAGTTAAATATTGATTGAGTAATTTATTTTATTAAACTCCCCAAACACACACTCCAGAATTAGAAGAAATAATTTTTGCTAACACTAGATTAATGCAAAAATTTATGAAATATAGTTGCCAATTACTATAAGGCCTTCACAGAGAGAAACACAGTAAGGTGAATATATCACCTTAGATTTTAAGCAGTTTAGGAATTTTCTACACATCAACCAATTTATTTCAAAAGGCAAATTTAATAAAACTCTGATTGCAGCAGTGACTTCTCACCATACCATTGGAAAGGAAGGACATATCATAATAGTGACTTAGCTCACTGGTTTGGGATGACCATATATGCTGTTTATTCTCATGCCTCTAACTAACAAGTTAGTTATTCCATTCATTTCAGAATGGAAAATAAAGAAGCGAAATATATAATTACATCATTTAGTATACTTTGGATATTGTCCCTGTACCGGCTCAGAGTAGAGAAAATTGTTAGACTAAGAAGGATATTTTTAAAACAATAAGCCAGAGTCTATATACTGACCCAGTTGACTCTTCTCTCCCTTTCTTCTCAGCCTCTTTGATCTATTTATGGCTTTAAAGAGAACATACACTAACTATACCACAGAAATTTTAAAACATAGAATAAAAATGGGATCTATCAAGGTATTGTCTCTCAACTCGAAGCCCACACTCTGTATACTCTGCTTTGTGTGCCTGAAGGGAGACAGATCTGCAAAACACACTTCTTCCTTGCCAGCTGGTGCTTTGTTAGACTCTACCAACAGGAGACACAATATAGGAATGGTGAAGCCAGGAAGAGGGAAAGGGAACATACTTTTCTTGTTCCTTGCTCTGCCTGTTTTTGCCCCCAGTTCTTCTTTACGCTTCCTGTTCCATCAATATCACCAAGGCAATGCTTCCTCATTTTGACGGTAAGAATCTGTCTAGAAGTAGCAGTGGATTTTAGCCTGTAGTTTCTCCAATACTACACACCTTTAGCGAGACCTTATTCTCAGAGGTGTGATTTCCAGGCCTGTAGAGTCTCTTTTCTAATCTCAGAGACATCAACACAAAGGGAGCAGCATCTCCTACTTATAGGACCAACTTCCAACTTTCTGAAGTTCCCTCCTAAAAACATTCCAGTTTCAATATTTCTCATGTCTTCTCTTTGTTCTCACAGTTCTAAGGGAAATAGCTGTTTTCTGCAGTTGCTGTGCTGTAATATCTTAATGTTGCTTTTTACCTTTTCAGATCTTCAATATCAAGTGAAACATTTCTTTATAATAAATTCTCTCTCTTATAATAACTGGTATGTTTATGTCTCTTGACTGGATCTGGGCTCATAAGCCACCTAATTAAAAATAGTATTTCCTCCGATTCTTATATTTCCTATTTGCACTCTATTTATTTCTCTTCATATTAATGATCTTTAGTTGAATTACTATATTTTCCACTTATTAATATTAATGTTTTTCTTGTGTCTCCTAAGTTTCAAGGAGGCAAAGATTTCTGTAAGCTATGTTCACTGCTATTCTTGCAATCACTAGAACATTGACAAACAATAAGTAAACAGTAAACATATATAATGTAAACAAATAAATGGATATATGGTAAAAAAAATCAATGAGAAAACTATGAATCAATAAAGGGATACTAATTATCTTAAATCGTACATCCAGAAGTACACATTATCATAATTAACACTGAGAAAACATCTTTCTTAGCCATCCTAGTATACAAAAATTGACGGAACATCAATGCAGATAGAAAGTACTTATGAACAGAAAATAAAAAATAAAAAAACAGAAAATAAAAAAAATTTTAAAAAGATTATTTCGATAAAATATTAAATCCATTTTAAGTGAAGGTATAAGAATGAAAAAGGCCAGAATTACTGAACAAGAGTTAAGTCTGAACTGAAGAAATATTAGTTATTTTAAAAGGTTGAAAATTGGCAAGCAGATTGCCTAAATAATTAAATAATTCTTAATTATTTAATAATTTTAATAAATTTAATAATTTTTAATAAATAATAATAAATTAAAATTTGCCCTATTGACCTTTTTAACTGTATAATGTTATAAGTTTTTAAAAATGTCCTCATAATAAGCATATGTACTCCAGTTCCTCACAGTTCCACCTACTCCCAATTGCCTTAAATCCAATTATTTAATTCCCTTTATTATGTGTCTGTCATCTGGTAACATTTGAGTTTATGACCCCTGTTTAAAGGTTTCTGTAAATTTAATGAAATTGGTTTCATGGATACTTGAAGTAGTTGCGGCTTTATCATTTGATAGATGTCTCAGGAACAGGATTGAAGATGTATAGTCCTTCAAAAATTAAAAGCTGTCTCTGTAATCCTACCAGTATGACAAAATACAGCTGGTTTGCTACATGACACAGAATAGTGATTCCTTTCCTCAAATTTCCTTAGCAGAGATGTGCCTTTATTCTGGGTTGCAATATAAAAGTAAATTTTATTTATGGAAACTTTTATTTTAAATTACTTCTCATAATCTCAATGTCCCTTCATAGTGTATAAAAATCTATTCTGGGAGTAGATCTCTGTATGCTAGTCCTTGTACTAGGAATAAGCAATACAACCTAGAATTGAATGTCTTGGTCCTCAAGGAACTTACTGAAATTTCTGTTTTGAGATCTTGTATGTTTATAAAATAATCTAAGAAAACTGCCATAAAATAGATATCGTAGTGTCTAAGTCTCCCTTGTAAAGGTCTATTATAAATCTCCCCTTCAATATAGAGTAGATGGAAGAAATAATCAAGGTAATCTTTTTCACCAAAAAACTGTAGCAAGTATACTTGTTTGTCCTATTCTATATCTATATCTGTATCTATAATCTCTATGAATCATTCAAATATCTATCTTTTGAGAGAGAGACAGAGACCTGAGATAACAATATTGATACACTTAATTTGGGATATTATTTATCAATGAAAATAATGTCCAAATTGGACATTAGGATAGATCTTCAATTTATATTTCAAGAAAAATTGAAAAGAGAAAAGGGAGAAGCAGCTCAGGCATCGCTCTAGTCTTTGCTTGGGGAGGGTCGTTGGTGTTAGATTGTAAGCAGCCTCCTTCTTAACATTTTCCATGAATGAAAAAGTATTTTCTATTCCAGCTCTGAGATTTCAAAATAGGGCACACTATAGTGCTGGTGATATCAACCATGATAGTTAAGATAAGAGATCAGGAAAAAGTGTAGCCTCATTTGTACTGGGTCTTTTGCTTTTCATTCGCTTTTAAATTAAAAAAAATTTTTTAATCCAAGTATAGAAACCCCATGTTTAGCACCCCTAAACTGGAACAGCTTCAGATAGCAACTTTTTTTATTTAAAGGCAGTTTCAAAACTTGAAAGAAAGTATATGGAACCAATTTAACTACTATTTGATAACATCTGGAACAGAAAAATGATCCATTATTCATAAACTACTCAATGTTGAGTATTGAGCTAGGTTGCTTGCATCCATTTTGTTTCATTTACTGATTATAAAACTCTGTGAGGAGTGTTATTTCTATTCAAAATTTATAGCTGAAGAAAGTGAGATTTCAATATTTTAACTAATTTCCCAAGGTATATATTATACAGTACAGTTGGGACTAAACTAAGGAGAGACTAGAAACCCCATCCATAATTTTTTCTTTCTCTTTGCCCAGCTGTAAAATTAGGAAAAAAAAAATCTCTTGTTTCTTCCAGCTCTGAAATACTGATTCCTATTTAAATAATATCTCAAATAGATATTAGTAAAATTCTGTATATCTTTTTCCATTCTTAGTAAGTTGATTTATTCATATCTTCAATATCTTCAATATAGACCAAGAAGAGTAGATCTTGAATTGAGCTAGTCAGAGACATACATTTCTTACATGTTGTCCCTAATGCCTCTGGATATCTTTTCACATTGTAGTAACAAAAAATGGAATATTAGATACAACTTTAATATAGATTGACTCTATAATCTCCTTTAACTAAAGGATCTTATGCTAGTGACTCTCTAAACATTTATATTGCTGCTTAGAGGCCCAGTCAACAAAGGAAGTCTTTAGTAGCTGGAGACATCACTCCATCATTTCTTTTTCATTTACTAATTCTATATTTTTATTTATGCATGTATGTGTCTGATTTCTCCACCTACATAAAAGCGGGAGGGCTCTGAATAAAGCTATTGTCACCTGTTTTACTGTTACACTTTTTCCCTGCTTCTCATTTCCTCTTAACCCAAAGTTATTTGTGGCATCAGACAGACCTTGTGTACAGTTTATGTTATTAAAAGGTATTATAATAAAGATATTGTTATCTTTATTAATATTTAGTATTTGCCTCCAGAGCTAGTGACACCAGAAAACTTACAGAAAGCACAAACACACACACACACACACACACACACATACACACACACCCCCCAGATTAGCCAGAGGGTATTTTTATTTATTAGGTTCCTGGTGTACAATTAAAATGAAAATAACATGTTAAAACAAGTGCACTTTGCTGATTTCAATCTGCCTGAACAGCAACCATCTGTTAAAGTAAAATTCACACTGACTTTCCCAGCAATGAAAGTCCTTACATAATGTATGTGACAACAGAGGGAAATCTAAATTCAGAGAGAAACATTGGGTGAGAAATAGTGAATGTCCTTTGAACAGGTCAAAAGTCAATTCTATAGCCTTCTTGTCTAAGAATAGACATACACTATTTACAATATGTCATTGAAAAATTTCTTTACTGATTTAGAATTCAAATGGCTGTAATTTCTTTAAAAGACCAAGAAAAAAAAAATTCCTAAGTATTCATATGTTCTTTATGTGCTTCTTAATATGGTTACCTCTTCCTTGATTTGTTCCGTAAGGGACATGTTGGATGAAAAATTTAAGGCCTTTTAATGGTCCCTGGTAGCTACTTTAAAAGAGTATATCAAACTGTTTTGTACATTTCATTGTTTGACATTATTTTAATACTTTGGGCAGCCGCATTCCTCTGTTCATGTTTTTCTTCCTGTGTCTGCAACACCAGAAAGTTCTAGTCTTCTGACCTTCCTAAATTTCTTTTTGTGGTAATACTTTTTCTCTTCTTATCTGATAAATGTAGGCATTGCTCATTTTTTAAATTAATTAATTAATTTATTTATTTTTGAGACAGAGTTTCACTCTTGTTCTCTAGGCTGGAGTGGAATGGCGTGATCTTGGCTCACTGCAACTTCCGCCTCCCGAGTTCAAGTGATTCTCCTGCCTCAGCCTCCTGAGTAGCTGGGATTATAGGCATGCACCATCACACCCAGCAAATTTTTGTATTTTTAGTAGATATGGGGTTTCACCATGTCGGCCAGGCTGGTCTTGAACTCCTGACCTCAGGTGATCCACCTGCCTCAGCCTCCCAAAATGCTGAGATTACAGTGCTCATTCTTTTTTTACTACCTTTTTCTCTTTATTACACTGGAAATACTATTACCCCTCCATTTATCTCTGAGAATAAAGATCCGCATTTGTGCTATTATTCCTGACTGATTTTCTGAGTTTCAGCATTTCCATGTAATAGTTAGTTCTACCTTAATTAGAACTGATATTCCACTGACATCTTAATTGAATGATTCATCTTAGATATCCGATTACTTCCAATTAATTGAGGTTATTTTGTTTATAAAGTTGCTTACATAATAACTCCAGAGGTATGTTGAGCTCTAGAATTGGTTGCATCAGCTACACAATGTTCTCTGTGTTTCCACTCTACATGTCTTGGCTTTGACTCTCTATTTAAGCTGGTACTAAGATAGCTTCAGTTGTTCTGGGCATCACATCTAGACATATAATTGTTGAAAGTAAGGTGATGAACCAGCTGTTCCTATGACCTTTTGTTAGAGACAAGTACCCTTACCCAAAACTAGTTCCAACCTCACAAGACCAACAGATTTCCCTTCATTTGTCTCTGGCCATAACTGAGACTAATTCGGTTTTTAAGCCAATTATTAACAGGGAGAAATGAAAATCATGACTGGTTTAGACTAATAACCTGGGGTAGAATGAATATTGGGGAGGCAATAAGAATGTCCTTGATTATATTACATCCTTTCTATTACTAACTAACAAAATTCTATCAATCTTTTTTTTTTTTTTTTTTTTTTTTTTTTTTGAGACAGAGTCTTGCTCTGTCCCCCAGGCTGGAGTGCAGTGGCGCGATCTCGGCTCACTGCAAGCTCCGCCTCCCGGGTTCATGCCATTCTCCGGCCTCAGCCTCCCGAGTAGCTGGGACTACAGGCGCCCGCCACCTCGCCCCGCTAGTTTTTTTGTATTTTTTAGTAGAGACGGGGTTTCACCGTGTTAGCCAGGATGGTCTCGATCTCCTGACCTTGTGATCCGCCCGCCTCGGCCTCCCAATTCTATCAATCTTTAAAGCATGTATCTTGTAAATCTTTTTATACCTACAAAACACAAAACCTCCATATCTTTTTGTCTACACTGTTTATATAAATTTTACCATGTACAGACTTGCTGACCAATATTTCTGTATGTCTTAGCTAAGCTGAATACTTGCTTTATTTATTTGTAGAGGAAAACATTACACTGAGATTTAGATATCAAGTCCATTGGCCCCATGGGCCCCACAAGTCCTCACTCTAATCTGGTGTTTACTGTACACCCCAATATCTCAGTATAAGTCCCAACAGGAGCTACCATAGGTAGTCTTTGGCATTACCACTACCTGATCCTCTACCATTTCTATGTTCTTGTATCATCAATGTCTGACCGGCTGACTGACAGAAGGTCAAAATGTTTTCTTATTCCCAGTTAAGTCAACAGCCTTATAGGAACAAACCCAAAAGATAATATAAATGATTCATTTTGAAATATATAACTTATATTGATGATATGCATATATGTAGACTTCATTGGGAATATATAAGCAAATGCAGATAAGCATTTAAAGAAAAAGATTATATGATATTTAAAAATCATAAAACTTCAATGATGGTAATGTTGTTTCATGGACTAATAATAGTCCATAATAGCAAAGAAGTAAAACAATCTATATATCCATTCATTACATATTTACTCTCTCTATATAAAATATTAGATCAATTTTTTCTAGGATGTTTCTAGCTTCTAGGCATGGGTAACTCATGTCTTCACATGGATGCACTTTATCCATTTTCACTTCTTATCATTTTTTCCAAAAATTCTAGTTTGTCTCAATTATATTTAAAAAGACCCATTTATTTCACATAAGAACAAGCCATTTGGAAACAATGAATTGTAAGCATATATGATTTTACATAGGAAAATGCTTTTATGATAGGAGAGAAATAAGTATTTCTACACGGCAATTGCATGAAATTCACATCATAACTCTTTCTGAGAATCTCTGAGAAACATACTCATTTGTCATATGCAGATGAAAATTAAATAACTGTCAAAATGTCAGCTATATAGACATACAAGCTAATAAATAAAAATTCTACATTCCAATCAAAAATGTGTTCTTTTGCTGGTAATGCAAAAGTCTCTAGGAAATTTTATCTGTTCACAGCTATAGACATCTTGGTTTAACTGAGTCTTTGATGAAAAAATGAGAAGACAAAGCACTTGTCTTCCATTCAGGTTTGTTGTTTCATTGATGTCACTGAATACAGTATAAATAATAATGAGCCTCTGACTACTTACAGCTTTTCTCAGCATTAAATATGCTGCTTGATGAATAGCAGAAATAATAAACTGTATTTAACTCTTGGATGTCATAGTTTTAGTATTTAGGCTCTATTACCTTCATTATTTTCTGAGTGGGACCTCTGAATTTTCCCTGGCATTTGGGAAGCTAGACTCCATGACAGAAGAAGACATATAGGATTTAACCACGGAGCACTGAAAAGAATAAACAGTTAAAAATCATGTGTTTCTCTTTAAGAAACACACACAGGAACTCATTTGGGAGAAAATATGAGTGCTCTGTAGATGGAGACACAAAATCAAAATAAAAAGTAGACAGTTCAGATGAATGATCTGAAACTTGTTGAAGTGACTGATGGCAATTACTACAACACTAAATTGATTTTGATGTTTTTGGTGAAAAGAAGTGAAACCTGCAAAGACACGACGAGCAGGGGATGTTTGCCTAGAAATTTCAATCACAGGCACACTGTAGAATCAAGAGTAATACAATGATTTCAGGAACCAATTTAACCAACACAAACCAAAGTTATTCAAAACAAAACAAAAAACAAGCAACAAAACTACAAGTAAACATTTCACAAAGGCTCTGAGAATGCTCTGTAGACCTTGTATATGGGATACCTTAGCAGCTTTAGCCTGGGGCAGATGGTTGCCAAAAGGCAGCAGTGAGGGCTGAAAGAAAGCTTTAGATTTTGTTCCTGCTTTTCCCCTATTCACTTGCCTGGGATAATCAGTGCCTCACTTCACTGCAGGGAACTACCAGGGCTGATATATGCATAGGAAGGATAAGCAAAAGCCCTGCTAAGGTAAAGTACTGATAAAATTAAAACTAAACAACAAGCTACACTGGGACATTCAATTCCTTACAATCTCCCTGAAAACGGCTAGATTATAATCTAGAGTGATGCTATCATTTCTACTATGACATATAATTTAGCACTGAATATATTTATATGTGTATATGTATATGCAGTATACATATAGGTAGCACTATTTGTACAGGTGACTCTTGAACAACTTAAGGGTAAGAGGCACCAACTCTCATGCATTGGAAAATCCATGTATAATTCTTTACTCCCCCAAAACTTAACTGCTAATAGGCTGCTGTAGACCCAAAGTCTTACCAAAAACATAAGTAGTTAATTAACATGTATTTTATATGTTATGTAGATTATATGATATATTATTACAATAAAGTAAGCTAGAGAAAAGAAAATATTATTAAGAAAATCATAAGGAAGATAAAATATTCTTGCTATTTGTTAGGTGAAAGTGGATTACCATAAAGTTCGTCATTCATGTTGTCTTCATGTTGAATAGGCTGAGGAGGAAGAGGAAGAGGAGGGGTTGATCTTACTGTCTCAGGGGTGGAAGAAGAGGAAGAAAATTTGTGTATAAGTGGACTTGCTCAGTTAAAATCTGTGTTGTCCAGGGGTCAACCATATATATATATACACATATATATGTGTATATGTGTGTCTATATATGTGTGTGTATATATATATACACATAATATGTATAGGAGCTAAGATATGTATATATAATATACATATACACACATATATAATATATATATTCAGACTTACAAAGTTAATGGTGATACTGAAAAATTATGCATTTGCAGATATTCATATTATTTATTAAAATAAATTTTAGAATTAGTAAAATATTCCTATAGAGATATTATTAGACATAAATAAAGACAAATAGCTAAGTCAGCCTTAAAGAGAGAATATAAAATGAAAATGGGCAGTAGAATTTTCTGCCCATTTCAGCCAACCAATGGGTTGGCTTATGCACAAGGCACCAACACATGTTGTAAAGCCATAGCAGTAACAATAATGTTAAAACAAGAACAGAGAAATAGACATATGAAGCAGCACGAAAATTTAAGAGCATATCTATGTGTATGTGAACATTTAATAAAAAATAAAATTGACACCATAAGTTAAGAAAATTATGAGTTCTTTAGTAGGTAGTAGTAGATTACTGACTCATTATAGAGAAAAAATATAAAATGGAATTTCATATGCAAACATGGACTACATAACACAAATTGCATGTGAAAAGTAAAATTAAGGAATTAATAGAAAACACCATAGGAATTTATATCAATCAACTATCAAGAATGAGGAAAAAGTTTTTTTCATGTTTTCTATAATGAAGAACTCCATGACAAAGTTAATAATCATATTAGAGAATATAGAAGATCTTTGTAATATCTGAAAGCAACAAGGGAGTTATTCCTTCTACTGTGCAAGCAACTTCTACATATTCACAAGAGTGAAACAGCAACTTCAAAACATTAATGGACATTGTATACAAACAAGTAGTTTTTAAAGAATAAATATCAAAATCTAGCAAAAATATGACCAAATTATTTAGTAATGAGAGAAATACAATAAAGGAAAGTTAACTGTCATTTTATAACCAGGGTACTGGTAAAAATTTAAAAAAGGTAATACCAAGTATTGATGTAGAGCATAGATAACCTCACAGCCTACAGATGGCAGTCACTCTAGAGAGCAAACTAACACTATTTAGTCTATAAGTATATAGTCTATAACAGCCTATGAACCAAAAATTTCACACGTAGGTACACAGCACAAATTTTTACACTATTTCAAAAGGGGCAGGCACGTGCATATTCAATGTGCAGTTTTATTCATGGAAGCAGAGAGGTGAAGGCAAATAGAATCAGCCATCACTGTGAGTGTGAAGAGTCAGACCATGGACTATTATTAAGCAGTTAATTACAACACGTATATGTGATATTGGCAAATAAACTATATTAAACCACAGTTTAAATAGAGAATGTAAAATTCAAGCTAGAAAGTAAGGTAAAATCAAAGATATATTAAAATCATAGAAAATTCAGAGTATGACATCCTTTTGGTAGAAGACATGTTAGTCTACTGGTGGAAAGAAAAAAATATTTAGTTATATATTCAGCATCCATACAGTAAAAATCAAAGTAATTACTGATAAATGAGTAATGAGATTTGAGCCATAGGAAATGAGATTTGTTCTGCAAGTGAGGCAGAGAGCTAATTCACATGCTCAACTTCTTAGAGAAAATACTTTAGTGTGATAAACAACATCATTCATTATATAATCATGAGTTTTTTTTTAATTTATTTATTATTATTATACTTTAAGTTGTAGGGTACATGTGCATAACGTGCAGGTTTGTTACATATGTATACTTGTGCCATGTTGGTGTGCTGCACCCATCAACGTCATTTACATCAGGTATAACTCCCAATGCAATCCCTCCGCCCTTCCCCCTCCCCCCTCCCCATGATAGGCCCCGGTGTGTGATGTTCCCCTTCCTGAGTCCAAGTGATCTCATTGTTCAGTTCCCACCTATGAGTGAGAACATGCGGTGTTTGGTTTTCTGTTCTTGTGATAGTTTGCTAAGAATGATGGTTTCCAGCTGTATCCATTCCCTACAAAGGACACAAACTCATCTTTTAAAGGTCTGTACTTTACTAGAAACTCATGTCTCAGTCAAAAAGCTAATGCCAAAGTACAGTTCAAAGTACAGTTGGTCAAACCTGCTGTTTGGACAATCAAGACCCAAGACAAGAACTTGGCTTTTAGCATTCAGCTCAGCTTTTAGCATTCATTAGAGGAGAGAGTAGAACATGTAGTCTTAGAAAACCTATACACACAAATATGTTTTACTGTCTCCCAGACATTTAATAGGTATTGAACAATCAGGTCAAAAGTTAAAAATAAGTTAAGAGTAGTTCTCATGCTTTAATATCAGCCAACAAGAGGGTAGAGTTGACATTTTGTTTTGAATCTTGAAAGCTTAGAAAGGTTGCATGCCCAATGGAATGTGTTATTGATGACTATTGATTCCCCAAAATACCATCAAAAAAGTAGGCTAAAAATCAAAGATAGGGCTATTAGTCCTACCAGGAAATAACATCATCTTGAGAGAGAGGAAAGTCAGAGATTACTTGAAGGATTTTAGGAGCTAAGATAAATAAGTTTAAGATGAGTCCTTCAGGGAGGAGAATGGATTGAGATTTGACAGAGTTTATGATATAATGCATTTGGATTGGTGGGAACAAAGTGAAAATATAGTAGTGAGTCTTAATGATTAGTGAGTGATAGGTTCATTTTCCAAAATAAAGCAACATTAGTTCATAGTCTAATCTCTGGAAGTATGTAAGTCCTGGAACAAATATTTAATATTTTATCAGTGCTTTTGAGCAAAGAAACAGAAATGTAGGCCCAGTCCTAATATCACCTAAATTAAGACATGGAATTATATTGGTTTCTCTGCCAGCCACTTTGCTCCAAAATTTATAATTGGAGTGTGAAAAGGAAAACACTCAGAATCATTTCAGAAAGTAATTTTTAATACTTTAGTGCATACAAAAGATAATTATGCAAATTAAAATGATAATGATGTACCATAACATACCTATTACAATGGCTAAACCTATCATATTTCAGCATAAATAACTAAAGAAAAAAAAATGGCTAAACCTAAAAAATTGACATAGCAATTCCTGGCAAGGATATGGAACAGCAGTAACTTTCATTTAATACTGCTGGTAATGAAAATGGTATAGTACTTTGGAAGACAGTTTGGCAGTTTCTTACAAAGCTCAACATGTTCTTACCATGTGATCTAGCAATTGGCTTCCTAAATATTTACGTAACTTATTTGAAAAGGCATGCAAATACAAAAAAACTTTGTAATTTATTCATAATCAATGAAAACTAGAAATAAACAGATATTCATCAATAGGTGAATAGACAAATTAATATATGTGCATTCTTACAATGGAATATTTTTCAGTGATAAAAATTAGACTAATGAGCATATTGCTAAGTAAAATAAACAATCCTGAAAAGACAACATAATGTATGATTTCATTTATATGAAAGTCTGAAAAAGGCAAAAATATGGAGATAGTCAAAATATCACTGGTTGCCAGGAATTTGGGAGAAGGAGAAAATTTGAATAGACAAAGTATAGGGGATATTTTAGGGTGGTGAAACTATTCTGTATTATACTGTAATGGTTAGTGCATGACACTAGTCATTTGTCAAAACCCATAGAACTTAGGACCACAAAAAAGTGAATATTAATGTATGCATCTTTTTATTTTTAATTTTTTTTTTGAGATGGAGTTTTGCTCTTATTGCCCAGATTGGAGTGCAGAGGCCTGAACTCGGATCACTGCAATCTCTGCCTCCCAGGTTCAAGCGATTCTCTTGCCTCAACTTCCCAAGGAGCTGAGATTACAGGCACCTGCCACCACACCCTACTAATTTTTTTATATTTTTAGTAGAGATGGGGTTTCATCATGTTGGCCAGGCTGGTTTTGAACTCCTGACCTCAGGTAATCCACCTGCCTCAGCCTCCCAAAGTCCTGGGTTCACAGGCATGAGCCACTGTGCCCAGCCAACTTTTTCTTTTTAAAATGTTAGGGGAGTCCCAGGACAGAATGTAGATCTCATTGAAGAAAGTTGGAGAAAAGGTGCTGCTGAATTTAGTAACTTTGAAAATGACTGGACTCTGTGACTAAAACGGAAATAAAGAATACATAGCACTATACTCTAATTGATATGGTTTTTTTTTTCTACTGGGGTACACTTAATTCAGATGTAGTACACATATGTAATGAAATTGAAAAATCAAATAAATGAATGGAAGATGGAGAGGACAAAAGTTCTTATTTTTGCAGAGTGAGGTTACAAATGAACAAGGACAGGAGGCTGGAATTATCTATGTAGTCAGGAACTGCAGTTAGAGATATCAAAATGATCCCATGCTTAGCTTAATAAAGATTCATATGTTCGGTGGCTCACGGCTGTAATCCCAGCACTTTGTGAGGCCAAGAGGGGGTGGATCACCTGAGGTCAGGAGTTCGAGACCAGCCTGACCAACATGGAGAAATCCCATCTTTACTAAAAATACAAAATTAGTCTGGCATGGTGGTGCATGCCTGTAATCCAAACTACTCAGGAGGCTGAGGCAGGAGAACCGTTTGAACCCGGGAGGTGCAGGTTGCAGTGAGCTGAGATCACACTATTGCACTCCAGCCTGGGCAAAAAGAGCAAAACTCTGTTGCAAAAAGCAAACAACAACAATGACAAAACCAAATAAACATGTGTTTACACAGAGAAATAATCATAGGTATATATGCATACATAGTTTAGCACATATACTGTTATTTTCTTGCT
The DNA here is from genome assembly GCF_037993035.2 of Macaca fascicularis. Lineage (NCBI taxonomy): Eukaryota > Metazoa > Chordata > Mammalia > Primates > Cercopithecidae > Macaca > Macaca fascicularis. Next base: position 68,914,191 of record NC_088389.1, on the reverse strand, counting down.
GTTTCACTGAGAAAACCCAGAAGAAAGACTTCCCCAGGAGACGCAAGTACATCTAGCATTGAAATCTTGGTTTCTAACACAGCTCAAAGGAATCAGAGCTCCTTGCAGAAATGGCTAAATCTAGGGAGGGGGCAGAAAATATACAAAGGGGCATGGAACATTTGGTACTGCCAGAATGTATAGATATTCCATAAAAATTCCATAATGATGAACTCCTTAAGATTTTTACAAATATATATTTTTAATTACTAAAATTTATAACACAAATGACCCTGAATAGCCAAAACAATCTTTAGAACAAAT